>NC_140487.1:33673203-34421953 GCF_964271855.1 Acomys minous
CGCCTTTAGGGCACATGTAAGTCCCTTGTAAAGCTGTATACCCATGTTTATGACCGTGTTCTAACTCCAGTGCCAGTGGGCACGTTTCTCTCTGCAAGCCTTAGCTTCCTTCCTGGGCAAATGAGCTGTTCATTGACACTACAGTGCATCCTTCCCGGGCCAGGCCAAAGCCTACGTGACTTTTCACCCAGCATGAGAGGAGGAGCATAGGCCTGAGATCTAGGCTCTCCCTGTCAGTCGTACCATGGATCATGGATTATAGAATAAAGGTTGACTAATGACACGATGAAGCCACTAGCCAAAAAAAAAAAAAAAAAGCCTTCATTAAAGAGTTGAAAATAGGAAATTGCTCTTTGGCTCCCATTTGGGAGGAGAGAAGGGATGGGATAACAAATGAGATGTAATATGAATAAATTAATAAAATATATTTAAAATAATATATGAATATGAATAAATTAATAAAATATATTTACAAAGAAAATCATATTTTCTAAAAATCATTTGGAAAGCTGGTGTTGAGTTCAAAGATACGTCTGGGCTGACGACACAGGCACAATGGCTTAGCTGCAGGTTGGATCCTTTCAGAGCAGGCAGAGCTTGTAGGTACCCATTTTGGTAAGAGTCAAAGCTATTGGGCACAAGATACGCACTTTTAAGAACTGCCTCAACTTTTCCTAGGATATTTAAAAGTAGAAGAAAACCCACACATTTTGGTGGTACTTCTTCACGTCCTACCTCCTTTGTATTTCCTGACACTGAATGCTCACCAGGAATTCCAGAAGTAATGAAATCAGCCCTCATCTCTCACTGTGAGAGAGCCCATTCGCAGTCATCAGTTGACTGGCCTTTCTCTATGCTTCAGGCAAGATGAAGCGTGGGGCCAGCAATTCAGTCAAAGGAGAATCTATCAGTACTGGGGAGCAGCGAAAGAAACTGTACCCCTTGTGATCGGGAGAAATGAAGCCTGTAAGGAATTACATGAACTACCACTTCCCTTGGAGAAGCTTGTCGAGGAGACAAGGAAGTAAAATTGCTGAATGTAAGAAGAGAAGCCAGACTTCTAAGAGGATAAAAAGTAACCAAGTTGGAGGTAGGAAGAACCATCGGGAAGCGATTACAGGAGGCTGGCAAGGAACTGAAGGAGTCTGCATTGAAACAGGCTGCCATGGCCAAATATGGTGACCAGATGTCTTAAAGAACAGGTATGTGGAGGATACAAGGGATGGGATAACCACTGAGATGTAACAAGAATAAATTAATAAAGGAGGAAAAAAAAGAAAAAAAAAAAGAACAGGTATGTGTTTCTCACTTTCCTCAAGTCGAGGAAGTCTGAGATTAAGGCGCCAATTGATCCAGGTTCTCTTACTGGCTAGTGTATGGCCACTTTACTAAGTGGGGAGAAGGAGATGAAAGAGAAGAAAGAGGACCAAGAATGAGAGAAGAGGGAGATTTCCTTCTGGTCTATCTCTTCTTACACTGTCATTGGTGCCTGACTTGCAGGACTCCATCTGTATCTAAGTCCTTCCCAAAGGCTCTGCCTTTCTGTAAAATCACACTGGGTATTAGGGCTTCAACTTAACCGTTTTGAGGAGACATAAGCATTAAGTCCAGAAGAGGGAATGTTTTGTTTCATATGAATATCTAAGTACAAGATACAAAAAGTATGCATAGAAGATGGTACGGACTTTACAATTGAAATGAAGTTTGCTGTGATGAATGAAAGAGCAAGGGGCAATATATAACTACACACACACAAACACACACGCGCACGCACGCACGCACGCACGCACGCACACACACACACACACACACACACACATATATGGGATATATATATATAGTTAGACTTGATACAATGAGTGCTAAGTGTGCCCACATTCTCCTAAGTCAGGTAATACATGTGTAAAGGGAAAAAGGCTCCCTGCATCATATGTAAAACAAATAAGTTACTAACAAGTGGCTGACGTTAGTAATCCAGACATGAGATTACTGAGATATGAGCCATCACACAGACTAATATCTTATAAAATTATGATGATGCAAAACATGATTCAACAACCTGATCCAAGAGGTGGAACAGCCATTATTAAATCATCTAATTTACAGAGAGTGAAGGAGTGATATTGGAATTACAGCAGTTAGAAACCTACTTCTGAACACTTGTTTTTCTTCAGAACAACATGATTGTTTTAATAGCTATACTGAGACACAAATCACCTTCCATACCATTTGCCCATTTGAAGTGTGTGCAATTCACGGCTTTTTATGCAGACACAAAGCTCTACAACCATGTTCATACCATTTGAAAACTGTCTTGTGACTGCCACCAAAAAGAAACTCTACACCTTTGAGATTTACAGCTCCCAAACTGAAACCATTTTCATTAGAGATCATGTGACCTTCTAAGCGAAGAATGGAGGAGGGGAGACTATTGAGTTGATACAGAGGATGTAGAAGTTAGAGTTAATGGTCATCATGACAAAACCTAGACTCACCTGGGAGAAAGACCTTTAGACATTTCTGTTGGAGAGTTTTGTTGATTATGTTAACTGAAGTAAGAAGTCCTGCCTACTGTAGGTGGCAACATTAAAGGCACTCTTTCAATAGAAGTGTTACAGCACCATGACAAAGAAACTGGGCTGGCTTTTTCTCTGGTTGAGGCATATTACCACTTAGCCATCCCAACATGGCTGCACCTGAAGCATCTTCAGGCAGCACTTTGGGTTTCGTGACAGACCTTGCTCCACTACAATGCTAAGTCTCACTCAAGAAGCTTCCCTGACAGTGGCCACAACCAAGGAGACATGTAAGAGGAGGATTTGGAGACTGAGACAGTTTCATCAAGTCGCAGAATAATTTCTGAGTGCCTGTGGATGTGAGGACATCTGGAAGGACTCAGAAAATAGTGGGAAATTTTAATTTCCCCAAATTAAAATGTATTTGGGGGGGGTTAATTTCTTGCTGAAGCTAGTAGTTCTTGAGGTCCTTGTTGGTGAAGGCTGGCAGGCATAGCTGAAGGAGGGAGGACAGGAAAGATGATATGTCATTTTTAAAATGTCACCTGGAGCATATATAGAGAAGACATGCTGTCAAAAGTGGGCTTGAGGGAGAGACTCTAGGCCAGTAAGCAGGTATATTCTTGATGCAGTTCAGCTACATATGTGTCTTTAAAAGTTTTAGCCTCTTCTAATTGCAGTGCTCTTGTGTGTAAACACAAATGTGACTTAGATCATCAGTAAGGTGGACTTTCATGAGGCTGTCATTTTAACAGGACAGATGGCTGGCAAATACACAAAAGCATTTTTGATACGCTTTTATGCTTAGAAGCCTTGCCATGCAGGATGAAGTGATGAATAAATACTAGGACTGTGGCAGCTGAAGAAGGAGGTACAGGAATTTCACCCACATACTGTGGTAGGCATGTGGGGTAGACGGAAATGTGGGCTTAGGAATTTTTACTTTCTTTCAGTCATGATTCTTCTCAACTGTTTACAAGGGGGAGGAAAAGAAACTGCTATGGTATTTACGAAAGGAAGACCATGGCTGCCCTATTTGCTGATTGCCTCTCTCATCTTTTCATCTCATTTCTGAGACCTAATCATCATCATTTTTCTTTTTTTAATATATTTTATTGATTTATTCATATTACATCTCAATCATTATCCTATCCCTTGTATCCTCCCATTCCTCCCCCCTCCCATTTTCCCCTTACTCCCCTCCCCTATGACTGTGACTGAGGGGGACCTCTTCCCCCTGTATATGCTCATAGGGTATCAAGTCTCTTCTTGGTAGCCTGCTATCCTTCCTCTGAGTGCCACCAGGCCTCCCCATCCAGGGGATGTGGTCAATTCTCAGCTTCATATGGAAAAACAAAAAAACCCAGAATAGCTAAAACAATCTTATACAATAAAAGATCCTCCAGAGAAATCTCCATACCTGATCTCAAGCTGTACTATAAAGCACCAGTAATTAAAATAGCATGGTACTGACACAGCAATAGGCTGGTTGATCAGTGGAATCTAATCAAAGATCCAGATATGAATGCAGACACATATGGTCACTTGATTTTTTTTACAAAGAAGCCAAATCTATTCAATGGAAAAAGGATAGCATCTTCAACAAATGGTGCTGGTCTAACTGGATATCTACATGTAAAAAAATGCAATTGGTCCCATATTTGTCACCATGCACAAAACTCAAATCCAAGTGGATCAAAGACCTCAACAATTTTTCAATCCAACAGAAATGTTCTACCCATTGACCAACCATATGGCACTTTCCAGTCCTTTCTGCCTTGCCATGGGTTAACTTTTCTCCTTGACTTAAGTTCTACTTTCTATCAGGACAAGTGTTCCTTTGTAGATAACACCCCCTCAAAACAACAACAACAACAAACCTTTCATCATTATTTTAAACAAGGAAAACTTGAATTCCAGCTGACTCTAGCCTTTGCTTGTTTGTATCTGTACCTGTCAAAAACAAGGGGCACTGGAGGAAAACAATAATCAACAACTCTACTTTTCACTTGTTTAGGTCAAGTACTTTTTCTTTTTTCCTCAAAGTGTAAATGTCCAAACTGTCAAAAATAAGTAAATAAGTCCTATAAACTCTACACTCAAATATTCCCAAAGTAATGCATCTAAACCAACATAGCCCAGTTCAAGACATCTGTGGAACTGCTCTCTGGTGCCTCTGTGTCCACTCCTATCCAGCACTACTTTGCTAATAACAGGAATCAGCCTGTTAAAATGTCAGTGTTGCCTACTCCCTTTCCTTCCTGGAGAATATTCTATCTGCATTTCTTAAGATGCCTTACAAGATTTTACTTGATGCACTATGTCCACTCCTTTTTCTCGATAGTTCAGCTTTGCTGACCTGCAGGTTATTGTTTGAACTTTCCACACGCATCTCTTAACCGAGCCTTGGCACGTACATCCTCTCTAACTAGAACATTATTCATCCAGATAGCTCTATGACTCATTCTCTTATTTCACTCAAATCTCTGTTCAAATGTCACCTTATCAGATGGAGAATTATCTCTGTCCACCCAGCCATCACTCTTTATTTCTTTACTATGCACTATAATTTTATTATAACCCTTATCATAAAGTGCACATTTTTAATATTGCTTATCACCTATTTTCTTTCTCTTGAATATGCATTCAAATGGGCAGAGACTCTGTCGCTTTCATTTCCTGTTTTGTGTCCAGTGCCTTCAGTAGAAAAAGCTATGGTAAGAAGCTAAATTCAGTAATAGAACCCATTGCTTAACTCATTCAAAAATATTAATTAATTGAAGGCCCCTCATGGCTCAGAACCATTTCTTGGCACTGAAATATTGTGGATGATAATATAGGTAGCAATAGAAATAATGGCAGTTGTAGAAGGAGGATATTTTAAATATGTAACTAGATCAATTAAATGAAATAAGATAAGTGATATGAGTATAAGTGGTAAAGCCACTTTTTTACAAGAGGGCACAAGCCCTGAAGAGCAGACATTGGGACTGAAATAAATGTGATCCTAATTTGGATAAAGTGTGCACAAACAGAGAGAATTCAAAGGGAGCAGCACAGAGAAAAGAGAAGAAAAACCTAAGGGACCTCCACTCATATTTTGTAAATATTTCTTTCTAAAGGAATCCTGCATTGGGCAGAAGTGGGGGAAAAAATGGCTAGGCTTTGGTGTCGCCATCATGGTCAGACTTAGGCTATGGCAGCCCGGATAGAAAGAGGAAAGACGTTGATAGGACACAGCCATGAATCTACAGATATGCCAGGTGGAGCTGTCAGCCAACCATACTAGCTGGAAAGTGGACCTGAGTCATGAACCTCAAGGGCCATTCAAGGAGTTAGTCAAGGAGGGAATCTGGAATGTTCAGCCCAGTGTTCAGGAGTTATGACACATATGGACTTAGAACCAGATAACAAGAGGAAACAAGAGTGGAGTGGAAAGATTCCACTCTCTTTGGAATGCAAAGTCAGTAGTCTGGAACTAAGGCTGGCCGGATCAAGGGATCTACTACATGTTAGGTCAACTGAAGTACATGGTGAAGATGCAAGAGCTGAAACATAAGAGGGACAAGGGCTGCAGATAGGCAGGGACCGTATCCAGGAGACCCGAGGAGGCCGTTTTAAGAGGTCTTTATCTTAAGGGTGTTCTCTATTCATTTTAATTATAAGTGTATGACTGTTTCTTTAAAATGGAAGACATAAGAAAGGTTGTGATGATTAAAGAAGAAGATACATAAAATTTTCCCATCACATGCTCATATACAGTATACTTACTGGGATCAGACTGAAAAGACTAAGATGAAAAGACAGTGAAGGGATTTGAGGACCAATATTAAGAGATGTGCATAATATGTAACTGGGAGAAATTATTTTATAGCCAAATTCAGGGTGTATTATCTGCTTGTAGTTTGATAACCACACACACACACACACACACACACACACATACACACACACACACACACAAACACACGTGCATATCATTCATATTTCTTTTTATTTCTTTTTTTTTTTCTGATTTTCAAACATGTGTCCCTATGTTCCAATGCTTGTTTGACTTTACCAAAATTTCAAAAGTCTTGTTCTAATAAAGAATCAAGAGCTGGGCATGGTCACACACATCTTTAATCCAAACACTCGAGGAGGCAGAGGCAGGCAGATCTCTGTAAATTCGAGGCCATCCTGGTCTACAAAGCTCATCTAGGACAGGCAAGGCTACACCAAGAAACCCTGTCTCAAAAAAATAAAATAAAATAAAATAAAAAATAAACAAAAAAGAATCAAGTCAGCCTTGGGCCATGGTCATCCATGGACAAGACCAGCTTCTCAAGAAGAGAGACCTGCCCTGGCTTTATTGCAGTCTGTTTATTTACTACATTGGATTTAAAAATAGCTCTGTTGACACAACCCCCCTTCTGTTTGTGCTTCCTGCTGGCTCAGCTGCTTTCCTTTCACTGCTGGGGTTCTGGTGAAGCTGTAGGGCTGACATGTGTGTCTCTTGTTCAGCTCAGCAGGGATTTTGACAGAAGGTCTGGTGAAGGACAGAAAATGGAGCCAGTCCAAAAGGAGTCTGTGAAGAACCCAGCACATTTCTGTCCCAACTATTGATGGCAGCAACATTGTTCCACATGCAAATACTAAAGAACGTAGAAAACATTTGTTGAATATCAACACCTTATTAGGCTACATATGGGATATGCTTTAGGCTACCTAGGGAATAAAGGGGGAAAGGTATTTTGTGTTACAATTATAAGACATAAGCTCTTCTGGCCTGCACAGGGTGGACAAACTCAACAAAGACATCTGTGGGGTGTGTGGGTCCAGGCCTTCCTGTGTTACAATGTTTGTCCCAAGGCCAAGCACACTGCTGCACAGATTTCTAACTCGCTTTCCTCAGGAATATATTGAGAGCTGAATGGTCCTACATCAGTAGTTAGTCTTTTTTTTCTTTTTCCTTTTTTGCTCAATTTTAAGATTTCCTTTGGTCAAATTATTCTTTCTCCGGAGCAAAAAGGACAGTCACCCCTCCCAGTAGTGGTCAGACAGTAGAGATCCAGCAAACGCACACCAAATGAATGGGAGGGAATAAGTTAAATATAGTTTTAGTGGTTTCATTAAAAAGCACTAAAAGCCTTTAATTACAGGAATGAGCTTTGGACCCCGCTGCTAACGTGTGCTACCTCAGTTGCTGCTGTCACCCTTGGCATATTTCAAGGAAGTAAGTTCAATGCAATAGCACATCCCAGGAGGCGGTGTCTGCTCCCCTTTATGTCTGCTCTGAGGCTCATTTTCAAATAGACTTGAGGCAAATGATGGTAGTTTCCTCATCTGTCAATAGGTAACTGGATCTGTTGTAATTACTTGATAAGCCCTTGGGTGGGATATTAAAAAGAAAAATGAAATGTTTACAAGCTCAAATCAGCTGCTACCTACCTTCACTGGGCATTCAGGGAGGATTAGGCTCTGCCTCTGCTTTGGCTTCAACACACATTTCCTTCTGTTCCATGTGGTCATCACACGTAGAATTAACGGAATCTCACGTGTGTGTGTGTGTGTGTGTGTGTACGCGCGCGGGCTCCATGTATGTGCCCACACAAACACAATTTCCTTATTTAGACAATGTCTACAGAGGAAACAAATGATGCAAAAACTGAAAGTGGCATAGCAGATATAGTCTATCCTAAAAATTGGGGCAGAGCTGAAGAGATGACTCAGCACCTAATAGTGGGCCCTGTCCTTAGAGAACACCCAGGGTCAACTTCCAGAGCCCATATGGCGTAGCTCCTGAGGGAGATGCCGCAAGATTCTACACTCTGGGGAGATGTGTTGTATTCTCGTATTCTCTGTACTCCAAGCAGATTCTCTGCCTCACTCAGCCTTCCAACTCTCCTCTTTGTCTTCTCCTTGCTCGCCAGCTCCCTCAGGAAGAAGTTCAATGCATTATTTCTCTGCAACAGAGAATCCTATGCCTCCTTTCTTCTGATAACTACTCTGCCCTTAAAATCTCCCCTTTCTTTCAAATATTTTGTCAAAGTAGCTTATTTTTGCCCTCTGAAGAAAATAAAAATAAAAATAAAACCTCCATCCCTCAGAGAACTTCTGTTTCTCTTAGCAAACTCCCTTTTGTTTGTTTGTTTGGTTGGTTGGTTGGTTTTTGTTTTTCTTGTTTGTTTGTTTGTTTTGTTTGTCTTATTTCACTCCCAAAGAAGAATGGTTTGGAAAGGTGCAGAGAACACGGGATACATAAAGAAGTCTTATTCAACGCTCCATTTTCAGGAGAAGGGGATTCTCTTCACGGTGAACAACAGTCTTCACTCCACTGTTATTTCGTTTCCATTAGCCTTGATCATTTCTAATGGAACAAGACAGATTCCCTTGGAAGCTGTGTTTGAAAATAAGAGACCAGACGAGCATCCTTACATGGCTGGATCTGGAAAATGCATCCCTGGATCTGTGGGAAGCCACACCATTTTCACTTATGAACAGGCAAAAGAGATCTGACTTCAGTTTAATTTTGTTTTTTTAGTGCGGGCAGAGAACAAATAAAGGAGATGAAGGAAGCAATTGGTTCCAGTTCTTTCCTGAGAACTTGGCGTGCCCCGGTCTCACATACCAGGAACCAGTTCAGTGTCCTTACCACTTGCTCCTCTGTCCACCACCTTTTGTTCCTATCAACTAATTTGAGTTGAGTTCTATTGCTTGAAATCATGAGATTCCTAATATGAGAAGCTAGCAACATGAGGGCTTTGTTAGAGTTATTTTTCTTAAAATTCTTCTAAGCTTTCAGGAAAAGACATCTCTCTCTCTCTCTCTCTCTCTCTCTCTCTCTCTCTCCATACCTCTAACCCTTCTGTCCTTTCTTCTTCCCAAGATGTACTTACATATTCTGCCTCATTTGGTTCTTACAGTCCTGTGAAGAAAATAAGGTGGGATTTATTGTCCCCATATTATAGAGGAGGACATTGACCCTCAGCGAAATTAATTGGCATGACCTTGGTTAAGGAATCAGCAGTGGCAGAGACATGGAAAGAGGAGAGAGCTTCTGAATTCCTCCCGGAGAGAATTCAAAGAGGAGTGCCTTCTCAGTGGGCTGCCTACTCGTTTATGTAAAGATTTCCATTTGGATGTGGGCATCAGTCCTCACATTTCCAAAAGAGTGCCATGTAGCCCTCAAGGAGGTTACAAGCCGGACACTTGTTTCAGTGTGCACCTGGGGATTCCTGGAAATATCCTCCGTGCTCTTGACATAGATGACTTGGTACCGTAGCTGTCAACCAATAACCTTTTTTCACACCTATAATTTCACATGGAGTTCTCCCAGCCCCCATAGGATTTAAGTACTGTGTCTCCCTACTTATGATAGGACTGTGCCACTGCATGTTAATGAAGGAGCCCTAGCACTGATAGCACCAGTGAACCGAACACATTCACCCCTGAAACCCCTCCCACTGCCCAAAGTTTATGTTCCTAATTCACGAAGTACACACACATTCTCTCACTCCTCTCCTCTCCCATGACCATCTGAGACTCATTTATTTATTCTGGGGGAAAGTCATTTTTTTCTGGGGAAAGAAGGGCTTCTCTCTACCCTGGAGAATTCACTGCCAGAATCCTACCCACCCCCATCCCATCTCTACTGTTAGAAATCATCATTATGTGTTTCATATAATTGTTTATTCATTCTATAAAAATAAAAAATTCTATGTTCTATAAAGATGATTTTCCAAAAATTTCTCCTGGGTTCCTCAGCATCTTGACCATTTAGCACAGAAGACCCTTGGTCATTATAACCATCCTTCAATGGTAAATGTGTCCTTTAAGTTCTGGTTCCCAACACTGTATACAAAAGTCAAAAATAAAGTACCCATTTGACATTCACTAATAAATAATGTAATGTTCCACAGAGTTAGAAACTAAGCAATCACTCCAAGAGGCTAAATATATCTCTATTTACTGACTTCAAAAGATGATTTTGCATTACTTCTAAGTCAAATAGTTCATTAAAAATAATCTTTATTTTAAATGTGTATGTATAAATATAGGCATATATTGAAGAACCATCCAATAGGAACAAAATATAAGCCATTTACAAAATTTAAAATCTCATCACCACATTAGGAAAACTAAAAATAAATACCTTAAAAGTACATATCTGTAGTATATTTCATTTACTCCATTCTATCCAAAATATTGTTATTTTAATATGTAACCCATGAAAACATTAAAATATTTTATGTTCTTTTCTATATTATCTGCAAATATCCATTTAAAATATATCACAGTATCATATGCTTTCAGTAATTAAGATGACATGTAGCATGCCAAAAAAATGTTGTTTATGTTTACAGGAAAAATATTATTCATTGCTTTGATTTTAATTTCATTTTTCTTACCACCAACTGAAAATAAAATAAAACCTAAATTTAGCCCCTCATTTGCACAGCCATATTTCATGTGTTCAATGAGTATATTTAGATTTCCATAGGAAAACCTGTGAGTTGCATAATATGATTCAAATTAGAGTCCAAGCAGGTAAAAGGAGTTGAGGTATCTGTACATAATGTTCAGCTTTGTTATAGTTAAATAAAGGTGAAAGGATTTATCTACAAACTAAATTCTCTTTAGCTCTATAGTACTGTTTGCTGTCTCCTAGAGTTGATTTTGTTTGTTTGTTTGTTTTGTTTACTTCTCTTTTTTTCCTTTAGTTTTTGAGGTGATTGTGGTTGTTGATTCTAAATTTATCTTGGGTTATATTGTGATATCATTCAGTTTCACAGTATTTGGCTTCATCTATATTATATATAGAACATCCAGACAGACTGTAGAGTACACATAAATAATCTACTCATTTGACACATACCTATCATACAGTTATATAGCAAGTGCTGCGTGTACAGATATTCTCCTAGGACTAAAAAACACAGCACTGACATGGAGAGAAAAATCTCTATTCTTGAATAAGTTCCATTTCAGTAGACAGTCAGACCAAGAGTATGTCGATAAGAGAGTAAGTATAATACTTTGGCATGGTAAAAAAGACAGAGATGATTAGGCAGAAACCATTAGGAATACTATGGATGAAAAGGAGGAGGAGGAGGAGGAGACTCTCCAACATGGAGGAATTTAGGCTGCAATGTAAGCATGAGGGGAAGGCTGGCCAAGGCAGGTGTGGAGGAAGAATCTTAAGTAGCACAGGTCCTGGAGAGCAGATGGAAGGCCAGGTGGGTGACATGCAGATTTATGAAGCATCCAGGAGGAGGATCTATTGGCGTTGCAGAGGTAAACGGAAGCTGGCTTATGGCTGCAGGAAGGTACATCAGAAACAACGTACACAGAAGAAACAGAGCAACATGCAAAACTGGTGAGTTTGTAATGAAGGCAAATATGATAGCTAAAACCTCGTGGTACCTTAGGAGAGAAAGGAAGGTGATGCAGAGTAGGAGGTGGCTGCTCATGGAAATGATGCACTGTGATCAAGCGCACAAAAGGGATAGTAAGGTGGAACAGAAAAGAACCAAGCATGACTTCGCCATAGTTTTTTTTTCTTTCTTATTTTGACTGAATGTTGGCAGGCCGGTTCCATGAGATAGAAAAACAGTGACAAAATGGGCTAGCAGAGAGAATCACTACTGTATCTTGAATGTCTCAGCCCAACTAAAGGTTTAGTGAAGATGTCAGAGAGGCTTTTGAACACATGAGTCTAGTTCTAAATTCTACCTTTAGAATAGGAGGGTAGGTCTGAACTCCAGGTTTGGGAGGCCTGGAACGCTACCCAACGCTATAGCAAAGAGAGGACAGAAAGAAGATGTGGCCAGTTGTAAGTTAAATGAATTGTTGGATCACAAACAGCAGGAAAATTCAACTCAGAGAATGACTTTGAGGTGACAGTGAAATTGGAGGAAAAACTCCAAGCTGTTGGGTCAAGGAACTTGGAAGGGAAGGTTTCCAGTGTGGTGTCATTAACACAAGGAATGCCATGGAAGAGCCAAACATAAAGACTTCCTGTTGGAACAGCTGACTCTGACCTTGGTGACCTTGGTCAGTGCAAAGGAGAATAAACTCAAATGTGTGGGGTCTGATTGATTAGTTGGAGAAATGAAGTTTGGACAAGAAAAGAAAGAAAGAAAGAAAGAAAGAAAGAAAGAAAGGAAGAAAGAAAGAAAGAAAGAAGAAGAAGAAAGAAAGAAAGAAATTGTTGGGAAGAAGGAAAAGAACAGGACAGTAAGTGGCGAAGATGGGAAGTGGAGAGTCATTTTTAAAAACAGAAATTGGAGAGATCATCTGTATGCACAGAAGAACGGAGCTGGTGGAGGGTCCGTGACTTTGTCCACATACAAGTAGTGGACTACAGCAGGAAGTGTGAGAGAGTTCTGCAGCAGTGCTCAGTGAGTAATGAGGCCCGGTGTGGTTGTAATGAGCTAAGGGTTAGAGCTTGGGATGCTTGAGGACAGGCATAGGACAAAGAGCCGAGTAACAGCTAACTGGAGTGGAGGTGGTGAGATACCTTCCCACCTGGGGCAGACAGGATGCCTGTGCTGTGCTCCAGAGTTCTTAATGAGTGAGTGACTTTTCAAGGCATGAGAAGTTGACAGTGAGTGCCATAAGTAATATAATTTATATTTTCAAAGGCAAAGCAAGAAAAGGCTTCCTGCTAGTTTTAGAATTAGTTCTCTTGATTCCACTTCCCATTTAACTCATTCGTTGCCTGTTCTGCTTCTAGATATCTGGGAAGTGCTTGATTTTCCGTACGCAGTGACACTGAGCTGAACTGCAGTGATACCCAACCGTCTCCAACAGCAGGAGGTGGTGAGAATCCCTCAGATGCAATGGGCTTGTAGGTCAACCCAGACATGTCCGGTCAACCAGAATATGCATGTCACTGCAGGGCTCTTCATCATGCTTTGCTAAAATACGCAAACAAGCACATGTGCAAATTTTTATTTAAAGATAGTCAGGAAATGACTAAGATAAATTAAGCTATGGCATAAGTTTAGCTCTTGAAAGAAAAACACAGAGGCATGGGCTTAATAAAATTATGCATGATTATGCTAACAGAAGAACCTAATTAGTACTAAGGTATTATTAAATGTCCTAGTCAATAAATCAGGATACTGTATCATCACAAGCAAGATTACAGTTCTAAAATAATGCACCTTTTAAACCTCTAAAGTGCAAAACTGGCTAGGCGGGGTAACACAGGCAGATACTAACAGGCCCTCAGAGGCCTGAGACAGGAGAATGCAAATTCCAGACAAGTCTGGGCAACATAGTGCAATCCTGTTTTTAAATAATAATAATAATAATAAAATGAAGAAAAGGGAGAGAGGCTATGGGATATGGCTGTTCTTGCCTGTTATAAGTAAGACCCAATTTTCAATCCTTAGTACAAAAAAGCTAATTTTATATAATGGTTACTAAACAGTATTTTATTTCTTTATCTAGTATATGTATGAGTGCTTTGACTGCATGTATGCATGTGCACCACATCTGTGTAGTGTCCGTGGAGGTCAGAAGAAGGTGTAAGACTCCATGGACTAGACTTACAGACTGTTGCCATACTCCCTGCTAGTGTTCCTAACTTCTGGACCATTTCTTTTAGCCCTTCAAGCTACATTTTCAATTGGAGCATTGTATGGACTGTGATTTCAGAATATTTACTATATGTATGCTTGTCCACAGGTTAATATTTGCATGAGGAATGAAATAGATCAATATGGAGTATGAATATATTAAATATTTATTTCTTCCATGCCTTTAATTCCAGTAGGTTATTGTTTAGTTGAATAATACACTATGTTTACTGGACAAATGATATTATGAAATAATCTTTGTATGTTATCTTACTGAACTCTTCATTGATCATGCAAATATCAAAGAAAATTAAATTATAGGGTTTTTATTATTATTATTGTTTACTACTTGGTAACAGTCCATCAAACCAAAGTAAATGTAGAAAATGCTTGTATCTCCTCCTTACACTCCAGATGGCAATACTCAGGAGATCGCATGACTTGTAGCGGTACCTTTGCAAAGAGTAATGTCCCAATCCAGTCACTTAGGATATGAGCCTTTCATGTCGCAATAGCTGCAGACTTACACATCACTACATCTTGAACTCTTCCACTTGAAAACCGGTGTCCTGGAAGACCATTCTTTCTGCTCTCTGTTTCCTTTTCTTTTGAATTCCATGAACTGAACGTGGATGTCTGCTAGCCCAATTAATTCTATTATCCAAGTGCTTAAACCAAAGTATAGAAGCTCAAAGTGTCTATTTCACATGGGGTACTGGCTTTTTTGTTTCTTAATAATTTTAGAATTCATTTTTATTTATTTGTGTTTGCATTTCTTAAAACCGTGTCAATACTAAGCAGCAAAAAATTAACCATGTATTGTCAAGCTAAATTGGGTTTAACCCGACATTTTATAAATAACATTTGTAGTTCATTTATTCTTTGAGCATATATAAACTAAATTTTGACATCTCTAATAATTTTTTCTGTTTACCATGTGTTACAGTGTGGATATGTGCCAAACTACGTCACATCACAGCCATCCCAAGTACTGCTTTTGAGCGTACCTTTATCAGGCAAGTTTGCAGATCGAACCATTAATTCTGAAATTTTTCATTCTTCTTGAGGCCTACAGCTGCCTCCTGTGCAGAAAGTCCTTCCCTGCTCCCTCCCTACCATCTGGCCAGTGGTATATAAACAACTGTAATAATGTGCTGTCTCAGAGCCTGGGCTTAAGAGGCCATCTTCCTTCTCCAGATCTTTGGCATTGCCTCAACAGGGACAAATTCTCATCCACATGCCTGTGCCCTTGAGAAAGACAAGGATCATGTGAAGTAAGATGCCAGCTGAATGGAACTTGGCTCTGTTGGCCTACCTACCTGTCATCAGCGTGAAGGAAAACTGGCCCATGCCCTTACTCATCTGATTACCTCTCGTTCCCACCCAAGTCCTCATTTCCTTCCTCCACTCAGCCCTCACATGCACACCTAAGTATTGCATTCATTTATTAGCTAGTGTTTCTGGCAACGGATATTCTTATATATCCGTGGGGAAAAGAATATATTGTTAAACCACCAGTTTTGGGGTTGATTTGTTATGGAGCACAATGTGCCGGGGGCCCATGGATACAACAAGTCTCCTAAATTAGCACATTTGAAAAACACAACTCTTGATTTAACCAAAGTATCATATTATCATTGAAAAGAAATATTCTTCCTTAAATGGTCATCATCATAGCCAGGCATGGTGGCGCACGCCTTTAATCCCAGCACTCGGGAGGCAGAGGCAGGTGGATTGCTATGAGTTCGAGGTCAGCCTGGTCTACAATGTGAGACCAGGACAGCCAGGACTACGCAGAGAAAACCTTTCTCGAAAAACCAGAAAAAAACCAAAAAACAAAAAAACAAAAAGCATAAAATAAAATGAGCCGGGTATGTTGGTGCATGCCTTTAATCCCAGCTATGAGTTCAAGGCCAATCTGGTCTACAATGCGAGTCTAGGCAGCCAAGGCTACACAGAGAAACTCTGTCTCAAAAAAAAAAAAAAAAAACAAATAAACAAAATGTTCATCGTCATTACCTTTTTTATTGTATGTATTTATGTGTGAAGGTTAAAGGACAACTTTTGGTAACTTGTTCTTCCTTACATCATGGGGAATCTGAGGATCAAACTCAGATAAGCTGGCTCAGCAGCAAGTGTGTTTTCTCACTGAGCCCAAGTGTTGGATTTTCAAGCTGAATTTGTAGCACTGATATAATTGTCTAGAAGACAAATGTTTTACCTCCAAATTTTTCCCTTCTGGTGTCATTTTTTGATCTCATAAGTTAGTGGAAAAATACCTTTTATGTTACCTGAATCAATTTTCATGTTTCCTTAATAGTCATCTAGTAGTACTTAAATAAAGAAATGACATCAGAGATATTTCCCACACTTTTTATATATGCCAAAGAAAAACTGGAATTGAAATCAGTTAAATCATTCAATTCAAAGGATACTGATAAATGAAAATTCACAGTTTTGAAAACAGAAAACAGTCACTAAGAAAACTGTGTGCTTCTGGTATATGGATGTACATATAAGCATGTGGAGGTCAAAGATGTCTTCCCTCAGCTGCTGGGCCTTGGCCCTGGGCCAAGTGGCCACAGCCGCCTGCTGAAGACCCCACTGGGCCACTCAGAGAGCAGTTTCTCCCACCTGCTGCCCTCACTGGAGCCCAGCCCAGACCCAGCACTCCCAGGGCCTCTGTGGAAAACTCCTATCTGAAGCAGAAGAGAATCTTCTAAGGTGTGGGTGCCAGAGATGCTCCAAGGGCCTGCACCAAATTGCTTTTGTTGTTGTTTTTGTTTTCCCCCTCTGGTATTTGTGTTTTGTAGCTATTTATTTTTATTATTTTTTATGTCCTTTCTTTGGGTAATAGAGAAATCTCTGAAAAAGACTTTGCTGACCAACCAGCCAGAGCTCAAGGAAAGTGGGTGTATCTGTAGGCCACACCATTACCTGTGGGCCTACACCTGGAGCCAAAACTCTACAACCTTATGGCCTGCTCCCTTTCCATCCCCAGTTCCTGGCCTCCTGTGCACCCCTTTCCAGGCCTTCTTGCCTGCCTTGTTCTAGCCTTTCATGTGCCTTTGGAGGTGTCCCTGACTAGAGACGGTCCCTATCTTTAAACTTTGACAACTGACGTTGATTTCCATTTCTAATTTTTATTACTTTTTTAAAACAACCAGGGTGATGACCACATACACACACACACACACACACACACACACACACACACACACACACACACCTTTTGATTCCTTCAGGATCTGGCCCACCTGGGCCTCCATTCCACAAGTGCAGGTTCCAACAATTTAACCCTACTCTATTTCCCGTCATCTGCTGCAGGTATAGCTGTCTCATGGCCCTGCTTGCAAACTCTGCCTGGGGTACCGGCTTCAACAGTCTCCCCTGCTGTCTGTGAAAGTTGACTGTTGTACCCAGGCCATCAGATTCTGCAGTGTCCCTCTAACCCCAGATCACCACCATCCCAGCTGGGTCTCTACAACTCGTTTCTGCCCACCTGAAGGTATCTAGGGACTCTGCGCCTAAACATCTGAGCCACCAGCCTCCCTCCTCAAACCTGATGGCCCAAACCCACTCCATGAGCAAGATATCCCCTCCCTGCCTTTCTCTCACAAAGACTTCGATGAATTAAAGTTTGTAAATGAACATTTTTTTTAATGTAAAAAAAAAGAAAGAAAGAAGAAAGAAAGAAAAGAAGAAAAAATATCTTCCTTCTATTGTTTTCACCCTGTTTTTTGTTTTGTTTTTGTTTTTGTTTGTTTGTTTGGTTGGTTGGTTTTGAGACAGGCTCTCTCATTGAACCTGGAATCACTCTCGGTTTTAGCTAAACTGACTTTCCAGAAAGCCTCCTGGATCTGCCTGTACAAACACACACACACACACACACACACACACACACACACACACACACACACACACAAGCGAACACGTGTGAGTAACCTGAGGTTATAGAGGTCATGTTGCTATTGCTGTTTTGTTTTGTTTTGTTTTGTTGTTGTTGTTGTTGTTGTTGTTGTTCCCAGCTAGCTTCTTACAAGAGTTCTGGCCATCCCAACTCTTCACCCTTACACAAAAAGGATTTTGTTCACTGAGCTGTGTCCCACATTTTGGAGTATTCTTTTGAGAGTAACTAGAGCTTACATGTTTGAAATAGTCAGAAGACTAATATAATTTTAAAATGTTAGACTATTAATTTTTGAAGTAGTGACTGATTTGTATATTCTTCTAGTGACTCTACTAACTGCCCTCTGTCTCTACAGTGAGTGATAAACACAGACAAAGTTTAGGTAAGTTCATATTAGCTATCTACCTTTTCAGAAAGTGAGTGCAACTGATTTTTGCTTTAACATGATTTTCATATTTTTAGTTGATTGCCCCTCAATCAAGTCCATTTTGAAACATGAAGCTTTAAAGAACAATAAAGTAAATATTTGTAGATTTAAAGTATTCAGTAAATGATAGAACTATTGCGACAAGAGCTTGTCAAGTGGCTTTCTACATTATATTGCAGCAGAATTTTGTATATCTGTCTTTTTACTCCATGTTCCCTGCTGCCTTTGCTGACAGGTCACCACCAGTTTCATGCACATTCTGGTGTGTGGCATGTGTTACCAGCACACAGCTGGCTCTCCTACCAAGTGTCCGACAGAAGCTACCACTTCAGATGCATCTCTGATGACCAACTAACCCTCTGGCATTGCCTATCCTTAGCTGCTCGTATCCAAGTGTCGCTGATTTTGTCGGTGAGCCTATTGAGTGCTCCTTCATCAGAAGCTCAATAGCAGTTATACTGAAATTGGAAAGGCTCAGGAAAAAGTATACGGTTGTTGAAAATTGGACCTAATAAACAATTACATACTGTGCATATGACAAATAGAAGAAATACAAAGGCTATACGTTGTAAACTCAGGTTTTATTTTCATGGAAACATTATCATTTTTATTTTGACTAAAAAGGAGAAATCCTGGACAAGTGATAAATAGGTATGAATAAAATCAGTTTTGGCCAATCTAGTAATGGAGGTCATATACTCATGAATGGACACACATACACACACACACACACACACACACATACACACACACACACACACATGCAATACACTTCTAACTGGCCTCTCTCAGTCTGTCCTCAAGTTTTCCTCCAAAGGAAAAAAAGGTAGTGAAGAAAAGAGGGTGTGGGAATGGGGAGAAAAGGAGGGGAAACAGGCATAAAATTTCTCTGTATCAAGGAGAGGGCAAGGTAGTATGAACACAGAGTATAGTATCTGCTCTGTGGGTTTACTACACTTTGTGGTCAGCATGTCCATGTCTGGACTTGATACTTCTAGTCATTAGAGCCATCTATTGGATGGCTTTGGGTCATGATGACTTTTCTCATTGTGACATTGCTTCAGACATATTTTCTTGAGGAAGATGGTGTACATATCAGCAAGTACTCATATCTCTTGTGTTTATGATGAAAATGTTATTTTACAATTAATTGGCTCTTTGGTTTTATAAATAAATGAATAAAAGTACACATCTTCCTTTTCAATGTTGCTCTATTATCTTTTGCTTAGAACTGGGATTTCTGGATCATCCCTGTAAGAAATGTTTCCAGAGGAACTAGCATGTGAAAGCTCAGTGCTCTGCAGCAAATACATAGAGGGAATCATCAAGGTGGACCAAAGATATATTGAACACGACTAAAACATTAATTTGTACATGTTGAGGAAATTAACCAGTAAACCATTTTAGTATAATCACCTGTCATTTTTTTTTCTATTCTACAAACAAATTTCCAGTCTAAATAAAATGTCCTTTTCTACTCAATTCTGAAATTCTGAAGTATGCTTATTTGTTTACTGGATGCATTCAATGGCCTAATTGCAATATATGGATTCCAAAGAGAAGCCAAGATGTGGCAAAGTAATACAGAATGTACTTAGGATTACATTTCTTTGGAATTTATTTTCTTTCATTCAGTACCTGAGACTTTTAAACCTCTCCACAAATTAAACTTTTATTCCTTTGAGCATTTGTGCTCTCACTCTAATGTGCATTCGGATAAGGTGGTAATCCGGTTACCATGTGAATTAGCCTTCTACAGGTCTGAGGTGAAGCCTGACAAGGTGCTTCCCTGGAGGATGCTAATGCAGGTACGTCCAAGGAACAAAGCCCAGAAAAACCATCCAAGATGCCAAGAAATTGTTTTTATTGGAAGAACCATGACAAAACTCCCCCACACTGGTAGTTTTGACAACAGCATTGCTATAGCCTATGGGGCTAAGCAGTGGGCTCCGCAGTGCCAGTGTGAACCAGGCTTCACCAGGGCTTGCAGCATCACACTGCAGAATTGAGCTCTCCATTTTAGCAAGGGACTACTACAAATTACTAATGCAATCTTCCAAGCATTATCTGATACCAGGACATAACCATGTCAATCAACAACATCAATAAACATATAGGTTATTTAGATGGTTTTGCTGAAAATACTAAATTTGATTTGCAATATTTATGGAGTTCTCTTTTTTTCTTCCCCCTCCCCCCCCCATATTTTTTTCCCTGTGTTACATAAATGTGTTTCGAGAGGACAGGGACATCTATACTTGTTGGCAGCAGCCTTCCCCTGAGTAACTAACACGTTACTCAGTTCCTCGAGCTTCTTGCCATCTGTGTAGGTTCCCCACCCTCTTCTGTGACGAGACACAAGGCAGTGCACGAGGTTCCACCATCTTATAGTCTTGCTGAGGGCATTTAAGGTTTAACTTGAATTCTATCCCCTTGATGGAGAATCCCACAGAAAATTCCCTAACTCTTCTAGGAACTCAAGGTCAGGATGTCCTATCTAACTTATCTTTGCTTCCTCTAAACTGCCTGCTTGTGAAGAACCCCTCCTGATAACCGCTTATCTTAGCTTCTGTCAAACTGCTAGTTTATGCAAAACCCCGCCCCGCCCCGCCCCGCCCCGCCCCGCCCCGCCCCGCCCCGCCCCGCCCCGCCCCGCGACGCTCCCCCAAGCAAGATTCCAGCACAAGGTTTCTTCCTTCAAAAGCCCTGTGTTCTGGACCACACCTAGATCCCCAAATACTTGGTGTAGTCCCACACGGCTGGAATACAGGCTTTCAGTTGGCTGTAAACTGCATCTGAGTGGTCATCTCTTGTTAATAACAGTATCACTGACAAACCTGAGGGTGTGCCTTTTGTAGGACACTTTGAACAGCATGCAGGGTGTGAAGCCTACGTCGTGACCAGCACAAACTGGTTGGAGTGTCACCCATGGTGGCGGCTGTATCCAGGCTTGCTAACATTCTTCCTCACCTTGTGGATCTTGTTGTGACTCTATGGCCATGGCACGGTGCAGGCAGGGCCATGGGGCCACTCTCTGATGGCGGTGGCGGCAATATCATTTTCTTAGGAATGGGAAGCAATCTAGAACTCAGTTCTTTAGTTTGAGACACAGCCCTTTTTTTCTCCTACACAGTCCAAGCTGACTTTAACGTCATAAACCCTGGTCTCCCTTGTCCCAGTGTTAGGATTATAGGCATGCACCACCCAGCCAGGCCACGACAGCTTGCTTCTACAGTCTCTCCTGTGTGTGGGCTTTTGCAAATATGTGCAGATTATTTAACATATTGCTGTAAATAGTTGCTGCTTCCATTTGTCTTGAGTTTTTCTGTAAAAGAAAATCTATTAAGTATGATAAATATTTTTAGAATGTATTTCTGCTTTTGTGAAAGAGAATAATAAGAATCTTGTAAAGGTACAAAATATGAAACTTCATTAATCAATGTTTGGTGTCAATTAATTATACACTGATTGTGTACATAGTTTCCCAGCCCACATACTGCTTTTTCTACTCCACAGTAAATCTCGAAATGCCTTTATATTAACCTGCTGTATTAAGAAAATGGGCATTTAAAAAAAAAACCTACTTCTTCTGTTTCTGTGGAAATCAGAACCCTCAATTTCTCTCTGATTTTTGAATTAAAGCAGCCTCATTTGCATGAGTATAATTAAGGTTTTTAAATGTGGCTGGGATCATTTCCATAATTCTGTATTTTCAGTTTTTCCTTAGAATTCTGGAACCTGACACTGCACTATAATTTGCAAAAACTGAAATCCATTCAGAAATAATCCTTGGTAGAAAAGATAATAACCAGGAAGGCAGGCAGACAATGCATTCGGTGCAGTGTTTCTTGTCATTGTTAAGCAGATGGGGGGCGGGGAGGGAAAGTATCTCAAACCTAAGGGCGGGAGGCTTGCACTCATTCGCTGGAAAAGGGCAGCTTCCATCTGGGTTTGAGTGGCTCATAGCTACCACTGTGGAAACTTCTGCTGGGTGTGGAAGGAGTCAGGTGCCTGTCCGGAACACAAAAAGTGGATTTGTGAGTTACTTTCTTCTCTGGCAGAACACTTTATATAAATATTAAATGAGAAATGTCAGAAATAAAACAGGAATATTACAATACTTTCATAGCAGTTTCTGGAACCCTTGTGCTTCACCCACGACTGTCTGTCGGTGTTTGTTTCTTTGTTCGTAAACAGCGGCCTTGTTGTGTATGTGGTTTTGTTTTGTTTTTTAAGATTTTTTTGTGTTTGTTTGTTTGTTTACTTATTTGTTTGGAGACAGGGCTTGTGTAGCCTTGGCTGTCTTGTACTCTCTTTGTAGACCAGGCTAGCCTCGGAACTCACAGAAATCCACCTGCCTCTGCCTCCCGGAATGACAGACTTACAGTTGTGCACCACCTCACCTGGCTTGTTTGTATTCTTTTTATTAAGAAGATGTTATTAATTGTGTGCTTAAACCTGAGGAAGGTGTAGTTTTCTATGGAAAAAAAAGAAGTTTGATATGAAATACTCCAGTAAATAAAATTTTCTTATTGTATTGATATTTAGATTTTATTTCAGGGATTTTCATTTTACTTATGGGAACTACATCTTTTACCAATGTTTCCTTGAAATAAGAGAGTGCTACTACAAGGAGTTATAATTTTTGTGTAGCTTTTTGCTATATCCTGAACAACAAGCACTTAGGCTGGTAAAGTAAGAGCTTATCTCATAAGCCACATCCTCAACACGAGATCTTTTAGAGGGAGCACTTTTTTCTTTTCTTCAATCGAAACCGTGTAAGAGACTTAGAGCCTTTAGAAATAAAACAGGAACTATGCTGTAGGTCTGTTTCCACATCTGCACCTGACATTTATTGTTTGTTAACTGAACTAACTAAAAATAAACTTCGATTGGTTGTGTGAAATCCATAAGTCCGGTTTTGGCCCACTAAGAAGCCGTGCATGTGCTTACAACACTAGAAGTCACCCACGTGTTTTCATGTTGTTATTTTATTCTTATTTTGAATTTGAAGCAAAATAATAATCACAGGTTAGTGAGGTTAGCATAAATCTATGAAAATACTCAGGACATGACTACAACTTTTAGATCCAGAGAAAAATCAAAGTTTTACTCCTGTCCCTCTCCCTGAACTCCTGGAGAGCACAGTCAGTTTCACATTTATTGCTTCTTCTCTGTCTGCTCTAGGCTGTGCTCATGTCCAAGGCTCATAATGACACAAGCTGCTGTCTGTTAGTCTCCTGTGCACTCGAGAAAATAGCTCTAATAGCCCCTGTTTCTCTTGTTGCTCTCTTTCTCTCCCCTGATGCTCCGGGCATCACTATCCTCCCACCTCTGTCCCAGTCTCCTGTGTTTACCGCTTGTGCTTTGCAGGGCCTTTCTTGCAGGTGTCTTTCTGTCCTTTATGGATGTACACGATCCTAGTGTCTTCAGTTCTAAAATGCTATATAAATGTGCCTCTGTGTTTCTCTTCCTTGAGAGAAGAGCAGAGCACTGCAATGCTACACATTTCCTCAAGTCGAACTCAGTCAGGATGCCAGAGCAATTTGGCCTCTCATGTCCCTTTTAAGAGACCAAAGGTATCAGGAACCCACTCCACTTAAACTGCTTTTCAAACAGTGTGAGCCTGAAGTCCATGGTAGTTGATAGAATTAGCAGGTTCCTCCTGGAACTTATAATTCTCTGCCTTGTCTTGCTTCCTATATCCCCTTTTATCTCTCACCAATGTTAAAACAAAAAAAAATTTAAGTAAATTATGAGCAGAGGAAACAAATTATAAAAGAAAAATTAATGTGTATCTTACTGTAAGAAAAAAAGGCAAAAACAGTTCCCAGGTCCTAAAAATACGTATAAAAAGTGGTCATCATCTATACTTTATATACCTAAATATATAAAACTGTGATTTCATTTCCAGTTATCACCATAGGAAGAGCTGTTTTCTAACCTCATATCATGGGGTGGAAAATATTGTTACTGTTTCCTGAATTGCCCTGGCCAAAAGAAACTACCATGAGTGGAACAGCAGTAGCAACTGCCACAGTGTTCCCATTATTATAAGATGGAAGTGTCAGGGTGAGAGAGGCTGCCAATATTCATTTCTCAAACAAACAAACAAATAAACAAATAAAATAGAAGAAAGAAAAAATTAAAGAAGGCTTAAAATGTGCTCATTTGAGGTAAGTTGTTTCTGTTTTGTTTTTAAAGAAGTCACTCATTTGTTTCCATAAAATTTTATATTCAGCATGGTAAGAGTCCAGTGATTTTTTTTTTCAGACAGAGTATCCAATAACCGAGACTTACCATGCATGTTTATGCTCTCACAGTTCTGGGATAGAAGTTGAATTCAAGGTGTGGATAT
Organism: Acomys minous; assembly: GCF_964271855.1. NCBI lineage: Eukaryota > Metazoa > Chordata > Mammalia > Rodentia > Muridae > Acomys > Acomys minous. The sequence goes on from NC_140487.1 coordinate 33,697,982, forward strand.
GACCACACCCTATCTTAGGCTTCCAGGGGAAAATTCTTTGTTGACACACACATTTCAAGTAGTTTGGACCATATTTAGTCTTCCTCAGGCTTATGGATTTACCATTGCTACCGCTGTCTCTGTGCTCACGTACCTTTCTCACTACATGGTTGTCTTTGCCTCCAAAATCTCATTCTTTGCTTAGATGGTAGTCACATAGGATTTAGGACACACTGGTGTCCAGGATGCCTGTAGTTGCAAAAGGTTATATCTCAGGTTCTAAGCAGGCATAGAGGCATAGAGCCTAGACTAAGACTGGCTGGCATTGATCTGGCTGCTCCTTCTGGAGACCTCGAATGCTTGCACCAGTGGTCAGCATCACAGCCATAGCTTCAGGATATTGTGTAAGATAATGAACCTTTATTGTTATGCTGTGGTAGTTAAGTACTGCAGTCATTTGCTAATCAGGAACAGATGACGAATACTATAGCATTAAGAAAGACAGGTGTGCCATAGTATACTACTTGTTAGGGAAGGGAGGATACTTACATGAAGTAAGTATTTATTTTCTGTCTTACTTTCTAGAGCCTCTGGAATATCTTTCAAGTACTATAATGTGAATGAACACTGGCACTATTTAACAGATATTTATGTTATCTCTGTATTTCTCGAAGGGTGAGAAAAATGAAGTGCTAGGATACAAGACTGCTACATTCTAATTGGCCACAGTGTAACAAATTTCTAGCCTGGGTAAGTTATGAAGTAGCTATGGAAGTATATTTATTTCAAGGACAAAGGAAAATAAGAGAGATGATCTGCACATTGGTTCATGGCTCGCAGAATGAGAACCTAACATTAGAGTGAACCTACAGCATGCATTACGTAAGCTGCTACTATCTGGAAAATGTCTATACACGATCTTCGTGCACTTAGATGTAATTTTAAGAGTCAACATATTGTAATTGCATATTAAAGCAGGAGTAGAATCCATCAGCTCTGGCTTCCCAGCAGTCTCATACAGTGTGCTCAGTACCAAGATACACTGTGAAAAGATAATTTTTCAAGGAAAGGTAAAATGATGATTTTTACAGAGATAGAAATATGCATACATTAAGAGAGTGTTTACTGGTCCCACGGGAATGCTGAGATGGATAACTGGTTCAAAGGAGTTATAAATATAGCACAAACCATCATGGAATGAGAGACTACTGGCAGGGACTCAGATGGAGACAAATCTAATTGTGCATAGAGGAGAAGTCAAGTCAATCACATCCAGACAGGGAGGACACAGTGCCCCATCAGCCATTTCCTTCAATGTACTAAAACTTGTGAAGTAGCCCAAAGAAATCAAACAGAGCTACCGACTGAGGACCCAGCAGGCTCTGCTGTGGAAGATGCGTAGTTGTCTACAAAACATTACCATGTATTAGTTCACTCCGTTTGTTCCTTCTTCATAGAAGAAACTGAAGGGTAAAAATTGTTTTTCTATCCCGTTTACATTGTTTACTTAGTGTGTTATGATTAGAAATAAAAATTACATTTTCTTGTAACTTCAATAGATGTTAACAGGTCTTATTGTATTTTTCCTACCAGAGATGATATTGTCAGTTTACCACCTGCAGTTTACTCACAGCAGAATGATTTTTTTTCTAGCATGTTTGCCTATAAAGTAGAGATTTATTGAGCCTTCAAATGGTTGAAAAGGAGACATAGACTGTACTTTTTTCCCAAAAGAATGGGAAGAAAGCTTCTCCGTGTTTTTCCATCTTGTACAATCAGCACGACTCCACTCAGACTTCCATATTTGTGTGTGTGTGTGTGTGTGTGTGTGTGTGTGTGTGTGTGTGTGTGTCTCTTCTGTGCTCCACACCGTAGCTTTTCTCTGCTGTCCTAACTCTAAACAGGTGGTTCTGCACCTGTGAGGCTTGCTCCCTTTGAGCACTGAAGGGCCGCTCCTTCCATAGGGGTCGCTTTTGGTCATTGGAAAACACAGATGTTCACATTGTAATTCATACCAACAGCAAAGGTACAGTTATGAAGTGGCAACAGAAATAATTTATGACTGGGGGCATAATTGTCAGTAACACAGTGCATACAAAACAGCATCCAGTGTGCTTGGGTCACAGATTTCCAAGCCCATATTCTTCTCCAGGAGGCCACAAAAAATATAATTGTTTATATTGTTAGACTATGCAAATGTTTGTTCTATTCTAAATGCAAATATCTATTAGATTAGGAGAATGCTCAAAAAGATGTGTAAAAGAAAGGAAGGGTGGGGTATATGCGGTCAAACTTGTCCTGTTTTCATATTTAGGCATTTCATGAATTCTTCTATATGTATTTTATGTATTATATGGCAAATCCACTTTCCAGGCTACTCAACGATTACTGCACCCTTGGGGAATTATTTATATTGAGTCATTAGAGAGTAGTAACGTATTAAATTGTCACTTTCAACAAATGGCATCTTCTTCAATCCAGGTCACAGCTTGTGGAGGTAGACACTTGGCACAGTGAAGGAGCAACCCAATTCAATCAGTGGAACTGATCACAGGCAGAGGCAGCTCAGCTGGATCTCCTTCATGTTCTAATTTGCACCGCAGACAAAATGAAAACACTCAAGTCTTCAGAAGACTCATCAAGGAATTTATGTACATTTCAGATAAAAGATAGATTTGCGTAGAGCAGCATTTTGTCAGGATCGTGTTGTTCATATGTCTTAATTCATAACTTAGAAATGTGAATGATTTTAAGACGCAATATCTTGGAACTATTGTATCCTAATTAAAGTGTTTACTTCTGTTAGTCAGAGAACCTGCCTGGCTGATGTGAAAACTCAGCAAAAGAGTCTCTTCCCTGTTTCTTGACTCGGTGATACCAGTGGTCTTGTGCTCTCACAACATGACAAGGATATCTTTAAAGAAACGGCTTGTCTAGCTGAATGCTGACAAAACAATCATCTTTGAAAACCTTTAGTCCAATTACATGATATGTGAAGGAGAGCATAGACCTTGGAGATCACGTGGTAGGCAATGTCTAGTGGTCCACACTTCTGAGAGTTGTGCCATCATCACCTTCCCTGGGCTGCACTAAACAAGCTGAAGCACATCAAATGAATAATGAAAATCATGATGCTGTATCAATTCTGAGGTGAGTTTATATAGATTAGAGAGTCTCTCTTGGGTACTCACTCTTTCTCAACATGTTCATTCTGAGGCACAGAAGTCATACATATTGCAAGAAGTCTGTAGAGAAGCCTGTTTGGTGAGAAGGTAGCATCTCTAACAGAGAGAAAAAGGGAAGCTTGCCAACCACATATGAAAGAGCATGGAAGTAGATTCTTCCCTTCCAGGGGAGACTTGGGAAGGCAAGCTTCTGGCTGGCAGCTTAACCGTACATAATCTGTGAAAAATCTTGCACCAGAACAGTTCAGTTGTTCTGGATTCCTGGCCTAGAGAAACTGTGGTCTAAACATGAGTGATGGGGCTGGAGCTATGTCTCAGTGGTTAAGAGCATTTGCTTTACTCGAGTACAGTTCCCAGCTCTCACATCAGGCAACTCACAACCACCAGCACACCCAGCTCCTGTTGATTTAATGGCCTCCCCTGGCCTCTGTGGCACTTGTACACATGTGTGCGCACACCCATTAAATACATGAATAAAATATGAAAGTTAAATATTTTAGAAATGTGGAGAAATGCTTAGATAAAATGTTATGTGGCAATAGTTGACTAACATAAAAGCATATGCTATCACAGCATATCAGCATGAGTATGTAAAAAAAACAATCAGATGACATCCTCTTATGTATCTTTGTCTAATTAGATAATCGTCTCCTAATCAACATTAAGTGTTTTAGTTATTTGGGTTAAAATTGGAAAACTCAATTTCTCTATTCAAAATAATGCCTTTTGATTTCCACAAAAACTCATGTGTGGAGGGGAGTTGCAGGGGGCATTACGCTGGACCAAATGGTCATCTGTTCTTTTTGACACTAAGTGGTTGTATTTATGCAGATTTGGTGAGATTTATTTTAATGAACAAGTAAAATATGCCCTTACGCACTATTTATACAAAAAACAAAACAAAACAAACAAACAAACAAACAAAACCCTGTGATCTGTATGGCTATCAGTGGGCTGCTTACTGCTAAAGGTAATTTCATTCTCCTCAATTTTGATGTGCACCCACTTAAAGCCTAATTAACATCTATGACAATTACTGGATTTACTTTCACATTCAGCAAAATCTCTGCTGTTACTTTATATGAGATCTCATTTCTAACTTGGTATAAGCAGTAATGAAGGGAAGGTATTTTGAATCCAAGCAGCGAGACACTGTAAAATATTTATGCAATATATTTTTCAATTTATACAGCTATTGCATCACATGTATACCAGTCACTTAAGGTTTGGGTTTTAAATTATTGACTAAAAATAGCTCAGCTTTGACGACCAAACCTTTCCATTCATGTTGCTAAAATCTATGCTTCATAACTAGCTTTACATTTCATGTTTTTGTGCATTTAATTAATCCCAGATAAATATAATTGTTTTGTAAATAAAATATGGCACCTTTTCACATTAGTACATGACTGTAACAGAAAAAGAAATGAATAGAATTTATATATCAATTATTCTATCATAATGAATGGTGTTTTGTTTTGTTTTCACAAAACAGTAGCACCCAGTGATTTTTCCAAAGCATCTTTCCAACTTTTTCCGAGTTGTCTTTGCAGCTGCAAAGCTTCCCACAGCTGGATTAGTCCCTGTTATGCTTAGTTCTCTCTTTTGCTTTACTTTGCTTCTCATTTTGTTTCATTGGGTTTTGTTTTGTTTTGTTTTTTTGTAAAATTAGGTTGACATACTTTCCAGTTGTATGCATAAGCTAATGCCAACTGTAATCGTGTCCTGTGATTTGGTTATTCTAATATTGATCTTCATATAGGTAGTGCTAATGAGCTACTGCTATGGAACAGACAAATAACATTTACAACACCAAACAAAATACTGTCTTAGAACAAACAAAGGGCTACAAAAAGAAATTAACTTCTAGGTGAAGTAAAATTTGTCCTTGCTTCTCTAGCAGGGCAGTCCTGTGCTATTTTGTTATTGCTTGTTAGTATGTATGTGAGTGTTCTTTATTCATATTTCCTAACCATGTGTAAATATGACCACAGTGTATTCATGTTCTGGATGTGTTGTTTTGTTTCTTTGTGATGGGGCATCACTGTAGTAGGATGGCTTACCCAGGTTAGCATCTGATTTGCAATAATCACCTTGCTTCATTCTCCCCAGTGCTGAGGTTGTAGAGATGACCTATATGACCAGATTTGAACATTGATCATCAGCTTAATTATTAATAATAAGTATGATAATGTATCAGCTAGGTTTAGACCAGACAAACTTTTCCTACAGAGAAGAAATGGATGTAACACATTTGTCTTCCAAAACTGAGTTTTATCTGCTTGACTTATCTACCTGATCAAAGCTATAAACAACAAAAAGATACTGATTTCAAATCATTGTGTTTTGAATGATAAGTTCACATCACTCATGTATGTTAAATGTAAATTTTAGATCTAATTATCATTATATTCTAAAAATGATTTAAAATAATTATAATGGAAGTGTTCTCAGAAATTGGTTGAATAGAAAATATTAATTTAAACAAATTCATAGTTACAACTACTTCCACATTTGCTATATAAAACAAGGAATTTCTTAATAGTTGTATGATTTTGGAGGATGCTTATGTTTTATGTAATTTCACATTAGTGGGTTTGATTCTCTTCTTAATCACTTTCTGTTTGAATATTTTATGTAACACATATAAATAAAATTTATATTAACAATCAAATGAGAAAAAAAATCAGAGTTTTTGAAGAAGTTTTTGATGTTATACTTAATAACAGAAAATTTCAGGCCTTAATAAGAAACTTTAAAAATAGTTATTTTATTTTGAATGTATATGCATGCATGTGTGTAAGTATGTGTGTATATGATATGTGTGTGCTGGCATAGTGTTTTGTGAACCGTGTAAAGCTTACCCTTCTTCATTCAAGTGCTGGTTTCTCTACTCCACTACCTAGTTTCACTCGAGACATGACATTGTAATATTTTTCTAAATATCTCCTGCCTCAGGTTTGTGTAAACATGCCAACCATTTGTTCTCTGTTCTGCTAATAAAACAACCACTGAACGCAGAATGATAGAGAGAGGCGAGTGGGAGATCTGGGTGCGGTGAAAGGAGGACAGAGGGGGAGGAAATAGGAGATTGTACCATGAGGAGAAGACCAAGAAGCATCAGGAGAAATGAGCTGGAGCTAGGAGATGATTAAAAAGGCAAGTATTATGGGAAATATTGCTGGGAGGAAGCTAAGACTACCTTGGAGGTTTAGGATAGAATAATCATTACTTAGTATTGTGCTTGAAACTAATTAAATAAATCATACTTTCCATGTGTTGTTACTTGCGTAAATAACTGGCTAAAGATAAACTACTGTACTATGGTTTGGATCACATTAATATCCTTCTACATCTATGTAGGGCAATTGTGTCAAAGTCTACATATTAAGTGTAAGAGAAGAGTTTGTGGAGTCAGTTCTGTTCTACACAATTCTGTTAGTATTGGGGATCAATTTCAGGTCACAAAGCTTACTCTGCAAGACAAAGAGATGAATAAAATATGACAGAAAAACCAAAGTTCTAATTCATTAAGAAAACTGCAAATTAAACAATATTAGAAAAGAAAAACTTTGTAAGACAATTTAAACCCTCAGTGGAAAGTTTCAGCAACAGACTGGATTATACCAAAATACAGAGTCAGGGATGGAAAGCAAAGTAAAATAATTAGATCACTCAGTAGAGGTAAAAGAGAATTAAAAACTAATTATAAATAGACATGAAAACAATTTAGCGCATTGTTAAAGCACATATCCTCCAAAATACTGATATAGGAGTGTAACACGATAGTGAGAGAATAAAAGATATCGTCAGTAAACCATAGAAGAAAAATGTCTAAACCTTAAGTGACACACATCTGTATACAAGAGATATATAAAAACACCAAGTAAATAAAACCAGAAAAGAAATTTCCATAGCATATTAAAGTTAAAACATTCGAAACACAGAATAAACAAAGGATGTAGCAAGCTATAAGAGAGAAAAAATAAACTCACTTACAAAAAGAGGCTGATGAGAATATAAGCAAATTACCTGAAAGACAAATTTAAAGCCAGCGGAGCCTGGGAAGATGTACTTCAAGTCATGAAAGACCACAGCTGTCAACACAAACTATCTATTTAAATTGAAGGTGAAGTAAAGACTGTGTGTAATAAATTCAGACTAAAACAGCTTATGACCTATCACTACAGAAGATCCTAGAAGAAATTCTTCAATCTGTTGATAAAGACAAGGACACTCAAGAGGTCTCAGGGAATAATTGTACAACACCAGGATAAATTGTAGGCATACTTTTAAAATATATTTTATTGTGGTTTCTTATATATCTCTACTTCCCTTCTCCACCCCAATCCCTTCCAGCAGCCCAACACTAGCTAGGAGAGAAAGCAGGTTAATGGGGAGGCAGGTGTAGTTCTCTTTGACTACTCCCTGCTGGTTAAGGTCATTGGGTTCGTTGGGGCGATACCAGTCTTCAATGTCAGGATGTTCAGCCAGCAACAGCAAATGCAACAGCAGCCAACTCTCTCCTCCAAGTGTTCTTCTCACAGCCTTCATTTCTCTTCCTCTCTAGGCTCTCATATTTACATCCTCTCAGAGTCCACACAAGATGTTTTCCAGCTGGCAAAAACCACTCCCCTACACGAGGCAGTCTCCTGCCAACAAAGATCATGTGCCCTGTCAGGAAGCTGTTATCAGCTGTGGACAAATTGGAGCAGCTCCTATATTCCACACCTGGGATTAAAACAAAGACATATTTACATATTTACATAACATACATAACCCCAAACTTCCACAACAACAAATAATCAAAAGGGAGCCAAGAAAGCATCAGCCAACCAACCAAAACAAAACAACAAAATGACAGGAATTAATACACATCTTTTGATAATAACTCTCAGTGTTATTTATCATTATAATTAGCTGCTTTTCTATTGTTTCGATAGACACCCTGAGCAAGGAAACTTGTTTAATTGAGCCTATGGTTTTATAGAGTTAGAGTATATGATGGTGAAATAAAAAAGGGAATGGAGACAGGAGTGGATAAAAACTCACATCTCAAACAGCAAGCAAGAGACAGAAAGAGGTAGCTTGAAATGGCATAAATCTTTTGAAACTTCAAGGCTCACCCTCAGTAACATACTTTCTCTAGCAAGGCGGACCAGATAGTCCTGAAATAATTACCAACTGGGACTAAATATTCAAATGCCAGAGAATTATGAAGGATATCACATTCAAACCACTACAGAACAAAGTGGAACTAAGAAACAAGCAGGTTCAGCATTTTCAATATCTAAAAAAATAGATTTTAAACCAAAACTAATCAGAAGAGACTGTAGAGAACGATGCACCAACCATGGACCATGCATGGAGAGGACCTAACTCCCCTGCTTAGATGTAGCTAATAGGCAGCTCAGTCTCCATATCTGTCCCCTAATACGGGGAACGGAGGCTGTTTCTGACATGCACTCTTTTGCTTGCTCATGGATCACTTGCCCCTGGTAGGGCAGCTTTGCCAGACAACAAAGGAAGAGGATACAGGCAGTCCTGATGAGACTTGATAGGTTGGGATCAGATGGTAGAAAAGAAAGGTTCCCCTTTCTGGGGACTAGGAAATGGGGAGAGAAGGGAAGAGGGAAAGAAGGTGAGACAGGAAGGAGATGAGGGAGGGGCTATGACTGTGATGTAAAGTCAATAAATTACAAAAATTAAGGAAAAAGAGAGATGGGGAAAGTTACTACTAATTAAGGGGAAAATCTACCAGCAGGTTAATACAACCCTAAACATGCACTTGCCAAACCTAGGAGCACACAGTTTCACAAAAATAACCACTGTTAGCTATAAACCATAAATTGTCCCCAACACAGTGGTAGTAAATCATTCTGGAGGTACCTTTAAGGCAGGAAGCATTACATCTCAGTCATAGCCTGAAATAAAGCTTAATGTCAAAGCAAGTTTTCCAACATTAATTCTTTTTGTAATCTTGTTTAGATTTCACATCCCAGTCATATAAAAATGTTATTTCTATTTCATGGCTACTAAAATAGTAAAAATAAAAATGGAAGAAATAAGATCCTTCTTAGAATTCAAATGCAAAATGTTGAAAACTGTTGCTTTGTGATTAGATTAGACATTAAAAAGCTGCGTAATTTAGTTTAGTCTTTAACATCACAAACATCAAACAAATTAAGTGGTATAAAGAGTGTAAAATATAGTATCAGGTAGTTTCTAATTTCAGGAATAAATTAGGAAATGACTCAGAAATTCTAGCTGTAAACTCTAGCTAATTAGCTGGTATATCAGAATGCTTTTGTATTTTCAGACTCTTTCAATATTACAAGGCATATTATTATGATATTATTCCTTTAAAAATCAACAAAGATATTTCTAGATGAAAATTTTCTTCTTACAATTAAAAAATGACTCTACAATATTGAACTACATCCTGGAGAAGAAATGTTGTCTATCTGTGTTTAGAAGACATTTATCATTAAATTTGGAGGGAGAAAGCACAAGACTTTCTCAAACACTGTTGATGAACCTCCTCGGAGCTTCCTGGCCTTACCTAAATGTTTGCATCTGTTGGGTTCTGGAAGGATCAGGTGCCAAATGAGAAAAGCACAGTGGAGTCTCTTCTCATGGGGCAGACAGCCAATAGTTGGTAAACAAAACAAAACAAAAACAAAGATGACAGGCAGATATTTTTCTCTGTGTTCTTCCTCCTAAGGAACTGTCTGTTTCAGTTTTTAAGGAGGATCCAATAATGACACCCCACGTCATGACACCACTTTGCATTTCTTTCCAACCTTTTTTTTTTTTTTTGCCTCACTTTCCTTTTCTGTCACTTTAGTGTGATGAGATTGTGACTTTATTTCCTTAGTTCATGGACACAAAAGCCCTTCCTGCTTCCCAAAAGAGACAAAACTAGGGACCTTTTGAGCTCAAGTTATATATGGGAAATTTTATATTGCTACTGTAATTCACAAACATAAAATCCCTAATTTTGAAATAGAGTACTTAGTGGGTTTAATTTGAGACAGAGTACTGATGGGTAGTACAAGCTAGACTAAGACTCAATACTTGTCCTGCCCAAGCTCCTAATAGCTGCAGTTACTATAAGAACTTTAGTATATAACTACACATATCACAGGCACTGTCTCCTTAAGGACAGAAGAATTAGGAGAATGGCTTTGTAGTACTGATAAAGTTGTAGATACATCATGAGCCCAGTTTTGGACATTTAAACTTGAGGTGACTGCTAAAGACTCTCATATCGAAAGAACAGTTATTGCGTAAGTGTAGATTTTGAAAAGGAGGTCCAAGATGGAGGCATTGTCTTCAGAGGCCATACCACACCAGAAAGATAAGATCTCCTAAAATTTAATGTTGATGTAAGGATATGGTTCCAAAAAACAAATCAATCAACTTCCCAGTTTCCAGGTTAAGAGACACACAATGCCTCATGGTTTTAGAGGGAAAGAGTTGCTTTTCATAGGAAAAATGTAAACTAATATATGCACCGGGTTTGAAAAGAACAGAAAAGGGTGAAAAGGAACTTAGAAAGCAGAATGCATACTGAATGTTGAAATGTCATTAATTCAATAAGAACTTATTTTATGAGGTGGAGAGGGTGAAAAGTTGATTGGAATATTCAAGAGAGAATAGAGGGAGGAAAAGTGGGTGTATAGACTTATCATTCATAGAATTTGGTGGAGAGGAAAAGAATGAAGTGGGGAGCAGGAGGAAGCAATGAGGTTATAGAATGGGTTTTTCAATGTTTTTGAGAGAAATATTCTTCTTTCGGATTCATATAGTAGACAACTAAAAACTGGCTCCTTGCAGCTTGATAGGCAGCCTACTCATAACAATAGGAAGAATACAAAGATGGAGATGAGGAAACAAGTTGAGATTGTAAGGCTCGCCCAATCTTTTCTCATTGGTGTTTTCTTAAGTATTTGAGCTGACTGGAGGCATTGGTGGCAGCTGCACAGAGCTGAAGGCAGCAGCAGCAGCAGCAGCAATACATGCAAACCTTTAATCCCAGCACTCAGAAGACAGAGCCATATGAATCTCTGAGTTTAAGGCCATCATGGTCTACAGAGTGAGTTCCAGGATAGCCAGAACTACACGGAGAAAGCCTAGCTTGATAAACAAACCAACAAACCTTTTAAAATGAAAGACCTATAGCCTTTCCTCCTCTTTCTTTCTTTCTTTCTTTCTTTCTTTCTTTCTTTCTTTCTTCCTTTCTACAAAGTCTTGGTTTGTAGGTTTGCAACCCAGGATAGTCTAAGACTCAATGCTGGAATAGAAAATCAAAGAATTGGCTCATCTAAAGATGGAAAACTAATTGCTGAAGGGCTGAGATTATAGCAGAGAAGAAATATTGTCTAGGTGAATAAGTGGATGAATGGCATGTGGACTTACAAGGTAATATCTGGCATTGTCAGGAATGGCTTGGACTCCCTGGCACTGTGAGCAGGTGTAAACTATCTGATGTGGCTACTGGAAGCAAAACTCAGGTTCTCTACACGAGCAGTAAGTGTTTTAACTTCTGAGTCATCTATCTCTGCAAATAAATAGCTAAGTTTTCTAAATTGGATGATTTTGCACATGTATACATATGTCTTATTTACACATATGTGCTTTCATGTTTTCATGTGTGAGAATATACATGTATCGGGTGCATTCTTGTGTGTGAACACTTGTGCAGAGGGCATCAGTTGGCATTTGGTAACTTCCTTCATCACTCAGCACTTTCTTTACTGAGCCTGGCTCCCTCATTGAACCCAGAGCTTACCTACTTAGCTAGTCTACTGTATACTTTGTTTCTGCTCTGTAGAGCCTGAGTATAGGTGGACCACAACTTCTAACTAACAACCATACAGTTTTATGTGAGCATTGGAGATCTGAATTTTAGTTCTTACTCTTGTGTTTGTCCACTGAGTTTACCCACTGAGCTATCACCTCAGACCTGATTTGTAAGCTATATTTTTTCTTCTTTTTGCTTTTTGACAATGTATTTGTGCCAGGGCATGGTGGTACACATCTTAGCACTCAGGGAGGCAGAGGCAGGCAGATCACTGTGAATTGAAGGCCAGCCTGGTCAACAAAGGGAGTCCAGGACAGCCAAGGTTACACAGAGAAACCCTGTCTAAAAAACTCAAAAAGAAGAAAGAGAAAGAGGAGGAGAAAAAGAAGAAGATTTGTACATACTAGACACTAAGAACTATTAGGAAGATTTCTCTCTGTCTCTCTCTTTTTTTTTTTAAACCAATTTGTTTATAGTAGTACATACCCTGTGAGTGACTATGGCTGGGATTAGAGTTTTGACTCATCTATTAAGTGACTATCAAGCATGGTGAGTAAACTTGTAAATCTCCAGGACTCCAAGCCTTAAAAAGTATTAGTGGAGTTAAAAAGCAGCAAACATTTCTGATGTAGCCAAATATTAAATCCTTCTGGTTTAAGACCTGTCATTCTCTTTCACAACATCTATATTTTAGTACTGAAGATAAAAGCATCAAGTTTTTGGATGAGTAAAGACCATAACTATCTTCTGATAAAAAATAATTTTATAAATAAGCAGTGAGGAGATTGGCCTTGGTAGGTCTTCGGCCACTCTTCTAGACTGGAATTGCCATTATCTGCAGGGTAAAATTTCAGATAATAATGAAACAATATCTTGAAAGTGAGACTGGATGGGTGGTGATGTATCTCAGCTGGCAGAGAAATTTCCTGTATTCTGGAAACTCTGGATTTGAATCCTGTGTAAACCAGGCATGATAGCAGCTGCTGAGTCCTCAGCACAAGTGAGGTAGAGGCAGACTTATCATGACTTCAAGGTCATTCCTAGCTATATTATGAGCTTGTGGAAAACAGAGGCTATGTGAGACACTGAAAAAAGAAGAAAGATGGGAAAAAGGAAGGAAGGGAGAAAGAAAGGAAAGAGAGAGAGAGATAGAGAGAGGAAAGAAGAGAAAAAAGAAGGGAAGAAAGGAAAGAAGGAAGAAAAGGGATATCAGGAAGAGAGAGAGTTAAGGAATCTTCATATACTCTTATGTAGTTCTAGGGGTGAAGGTAGAATGACATGTTGCCTGTTTTGCATCACAGTGTTCAAATTTCTGCCTGTGATCTCAGTAAAATAATACAGTTCTAATGTTCAGTCCTTGAAGTTTTCCAGATCAGATAATGTGCTAAAGCAGAAACCCTTTTTGGGCCTTGTCTTTTTTCTTCCTTCTTTGTCTCTCTGTCTCTCTGTGTCTGTCTGTCTGTCTGTCTGTCTGTCTCTCTCCTCTCTCTCTCTCTCTCTCTCTCTCTCTCTCTCTCTCTCTCTCTCTAATACATGAAAAGGCCATCTTTTAATAGAAAAAAATAAATGATTGACCAAGGCAAAGCTTCAGCATAAAAATATAATGGATATAAAAGGATTTCTTCATCCCCAAATTTCCAAAGGGCATAACACAAAAGTAGGAGAGTCAGTACTTTTATTTCTATAAAAAATAAAAATAAATTTTAAAAAGGGAATGAGTGAAAGGACAGAGTGCAGCCATAAGAATAAGAAAGAATCATCATCTGGGAAAGAGATTAAAAATACTCTGCATTTTAAAACCAGCACTTAAGCTATTTGCTGATAGATTGTCATGTCTCTTTTTATAAGCATCTAGCATAAATTCTTGCTTCATTCCCACTGGGAAACAAAGCAAGTGTTCCGGAAGACACTTGTGGCGGAAGTAGCTTTCTAATAGAGTCTGTTCTCAGACATTTGCATTCCTAGCTTCTAACCAGCTGTTTTTCAGAAAATAGCTAAGATCCAAAAAACAGTCAAAGTCGAAATGTTTAACCTAACCAGACTCTTAAAGCTGTACACACTGTAAGTATTTTTACCTCTGGTGTATTCTCTTATCTGTTGACTCCTCTTTGCTTTGTAGACTGGCTAGCAACCTTCCCCTAGAAGGCCAGTCTCCCTACTGCTTGTTTTACAAAATAAAAAACAAAACAAAACAAAAAATTGTATTGGTAATGATTTTTCTCTTAACACAGATGCCAAGAACAATTATTCTACCTTCTGTGTCCTCTGGTGATGCTGCAAACAGATATATACATTGTCCCTGAGTAGCATGCTTACAGAGCACCCAAAAATACCAAAACAGAAGGTGTACAAATCCCTGTATACAACTGTAATATTTTCTTATGATCTACACAATCCTCATATATACTTTAGATCATATCCAGATTATCCACACCTAATACAATGTTAATTATGTGTGTAATGTATTCATGTATATTATATATTAATTTGCATGTGTGTAATTTATGTTATACACAGTATATATGTAATGTATGATCATTACACTGTATTGTTTAGGAAATACTAATAAGGATTTAGACTTTTGAAGGTCACACACAGGAGAATTGGCCCTACCCTTCATAAAGTCAGGGGCTTGCGGGGTGAAGACCCAGGCTTACAACCAACTCAGCTTCCAACCAGGCTCTGATCCAGGGTCCTGAGTTTGCCCTCCCCAATATCTACTCCATCTATGAGCTGATGGAGCATTCAGAAGAACTGGTGCTACAGGATCTCTATGACTCTGGGCAACAACAGGGTATCCAAGAGGAGTCTAGAAGAATACCTAGTAGTCCTGGTGTAGCAGAAGACAGAGGCCTCGAACTAGAACACTGACTTATTGCAATGAACACTTGCAAGTAAAGCAGTCTGGGCAAAAGTATATACTGGGTGATGCACCAGACCTCCCAATGCCATTATGAAAAAATGAATATGTGATGGAGAGGCAGGGAAAGAGGGGGGAGTAGAGTGATACAAGCACAGTGAAACCAGAGAGGAGGCGGCAGCTCTGATCCCTACGAGAGAAGCCTGAAAGGGATAAAGGAGCAGGTCATTGCACAGAGGGGACAGCAAGATGTGGGTTTTTTTTTTCCAATTTTAATTTTTAAATTTTCTTTTGCAGGGGGAGGTAACAAGGATGGAGAGTGAATATAGAAGGACTGGGAAATGAGTGAGGTTGGGGTACATGATATGAAGGTCCCAAAGAACCAATAAAAAATAATTAAAAAAAAAAGAATTAAGGCTTTATTTAAGAAAGATGCTTTTTTCCCTAACATTTGCAGGATGCCAGTGCTTTAGTCTACGGGTGAAGGCCACTGCGTGAGTACGGAGATGCTGTCTGTACTTAGAGCCACCGTGAAGACTGTCCTGCTTACATTTCACAAGGGACCCCTGCTTCTGCTCACAGGTTCATGTGCTTGTGAGAAACTGGCAAATATAGGGAATCAAAGGTGGCAGTTGAGTAAGTTCTAACACTTTCCCCACTGTTTCAAGTTTATGCTTGCCTACACATTGCTGGCCATAGCAGAAGGGACACGGGGACTGTGGGATGGTGGAATGTATGTCACAGTCCCCTGTAACTACAGTTATTCATTGGGACCCTCACTATATCAAACATAGCATTCTAAAAATATATGTTGAATTACATTTTCACCAAAATAGAAACACAGGAAATATAGATAGATATGTGGTAATATACAATAATAGGGTAAGTATGTTAGTGCTCCGGGAAGGAACTTTACTGGACAACTGTCAGGGCATAGTTTGTTTTTAGTAACAACATTACAAATCTACAGGAGAGCAATGGTGGCAAAAGTGTAAACCCCCCCTTAAATAAAGCTCACAGGAAATATGCAAAGCCCTCTGAAAAACTATAGACTTTAAAATTAAAATTTATTATATTTATTTTAATTTTCTGTGTATTTAAGACAGTGACTCACTTTGTAGCTCTCAAATGTATCCTGCTGCATAGATCAGGCTGGCCTCAAGTCCGTGACCTTCCTGCCTCCCACTGAAAGTATTATAGGCATATTGGCTTAAAATTCAAAGTTGAAAGGTGGAAAATCATTCATGTCAAGCTCTGGATTCATATTTTGTAATGCTAATGCTTAACATTTTCCAATTCAAGTGTTTGAAGTGTGACAATAGACTTTAAATGATTGATGTGTGTAATTTTCAATGATGTGTTTGATATTTTCAGGGTACCATTTATTCTTCACAACCAAATGATGTGTATGGGTGGTTATTTGTACAATTCTTTTACATTGAATGGAAGAATAGAGCCCTTTGTATTCATGGAGATATTTGGAAGCCTGGTCTAAAGACACAAAATTGTTCTCAGAAAACACTGGGAGAAAACAGACTGCATTGTTCTTCCTCAAAGAGTACAAAAGGCAATCAAAGCCCTGTAGTGGAATATGGTAATTACTACAAATCTTGACAGGACTCTTCAGATTAAGCCAAAGAAGATAAGTGTTTTTTTTTCTCTAGACAATTTTTCTGAAAATTCCAGTAAGAGTTTGGAGGGGCAATGGTGACAAATAGGGATGGGGAGCCACAATTGATTATTGGAGAGAAAACAAATAGACATATCAAAGAGAGAGAGAGAGAGAGAGAGAGAGAGAGAGAGAGAGAGAGACAGAGACAGAGACAGAGACAGAGAGACAGAGAGAGACAGAGAGAGAGACAGAGACAAAGACAGAGACAGAGACAGAAAGAAAGACAGACAGACAGACAGACAGACAGAGTGAGAGAGACAGAGATAGAAACAAAGAGGAAACGGCTGAAAGGAAGAAATAAGATGCAACTTGTAGAAGTGCTTTAACATGTCAGGATTTGAATAAGTAGAAACATGGTCATTCATTTTAATTTACAGGGCAGACTTGTCCAAGGAAATGAACTAAGGACTCGAGAAATAAATGTTGTTGCTGTTCATTCTATCACACAATTCAGTCACAAACTGCCTGGGGCTTGGATAAACTAGAGACAATCTTCCTATTCATGTTTTTGGGATTTTTAAAATTAACTTCTCTCTGCTCCTTTTCAGATACTGATAGCTAAGTCTGTAATTTAAACGTCCAGATGCTACATTTTTAAATAAATCTGACAAAAGAAAAAATGTGAAATATTAAACATAAGAGAAATAGGGAAACCTCAGTGTTATCTTTAATATCACTTAAAAATAAGTCTTTTAATCAGTAATCTTAAGGACTAAGTAACCACATTAGAATTTATGGCCACAGCTATAGAGCAGAATATAATCTGCTGCCTTGTGAGGTACTCTTGCTCTGAATTTAAGTGATAGACTTTTGTTGAACGTTACTAGAGGAAGAATAGAAGGGATCATTTCTGAATTGTAAAGTATTGCTATCTTGAATTTACATAAACATATTTACCTTTATAACCTTCTGTTTTTGTCAAGATGAAAGTATTTATATTTTATATTAAAGTAATGCACCCACTGTGCCATGATCCTCACTTGAGAAAAACGGAATAAAGAATTGTATTTATTTAATACATGTGATAGAAAACCTACCAAGAAGTCCACATTTTCCTTTAAAAATAAAAATAATACATTCATTATCTTCAGCCATCTATTTCATGTTATTCAGTACTCATGGTTATTGGTATATAATAAGAGGAATAAAATGTGTTATAATATGTGAAGATTAAACAATGTATTGGGCTCTGAAACATAATACACTTATCAACATAGTAAGCTGTTCTTGTAAATGTTTTTATTTCCTCAGTTGAGAAAACAAGTGCCATACCCAAGCTTTATAAATACATGGCTTGGGCTGAGCCCAGAGTATTTCTATCTAAATATCCCTAGGCTTAGGCCTGGAGGTTTCTAGTGTCCATCCATACAATCTAACCTTCTGCAAGCCTGGACCTTGAAGACTTCATCTTCCAATCTCTGTCTGCTAACCTATGCCTACAATGTTTTCTGCCTCCAAGACAGTTAAATAATCTCACCCTTTCTAGTTCTTTCTGGACTCTGGTTGGCTGGTTCAACACATCTGTTCTGGCTCATAAATCCTCTCCAATCTGACTGTTCAAATTGGCTTCCCTACACACCTCACTGAATTACTCTGCTTCAAAAAACTGACTCTGAACTCTTGGAACTGAACTGCAGAAACTCATCTGCACTCAACTGAATGCCATCAAACTGCAATGAACTATACTATACTCCAAAACTCTATTGTACTATCTCCAAGAACTCTCCTGTTCTCTCTCTCTCTCTCTCCTCTCTCTCTCTCTCTCTCTCTCTCTCTCTCTCTCTCTCTCTCTCTCTCTCTCTGTCTCTCTCTCTGTCTCTCTCTCTCTGTGTCTCTCTGTGTCTCTCTGTGTCTCTCTGTCTCTCTGTCTCTCTCTCTCTCTCTCTCTCTCTCTCTCTCTCTCTCTCCCTCTGCACTGTTCTTAAATGGCTTTTCTTCCCTGTCTGCTATCATGAGAGTTAGGTTTATTCTATCTCTGTCTCTTTCTGTCAAATCTTTCTCAGATTCATCACTTTGTTTGGCCTTCATTTACATGTAATTTTTCGAGATTAAAGGTGGGAATTGAATTCCCTCCAGAGGAATTAAAGGTATATATTCTAGCCAGAGGTATTAAATAGGTGTCTGTATTCTAGCCAGATCACATACACTTAGGTGTTTAAATGTAATCCCTTGCCAGATCAGTCATGCTGCGGTAATAAAATTCTACTACAAGTCCTATTTCATTGGATGGATCCATGAAAAAGTCACCACCACTATAAATTATTTAGTGGAATAATATTCTCCCTTGTATTACAAGGAAAGGCCATTGGGAATGGGCTTCTCTTTAATAGAACCTACCTTGGCTCTGGTGGAAACATGATATTCTGATCTGATTCAAAGATGAGAAAATTATGTAGCATTGTCTCTTCTCCTAGAAGTTAACTCTACTTAGTTTGTCAGTTGCTGAACCAAGCAAGAGATTCCCTCCTCAAGAAGATTGATCCACCTAAAGACAAGATGAAGTGATGGAAAGACTAATTATCTCTTTAATGACATAACACACTTTACCCCCCAAATCCCCTCTGTTCAGTGCCTTATGGACTTTCTGACCTATAAGTCTGTAGACTCTACTTGTTTTTCTGAGTTCTAACTCCAGTGGTGAACATGCTGGTCTAATTCAAAAGTCATAACCTTTCCTCTTCCCTTTCTACAAATCCTCCTTCCTGGTGACTGCTGAGATTCACAGCTTGACTGTCCTGTTTTACTTTCTCAAACTCTAATAAGATTGTTCCATAATTTAGCATTTGGTAGGTTTTAAATTTTTTATCATCACAGTCCCAATGCCCCTAGTTCCATTACCAACTCTTTAGCAGAACATGTGCTGTGGTCTACCTTTTTTTCTTTGACCTTTACTCAATGGCTCACAAAGATCTCTGACTTTCTTCGCCCAACTCATCACACTATCTCAGCTTCCAACACCACCAAGCATTCCCTATGAGCAAATCAGCTGAGCAGGCTAGGGAAACAGTTAAGCTAACTGGAGACTTTGACTACCACTTCATTTCCTCCAAACCCAATCCCTAAGTCTCATCCCCATCTCTGCACCAGAACACCTGATGCAACCTTCTGCCTCTTTTTACCTACATTTCCCATGGATCCTACAGACCTCACCCTCCTAACCTCTCTCTCCCTATTTGTTGCTTTATTTCAACCTCCTCTCCAACAGACACCCCCTTGTAATCCACAGACCAATCTTACCAGGGAAGCAGGTTAGCTGTTTGTAGATCCTACTTTCTCCTTCTCTTCTTCTAGGTCCCAAACTCTCAGTCTCATCCTCAGTGATATAGCAGAGGTCACATCTCTGGGGTGACCTCTCTTTACTGTCTCCCCCTACTCTGCGGAGCTCTTATTTATATACTCTCCTCCTCTCCCTTCTGTGAACACCTGTAGACCCCTGTCCTCATTCTTTGATGATAGGTCCCAATGCACAGAAACACATTTTACCTGGAATCCCCAATGGCTACAATTAGCAGGTCCAAAGAATAATTTCTACCAGGTAACAGACAGCCATCATACTTTTCAAAAATCCAAAGAGAAAACAAACTAAAGAACATGAACACCCAACCAATAAAGTCAAATCCAGAAATTAGTATCTAAGGCCTATAATTAACCCAAGCTGAGATGGCTAGATGCCAGTACAAAAGTACAGTAATGCCAGGGCAATGTGTCAACAGTAAAGCCCAGAAACCTTACAACAGCAGGTCCTGAATACTTCAAGTTAGCTGAAGTACAAGATAAAGATAATAGAGGTTCTTAAAGATTAAAGAAATAAATCCCCTAAGGAAATACAAGAACATACAAACAAACAGTGGAAAGAGATGAATAAAACTGCTGAAGACCTGAACATGGAAACAGAATCCATAAAAAATAACACACACACACACACACACACACACACACACACACACACACACACACTGAGGGAACTCTGGAAATGAAAAACTTAGGAATTCTAAGAGGAACTAAAGAGACAAACTTCACAAATGAAAACAAGAGATGGAAGAGAAAAATCTCAAACTATAGTAAAGTAGATAATAAGGATAAATCAATTAAAGAAAATATTAGATCTAAAAAAAAAAACCAGGAAATCAAGACACTATGAAAAGACCAAATATAATAGGAATGAAAGAAGAATATTATCTAAAATGTATAAGAAGCACAGAACACTAGAAAAATTGGACCAAAAAAGAAAGTCCCTTTGCTACATTATAAATAAAACACTGGAAGTGGCTGGGCATGGTGGCACACACCGTTAATCCCAACACTCAGGAAGCAGAGGCAGGTTTGAGGCCAGCCTGGTCTACAAAGAGAATCCAAGACAATCAAGGCTACACAGAGAAACCCTGCCTTGAAAAACCAAAACCACAACCAACCAAACAAACAAACAAAAATACTAAAAGTGCAGAACAGAGAAAGAATGGCAAATGCCATAAGGGACAATAGGCAGTCCTATTATGATCATATCTTCTCAATGGAGACTCTAAAGACAGAAGGCCTGGACAGATATGTTGAAGACTCAAAGAGACCACAGATGCCAACCCAGACTACTATACCTAGCAAAACTTTCAGTAACTATCAGTGGTTAAAATAAGATATTCCATGATAAAGCCAAATTTAAGCAATATCAATCTACAATAGAGCCCTGAAGAAAGTGCTAGGAGGAAGACTCAAAGGCAAGGAGTCCAACTACACCCATAAAAACATGGAAAATAAGTAAACTTATACCAGCGAACACAAAAGAAGGGACCACTACCACCACCACCAATAATAATAACAACAACAAAATAATAGAAAATAACAATTGTTCGTTATTGGTATCTTTCTATATCAATGGTCTCAAATCCCTAATAAAAGGGCATAGACAAGCAGAATGGGTGTGAAAACAGGATTCATCCTTCTCCTGCCTCAAAGAAACACACCTCAACATCAGTAATAAACATTACCTCAGGGTAAGGTGTCAGAAAAAGATATTGCAAGAAGCTGGGTATGGTGATACACACCTGTAATCTCAGTACTTGGGGAAGAAGAGACAGGTAGATTTCTGTAAATCTGAGGCCAGCCTGGTCCATAAGGCAAGTGCAGGACAGCCAAGGCCATGCAGAATCCCCATCTCAAAATAAATACATACATATATAAATAAAAGATATACCAAAAAACAGACCTAGGAATCAAGCTGTTATTGCCATTTTAATATCTAACTATACGCCAATGCAAAACTTACCATAAAAAGAGAAGAAAGAAGACTATATACTCATCAAAGGAAAATCCCACCAAGATGACATTTCAATTCCTAAAGTTTATTTTTCTTTTTAAAAAATTTTTTATTATTAATTTATTCTTGTTACATCTCAATGGTTATCCCATCCCTTGTATCCTCCCATTCTTCCCTCCTTCCCATTTTCCCCTTATTCCCCTCCCCTATGACTGTTCCTGAGGGGGATTACCTCCCCCTGTATATGCTCATAGGGTATCAAGTCTCTTCTCGGTAACCTGCTGTCCTTCCTCTGAGTGCCACCAGGTCTCCCCCTCCAGGGGACATGGTCAAATGTGAGGCACCAGAGTAAGTGAGAAAGTCATATCCCACTCTCCACTCAACTGTAGAGAATGTTCTGTCCCTTGGCTAGATCTGGGTAGGGGTTTAACGTTTACGACTTGTATTGTCCTTGGCTGGTGTCTTAGTTTGAGCGGGACCCCTGGGCCCAAATCTGCCTATCATAATGTTCTACTTGTAGGTTTCTAGGACCCTCTGGATCCTTCTACTTTGCTATTCTCCCATGCTTCTCTCATCTAGAGTCCCAATAGGTTGTCCTCCCCTCTGTCCCTGTTTCCTGGTAAGTGAAGGCTTTCGTGGGACATGCCCCTTGGGCTAATATGCAGATATAAGTGAGTACATACCATTTAAGTCTTTCTGCTTCTGGGTTAACTCACTCATTATGATCATTTCTAGCTCAATCCATTTATCCACAAATTTTGGGAATTCCTTGTTTTTAATAGCTGTGTAGCATTCCATAGTGTATATGTACCACAGTTTCTTTATCTATTCTTCTACTGAGGGACACTTAGGCTGTTTCCGTGATCTGGATATTATGAATAAGGCTGCTATGAACATGGTTGAGCAAATTTTCTTGTGTGCTGGTGCTCTTCTGGGTATATTCCAAGGAGTGGAATAAATGGGTCTTGAGGAAGCCCTATTCCCATTTTTCTGAGATAGCACCAGATAGATTTCCAAAGTGGCTGTACTAGTTTGCATTCCCACCAGCAAGGAAGGAGTGTTCCTCTCTCCCCACATCCTCGCCAGCATGTGGTGTCACTTGAGTTTTTGATCTTAGCCATTCTGATGGGTGTAAGATGGAATCTCAGAGTTGTTTTGATTTGCATTTCCCTGATGACTAAAGAGGTTGAGCATTTCTTTAAGTGTTTCTCAGCCATCTAAAATTTATTTTTCAAACACAAGGGCACTCACCTTTGTAAAAAAAAAAAATTACTATAGCCTAAATAACATGTTGGTCTTCAAACACTGATAGGGAAAGATTTCAATATTCTCACAGCAATACATAAAAAACCCAGAGCGATCTCATACTAGCAACTTAATAACACGTCTAAAATCTCTAGAACAAAAAAAGAATCATACACAAGAGTAGACAGAAAATAAATAAATAAATAAATACACAGGGTACAAATCAATATAATAGAAACAAAGAGAACAGTACAAAGAATCAATAAAACAAAGATTTGACTTTCTGAGAAAAATAAAAAGATAGACAAATCCTGCCCAAACTAACTAAAAGACAGAGAGAGATTATCCATATTAGTAAAAGCAGAAACAAAAGGGGGAAAATGACAACAGACACATACATAATCCAGTGGATCATGAGGACAAACTTTAAAAATGTGTACTTAATAAAATTGAAAATATAAAATAAACACATAATTTTCTTGATAGGTGTAACTTACAAAGTAAAATCAACATAGAGTAAGCAATTAAACACACCTACAACCTTTAGTGAAATAGAAGCAGTCATTAAAACTTGCAAACCACTTTCAGGGAGGGAGGGAGGAATGGGAGGATACTAGTGATGGTATAACAATTGAGTTGTAATCTGAATAAATTAATTAAATAATAAAGATGAGACCTAAAAAAATAAATAAAATAAAATCTTGCTATTTTAAATACTCTACAAAAATAAATACTCTTAAAATACTCTTAAAAAAAGACTTACAAATCAACCAACTAAACAAACAACAAAACAAAAAGTACCAGGTATAGACAGTGTTAGCACAGAATTTGCACTCATTTTCAAAGAATAATTAACACCAATACTCTTCAAATTAGAAACAGAAGAAATATTTTCAATTTCATTTTATGAGGCCACAGTTCCCCTGATATTAAATCACATAAAGACATAACAAATAAAGAGATTTACAGACCAATTTCCTTTATGAACAAGATTAAAAAAAAGAACTCAAAAATACTTGCAAACAGAATCCAAGAACACATCAAAAGAACACCCATCATGAACAAGTAGGCTTCATCCAGGAGTTGCTGGATGGTTCAATATATGAAAGTCAATAAAAGTAATCCATCATTTTCTGGCTCATTGTGTCTTCATCTGAGCTCTCTCTCTGTAACCCTCTCTCTATCACTGTCCTGGTAAAACTGCCTGCTCTCACTAAAACTGCCTCTTAAGTAGCTTCCCTTTCCCCTCTCTTCTCCTGAGAGTTGAGCATATTATTCTTCAAATCTTCTCTGAATAATTACCTTTTCTGTTGCTCAATTAGACATCACTTTCAAACAGGGGTGTTTCCTTTTACACACTAAATTTACCTTCTTTTGGGATTAAAGACATGTGCCACCACCACACCTGGACCTAAGCTTTTCTTTATCTGATACTTGCTCTATACCAGGATGGCCTTGAACTCAGGCATGTTTGCTTCTGTCTCTCAGATTAAAGGCATGATTGTATTCCAGCCAGATCACACAGACCTAGATCTTTGGATGTGATCTCTTGCCAGTGCATCACATAGACCTAGAAACCATTGGATGTGATCTCTTGCCAGAACATCCATGTTCTCAACTAACATTCATCTACATCCCTTTGTGATAAAATGGAGAGATAAGGGATACAAAGAACATACACAAACATCATAAATGAAATTTACACCAAGCCTATAACCAACGTCAAATTAAATGGAGACTAACTCCAAACAGTCCCATTAAAATCAGGGACAAGACATAGTCGTCCACTCTGTTTATACTTATTCAATATATGATTGATATCTTTCTGGATCAATAAGACAATAGAAGAAGACAAAGGGGATACAAATTGGAAAAGAAGAAGTCAAAGTATCTTTATTTTCAGATGATAAAATGGCATACATAAGTGACAATAAGCATTCTACCAGCAAACTCTTACAGCTAATAAATACTTTCAGCAAAGTAGCTAGATATAAAAATTAAATCACAAAAATCCTTAGCCCTCCTATATACAAATGACAACAGGACTGAGAGAGCAATCAGAGAAACAACACCTTTCACAATAGCCTCAAATAATATAAAACATCTTGAGGTAGCTCTACTGAAGCAAGTTAGAAACCTGTATGATAAAAACTTCAAGGTTTTGAAGAGAGAAAATAAAGAAGATCTCAGAAGATGGAAAGATTTCCCATGCTCAATAATTGGTAAGAATAATACAGTATAAATGACTATCCTACCAAAGTCAATATACAGATTAAATTCAATCTCTATAAAAATTTTAACATAATACCTTACAGACTTTGAAAGAACAATACTCAGCTTCATATGGAAAAACAAAATCCAAGGGTAGCTAAAACACTTCTGTACAGTGAATGCTCAAGGCCTCACCATTACTGATTTCAAATTGTGCTACAGAGCTATGGTTATAAAAACAGCATGATATAGCCATAAAAACAGGAACATTGATCAACAGGATTGAAATTAAGACCCATACATAAGTCCACATATCTATGAACACCTGAGTTTTAGTAAAGAAGCCAGAGATACATACTGGAAAAAAAAGATGGCATCTTTAACAAATGGAGCTGTTCAAACTAGGTGGCTGCATGTAGAAGAATAAACATAGATACTACATTAATGACACTTGCTCAACTACGTTCATTGCTTCTCTATTCATAATAGCTGGAGCCTGGAAACAAACAAGATGGCCCTCAACATAAGAATGAATAAAGAAAATATGATACATTCACACAGTGCAGTATTACTCAGATGCTAAAAATGATATCATGAAATTTGCAGGCAAATAGATGATCCTAGAAAAAATAATCCCAGATTAAGTAACTCACACCCAGAAATATAAATAAGCTATGCAATCATTTATTTGATGTGGATATTAGTCATTGTAGTTGGCAGAAAGTGTTTGTGCACACAGGTAAGCACAGGAGAAGGCAGGAAAATTAAACTCATAGGCATCTTTCAAAGGAAAGAATCTATCTTTACTGTATTGCCCTTCTGGAATCTAGAAATTATGTATTTTACAATCTGGTGATCCTTTGCTTTTATGAGCCAGCCTCTGCCTGTGTTGTCCAGAATTTATGCTTTTCTATGCTGTATTTTTCCCCTGAAATGTTGCGAATTATTTCTAGGCCATAAACTTCATCCTTCTGAGAGATGTCATTTGTACTTTCTGACAACGTTAGTGACTTCTACGTTTTCTCAGGCCTAGACATCATTTTTACCTCAGACATTATCTCTAGACCTTTTCCTGGGCACTGTTTTCAAGTTACCAAGAACCCATCTTACGAAGGAAGCCGTATGTCCTTTGTAAAGAGTTTCAACCCAAACATGTCATGAGTTTTATTATACTTATGTGGTTGAGTTAATTGTTACCTGAAAACTTTTTTCCAGTTATTAAATATGGCAAAAACACATGAGCTGATCTAAGACTCTTAAAGTCTTGATTCAGCACTGGTAGCAAATAAAAATCAGGCTGTACCAAGTTTGATTCATTTCTTTTCACAGACTGTTTCCCTGTCAGCTATAAAGCCTGCAGGGACATGCCACAAACCATCAAATAAAAGATAAGCAACTTACAATCCACAGGCCCAAAGAGGTTAGGTATATAGGAAGAGACTAGGGTGGATACATGTGTCTCCCCGGGAGGGAGAGATAGAGTAGCTTTTAAGGTTGGACTGCAGGTCGGGGAGGGTAGCAAAGGAAGATGGGAACTGGAGCCTCAGGTTGAAAGAGAAAGTGGTGTTGAGGGAGGGAATGCAGGAGAGACAGATGAAATGGAAGGGCATTTGAGGGATGGTGTGGAAATCTAGTGCAGCAATAACTTCCTGAGATATATGTATCTTCTTTTTTAAAAAGAGCGTGTCTTTTTTACTTAATTTATTTGTATTTTATGTGTATTAGTATTTTGTCAAGTCCCCTGGGACTGGAGTGACAGACACTTGTGAGCTACCATGTGGGTGCTGGAAGTTGAACCCAAGTCCTCTGGAAGAGCAGCCAGTGCTCTTAACTGCTGACCCCTCACTCCAGCCCCTTAAAAGGATTCTTGTAAGATACAGAAAATCCACCTCTCAGGTCAAATGGAACCCAGATAAGTACTTGGAATCAAGAGCCTAAGTTTCCTACCTATTGCCTATCTCAGTGGGTGGGATTCACCCTCCTTTCGCTGGTTTTGGGATTCCATCCCTAACTACCCAATTGCCACCTTTCTGCACTAGCTGATTTAATGAGTTCCCCTTTCCTAGTCAGTGTAGACACTTCACACTGTCTGAGAGACCATTGACATCTCTCTGGTTCACTGGGAGTTGAGGTATCCAATCCCAGTCTGCATGACTGTGGCTGGTCCTGCTCACTGACCTACAGCTAGAGTTGGGTGAGACTGCTGGCACAGTTCCTTTTCCCACTGCCACCTGGCCACCAAAAATTCCTCGTAAACAAGGTAGCTGTGTCTCCAGGCCAGCACATTGCTGTTTGGGCTGTCCTCTCTTGGTTGCTGACTGGCACTGACAAGTCACAGGGACGCTCTGTCCCTGCCTTTTTTTGTTGAGTCACAATCCATTTCTGGGAACACTCTAACAGATTACTGACTTCACCTCCCCATGAGAAATAGTCTATTCACCATATTTCCAGGACCCTCTGGGATGCCTGTGTCCACATTAACCAGTGAAAGGAGATACATTTTAGACATGTTAGCATCACCATTGTTTGCAATCTGTAGTGAAAGACACATTGAAGAAAGAAGCAGTAGACATTGTATAGCAGAGGATTGGGGAAAAACTTAGGGTTAAAAGTATAATACTCTTTGAGATGAGCTCAGGAAAGGCCTTGTAGAACTTTTTGACATCTGTGGCACAGTAACATGAGGAGGCTGGACCCCAGGAGAAGGAAGCATTGCAGACATCTATTTCTTGGCCTCAGGGCATCAGCTAAGGTCTGGAGCATAGTTTTCTGCTATAGCTGAGTCTGTCAGGAAGGCTCCTCTCAGGCTTTAAAGATTTTAAAAACTATTCTTACCAGCTTCTATATCAAGAGTTTAGGAACCATCCTCAGACTTTTAGTTAAGATGGCAGTGGGACCACAGTCTATCTTAGGAATATTTAGGTAGACAAATTTTGTTTAATTTTGAAGCTATGTATAGGATTTTAAAGTTTAAAAGGTTTACAGTTTATCTTAATCAGGAGTGACTAAGACTTTAGGTTTTATCCCTGTTTAATTGGAGACTGTAAAAACATAACCACAGTTCATAAATAGTGTAACAGTTTCCTGTATGATTAATAACATATTTGAAAAATAAAGCTAAACATGTTTTAAGGTAGTGATTTTTGGGCTTTGAGAATGAGGGTAGGACATAACAATCAAGTTTTAACATTGTAAATAAATGAATGTTCTCAGAATTAGCAATACAGCAGAACATTATACCAAATCCATGGATCAAGAAGCCTGCAGGGGAATCCAGGGCGGCTGGTGACATGAGGAACAGCATTTATTTATTTGTCTAGGAATTAGTAAAGACATATATTAGAAATAAAAACATTTTGAACCATGGTAAAAATACAATCTTGAAAATGTAAAAGTCCAAAATTAGGTAAAGATTAATCCTGTACCAGGAGATTAAGCAACAAAAAGTTTAAAAGACAGAAGCTGTGTTTAGAGTTTAGTAAGGATGTGACTAGGGCTGGTAGCCCTTAGTAAAGATGGTGAGGTAATGATGTCATAGTTTTCTAGAAAGACTGGGGCAGTATGCTGACATGTGTTCTATTTTCATTAATGTTATTTTTAATAAAAATTATTACTATGATTAGAAACACAATCATAAACAATGTGAATCAATAAGAAGTGGCAATGATGATAGAAATGGATGATTCTAAGACTTAGTAAATGATTTATTCATACTGAAAAAATGGTAAACAGAAGAGTCCATGGAATGAGAGCAAGTTAAATATATGACACAATTGTGACTTTTTTTCTTTTTCTTCCTTCCTTTCTTTTTGTTTTTGTTTTTGATTTTCCAGACAGGGTTTCTCTGTGTAGCCTTGGCTGTCCTAGACTCACTTTGTAGACCAGGCTGGCCTCGAACTCCCAGTGATCAGCTTGCTTCTGCCTCCAAAGTGCTGGGACTAAATGTGTGTGCCACCACGCCTGGTCTATGATATGAGCCAGAACTGCCATTATGAACAAAGATACACATACCTGCTCTCTTTGAAAGTTTTGACCTTTTTTTTTATTATGTGTTGCTGTTTAGTAACACAGTGATTCTTTGGAATTATTTAGCAAAAGACACGTTGACTATACTTTGAAAAGTAGTCATACAGAATTAACTTTACTTTTTACTTGAAATAAAGTCTTAGAGCCTTGGTAACTTTACTGTACTTTTGGTTTAAGTTTTTACACCTAGCTTTAAATATTGAAATTTCTCAGATGCTACTATATTAATAATATGTTGAAGTTTTAAAAGATAGATCTATTGCGTGGAAGTTTTCTTTATGTAGTCTATATAAAAGCTTTCTTTCTCCTTATTCTTCATCCTCGAAACATCTGGGATTAAAAAGAAAATGCATGGCTACATGATGTGCTGGGTTGTATGCATAAAAAAAGATTGAATAGAATATATTGTTATAAGGATGTTAACACAATTGGAAAAATATATCCCAGAATGCTAAAGTGATACAGTCCTATGTAAGTACAACTGTGCTAGATAATGGGACTCACACTTATTTTCACAACTTGGATATAGTGTGTGTTTGTGAAGTAGAAAAAGAATAGAGTGAGAACACTGAAGTTTCTTCATTTTCTCCTTTGCTAAAGCCAGCTCTCAGCTGGTGCCCCACTGAATCCAACCATACTAAGTTTTGCAAATTATCTTTTTTAAAATTTGTAATTAAGTCAGGGTCCTGATGAGCTACATGGCCTTATCTGGCACAGAGGAAGCAGTCTTTAGGGGATTCCCATAGTTCTTTGGAGTATTTTGTTGACACAGACCTAAAAAACCAAAGTAGACTTAAATGCTCACATTCTTGCTCATAAAAACTAAGATGTGTATTATGTATGTGTGTGTGTGTGTGTGTGTGTGTGTGTGTGTGTGTGTGTGTGTGTTATGTACACATGTGTATGCAGGCGTACATGCTTGTCTTAGTAAAGTTCTGTAGCTGTGAAGAGACACCATGACTATGGCAACTCTTATAAAGGAAAATGTTTAATTGTTGCTGCCTAACAGGTTCAGAGGTTTAGTCCATTATTGTCATGCTGGGAATCATGGCATCACATAGGCTGACATGGTCTTGGAGAAGTAGTGAGAGTTCTACATCTGGATGTGCATCCAGCAGGAAGAGAGTGCCGCTGGCCTTGGCTTGGGCTTCAGAAATCCCATAGCCCATTTATTCTCAGTGACACATTTTCTTCAGTAAGGCTCCACCTACTCCTCCAACAAGGCCACACCTACTCCTCCAACAAGGCCACACCTCCCAATAGTACCACTCCCTATGAGCGTAAAGGGGCCATTTTCACTCAAACCATCACAGTGGTCATTCACATGCACAGAGGATAGTTGAAAACATTGAATATCTGGTTCCAACACACTCCAGTATGTTCCCTTGAGACAGTCTCTCACAGAATTTACAGGTAGGATGGCAGCCAGCAGGCCACAGTGATTTCCCTGTCTCAATTTCCCTATGGTGTGTGGAGGTGATTTACAGCTGATGTACATGTTCTCACACCTGTCTATCTTTGTACGTTGATGCTGGGGATGTGAAGTCACTTTCTTTTGCTCTTACCCACAAATGCATGCCTCTAGGCCTAGAAAATTTTGGGCTTCGGTGGATAAACTAAATTAGACTATTTTGGGTCTTAAAACTTTAAGTTAAATGAAAGTTATTTTAAAATTATACAAATTATCAATAACTAATAGAATTTCTCAAAAAAAACTGTCTCTTGAAGAAATTCTTTTATAAATGGAGAAATTCTCCTTTCATTCCATTTTCCACTCTACTTGTGGAAAATAGTTTTGTATTCACTTCCACATTTACATAAAAATTCCTGATTTATAAATTGTCTGCTTTTTGTTATTCTTATCTTGAGCCAGTTTTAACATCTGCTTGGTTCTTTCATTGATTATGAGTTAAATAACATTTTTAACACCTGTTCATTTTTAAATTCATATGAGAATCATGATTTTACTCTTTTGTGAAAATGGCATATTATCAAAGACAAGAAAAGACATATATTTGTTTTTCCGAATAAGAGAGTAAAAAAGTAAGTTTTAAAATATGTTATTTAGCCACTTAATCATCAGAAGAAAGCTTGCATTAGAAATTGTAATCTTTAATATATTCTATGTTATTAGCTTCAATATAAATATATCAAAATACTGACAAGTTTACTCAGATCTGTTGCTGCCTTTGAAGGCATTTCTATTTTTTGGTGTGGTGGTGGTGAAAATCTGGTAGCTCAGAAAGGCAGAGAAAGTACTCAGCTGACCTTTCTACTGAACTGATATCCCAAAAGGAAAAAAACCCTCCCTTTTCAGTTCATGTCACAGAAAGAAAAAGCCCTTTCTCTTTCTCCATACTGTTTTAAATACCCTTCAACTCAATGTCCCTGTCCCTCCTTTCTACTTCCTGTGCACTTCCAGAATACCTCTCACTTTTTATATTTTTTTGCATGTTCACTTCTTGACAATCTGGTTGCTTGCTCTGTTGAAGCCATTTCTTAATCAGAAATTTATGCTGTCACTTGTATTTTAATTGAAATTCCAAAAGCTCATGCCATATCACTCACAGGTAGCAATATATTTTTCTTAAATTATTATTATATACTTACTCTATAACTAATATATATTATTATATGTAGTATTTTATATATAAAAGATAAAGGAAAAATATAATACAGACTTTAGCAATATTTGGCTAACTAAAATGAGAACTAAGTTTAATAAAATATGATTAGCATAGTTTACTATACAAACAAAATATTAATAAAATATAAAGCTTTTATTCTTCTTTCAAAATTTACTGGTAATGTGTGGTGTGTGTGTGTGTGTGTGTGTGTGTGTGGGTGTGTGTGGGTGTGTGTGTGTTTGTATATATGGGGAGGAGGAGAGAGAGAGAGAGAGAGAGAGAGAGAGAGAGAGAGAGAGAGAGAGAGAACAAGCGTGGGAGGGATTTTTTGAGTCCTTGAATTTCAAACTGCATACTTTAGTTTCTATAGTGTATTTAATAAGCACTTTGAGATGGATTGAACATTTCCTTAAAAGTGTAATGCTGCAAATATAAAAATGGAATCATGTAACTACTGGCTTGTCAGAGAAAAGTGTAGTCTGCATTAGGTGTTCCTGCAACTAACAATTCTGAAATCTAGTTATTTGTGTGCAGTAGAACATACTCTAAGGCCAAGTATGGCTTTTACATACATGCTTTTTATCACATATTCATCCAAACAAGTAATGGCACTGACTGAGATGGCCAGTGTTGAAGCTAATCTATAATAATCCTGCTCAGTAGCAGTGACTTTGAGGAAGGCCTTACCAAGACAAAATCTTTCATTCTCTTGGTTTCTCTAAGTTCAGTTGTTATATTATTCAGAATTTGTTAGACAAATTCAATCAGTGGAGAATATTTACATATCTGTCTTCCATCCTTCCATTCTCTGTGGAGGAATGCTAAGTGAATGTATCAACCATCAATAAAGTGCTGTTTAGCCAATCAGCTGGGCAGAAGGACAGGAGGTAGAAGGCGGGACTTCCTGGAAGAGAGAAGAAAAGTTTGAAGGTTGGGGAGAGAGAGGGTTTTTGGACAGTTGGAGGAGGGCGGTGGGAACTGGACATGGACTGGCCCAGGGGTCATAGTGGCAAGTGTTTGGAATATATGTATGTTATAAGGTTTAGAGTAGCTTGTTTAGTTTACGAGTAGATTAGAATCAGTTCAGACTCTGCCTGGCGAAGTGCTGGCAGCTTTAAAGTACATTTTAGTCTCTCTGT
Organism: Acomys minous; assembly: GCF_964271855.1. Classification (NCBI taxonomy): domain Eukaryota; kingdom Metazoa; phylum Chordata; class Mammalia; order Rodentia; family Muridae; genus Acomys; species Acomys minous. The sequence continues at coordinate 33,730,983 of NC_140487.1, forward strand.
GTCAGTTATTTGCTTTGTAGGCCAAACGGATACAAAATACTGTAACAATCCTCCCATCATCTCTTTCGTTATACTAATTTGAAAAAAATATATATACATATGGAAATATGTATCAATTGAATTGGTTCATGTTTTCATGGAGTCTAACGAGTTCCATGTGATATGTAGTTGGCAAAGTGACAGCACTTCAATCTGAAGGATGGCAGGTGCAAGACCAAGGGAGAATTAATATTTCTGTTTCATTTCAAAGATAATATAAACATTGTTCTTATTTCCCAGTTGTAACTGTTTTCTCAGAGGCTTAATTCTGAATATGCTGACCCTTTCTAGTTCTTTCTGTGCTCTGGCTGGCTGGTTCAATTCAGCTGTCTTGACTCAAAGCTCCTCTCCAAGCTGACTGATTGAAACTGGCTTCTCTCAACTTCTGACTGAGTTGTACTGTTTGGCCCTATACTATCTTTGGCAATATGTTCTAGTTTTCTGGTTCCTTCTTATTCTCTGGCTTCAACTGTCTCTGCATGAGCTCATGAATGAATTCAACTCTACTATACTGTGCTCCCTCAACTAAACTGCACCAAACTCAACTCCAGTCAACTAAACTGACTGAATTGATCTGAACTGCCATGAATTGGAGCACCACTGCACTGCCTATCAACTGACAAACCAGTGACTGCCAACTTTCTGACCTTAACTCAACTCTACTATACTGTCTTCTCTACTTTACTTTGCTGTATTGTTTTCTCTACTCTTTCTTTCTACTGTACCCTACTCTAGCCTCTCAACTCTACTGTACTGATCTTAAGTAGTTTCTCTTTCCTGTCTGTTCTCATGAGAGTGAGGAGTATATCATTCTGGCAAATCTTTCTCTGATTTGCCACTTTGCCTGTCCCTTAATTAGATGTCACATTCTAGCCTGCTGGCTTTCTTCTACCAACTAACCTTACTGTATTGTTAGGGTTTAAAGGTGTGTACCAATGGTGTGTTTGTATTCCAGCCACCAAGATCATACTCAAATCCAGGGCTTGTCTGCATTTTGACTGGATCGTATACCTTGCCAGGGCAGCATGTTGCTGGATTAAAATTCCTCTACCAGTAGAAAATAGCTTGGATTCCAGATGAATTCAGTCAGATTAGAGGATTTTCTTCTTACTCAAAGTGTTAGTCCATTTATTCTATCAGGCCCATGGCTGGTGAGATTCAGCCTTCTCATGCCAATGAGGACCATCTTTACTCAGTCTTCTGGTTCAATCCTTTCTAGAAGCACACTCACAAAAACACGTGGAAATAGAACTTGATCAGATGCCTGGTCACCATGGCCCATTCAAAATGTCTATAAAATTAACTACCACAGGATATTCACCATGAGTCTGGTTTTTTGTGTTAACACATCTGTAACAACATATTCTAAAATTCTGCCTCTCTAGGTGAATGGAGTCTAAGATAGTTCACTTGGACCCATTGTTCCCAGCAAAAGTTAGCATCTGTATAATTTAGTAACTTAAATGAACAGAGTAGGTAGTTTGTTGGCCACTTATTAACATTTGATTTTGAATAAAGAAAAAAACAGTTACTTTGCAAGGTAGAGGAGTCCTTGGTATCTGTTACTTCAGTGATTCATGAAAAAGCAGGAAGATGAAATATTATCTCTTCTGGGAAATAATGTATCTAGAGAAAAATAGGCACAAGAGGATGCATAATATATAGCAAAGAAAAAAGAACGATACCTGATATTTATACTGTGTCTCATGTGATGTCTTCAATAATGTCACAGGAACTTGTTAAAAATTGAATCACTTAATTTTTACAATAATTCGATTTGTAGGTTACTGACTCCTGATTCCTAAAGGTCTTAAGAACCATGGTTAGAAATGAAACTGGTCTGTTTGGTGGCACTCAGAGAAAGAATAGGTAGGCTACAAAGATGAGACTTGGTAGGCTGTGACCATGTGGTTGAGGAGGTGGTCACTTTCTGTCACAGACCTAGGGGAGGGGAATAGGGTGAAAGAGGGAGGGAGGGAGGAATAGGAGAATACAAGTAAGGGGATAACAATTGAGATGTAATCTGAATAAATTAATAAAAATTTTAAAAGTTCTATGTCTATTCATTCTATCATCTTCTCTACTGTTGCCATTTTCTCCAAAATAGCAACTAAGCTAAATGCTGAGGTTTTTTATTTGCTATGTACACTTCTATTTCTTATTAGTTTGGACCACTCTTTTGATGTCTTAGCAAATATTACTTTCAGAGTTAATATGCATGCATGTATGCATATACTGTTTTGTTGAAGCCGCCGTTATGAATACAGTCTAGAATCTGGTCTCCACTAGATTAACTGCTATGATTAAGATTTTTGACTCACAAAATTAAAGAGCAGAACTTGTATCCATGGTGACTTCACGAATGAGTCGACACCTGGCAAAGCTCACTCGGAAACATCTTGTCAGCCTCTTTAAGAAAAGCACATGAAAGAGAAACAGGATAATGAAAAATCCACTGAACAGCAACTCACACATAATAGAAGTAAAAGAACAACAAGACCAAAAAAAGAACCGAACACATTTATTTCCTGTCTTTCTTTTTTTTTTTTTAATACATTTTTATTAATTTATACATATTACATCTCAGTTGTTAGCCCATCCCATGTATCCTCCCATCCCTCCCTTCCTCCCACTTCCCCCCCCTACTCCCCTCCCCTATGTCTGTGTCTGAGGGGGATCTCCTCCCCCTGAATATGCTCATACGGTATCAAGTCTCTCCTTGGTGACCTATTATCTTTCCTCTGAGTGCCACCAGGCATCTCCATCCAAGGGACATGATCAAATATGGGGCACCAGAGTTTGTGTGAGAGTTAGATCTTCTTCTCCACTCAACAGTGGAGAATGTCCATCGGCTAGTCCGGGTAGGGGTTCAAGGTTTTTACTGCCTATTTTTTCCTTGGCTGTTGCCACAGTTTTTCAAATTACTGTGGAAGCAAAGATAAACAAAATACTGCTGTTGCCTTCATAGGGCAAGGTTTTTTTTTATGGTAATAAACACATATGTATATTATATAATAAGAACTGATTATTTATCACCGAGGATCTTTTAAATTGTGTGTGTGTGTGTGTGTGTGTGTGTGTGTATGTGTGTGTGTGTGTACGTGTATGTGTGTGTGTACGTGTGTGTGTGTGTACACGTACCTGAGATGTATTCCTGTGTGGTTGCTCATTCACAAGCACTATATGCTTCTGGAGTTCAGAAATTAGTCTCTATTGTTGAACATCAATCACGTCAATCACATTCTACTCTGTGTTAGAAATGGCGTCTCCTTGGCCTTGAACTTTGCCAGATAAGACAGGTTAGCTGGCTTTCATGATTCCAGTGTTTCTATCATCTTGCCATCTCTGGGCTTACAGAAATATGCTGCTATGCCATGTTTTTTTATATGGATTCTGGTGAACTATACTCAGGCCTCATATGTATGTATGTATGTATGTATGTATGTATGTATAATCTATGTATGTATGTATAAGGTAATTAATGTATTGATTGAACGATGTCTTCAGGCCTAGATACTATAATTTTTATTATATATTCTCACAATTCATAGTTTTCTTTTGTGTTCACTATCACACTATATTTTAAAGTCAATTAAAAATTTCCTGTGATGCTAAGCCAACATTCTATGGCTGAGCTACTTCTTTAACTATATAAAATTAAATTTTATACCAGGACAGGGTTTTACTATGTTTTTCAGGTTGGTCCTTAACATTCAATATAGGCTAGGCAGGCCTTTATCTTGTGGTGATTCTGAGGACCTGAGTAGATGGGAACACAGGTATGCACATTGTGCACAGGGAATTATTTACTCAATTAGTCCATTAGTCTCAGGAGACTGTAGATGTAGGAAACCAGAAACTTTCTGTCTTAAACTAATGTATAATAGAACTTAAACACATACTTATTGAAAAACAGAATAAATCATTCAAAGATTTAGTCCAGGGAGAATGGAAATGAAGCAATAACGGGGCCTGTGAATTCAGAGACGATTAGGCTTGTATAGATGTAAAAATTTTTGAGACATGGCAAGAAATACTGAATTAAACATGATTATTCTTTGGGTCCTGCTGGTTTAGGAAAAGGGAGAAGCAAGGAGAACTCATGTTGATGGGTTGGAAGCATTTTCCACTTACAACCATCATAAGAATTGCTCAGGCTTGAGGACAGAGCCTGAAACACCAGCGGGGATGGGCTCGGGCAGCAGCAAAGGAGATGCAGAGGGAAGGAAAGCCTCAGGGCAGAGTGAGTAATGGAGATGCTGTTTGTCATAAACTAGCTATGGTGATTTGCTCTTGTATTTCTGTGTTATTCAATGGACTATGTTCCATTAGCGCCCATACTTAGCTTGAGTTACGAGCATACAGTTGCACCAGGAAGGAGCCCTTTCCATCTGCCTGTACATGGTTTTGACAGGCTTTTCATCATTCCGGCTTTGTTTTTCAACTTCCCTTCTAGTATAAACACAATGTAGGCTAATTTGGCATTGTTCCCTACTATCTTGAATTAAAGGACTGCTAAATAAAGTTCTTCCATATACCCATTTAGAGAGGTGATTTGTGACTCCACGCATCTTTCTCTTGATAGATGCAAACAAGGAAAGAGGCTTGTCGTGTATGATGGCAAGAAAACAGCTCTGCAAGACTGAGTTTTCTGAATATTCCTGTCTCATCCAGCGTCCGGAACTGAGAGGAATCTCGCTGCCACTTAAGCCAAACATTATACAATATTTTGTTACAGCATACCAAACTGATTAAGCCCTATATGCACGTGTGTGTGTGTGTGTGTGTGTGTGTGTGTGTGTGTGTGTGTGTGTGTGCGCACATGCCTTCTGACTGTGATCTGAAGGTGAACAGAAGGTACTAGAGTTGAGCAAGGGGAGGACCCTGCAGTGCCCCACATCTGCATCCCACTCACCTCTTCCGCTGAAGATAAGACCCCTCTGTTTTGGCTCTAGCCCTGGGAAAGCTGTGAGAGGTGGGTGGGGTCTTTCATCCTTCATACAAGGCACATCTTCAAGGCTCATATATACATACACACATATATATGTACACACATGCACACATACACACATACACACACACACACACACACACACACACACACACACACAGGAGGGCTGATGGAAAAGGGAAGGTACACCTTATTCATAAGAGTATCTTCTAGGATATCCAGTGAATGCCTGAAATCTTAGCCATGAATTAATATTAATTTCAAACTTAATATCAATCAATTATTTTTATTATCTATCTATATATCTATCTATCTATCTATCTATCTATCTATCTATCTATCTATCATCCATCATCTGACTGTCTGTCTGTCGATCACCTGTTATCTATTATTGTGTGTCACTGTGCATGTTGTGTGTGAGAAAACACAAGCACAGCACATGTGTGGCTGTCAGAGGACAACTTTTGAGAGTCGGTTCTCACCTTTTACTGGGTTCCAGGCACAAAACTTAAGTCACCAGTATTGTATAGTGTGTGTTTTTAGTGGCTGAACCATTACAATGGCTTTCAAGTTTCAATTTACCACCACCGGCTTCTTTTTCACTGTCTTCTTTTTCATAATGGTCCTTCTTTAACCATGAAAGACTTCATCGTAGATATGACTATTCACTAACTTTTTCAACATTGCCTGCTATTGTTGCTTGCATAGTTGACAATTCTCTACTCTCACCTTGCTAACTAGTCTAATTCACACGTGGAATTCTCTTGACTTCTCAACCCTTCTATTTGACATAAATACTTTTCAACATGAAAGCCCTTGAATACTCTCCTCATTTTTTAGGTTTTATCACCATCACACCAGACCACCTTCCCCTGTTATTCTCAAATCACTTTTCACTATTAAAGTCTGCCATGCCCAGACTCACCTCATAACTTTTAGATAGAACTGCAAAGGAAGGACAAATGTAACACTCTGTGCAGTCTCACTTTTATAGTGTAAATTAACATTTCCCATGACACAGAGCCTTCTACCTCATGAGTGATAACACCCATGTTATTACTGCTTTTTGTAATGGAAAAGCTTTCATTATATAATGGGAATAACTGGGGCCTTTCAACTAGGCTAACTTGATTTTGTGTTGGCTGTGCAGTCATGCATACTTTACTGTCTGCCTCATTCCTTTAGGAGAAGAACAGCACTGGCCCTCAGATTCTACTTTTACACTCTAACAGACATTTAGTGTTTGCAGATTCTGCTCCTAAGACCAGAAGAAAAACACGTTTTTCTGTTTATTTAAACCTTAATTATCTGAAGACTTGCCATTTGAGTACAGATTTTTTTTTTATATCTTTTCTGCCTTGGGTTTATAGAAGCCTTAAATTAATTGGAAAGGATTTCATCCTTTGATAATCTTTCTTTTATTTAGTATATTCCTGTAGATGCTTCCAATTTTCACCTCATATAACTACAGGTAATAACGTGCCTGGCATACAGGAAGATCTTTATAAATATTATTGAGTGAGTTGGCAGCAATGGCGGGTGTAAATGACATTTAAAAATAGCAGCCATATAAGGGAAGGGCTCTTTTAGCTTAAAAAAAAAACACAACACATAATCTAAGAAGATGCTTTCACATTTGTCGAAGTAAATAAAAATGTTAATCATGGTTGAAATGACACCAAGTATCAAAAGAATATTCAGGAAATAAATTGTGTGTTTGGCTTGTCGCCAACATTATATCATCCATATCACTATAGTTATGAATATATTCACTAACTTTTCAACATATCTTGCCACTGTTCCTTGCACAGTTGACAACATTTCCCTACTTTCGCATTGCTCATTAAGATGATTCCCTCATGGAATTCTTTTGACTTCTCTTCCACTCTCCTAGGTGAACCAAATACTTTCTATCATGAAAGCCCTTGGATGACTTCCTCATTTTTTAGGTTTTTTTTTTTTAACCTTTCACACTATCTTCCAGCTCTGGCTGTCCTGGAATGCCCTTTGTAGACCAGGCTGGCTAAGAACTCAGAAGAGCCACCTGCCTCTGCCTCCAGCATTTTAGGATTAAAGGCATGCAAAATACATCTGGATGAGAAAAAAATTATAGTATAAGTCACCAAGAAATAAACAATTTATAGTTCACTTCACAATCTATTCCAAAAGTTATTTTGTGCTAAGCATTAGCATTTTCCTATAAGCCTTAATCATTTTCAATTAGCAAGATGTAAGAGAGTTTCTCTCCCTTGTAGCTCTTGTTTATTCATAGACTCAATTGCTTTTTCCATTTAAAAGGTTTTTTCTCATCATAATCTCTATTCACCTTTAAACAAATGAAATTTGTTTGCCTTTAATTTTCCTCTACTCCTGCCCTGTTCCCTATGTATATTTGTGAAAAGCAGTAAGACTGGCCCATTATAATGAATAGTTTTAATTGTCAACTCAACAGAACTGGGATGTGTGTCTCACAATCTAGGATGAGTCTCAAAAAAGAATGTTCTAAATTACAGTAACCTGTGGGCATGTCGGTGGTGGAGGATGTCCTGATCCCCCACCCCAACTGATATGGGAAATCCTAACCTGCCCTGGACTGTGTAATAAAGAATAAAGAAAGTCAGCGAAACAAGAAATGTGTGTGTGTTTATTTCTGAATTCTCTTGACTGTGGGTTTGATATGACCAGGAACAGTGAGCAAAAAAAGAAACCCTTTCTCTCCTAAGTTGCTCTTGTCAAGATATTTTATCTCAGCAATAGAAATGAATCTAGGGCATCCACTTAGCTGACAAAGTCACAAGACTCTGCCTCACTCTTTCCTGCCTCAGGAAGTGTCACCAGTTTACTATTGTGGTGCTGTGGGGGGCAGTTCTGTTTGGAAAAAGAGTCTTGAGAATCAGTACGTCTAGTTTCAGAACAACAACAAAGCCACTCGTGAACAATAAAAATAATCAAATCCTGCAAAGCTTACTTATACCAGAGTGGCATGAGACCTGGACTGTCTTATCATTTCTAATAATTGTGTGGAGTTAATTCTTAATGTCACAATAGGCTTGATCATCACGAGTGGAAGATGTAACATTTGCTCAAATGCCCACAAGCATAGGCAGCTGAATGAGCTAATGACAATGGAGCTGTAAAGTATAAATGCTGGTTAATTGGAAGCAGTGCAAAAAGGGGAGGGGGAGGGAGAGCATGTACTCAGGGTTGGGGAGAAGGGAAGGAGAGAGGGCAAGGAGGTGGGAAAAGGACAAGGGTGGGGGGGTAAGGAGGCAAAAATAGCAGTCTGGTTTATATAGGGAGTCTCAGATAGGGGGAAGCCCCGTCCCCAGGTAGACCTAACAGCAGCAGCTTGAATCTATACAGCCTTGTACATTGCAAGGGTAAGACTGTTTATAATATTTTCAATCTAGATTTTGCCTTCATAGCTTTCATTACAAAATTATTGACTTAAGTAATTAATTCTTAGTACATTTCCTCCTTGAAAATAATTTTTACTTTTCCCCAAGTAATGCCTTACATGTACAATTGACAAAAATTGTTTGTTCTACCACATTAAGTATTATATGTTGCAGAAGACGTGATGGAGCACTATGGCAACTGTTTTTACTTACACTCATGTACAGGTGAATACTGTATAACAGGTTTACACTGACATATAGTTTTCCAAATGGGATGAAGAAAAGGGAAGAAAAGGGTAGAATCAGGAAGCACATTGGAGTTATTCATCTAAGCACATTTAGTTGTTCTGTGTCTTCTGATTTCTACATGTTTTTGAGTAAGTTTAGATGTTTGTTGTCCTCAGTATTTTACTATTTCATGTTGCTTAAAAAATGTGGAGGAAGCCAAGCATGGACATGCTTGCCAATAATCTTAATACTTGGGAGGCAGAGGCAGGCAGATATCTGAGTTTGAGGCCAGCCCAGGGTACAGAGCAAGTTCCAGACTGCCAGGGCTATATGGAAAAACCCAGTCTTGAGAAAAAAGACAAACAAAAAGCAACAAAAAACAAAAACAAAGGGTAGTGAATAGTGCTATATAGTATTTCCTACTGCTTTAAAATCTCACTCTATTTTAAAGGTACTCTCTGATTTCTCAGAGGATATAATAATTTTGTATTAAATATTGATTTTTTAACCTTTTTCTTGATTTTATCTTATAAATTTCATAGTTACTAATTCTTTTGCCCTCCTCTCATAGTTTGTATTTTTGCATTATTGTTTTGATCCAACTTCTTGAAGTAAATGCTCAATTTGGTTGCACTACTCTATTTGTCATTGAACAGTGAGTCAAGAGGGGAAAGAGTCCTGTATGAAGGTTTGCCTTTTGACCAGTGTGGTGAAAGCAGATGAAAAGTTCAGCTCTGGTGTACACTTTAGGCAGACTTAATCATTGTTTACTGTTCCTTGGAGTTTTGTTAAAGATTTTAACCCCAAGGTATGTGAATTGTGAGTTACAGGTATGGTATACACGATGTTTCTAAGTGTTCTGTCTCTGTCTCTCTCACCGTCTCTGTCTCTGTCTCTGTCTGTCTGTCTGTCTGTCTAAAATTCTGAATGTAAATCAGTCTCCATCACATCTTGTCATTATCAACTTAAAACATCTATCCAGACCTAAAAACATCTTAACCTCCAAACAGCTAAGCTTCATTATAAAGCTAAACTACCTGGTCTTCAACCCTATTAGAGACTTGAGAAGGAATAAACTTGATTACTTGAGTATGTTGGGAGTGCAGGTTAGTAGCTTTCCAAATGAGAAGATGATAGAGACAGTTTGCTACCTGAATAGTCACCCAAAACTTTCTATAATGTTAGAGCATTATCTTAAGCCTTCTGGCCCAATATATCTGACAGATATATTTATGAGGCAGTAACTATTGAGGACTTGCTTACCCTGTCTTGACAGAGTTTGGCCATTGGCACTTTCTTCATCCAAGCTAGCCCCTTTTTAGGCAGAATTCTGTCTGTGGTAGAAATGAGGACATTTTGCTCAGTGGATTGTTTGCTACATTTGAAGCCATCTTCATAAGGAGGTTCTTTGATGCTCATCATCCTCTTTTAGGTAGGCTGGGTATTGCCAGGAGTTAACCTGTCTCATTGTCAACGAATCTTTAAAATAATAAAAACATTTTTTGCAATGTCTCTGAGGTTTTTGAAGACTTATCTATTTTGCCTTATATTTCTATAGAATCATATCTATCTGTTGCCCCTAAGATGTATATTCTTGTGATAAAAATAGGCTAGTAATTGATATGACCATGATTTGATCAGCTAACAGTTAACCTGTATAACTTATTTATCCTAAACAGCCTGGAATAGCACTTTCGAAGTATTGGAAGTAAACCTTGTATTGTAATTGAGTTATATGGGTATAAAACCACATAGTAGAGTAGAAATATGTATAATGATTGTGAAGAATAATCTTAAGTTTAAATTCTATACCATTGCATCCAAAATTAAACTTCTTTCATCTATGTACAAAATTCTATACCAGTGAATTAAAAATAACCTTGTGAGTGACAACTGAGGCATTACATCGAGAAGTAGATTCCATAGGTTTCAAAGTGGCTAGATTGTTTTACATCTCTATCAAGAATATTTGAGGCTTCTTTTTTCTTTTACTCCTCCCAAGCATTTGTTACTTTTTGTTTCCTTGGTAGCCACTGTGACACACACACTCTCTCTCTCTCCCTCTCCCTCTCCCTCTCCCTCTCTCTCTCTCTCTCTCCCTCCCTCCCTCCCTCTCTCTCCCTCCCTCTCCCCCTCCCTCCCTCCCTCCCCCTCCCTCCCTCCCTCCCTCCCTCTCTCTCTCTCTCTCTCTCTCTCCCACCCTCCCTCCCTCCCCCTCCCCCTCTCATTCCCAATCATCAATTGACTTGCTCTTGTATACAAGTGCCTTTCTTCAGTATTTTTAAATAAGGGCATCATCCACATTATAAATCTTTATGTGTGTTCTCTTTCAGTTTGCATTTGGGGATATGTCCATGACATATATGCGTTAATCAATAATCTGTTTTTCGGTATAACATACAATTGTAGAACATATAATTGAGATGCTATAGTTTGTTTATCTGGTTCCCAGATAGTGGGCATTGAGTTCATGTCTGGTTCTTAGCTCCTATGAGTTAGGCTCCTATAAATGTTTTCTTTATCTCTGGCTTCTGTCTAGGTGTGTTTGGCTATTAAATTATTAGAGGTACATAGATAATTCTCCAAGCCTCATATCTTTCATGAAATCAGGGGAATTTTGGCCCCTTACCTATTTACAAATTCTTTTCCCATTTCTGTTTTTCCTTTATAGAATTCAAGTTTTATAATACAGTGATTTACAGTGTCTTATACATCTCTAAGGCTTTGCCATTTTGTCCTCAGCCGTTCTGAAGTCATCAAGCAGGTAAATTTAATGATTTATCTCATGTGCATAGGTTCTGCTGCATTTTCAAATCTGCTGCTTTGGGTATGAAGTTAACTTTTCCTTTCATTGAAATGTTAAGTTTCAAACTCTAGAAAAAATGGGTGAGGTGCCTACCTAACATACTAAAGTGGATCTGGCCTCCAGATTCTCCCAGCTCCCCTGAGTTCCTGACTGTTACAGGGAATGTCTTGCATACCCTGACCTCTACCTGGAACTCTCCAGCCCAGGGACTAGGATTCTCTTCCCCTAGAGCCTTTTCCCTATAATCCAGATACTTTGGTTAGCTGCCCCTTTGTTAGCTTTGTATCTTTTGCCTCCTGGCTGCTATACCTGGCTTTCTCTCTCCTCTCTTCCTTCCTCTCCACCTCTCCCACATGGTCCAGATCAGTCTAGTCATCTTCACTCTGGACTCTTCCATATGTCTCTGCCTCTGGCTATGTTCTCCCTTTTATCTACAGTGGACTTTCCTCCTCCACCCTACCTAGGAGCAGTCATGTCCTTTCCATTTTATTTCTTTTTTTTTCACTTATGAACCTTTTAGCTTCTCATTTATGGTTTTGTTTTCTCTGTGAAAATACCCTAATAGTTCACTCATTCAAATAATAATTTAATTACTTAAATGCATTTGTATCAAATACTTTAAAGTCTTGGTTGCTAACCACCGGAGACTTCTAGAAATTGTTATCACTCTCTTTTTACATACCTAGTAATTTTTGGTTGGACAAATGAACCTCATGTGTGTATGTGTATGTATACATACACATCCATGTGTGGATGTCAGAGGTCAGTATCAGGTGTAAATCTTTGGAGCTTTCCATTTTGTTTTGGGGCCAGAATTTCCCACTGGGACCTGGGTTTCACTGATTCAGTTAAGTTGGTTGGTTCATAGGATTATTGAGTCTCTGCCTCCCCAGCATTTTATTCCAAATATATGGCATCAACCATGATACCAGAGATCAATCAAATGCAGGTCCTTCTGCTTGTGGCCAAGTACTTAACCTACTGAGCTCTCTCTTGCGCTCTGACAACTGACTTCTAAAATAGACTTTTAGATTGTTACTGCTCTAGTTGGTGCATCGACCTGGGAGAGTGGAGCATAAAAATAAGGCAGACTAAAGTCTCATGCAATAGTGAACCTTATTTTAGATCATCAGACAATGTATATCGTGGGGAATTTTGAGGGTAAAACAAGATCAAATGAACAAAAGTCGCATGAGTTTATGCTGCATATATAGTCACAAGGCCAGTCCATGCTTGGAGGCATTTTTGAATAATGCCATGAGTAATGTGAAGTAAACCCAGTCCTATTGATTACATCTAGGAGGACCATGAAAACACATGTCAAGAACAATCCATGTCCTATGGAAACAGAGGTTAGAAGACTTTTGCCTAGTTTCCTTGGAATTATAAGCTCTCAGAATCCTCCTTAAATAGCTTCATTCATGGATTGTGTTCTGACACTACATAACACTTTTAGGGTCCTGGAATTTTTTCTTTTTGCTTGTTGTGAGGATACCCCTCCCACATCCTATGACATAATGTTATTTATTCTGTAGTTTATTTCTGGGGTTATTCTGCTTACAGTCAGAGAGAAATTCAACTCTGCACAGGGTGCAAATCCTAATGCTCAATTTAGCCTTTGCACCTTTCAGGCCTGGTTACCTAGAGGTTTCCTTGACCATGTGCAACTTCTGGATGAACCAAAGAAGACAGGCTATAAGAGCAAGCTTATTGTCCTGATATAATTGTCATCTGGGAGGTTTACTCCCTCCATCTGCTAACCAAGGCCTAGTCCTGGAACCTTCTAGCCTCCACAATTCTATTCCTGGCCTAGAATGTTTACAGCGTCTCACACATACTGCTAAATAACCTCACTTTTCCTAGTTCTTTCTAAACTCTGGCTGGCTCATTCAACTCAGCTCTTCTAGCTCAAACTCCTCTCCAAGCTGACTGATTCAATCTGGCTTCTCATAGTTTGTTATTGAATTTCTCTGCTTGGCCTCAAACTAACTCTAACAATCTGGTCAAATCTTCTGGCTCCTTCTCGTTCTCTGGCTCATCTGTCTTCACCTGTGTCTAGGTTGTTCTCTCTTCCACTGCTCCATAAAAGTCCCAGCAAAAACTGCCTCTGAATTCCATGAACTGAACTGCCACAAACACAATTCTGCTGCACTGCCTCTCCACCCAGACTCAACAGAATGGCCTGAACAGAACTGACTTTCTAGAACTCTAAAATATGCATGTCTCTGTTTCCTGAGTGCTGGGATTAGAGGTATGTCACACCACACCTGGACCCAAGCTTTTCTTTACCTGAAGCTTGCTCTATATTAGGCAGGCCTTGGATTTAGAGATCTGCTTGCATCTGTCTCCTGAGATTAAAGGTGCATCTGTATCCCAGCCAGATCACACAGACTTAGAAGGTCTTTGGCTGTGATCTCTTGCTAGATAAGCCATGTTTGGAATTAACATTCTTTCACAGCAGGCAGTTTGTATTCTAAGTTGAGGCTCATCCTTTTTCTTACCTCCCTCCAGTGGGACTAGTTCCTTGTCCAGTTTCAATATCTGATCCTTTTTAACACTTCCAACTGGAGAGGTTTCTGCTTTTTGCTTTTTAAGTTGTGTCCAGTGCAGGAACTCTGAGGTCAGGTACAGCAGATCCTCCAGTACTAGAAGCATATCTAGCAAAGATCTGACACGTTTCCAGGCTATACCTGCTTTCTCTCAGGCTGTACAGAGCGTCTCTGTGCACACAAAGCACATTGGTTGGACAAAGATTTAGACAGGATGTAGATTTTGTAGTCTTGTTTCCAAAACAACGCTGATAAGCTTCCAGCTTTTCTAGAAATCTGCATCTATCATCTGCCTTCACCCACTGCTAAAGTTTTCTTCTTCTTCTTCTTCTTCTTCTTCTTCTTCTTCTTCTTCTTCTTCTTCTTCTTCTTCTTCTTCTTCTTCTAACTTTATACTGAAAGGGCATGGGATGGGTATGAGTGAGAAATGTTCCAGAGAGAAAATTTTCCAATATTCTGCCTGTGGAGAGTTGTTTTTCATATTCTTAAATAGTTTCTTTTAATGATTTGCCTGGCATTTCTAATTTTTTCCCATGGAAAAACTTGCTAATTTCATTGTGCTGCTATGACTTGCCTTTGTTGTGTACACAATTTGGTATGGGTTTTTAAGTACAGAAAATTTTGTGGGAAGTTTACCTCTTTTGAATATTATGCTATGTATAAATGTGACATAGCTTGCTTTGCCTCTTTGCATATTAGTGCTAAGAACTGTATACCCCTTTTCATATTGTCAACTTTTTATTAGACTTTTTGATAAAATAATTTAACAAAGTTTGACATGTCATTTTACATGATATAAAATTGATGGACCCAGCATATATGTATTATTCTATCATGTGCAAAAGCAGGAGAATTATCAGAAATTTGAGGCCAGCCTGGTCCATATATCAAGATTCAGGCAGGCCAAAGCTGCATATCAAGGCCTGTCTCAATAAAACAAAACAAACCTACAAAATAATAATAATTTTAAAAAGCCTATAGCATCCTATGCCCCCTAGAAAAACTTAGGAAATAATTCCCTAACAGACAACATATTTTATTTTAGATAAAACAGAAAAACTTCACTGGCTTTAAATTTTTATAAAAATGTCTTCAATATCGAGTTAGTACATTTGTATTTGTACTTACTATTCCTATATTTGGATTTATTTCTCTTATTTTACTCTTTGTTTTCTTGATTGATTTTTCAGTCAGGCTGAAAATGTAGTAGCAGAAGCATGACAAGCCTGAGCTGAGATATTTGCTGGTTTATACTGTGTTGATGTGTTTGTTTCATTTGAAGCACAGATCTACTACGCAAGTAGAACGTGAGATCAAATTCACTGTTGGGGTTTTGAGTAGAACCCAGGGTGTCTGTTTCTTTAGGTTGAGGCATTTTTTTTCACATCCTTCAGGCATGAAGTATAGTTTGCTTATGGCTAACAGAAACAGCAAAGATGTGAAATGTGGATGACCAAGCACATAATAGTGTGGTGCTTGTCTTGTGGTACTGCTTGAGTGCTCCACTCTCTCCCTTACTGGCTTTGAAGAGGTTGCTCATGGCTCTTTGTGAATATAGTTTCAGGGGATCCAACTCCCTCACACAGACATGGATGCAGATAAAACACCAATGCACTTAAAACAAAATTTTAAATGAAAAATTAAATCTGAATTAAAATAGAACCCCCGGAAAAGAAGAAGAAGAAGAAGAAGAAGAAGAAGAAGAAGAAGAAGAAGAAGAAGAAGAAGAAGGGAAAGAAGAAAGAAAAAGATGGATTTGAGTTGTGTCAGATAAAATGCATTCATTACAAATCAAAGTGTCTTCCAAAATTGAAATAAAAGTAATAGTAATGAAACATAAAATGCAAGATATAATATCAAAGTACATAAGTAGGCAGAGTACGGTGCACTTATTTGCTTTATCATTACCCATTTATTTTGTATAATTCCTGACTTTTCTCCTGCTTTAAAATGTTTTTATAGATGCATATCATAAAATTCCATTGAAATTATAGTTTGTGGATTTTTGTTTTCTAGTTTGTTTTCACGTAAAAGTGAGGAAATATGTCAGTTTTTACTGCCACGTTCTTATGACCTGCCCTTTCATCTTGTAGATCCCTCCCGTTTGCCCACTGAAACTGTGATTATACTGCTTCTTCTGGAAGGTCAGACACGGGCTCTTTCCTCTCACAGCTATGAGCCAGAGCTCCATTCCGAATAAAGCATTCTTTCCTAGTAAAAACTAGAACTGTTCAAGGATGGGTCAAAGATTAATATAAAATTCTGAATCATGGAAATAGAGGTTTGATATGTTCTTGTCTCCTTATCTAGTTATTAAAGAAGAAGCAGTGTGACTGTGCTGACTTCTGAGGGGACGCGAACAGGAGCTTGAAGAAACGCCTCGGGTCTTGGTGGTTAACTGGTCTGTTTTATCAGGTAGAAGAGAGTTGAGATCGAAGCTCAGCTCTCACTTCAGAAGAGGTGAGTCCGATTTAATAGTTGTAGCATCGGTGCTTTCAGATGTTTCTGCGAAGACTTACTAGCCCTTGGGAAACTAGGGACCTGCAAGTTTGTTAATCGAGGGGACATTTGGGAAATGCCAGTAAATTATAACCCACTGAACGGTTCTATTCCAACAGCCCTCACTGGACTTCAGGCCTTGCTTGAGATTTGATATTGCAAATGCTGTTTTGCCACCTAGTGGTTTATCTTGGTATTTTCTCTGGAAACCAACTCTGCTTTAGTCCTCATTGGTAGAAGAAGCATTTACAGATGAAGTATAAAGTAATATAGATAAGGTTTCTTTTATACTTTATATTTAGGATGAAATAATTTGGGAAATAAAGTTTATGATATTCACTGTTAATGATATGTATGGTATTCTCTTTAATATCATATTGGTGAAATTTAAAGATATAAGTTCAAATGTTCCTTTAAAACATGTCTCTTGGTAGCTAATTTTAGATACCAGGGATAAATACATATGAATACAATTTTAATATCTTTTAAAAGCATAAAGGCCATGCTATGCTATGCTACGCAGCATGGCCTGGGAAAAACTCCCAGAGACCTGCCTGCCTCCTCTAGGCAAGGGTGGGCTGTAGACACCTAGAGGCCCGTTTGCCGCCGTGCCACATGGCACAATCGGAAGGTGTCACCCAGAGGCCCAGAGCTGGAACCACTACAATGACTACAGTGTGCATGTCTGTGATGAGCAGATGGGAGAGAAGAGAAGAGGAAGCCTGAGCACTCACAAGAGAGATGGAACTGGGGAGAGTGGAGAGGAATAGCCTATTCTGAGCTGCCAGCCCTACCCCCTGAGGCCGTGGTGAAGTCCCAGCCTGCTACCTTTGAGGGCCATATCTAGGTCTGCTCGCAAGCAGAGGCAGTGTTGATGTTTATTGCTGATACTATCAGTAGAGATCATGGGGACATCCCTGGTCTGGGAAGCTGCCTGGGATCACATTAGAACTGACCCGTCCCCCTCACTGGCTGTGGCATTCTGGAGAGCTGGCTGCCACCTCACTAGAGGCAGCACTTAGGAGACCAGGCCCTGAACCTCACCTGAGCAGCACAGTAGAGCTGTCTCTGGTGGTGGGGGCACAGGTGAGCCCCAAGGGCATGAGTGTGGTAGAGCTGACCCCCACCACTCATCTGCTGTGACATGGCTGGAGTGCTTGTGGAGGGGATACTACAACCCCCTTCCTGACACTTTCAGCTGTCAGGAAAGCTGGCCACAGGGTCATAAGGGTCCAGTCCCTCGAAAACAGTAGCATTTGCAAAAGTGGGCCCTGCACCTTGACTGAACAGCACGGTGGAGCTGATTCTGGAGGTGTGGGTGTGAGTGATCCAGGCCCGAGGGCATCAGAGTGAGAGAACTGAACCTGCCTCCTGCTGATGTCTCTCCATTGGGTGGCCTAGCCAGAGCAGTGGTGAAGAGCTCACCCTGGTGGTGTAGATGTGGGAGAGATGGCAGACTAACAAGCTCAGTTTTGAATTGGCCCACCAAAAATCTACATCATCTATGAACTGCTGGAGTGCCTGAAAGGGCCAGCCTGAAGATCCAAGGCTGCAGGATCTCCAAGATACAGGGCAGCAACAGGATAATGGAACAGAGTCCTGGTGAGTCCTGGCGACTGAAGCCTCCAACCAGACCAATGACTCATTGTAATGAACATTTGCAATTAACACCACAGGCAGAATTCTGCCCAAAAGTGGGCAAGTTTGGAAACAGGTAGAGTCCATGGCCAAACTCTACCAAGACAGGGTTGTCAAGTCCTCAATAGTTCCTGCTTTACAAATATGTCTGCCAGATATAATGGGCCAGAAGACTGAAGATGATGCTCCAACATTATAGAGAGTTTTAGGTGACTGTCTAAGCAGTGAACTGTCTCTGTCATTTTCTCATTTTGGAAGCTGCTAACCTGCACTCCCTGTCTACACAGGTAACTAATTTTATTCCTTCTCAAGCCTCTGATGGGGCTGAAGACCAGACAGTTTAGTTTTACAAAGTTGTTTAGGGGTTAAGGTGTTTGTAGGTCCAGATAGATGTTTTTAGAATGATAGAGATGATACATGGTAGATATTGATTTACATTCAGATTTTTAGACTCAACAAGTTAGGAAAGATGTTTTCTCCAAGGCTGCCAAGTACAAATAGGCAAAACACTATGAATGTAATATTTATATAATTCTTAATTGTTTCTTGGTCCCTCTTGCTGTATGTGGTTTATTGTATATATGTGTAATAATATAAATGTGTATGTAAAAGAAAAATAATAAAAGAGAAAAAATATGTGTGTACAAAAGGGTATACTGTGGGGCACACTGTGACATATCACAGCTTCCACGATGAGATGCTTTTTTTTTGTTCTGCAGTTTTGTTTTGTTTACTTTTTTGTCTGTGTGTTTTTTTATTTTCTTTATGGGGGAGTTTGCAAGGGCAGAGGGAAGATATGAGAGGACAGGAAGATGAGTGGGTCTGAGGCACATGATGTGAAACTCACAGAGAATCAATAAAAAGTTTTTTAAAAAACCATAAAGGCAGATACAAATCAACATTTTTCTAGACATATAAAAATCAGCATCTGCATATGCTATTTAACTTATAATTGACAAAGCTAGTGAGATGTCAAAACTGGCTCAATGAAGTAGAAAAACAGATAAATAAATGGGCAGAGACAAAATTATCTTTTTGCACCACGGAGGAAGACTCAATAGAACATTTTTTTTTCACGTATTTCGCATGCCTATGTCTAGGAATCATTTTGTCATGCTTTGAACCATCCGTGATTCACAGAAATGTAAAACAGACTCAAATCAAAGAGCGCTCAGAAGTGTGAGTTATAGACCCATTCTCCCCATATGTTCAACAAATTCTGTCAGTGCTTGCACGCTTCTTCACACGCACAACTATTGCATGCATTATTGCTTGATGAGATATTTGGGAATAAAATCATCTCTTGCTCATATGTAAGAAATTGCCAGCTTCTGCTTCTAGGTGAAAGCTACAGTCAATTTTCTCCCCTCACACTTTCTTGTGTTTCCGTGCATGTTCATAGTGCATCATTTTTTCACCTGATAATTTGTATTGAAATGTAAAAACTAAGTGTTTTCTACGGGATATTGTGTGATAATTACTAGCATGCACACACATCTCACCATGTGTGTAAAATCTCTCTCCTTCCCATTCTCTCCTCCCCCGCCCCCACAGCATACAACTTACTTTTTTGTTTGTGTGTTTTTTTATTTTCTTTTGGGGGTGTGGAGCAGTATTGCAAAGGCTCTAAAAGACTTCAAGAAAGAATTTTATAAAGTCTCCCTTGAAATGGATATTGGCACAGCTGTTCCTCTGGCCATTGTTCATGCTCCTGTTCTCAAGACTGTGCCATACACTGTGGTCTGTTTGTCTCTCACCTGCTAGAGTGTTTTTCTCCACAATGGTGTCTTTGGACATTGTCTACTCTCATTGGTGACAGTACTTATTACTAGTGAGCAATAGCCCTTACTTCTTTTCTATCCCATACTGTTTTCTCTGATTTTTTTTTCCTATACGAAACATAACAAGATGGGGAGTCCAAAGCTAGATCCCATTAGCAGCCCTACTGCTCACCCACCAGAGCACTTGCAATTGCCCCACAACATCTTGGCTGTTGTTGAAAATAATGACATTCAGTCTGAATACATATATTTCCTTTCAACAACTTCTGTTCCCTAAGTTGTTTTGCTTGCTTACTAGAGCAGTGGGCAATTTAACCTTTGAATTCCAATAACTTCTCCTGGACCTCCATTTTTCTCAGCATCTAGTAAACCTTATTGTATTTTTATTGGTATAAAGTCAACAGTTTTAGCTTCCCACTCAGGAGTAAGATGGTCTTCTCCTTCTTTTTCTGAGCATGGATTATTTAATTTAGCCTCCACTTCCACTCAGTAGCTGGCTGTAATTACATGATTTCACCCGTTAGGATGGATGAACTATTTCATCAAACACTTGTGTATACATACATTCTCTCTGTCTCTCTCTGTCTCTGTCTGTCTCTCTATCTCTGTGTGTGTGTGTGTGTGTGTGTGTGTGTGTGAGAGAGAGAGAGAGAGAGAGAGAGAGAGAGAGAGAGAGAGAGAGAGAGAGAGAGAGACAGAGAGAGAGACAGAGAGAGAGACAGAGAGACAC
Organism: Acomys minous; assembly: GCF_964271855.1. NCBI lineage: Eukaryota > Metazoa > Chordata > Mammalia > Rodentia > Muridae > Acomys > Acomys minous. Next base: position 33,751,602 of record NC_140487.1, read on the forward strand.
AGAGAGAGAGAGACACACACACACAGAGAGAGACAGAGACAGACAGAGACAGACAGAGACAGAGAGCATTTTCTCTGTCCATTCATTTGTCAATAGACACAATGGATGATTCCATATCTCAGGTATTATAAATAGTGCTTCAGTGAACATTGAGATCATGCATCTTTAGATATGCTGATGCTATTTCCTTTGGATGCCTACCCATCAGTGGAACTGTTTGATTTTCTGAGGCCCCTCTTTGCTGTTTTAAAAAATGGCACTGATAATTAGGCCTTCTACAATAGCAGGTGAGTTTTCCTTTCCCTGAACTATAACCCACATACATCATTTTGCATAGCTGTTATTGATGCAAAATGCAGCTCTTACTTCAAAAGGAATAAGAGATTATTCTTAGGCAAATATGAGTAGCCATGGCCAAAGAACATGGAATTAGGTTTCCCAAAACAATATATCCCAGTGGAAATAATTTCATAAAATTTTTATATTTACAAAACAAATGAAAGTCACAAATCAGGCATGTTTATATACAAAATTGGAATAATCAGGTATATGGGTTATAGCAAAGCAGAGAAATCTCTGATATGGGATGCAGATACTATATAAAGGTATTCTTATTTTTTGGTTTTATGAAAAATAGTAGTTGGCTGCACTAACACACTCTGATAATCACAAAGATATGGTAAGTACAGAGGTGAGGTATATTTGGCCAGCAAGCAAGCCCTTCAGAGATAACCTGAGATAAAATAGTTCTGGATTTGCAACATTCTCACTCTCTCCAGCCTTGACATTCTAATCAGTTTACCAACTTTGTAGACTCATTAGCATAGGCCTGGATTTTGTTCCCAGAATTTCAAAGCATTGACTGGGTGAGAAGATTCCCCCTTGTAGTTTGGGCCTGCATTTGCCTGGTGCTTGATGATGGTGAACACCCTCCCAGTGTTTCTCTTCTGGCCTCTGAAAACTCTGGCTTAGAACTGTGACTATGCACTGTATATTTTCATTCCTGTTTCCTACCCTAAACCTCAAATTAGAATGCTGAGAGTGACAGTCATGTAGACATGATTTGAAAGCGACATATGGTAATTACAGTGCATGGGCAGGGTTGGGAGAAGTAGATTCCAGAAGAAGGTTTCATAACCCCCACAACAATCATGTTCATCTGGAGACAATTTCAGCAAATGATGCTGTCCCCTGGTTTGGCCGGATTTGTCATTTCTTACAAACAGTAGAAATTTTAAGATGACAGCTTAAAAGAAAGACTTTAAAACATTCTTAATTTAAAAGAAAAATGACAAAGGGATACATTACACTCTGTTGTTTATTGATAAATTGATTCACATAGACACTCATAATTTGCCCCTTCCTCTTTTGGGTTCAAAATGGGAAACAAAGTATGAATGTCAGAAGATGAGTTGGTGAGCGAAGAAGTAGTCCAGATCTGGGGACAGGGGAGTGGACGATGCATGTGTTGGGGGGAAGACCTCCAGAGAAAGTGCTTAGAGAAAGGGGATGACATCACTTCTGATGTACCAGTTAAATGACCTCAATTGTCCATAAGCTGTGGAAAGAGTTTCTTCTTTTTTTCCCTTTTTCCTTTATTCTTTTTTATAACTATCATCAATCTGATTGGGAGGGATATCAAGGTCTGGCCAAGTCCCCACAGGATCCAGGTTTTTGGGTCCAAGTAAAAGGAACTGGACAAACACACACATAGAGAGTGGTTGCAAAGACCGTTTATTAAGAAAGGATGAACCTCCAGTCGTAGAAGTGGGCCAGGGAGGAACATGAGCCATTTTACTGCTCAGTGACTGTCAGGTTCAAAGATCAGCGGATAACCCAAGCTGACAGTCTTTACTAGCTCAAGCTTCTAAAGGAGCAGCATTTCTCAAGTGCTTGTGAAATGGGTTTCAAGCTGTTGGAAAGGACCACTTCCCCTGGCATATACCTCTGGTTACGTATTAAAGCCCATGCTAGTCTCACGCGTTTCGAAGTCCACACTTGCATCCTGGCTTCTCACCTTCTCCCGTACCATAAACTTCCTGGCTTCTGTCTCCTCCTCAGTATTGTGTGCACCTTATAACCTGCATGATTTTTCCATAGCTCACTTCTCTAGCACTGGCCAGCCATGGGCAGTCTGATTCTTTTCCCTCACCCATGGAGCAGCCATTTTGGTGGTTTCTTTACTGTGCCCTTGCTTACAGTCACCAGAAGATTGAAACTTCTATAGGTCCTTGGCATTATATGGGATGTTGGATGTTTATAGCATACTGTTACATGTTGGCTTGTGTGTGTGTGTGTGTGTGTGTGTGTGTGTGTGTGTGTGTGTTTTGTTGTTGTTGCTGTGTATACATGTGTATGGGTGTCTATGTATCTTAGGGTTTTATTGCTGTGAAGAGACACCATGGCCACTGCAACTGCTATGAACAAAAACCTTTCATGGAGCTGACTTACAGTGCTTTAATCCATTGTCATCATGGTGGGAGGCATGGCCGCATGTAGGCAGACATGGTGCTGCAAGAGGAGCTGAGAGTCCTACATCTTGATCTGAAGGCAGCAGAACATTTTGATCGACAGGTAATAGGAGACTTTGTACCAAAATGGGTGTAGCTGTGGCATATGATACCTCAAAGCCCACCCTCACGGTGACAGTTTCACCAACAATGCCACAGCTCCTAATAGTGCCAATTCTTATGGGCCCAACATTCAAACATATGATCCTATGGTGACCATTTCTGTTCAAACCACTGTACCATGTATGTATCTATAGGCACATTCATGCATGAATGCTCATGTGGAGGTCAGAGGCCAAGATTGAGTAACATTCCTTGGTGCTTCTTTTTGAGAAAGGGTCTCTCAGTGGCCTGGGGGCTCATCAAGTAAGCTGGACTGTCTGGCCAATGAGCCTCATGTACCTTCTTTTCTCTGTCACCATGCCCAGCCTTTTAAAAGATGGTCCCAGTCTCGAACTTATGCCCCCAGTCTCTGAACTTATGCCCTCATGTTTGTAGGGCTGAGACATCCCTGCTCAACTTCCTCATTCTCTCTCTCTCTCTCTCTCTCTCTCTCTCTCTCTCTCTCTCTCTCTCTCCATATATATATATATATATATATATATATATATATATATATATATAATGTATTTTAAACTCAACTTATACACGCACATGTATACTTATACACACACATGCATGTACACACACACACACAGATACACACACATACACACATCACATCAAATTCTGTTGCCCAATCATCTTTCATTGAATAGCTATGTCGTTCCAATGTTTCAGCTATTGTCAATGATGCAGAAATAAGCATGGAGTGCAGATATCTGTCCATCATCATCTCATCAATTATTTTGATTACTCAGAACTGGAGCTGCTACATATAACAATGGCAGTTTAAACTTCTGGTTTTCAGTAGCCTCTTTTCATAGCATCTTCACCATTTTGTCCTTTCTCCTGGGATGTGTGAAATGTACTTATCTACATTGCTGTGTAATTGCGAGCCGTTGGTTTTGATTGGTTTCACATAATAGAGGCATGTGGTAGTAGATCACTGTGAAGTTGATTTTCATTCACTTTGGAAGACTTTAAACACACGCTCTTCCTCCAGAGGGTCTGAAGGATTGAGAATTGATTTGGGGTGAGTTCTAGTTATTAGTACGTGGTAAAACGTGATTCTAACCTGCCACATAACAGTCTATCTCTGTCCAGCAGTCAGTAGTTCACAACTCTGTCTGTCTGGTAGCGGATCGGCTCTCACCAAACACTAATGACTGCGTTTGCACATAAGCACTGTTCAGGTGGCAGCACAAAGGTGCGGCAGCTGGCTGGATGCACTTTGGAGAGCTCATGCAAATGCTGCCACCATCAGCATTTAGCTTCCCTGTGACCTAATTCTTTAAGATTTCAGCACTAAATCTAATTTTAAAAAGCATGGCAAAACGCACACGTTTGCCAAATTCATCTAATTCCAGAAGGAAAAAAATCTGTGTGTACATATTCATGCATGGAATTCATTTTCAGTATGTGGGGGGATTGCATTCCATTATGAAATTTTGATGGCATTTTTCAAAAAGTAAAATTTATTTGCTTCTTCATGGAACACCAGCCGGGTCCAACCTTTAGAGAATGTTTGTTCACTAGGAAAAGTAACCCAGGGATTTCTGGGATTGGAAACACACAGGAAATGAGCCAAGCACAGATTAATCTCAGTGCAAATTATTCTAGCTATATTTTCACAAAGATGTAATAAGAATGTTTAATGATGCCAAAACATGCTCTATGAGGCAGACTGCGGCCCATTAGGTTAAGATCATTTGCTCCACTACTCTAGTGTTAAATAGAAACCGTGAGAAACCATAGCTTTGCACTCAGCACCTGTGCAGGGCAGAGCAGCAAACAAGGCCAGAATGTGATTACAGCAGCCACGTCTTTGCTTCCAGGAGGCTCCGTATCTGTCCATCTCACTGATCTGTGGCCACATGACTATGATTCCTTTGCCTTAGGTCCCCACCTATAGGCTCAGCTGCTCAAAACCTGCTTTAGTTCTGGATGCCACCCAGCTTGCTTTATTATTATTATTATTATTATTATTATTATTATTATTATTATTATTATATTTTATTTTTATTAGCATGTGTGCTTTTTATGTATTTAAACTCTTCTGAATTTAATTGCTCTCAGCGTGCTAACTCATCTTAGTGGTAGAGTTAAAATGATACTATTTTAAAGATGCCCTTAATGTTTCACAGTTTCCTACTAAACAAAACACAGATTTTTGCCTTAATTTGATTAACAAGCTATTTGACCTTGAGTTAGACATTGAGCCTCTTAGAGGTAATTTGAAAAATGATCTCTGGCTCTCCTTTGCAGTGTACTTATTAACATTAGCTGCGGTGCAAATATCAAGTAATGTTTACTGAAAACGTGTAAGCAGAACAATGATTCGGTGAACACTTACATTTGACCATCCAGCTCATGACTTTTAAAAAATATTGTATAAAATCTTTGTCTTTTTGTAACTTTACTCTTAGTAATCATAGAATTCACACAAATAAACTGACCATCTTTGAAACTTTTATTTTGTACTTTTGTAAAATAGAAAATGATTTTACAAATGTCTTATTGTCATTACAAAAAGACTCCTGCATAGGAACAGAGAGATAGAATAAATCATTTCTTTTGTCAGTTTCTATAACCTTACTTGGATAGCAATAAAAACAAAACAAAACAATTTGTAAATAGTTTCCAAAAGCAAAAAACAAAACAAAAACAAGCAAAACCCTCCCACACAAGAGTGTGTGGGGAACTCACATCCTTCTAGATTACACACCCAAGAAACAGAAACATTAGCACAGCAAGGTACTTTTAAAATGTACAAAAAAAAAATGGCATTTGAGTCCTTATTTTTTTACTCTTTGGCCCAGTTTGTGCATGCATTTTCCTTTCTGACCTTTGCCCTCACATACAGTTGGAGGCCTGGAGGGCAGCCAGCTGCCCTGCCTTCCTAGCAACCGGCCTCTCAGGCTGCTGTTGACATCTGTGGCCCTCCTGCTTCATGCACCTGGAGCCCTGAGGCCTTGATGCCACTTGGGTAGCAGCGGTGAAGCAGAGAAAACAAGGTAGCCTTAATGGTTGACATAATGGTGTGTTAAGTGTTCCTTTCTGCTCAGCTTAACACGGGCTTTGGAGTGTGCAGCTTTCGTGGGCTGCTGTCAGCCAACATGCCTAAAGTACTAAAACCTGACAAACTATGGATTGTATGGAACACAGTGTAAGGAAAACAAGGTGATCAGCCTGGGAGGTGTATGTTCCCTGTTGCCAAGCAACTTTTATAATGTGAACACGTGCCAGGCACTTTGCTTTGCATTCACTGTTTTCTTTCCTTCCCTTAAGAAATATATAAATGCAATCTATTTTACCGTGTAGTTCCTGGTTCCTAAACAAGAAACAAAACATTAAATAATTTAAAAACAAAACAAAGCATAAGTGTTAAGTTTCAAACCGGGCTCGAAAGTGCCTCGTTAACATATCAAAACAGACCTGGCATCACTCAGTCCCTACCTGTTACAGGGTATGGGTGGCACACTTCACCCTCTACCATGAACTCTCTAAGCCCAGGGTTGGGGCTGCCCTTACCCCAGAGTTTCTTCCCTATATAATCCAGACAATTTGGTTTTGTATCTTTGGCTCCCTGGCTGTTGCAGCTGGCTCCTCCTCTCCCCTTCCCCCTTTCCTTCCAATCCTCCCACATGGCTCAGGGTCATACTCACTCTGAGCTGTCCCAGATGTCCCTGACTACCTATGCGCACTCTTTCACCTATAATAAACTTTCTCCTCTACCATATCTAGGAGTAGTCATGCCCTCTCCATTTTTTTGGCACCAGATTTAAAAAAAAAAAAAAAAAAAAAAAAAAGAAAGGACATTCTGCTCCTAGGTATGGAGGAGGAGAGAGTTTACTGTTGATAAAAGAGAGAGCAGAGGCAGAGGAAGAGACATCAAGGAGAGCTCAGAGTGAACATGACCAGGCTAGGCTGAGCCGTGTGGAAGAGGGGGAGGGGAAGTGAGAGGTGAGAGAGGGAGCCTGGTACAGCAGCCAGGACACCAAAGGGACAAAAGGCCAGGTAACCAAGATGTCTGAATTAAAAAGGTAAGAGAGTGTGGGGATGCTCAGAGAACATAGAGGTCAGGTCTACTTTGATATGGGAAATAGGCACCTGAGCCTTTTGTCCTAGGTTCAAAACTTACCAACAGGAATCTTATTTTCTAAGTATATTTTAATCAAATCCCTTGCTTAACTTGTGGGAAGAATATTCCTTGATAGACTGATAAGCAGCTTATAATTTCATTATACGAGAATCTCCAAATTTGAAGATAGAATGTTTACATATTGGTAAGATCACATTTTTATGATTTATTTATGCTATTCAAACAGTGAAAGAACTAACTTAAAATATGGGCTTGGTGAATAATATTAATAATGATGTTGAGGCCATGTGGTGACTTTTTATCTTTAAGATTTCCTCACTATGTAGCCCAGGTTAGCCTTAAAATTACTGTATAACTGATATGTATAGGCTTGAACTTCCTTCCTCACTCTCCAGTCCTAGGATTCCAGGCATGTGCCACCACAGTCTATTGTAATGTTATGATTTAGAAAGCTCTAACAATCATGACCAATGGCAAAACCAAATCTGCCATATTTTGCTCATATGTTAGCAGTAGCCCTCAATAACACAAAGTCAGCATTATCTTCCACAGAGAGCAGATATAACATAAATAAAAATAATGAGCACAATTATATGATTAGTCAATAAATGATTTTCCACTTGAGAACTCTGATGTGTTATAGTGTTTATATGCCTTTTAACTATTGTCTTAACAGTGGAACAGATGTTGTTTGGTCAGAGCATGAGATGAAGAGGCTGAATCTAATGTGAACATATAAAACCAATAAACTGTACTTTAAATATGCTAAATGAAAAGTCATTGGCCTCCTGGTCTGGTTGTGAGTGAGCAGCTGCTCTGAGTGACTGCTATGTGTGCAGAGCACTCTTTGTATGGTCACTTCCTCTTCTGCTGAGGCAGAAGGCATTCTGATCACTTGCTTTCAAAGACCGCATCTAATTTGCAAGTAGATGCAAGTAGTGCCTGAAAACATCAAAGAACGCATATTTTAATATAAGAGCAATGCTTTTTACAATCATGTGTGCATACGCTTTTGAAATTACATTTCAGTCATCCATAGAACGTTCTCTTTCTTTCACTGTTAATACAGTCCACAGGAGCGTCCTTGACAGCAGCTGGTGCAGGAACACAAGAACAAAAGTCACACTGACAACCACACCAAGTCTAACACAGTCCAGTTCACTTCTTTATTAGAAGGCTTCTGGGCAGCATCTCTGCTTCATGTCTATCTGTGTTTACATAATGTCAACTTATTTATTTAATTTGTTACATTGTAATAAATGAAAATAGTTGACATTCAGGGCTAGAGAAATAGCTATTCCTAAGGGCCTTCACTGTGAGCCTGAGAACCTGAGTTCAAACCCTGCTACCTATCAGAAGAGCCAGGCATGGTGGTACCCTTGGAATCCCAGAAGTGGGGGACAGAAATAGGTCTTTGGGGCATCCAGCCAACTCTACTTAGTGAACTCTAGATGAATGATAGGTCCTGTTTCAAGAAATAGGAGGAGCAAAGGAATAACACTGGAGGTTGTTCTCTGACATCTTCATGCACATACATGTCTGCACACATGTACACCTATATACATACACACACATATGCACACACACACACACACACACACACACACACACACACACACACACACGTTCTTCATTTGAAGTATCTAAAGCTTTCCCTGAGTAAGGTTTCTGCAGTTGCTATCCTCTTGCAAAGGAAACATTAGTTTTCTCCAATGGAGTCTCTCTGGGTATACAAACCATATGTAAGGGCAGGCTCCCTGCCCAGAAGTAGACAGTCAACACAAAACAAACTCAATGATATTTTTGGAGAAGTTTTGCCTCATAATATGTTGTTTGAGCATTTATTTTTGTTTTACTGGATATTTGCTTGTATATCATGGTTTGTGATTTGGTGGGTTTTATGGATTTGTGTGTGTGTGTGTGTGTGTGTGTGTGTGTGTGTTTCTTATGTTTTTCTTTCTTCTTTCTATGCTTTCTAAAGACAAAGAAACATCTTGGAGTTGAGTAGGTGAAAAAGTGTGAGGGATTTGGGAGGAGTTGGGGGACAGAATATATTATACAAAAGCTTTTTTAAAATTTATAAAACACCTGAAATTCTGAAGAAGGGTGTGCAGCTCAGTTAGTGGCATGCTGACCTGACATCCATGAAGCCCTGAATCAAATTTCTAGCATCACAGTAAGTGCGGCACTGGAGGGAGCTGCGGGCTGAACCCTGAGGGGAAGAGGAGAGTATCAAGTCATCTTTGGCTATGTAGAAATTCCCAAGCCAGCTTGTCTCAAAAGACAAAACAAAACACAGAAAACAACAAACAAGGAAACAAATCCCACAAAAATAGCAAAGTCTAACCAAAACCAAAGCCTCAAGCAGACAAACAAATACAAGTCTCTGAGATTTTGAGATCAGAACATTGGGAAATAAAGACACCTGTTCTGAAATTCTTATTCCTTTACTCTGGAAATTGTATTTGTAACTGTGTGTGTGTGTGTGTGTGTGTGTGTGTGTGTGCACATTTGCCTGTGCATGTGTGGAGGCCAGAAGACAAGCTTGGGTATAATCCTCAGGAGCACTGTCCACTTCCTTTGAGACAGTGTCACTACTGATCTGGACCTCAGCATAAGTTAGGCATCCATGGCTGTTTAGCAAGCCCCAGGGATGGGTCCTGGGTAATAAAGCTCTAGTCCCTAGAGATAATTGTAAGAATTATTGTATTGATAACTAATAATCATGTACTTACATGGGTATATATTTATGTGTGTATGTGTGTGTGTGTGTGCATTCATGTGTATGTGTCGTGAACAATATGTACATCTTTAAGTGATCATAGCAAACCATGGAAATCCCTTGGTTGTTGTTTTTCTATCTTAAACTTTATTTTTGAGATAGGGTCATAGATAGCCCAAACTGAGCAGAACCTGTTTAATCATGGATGGCATTAAACTTATGATCCTGCTTCTTTCCATCTTGAGTCCTACAGCTATGCATGTGCACCCATGCACAGCTTTACTTGGTGCTGATGATCAAACTCAGAGCTTGGTCGGTGCTACAAAATGAGCACCATATACATATATGGTTATATGTGTATATATGAACTTGCTTGTTCATTTTAGTATAGAAATAATATTCATGTAACAAAGTCATTTTAACATTTCTTCTGAATGCATTTCACACTCTACTGTTCATAATTACTCTCTGTATTTGTATGATGCTCACAAAGGATGGGGCCAAATCAATGAGCCTTTAATTGATGTAAATGCATGGTGATTTTGAATTAGCATGAACTCTGTCAAAATTGGTAATTAGTGGCCCAACAAGTATTATCCACAAAATCTTGCCAAACATTTTAAGTTGGGTTTTGCTGCATAGTTCAGTGGCTTTAGAATAGCTGCTCTCATATAATATTCAATGAAGTAGTTGATGACACATGACTTGGGAATATCAAAATACAGTTAGAGTAATTCTATTATTAGCAGCATCATGGAGCTCCTTTGTCACACACACATGATTTCATTCTACTGAAAATTATGAAATAATCCTTTGTCTTGTTGTGTCATTTTTTTATTGTTGTGTAATCTCAGGGAAGGATATCTAAATGGTTTGTGAACATAAATTTTGTAAAGTTCAAATCAAAATTATTATTTAATTCGAATGCACTCAGTTGAGGAAGTCTACGGGAGACTCAAAAGTAACCAGAATAATTATGTCACAGTTTGACATTGAGGTATAAAACTACAATTAAAATATTCAGTAACATTTTATTGAGAAATATGTGAATTGTATATGATTTAAGATGTGTGTAAACACAGAATGAGTTTTCTGTAGAAAATACTGAGTCTCTAAAGATATTGTCAGGGTGATCAGCACTAAATTTCCTAGGACAGAAACTAAATGTTTTCCATCTCGGGTAGCAGCACAAATCCTATTGATTAAGCATATGAGTGCATCAGCCCTTGAATGTGGAAAGATGTGCAGTCAGAGACAGGTTTCTTTCTTTCTTTTTGCAAAGGGAATTATTTTATATTGTTTATGTCCATGCATGTGAACATAGTAAATAGCATAAATTTCAAACTTACTAAGACAATAACATTAATTGTCCTCATCATAAAAATATAAGTTTTCTAATAATGGATATGTTATTAGCTTGATTTAGTGATTCTACATTGAATTAATAAGTCATAACTTCACTTTGTCCTCTAAAATATTTGTGACTCTAATTTGCATATTTGCAATTTAAAATCAAAGCAAACTACCAGAAATAAATGTGAAGCTTGAATACAGGGTAAAATTCTATAGTAGTTTCTTTGAAAAAATATTTGATTGAATAAAATCAACTAAAGAAGATAGCATTGTTTCAAGCACAGGGTGCAAAGGTGCATTCCTTGGTGGTAGAGATGTCTGGCCAGAAGAAGCTTGAGGCAATAGGTCACAGACAGAAAGCAGAGTGATGATTGCTGCTCCTCACCTCCCTCTCTCCTTCTTATGTAGTCTTGGACAAGCCCAAGAAATGCTACTGCCTCCAGTTAGGGCCTGTCTTCCCACCCCAATTAGCCTAATTTCAAAATCTCTTACAAAATGTTCAAGGGTTTTGTTTAGCATAGTGGTGCTAAATTCTGTCAATTTGACAATCAAGAATTACCATCACACAATCATATTGAAAGACATAAGTTGATAATGACAAGATATGATAGATATTGATTTACATTCAGGATTTTAGATGTACCAAGATAGGAAAGATGTTCTCTTTAAGACTGTCAAATGAAAATAGCTAAAATACTATAAATGCAACATTTATATAATTCCTGATTATTTTGTGGTTTTGCTGTAGATAGTTGATTGTATATATGTGCAATAATATAAATGTATATGTAAAAAAATAAAATACAAATATACTATATAAATTCTAAAAAAAAAAAAAGCAATCAGAGTCCTTTCTCAGGGAATGGAGGTACTTGAATTATCTCTAGAATAATGTAATAGAAGCTCAAAGTAGCAGCAGCTGGACACTGCCTTCATGTTGCAACAGTAGGATGCTCTGTATGCCAAGAGTTATGTGTCGATTTTAATTCCATTGAAAACATGTGTTGTGGTCCTTAGGCCTGGTTTTTCCAGATATGACCTTAATTACAAATTAAGGTATTTAAAGGTGAAATCATGCTAAGCTGAGGTAAATAAAGTGAGCTGGAACTGAAAATGGCCATGGTTGTTATAAGAAGAGAATAGAACCAGGAAGAGACACATCAGGAAAGAACAGCATGCAATGATGGAAAGGCAAGATTGACAACTTTGTAACTTATGGAACTCCAGGGACTGGTGTCACCACCAGAAGATGCACGGGGTGATTCTTCTTTAAGGCCTTCGGAAGGTGAACAGCCCTACTGATAGTTTGACTCCAGACTTAAACTTCCCGAACTGGAAGTTAATACATTTCTGTCCCTTTAAGGTATATATTTTGTGAGATTTATAATAGTACTCCTATAAAACTTGTCCCATATTGAGAATATTATCACTTTGCTAAGACTTAAAATAAAACAAGAGCCAATGTGTAATGTCTGCAACAAAACCAAGACAGGTTTCTGATATCAAAAGAAAGAGCAGCCTTCAGGACATCAACCATAATATTTGTACATATGTGTGAAAGAGGTGGAACGTGGCACAAAAGTGCTATTTTTCCTCCTCAGTGTCTGTTGATCGTTTCTACAAAGGTTGATATTATATAGTCCTTACAAATTAGAAGTCAACTAAATGTTACATTTTCCCTGTTGGATCCTAACCCTAGTTTTCCTCAATTTTTTCACCATAGATAACTCAAGTGATAAGATGTCTCACTAGCCTCTAAAAGCTGACCATATGAATAACAAGATGGAATGATTACCTTAGAAAAATTTGAGCTTTTTTTGTCTTAAACATTGCTTGATTTAGCATATAACCCCATTTTTATTGCTACTAACAATTTTGAATAAAAAAGAGTGAACATTTAGAAAGTTATTGAAATCAACAAAAGTCTACCACATATTCAGAAGAATAAAACATATCCACGCTGTAAAAGAATTATGTGGCTATTTGACGTTTGTTTTACTGGGTTGGCCTCCAAGATGTGAACCCTCACCCCCATCCATTCTATGCTGGAAATTGCCCCATGCCCTGCAAACCTGTACTTTGTAACTTTGTGATAATATGAAGTTAATACTTAGTTAGGCACAGTTATAGGCATTTTCAGAGCCATTTTTTATTCATTTTAAATATCATGTTATAATGATCACAAGAACACACTTTGCTTCTTAAAACATAGCATTTAAAATTAAACAATTCATACACTGTACTCTATAAGAGAGTCTGGTAGGCTTTAGAATTGCTCCTTTCAGGAGGTTATAAATGAGCCAATTTTCCAATTGTAATGCAAACATTTTGTGTAAGAGAGAATTAAACTTAAAACATTTAAATATTTAAAATGGCCACTAGAGAGCAGTATAAGACTTTGGACTCAAATGTGAAAGAAACCCTAAATAATTTTGAAATTATGTTTGATAATAGCTTTCACCAAATCTCAACAGAAGGCAAAATCTGGGGCAAAAAGTCAATGTTTCGGTTTAAAGTGTTTCTCAACATTAAAATTGTTCCACTGTGGTTTGCTACTTTACTCATGCAAATTAAACTGTATTGTGGAAGTCAATTTTAAATAGAAAGCCTTTTCAATTTCTTTATCATACAGCACAAAACACATGTAACACTCAATTAGATTAGAAAAATATTTGAGTAATTATTGTAAAAAATTTTATGTGCTTTATTTTTTAATTCTGTCATTAAATTAGACTGATAGAAATATTTTGCTCATATTTAAAAAAAAAGTGTGAATGTGCCTGCAGCAAGTGCATTCCTAAATTACGTAGAAATCAAATGCTGTGGTTTAAACCCTTGATCATTGTCAGATGAAGGTCACAGCCTACAAATTCCATAAAATATGTCAAAGTTAATAAAATCAGGAGAATGTTCAGCACTGCCAAAAACAAAGGCATTATTAGTGTGGCAGGACCATGATGTTTTTTGGAAGTTGGAGAGGAGATGAACTCCAACAAATGAAATTAGAAAGAGTATTTGTCAATCAACTATGAGAAATCCAACAGAAACAAGTATTGGGCTCTGTAGGGAACCTGGTCGGACATTTCCCCCAGAGTCAGACAAAGCCCAGTTCCCAGGCAAGAAGTGTGACTGATGGGACTTAGGGATCATGAAATATCGAGGCTCAGCCTGCACAGCAGGAACAGCAGCCCGAAGGCCTGTCCTGGCTGCCCAGGAAGGCTGGCAACTCATTTTCTGCAGTCAGGGTGCCATGTCTGTCAGAAGGTTGTACATTGCATATTTGGGCTGCACAGGGCTTTGGGTGTTTTTTGCAGCTACCAAAATGTACTTATGAAATGAAAATATTTGTGTGAAAGGCTGTAAAAAGTCCCAGAGATTAACAGACAATACTTACATTGTACCTAGAGAACAATGTTTTGTGTCAATAAATTCGTTGGTTTATAACAGTGTGTGACAAGGCACAAGGGACGCCAGTTTCCTGAAAAGGCCAATGTAATTAGGCAAAGAAGCTAGGTTCTCCATAGAATATTCTTTATTAGAAATGTTATGTTTCAACATAGTTTTATTTTGATCTGTACAACTGGATTTCCTTTTTTCAAAGCATTTCAGACCTCATTAGCAATTTAAATCTTTATTATTGTCATACTTGACATAAAAGGAACTTAAAAGAATTTATGTGTGAAAATATTTTGCCTGCAAGTATGTCTGTGTGTTGTGTATATGTTTGGTGGCCAAAGATGTCAGAAGAGGGCGTCAGATCCCCTGGATCTGTAATTATAGACAGTTGTGAACCATCATGTACCTACAGGGAATTGACCCTTTGCCCTCTGGCAGAGCAGCTAGAACTGGTTTAACTATTGAGTCATTTTTCCAGACCCTAAAAGGAACTTTAATTCAGTCTCTTTTGGAAATAATTTAAGTACTGGCAGATTAGCAGGAATTCAATAGTATCTAAATTTTATTCCATTCTTGCTATATGTTAAGTGCTATCCTAAAAATAACTCTCATCATTAGTAAAACAGTTGACTCTTACGTAACACAATAATATAGATATTACTATTCCCAAAATAGGTCAATGACACAAAATTGAGATTTAGACTGAGCTGTAATCTATGTATGCATGTTTCCTAGCCCATGATACTATAAGGCATCTGTGCCCTGATTTCTTGAGTCCTAGAATGTGTTATATGATAAGATAAATTGAACCTGGAGATGGCTTAATGTTTCTAACCAGTGGACTTTAAGATACAGAAGTCATCCCAGAATATTCAGGGGATCTGCTGTAAACACAGATGGGGGAAGGAAAAGAGCCATTGGCACAAGGGACCAGTAAGAATGTGAGCCTTACAACATAGGTAGTGTATAGACAATGGAAAAGCACTAAGAAATAGATTTTCCTTCCAATTTTCCAGAGAGAATCCAGCTGGTTAGCCAGTGATCCAGAAGTATCTTAGGACTCTGCACTGTTCAGAGTATGGCATATATCGTTGGAACAGATTAGGAAGTTTCAAGACAACAGTCTTAGGTCAGACAATTTTCAGGGAGGACACAAAAGGTAGATGCCTACATATTTCAAAAGATAGTTCAATTTTCAGGAATGAAGTCAAACCCTTCCAGGATAGAGTAGGAAACAGACCTTGGAAAAGTATGTTAAGGTTTAGAGTAATGCAACAGAAACTAGTAGTGGGGATTTTTTTGTACCAGCCCCATGTTCTACAATATCAAAGAACATTCGAATGTCCTTTCAACATCGAAGAATTCTTTTCTTTCATATTTTAAAAGATTTTAGACAGGGCCGCTCAAAACCTAGGCTGCTGTCTAACTTTCTATCTAGCTAAAGTTGGGTAACCCCCCAATTACCTGCCTTCACCCCCATCCAGCACTAGGATTAAAGAAGATGGCCACAGCACCCAGCTAGGATTTTAAAATATCTATTTTGTATTTGCATGTAATAAGTGTTTCTTACACACACAAAAATAAAGACTGTGATCATACACTACTTCAAATCAAGACTTTATGGCATTAGAGATTCCAAAGTAAATCTTAATATTAAAATAATTTAGCGAGTGATCGCACAGCTGTTTGGCATTGTTGAAGTCGTGATGATGATATGAAGATACATCTGCATTACGTACAGTGCTGCCTAGTTTTATGTCCACTTGACACAGCTATGGTCATCTGAGAGAAGAGAACCTCAAATGAGAAAATGTCTCCATAAGGTTCGGCTGTGGGCAAGTCTGTAGGGTATTTTCTTAACTAGCAATTGATGTAGGAGAGTTCACCTTACTGTGAGTGGGGATGTTCCTGGGCTGCAGGTTTTGGGGTCTGTAAGAAAGCAGTTGAGCAAACCATGGAGGGCAAGCCAGTAAGCAGCACCCCTCCATGGCCTCCGCATCAGCTCCTGCCTCCAGGTTCCTTACCTGTGATGAATAGCGACATCCAAGTGTTAACCAAATAACCCCTTTCTTTCCTGAGTTGCTTTGTGGTCATAGTGTTTCATCATGGCAATAGTACCCCTAAGACCCTTATTTTCCTCACCAGCATCATATCATTAAATACCTGACAGAAAGAACTAAAGGAAAGAAGATCTATTTTGGGCTTACAGATTCAGAGGGCTCAGTCTATTGTTGCTTTTTGTCCTTGTACTCTGGGGCAGAGGTAAAAAAGAAAACAAAGCATATTATAGTGGTATAAGTGTGTGCCCAATGAGAGCTGTCCATTGATGAATACTTAGTAGGGATAAGAACGCATGCCAGAAGTGGTCAGTGCAAGACACAGCTCCAAGGCTACATACTACAGCACTCTGCTACCACTATAAATAAATCCGTACAAATATATTCATTTATTATGTAAGAATCTGGTGATCTTTTCTCGAGAAGCCCTTACACATTCAGAGAGAGAGAGAGAGAGAGAGAGGGATATTTTATTAATACCTGAGACATTTCAAATTGTCAATCAAAATTAATCACCATTACTTCCCATCCTGGAAGAAAGGGCAGTTAAAGACTTAATTATATGTTTCCATGAAAAGTACGTAACAGAATGATAAGACTAACTACATCATGCTTCCTACAAATTTCCTAGTCTTTAAAAGAAAGTGTCACAACTTCTGAATGGAAGTTCTATTTCATATGATCACTTAGTTAATGCTGAGTGGGAAGGAAAATTAAAATATCTTAGACCTGGAGTCATGTATTTATATGAAACTGCTTTATACAGAGCTCTAGCCAGCAGCAGAATTTTAGGTTATTTTTTTCTTGTATACAGCACATTGTTAAAATTATCCTGCTGTGAGAACAAAGAAAAGATACAAATGGAGAGAGATTTCCCATTGACACTGTGCTTTTTCTTCTATAAATGCATTTTAAATATCTGCCAATCCTTAGTGTGAAAATACAACCAAATCAGGATTAACAGGTCAGAAACCTGACCTACTTTCTTCGTTTTTGTGCTTTACAGTGCTTGGTATAACCATTTCTCTCTCTCTCTCTCTCCCTCTCTCTCTCTCTCTCTCTCTCTCTCTCTCTCTCTCTCTCTATATATATATATATATAGATATAGATATAGATATAGATATAGATATCAGTAGGGGTTAGAATTTGAAAATTTTAGAAACTTGCAAGGAAAATCTATTGTAGCCTGAGCTGTTCTAGAAGACAAATGAAAGCAGCTATTTACATAGACAAATGTGAAGATTTCTAAATAATGTCAATACAAAGATATTATCCCAATCCAATGTTATTGAAAAAAGGTTGATTTTCACACAGAAACTCTAATTTCTAAATTTTATTTAGTTACAAATGTCTGAGTTTAGAACCTAATTTATTTATTCATTTAATAAAATTAATTAAAAGAAAACTGCAGGACACTATCTCTGTGTGAATTCATAATGTGGGTTTTATACTTACTCAAGTATTATCCTATAAAATGACTGCATACAGAGCTGTGGTCATCTAATCACCGGTAATGTGCGTGCATTATCAGAATCCTGATAGCAGAGGCAAGAGATGGCTCAGTTGGTAAAGTACACACCAGGCAAGCATGAGGAGTTGAATTTAGATCTCCAAGCCCATGCAAAGTTGGTACCTCGATATGCAGTTGCTATCTTAGCACTCCCAGAATGAATAGGAGAAAGAGACTACAGAATTCCTAGAGGCGCACCAGCCAGCTATCCTGACATAATCAGTGGGGATCAACAACAGATAGGCATTGTCTCACTTAAGGTAAGAGGTGAGCACCAACATAAGAGGTTGTCCCCTGATATTCATACATGTGACACACAGAGACACACAGGTTTAAAACAGAAGGATCCTGGAAACACTAGGAATTGATCATGATATTAATATTTGAGTGAGGTTTTGGAGAATGACTTGAAATTTTTCAAGTGTGGAAAGGTCTGAGTAAAGAATTAATGATGGGGAAGCATAGGAAAAAGGCAGGTGATTACCAGCAAGTCTGGGTACCTGTGGGAAGGAAATTCTATTCAGCTATCCATTGACATGACAGTGAAGGCTGAAATGCACACACACACACACACACACACACACACACACACACACACACACACTAAAACAAACAAACAACAACAAAACAACCTTTAATAGTTTATAAGCAATAGTTGATGTTTTTCATTTACCTTTTACCCAAAACTCATGTTCTTAGTTATGATGTGCAAGGACTATGGTAGACCTGTCTCAGCATGGGTCTTGGTTTATGGAAGCTTCACTTTCAACACAGAGCTTTTGAGGGATCCTCAGATGTAAGCATAAAGCTGACAGTTGGTAATAATATATATTTGTCTGCATTATATTAACTCAAACTCTAGCACTTGAATATGCCTAATCAAAAGGAAGGTTTAGGAGTATAGCTTTATCCTTTACTCAGGAGGCAAGAGAAAATGACTAGTCTTTGTCAGAGGCCTCACAGACTGCTCTGATGGGAAGACTGTTGAGTTTCTCAAGATGAGAATTCTCACCATCAGATTCATAATATAGGGCATATCTCAGGCATAACATCATATGCGGTATATTAGCACAGGACAAGGCTACTGGAGAAGAGTTAGATGACAGTAGTCATTAATAAATACACAAACTCAGTGGCAGCATTGCAGAGAACAGAGATAAAATATGAGAAACATTTCTTTTTTTTTTAAGGATGAAAAGAATTTATTTATTTATTTATTTTACTTTATTTTTTATTAATTTATTCTTGTTACATCTCAATGGTTATCTCATCCCTTGTATCCTCCCATTCTTCCCTCCCTCCCATTTTCCCCTTATTCCCCTCCCCTATGACTGTTCCTGAGGGGAATTTCCTCCCCCTGTATATGCTCATAGGGTGTCAAGTCTCTTCTTGGTAACCTGCTGTCAACCTCCTTAATCATCAGGGAAATGCAAATCAAAACAACTCTGAGATTCCATCTTACACCCATCAGAATGGCTAAGATCAAAAATTCAAGTGACACCACATGCTGGTGAGGATGTGGGGAGAGAGGAACACTCCTTCATTGCTGGTGGGAATGCAAACTAGTACAGCCACTTTGGAAATCTATCTGGTGCTATCTCAGAAAAATGGGAATAGGGCTTCCTCAAGACCCAGCTATTCCACTCCTTAGAGAAACATTTCTGATGTAAGTAAGATACTGCACTGCTGAGTGCTGAGCCAACTCAGAGATTAGGTGATAACAGCACTTATTGAATGAAAGGGTTAAAGGGGACAAGGAGGATGCTATTAGCTGAAGGGAAGTGTCAGGGAGATGAGGGCTGCATGTGGAGCAAAGAGGCACAGTTTGGAAAAGTTATGCGATGATAATTTTAACATAACACTTGAGTGTCTAGTAAGAGAATGAAGACGTGGGCCAGAATCTTAGCAGAGAATAGGAGAATTTTAGTGAGGTGACTTGAGGAGTGACCAGCACACAGTCTACAGCTAGGGAGCCAAATAAGACAAAGCTTTCAGATGTTGCTTCTCCTGCTCAGGTGGGGATAGGCCCTACCCTGACGGAACCAAACTCAATTACTTAATCGAGAAACTATGTCACTGAGTCACTGTAGGTAAGGTACCCACCGTGGGGCTCTCTGCATGATTGTCAGTGGGCTTGGAGTGCCTGTGACTGTTGTGTGGCACAGCCCACATCCCTTTACACCTATCTGCGCTTTATTAACTCTGCTCCTTTTTGCAAGCAATGTCTTTCCTCACGTGCTTTCATAATTGTTCTGCTATAATTTCTCTGTAACTAAATAAAATGGCCCTGTGCAGATTGCCAATTTCACAACATTATTCTTCACAGTGCAGTGCCTACTGCATGCATGGCATTGTAACTCCCTCTTTGAGAATTCTAATCTTTATCAAGTGATTGCTTTGTCCATGGCTCCCAGAGTTTAAAACACAATAAAACTTAAAATGAAAAGTAGAGCCTAAAGGTCTGAGACAACTGTACCATTTTTTATGATAGAAAGAACAATGTATCTGAGAGTTTAAAATGTACCTTTATTTTAAATTTAATTCCTGTGAGCGCACAGTTAATACAGCAACAACAAAGTGCAATCTGGTCCCCTTCTTTGAATTCTGCTATTACAATGACCACTGTTAATGGATTTTTTTCTGTTTTCATGATGTTCCCCCAGTTTAAAAAAAATAACATTCCTTTTAGCACATGAAATGATACACTGAAAAGAACTAATTTAATTACATTGTGCTTTGGGAATTTATTATTCATTCATTTCAAAGATGAATTCATTTGTGAGTGTGATTTTTGCAGGTCTTGTGCAGGAAGTTGGGCAAATGTAAGGCTTCTTCCTTTAAGAACTCGATAGACGGAAACAAGTGTCTCTCACTCTGAAATGGCTTACAGGGACTGGCTGAGGTACAAAATGTCAGGAAACCCACTTATAAAGCTCAGACTGACCTTGAGGGTAGAGCAAGCAAGAGGAAGGCTAAGGAAGGCTGAGTTAGGCAGCAGGGTGATCGTGGGCCAAGGACCAGAAACACACACTTGTTCATCCAGGAAACAGCTCTGGGGAAGACTGATCAAGAACTGCATATGGTGGCTATTGTAATCATACCTATTCATACCATTAAACATGTAAATCATACAGTAACTTCTCTAGCTCTGATTGCATAGTAGTCAGGCAATCTTTGGATTAAAACCTGGCATCACAAAGACAGGTATGTTTTCCCACAAGATAGGAATGATGTGGCCCAAAGGGGCCAACTCTCCACTTTGGGCTTCTTGACATGTTTGTTTATTGATGTTAAGTCAATGAAATGAGGAGGTTAATTGTGTCCATGGTATGTAAATTAGTCCATATGAATCCCTGGAATCATCTCTCCATGATGACAAAAATCAAGATTCGGCTTGTGGTGAGTTGCCTGCTAAGCATGCCAGAGGGCTGCCGAGGTGGTCTCCAATGTGAGAAAACTCAAAACACCCACTCTGAAAGAACACACAACAAAACACAATAAAGAAGAAGAAAGAAAAGATACACAAATCGAATTTCTGTTACAAGACTAAATAAACAAACCAAAGACCAAGGGATACACAAACCTTTGTAGTTTCAGAAGAAAACTAACTAATGTCTTATTTAAATATCCTTAGTATCAGTGACAGTGAGGTACATTCGGCTAGGCAACATTAACAATTTTAATTTTTTTTGAAACATACTCTCATGTAGATCAAATTATTCTCTAACTTACTATGTAGCCCAGTGTGAGCATCTAACCTCCAGCTGCCTTTTTTTTTTTTTTTTTTTTTTTTTTTGAGTTCAGGGCTTCCAGTTGTTCACAACCACGTTTACTTTATGTACGGCTAGGCATCAGATTTTTTGCAAGCCCAGCAAGCACTCTTCCAGCTGAGCTACATCCCTAGACCATACAAAGTGTAATTTTTATTTTACTATGTGCATATTAGCTTATAATTAGAGAGTCTGAGCAAAATGAAACTGTTCAAGCAACAAAACATGTTATAGATTCCATGAACTTACACATTGTTAAAAATCAAACTATTTTGTCACTTTTCTAGTCAAATGCTGTGGCTCATATTCAGCCATCCTTTTCTACTCTTAGTGGGGGAAGTGAGATGTTACCTCTTCCTCTTAGAGACAGCCATAGGAGCGGAGGAAAGAGAGAGAGAGAGAGAGAGAGAGAGAGAGAGAGAGAGAGAGAGAGAGAGAGAGAGAGAGAGAGAGAGAAGAGAGAGAGAGAGAGAGAAAGAGAGAGAGAAACAAAGAGAAGAGAGAGAGAAACAAAGAGAGAAAGAGAGAGAGACAGACAGACAGAAACAGAGAGAGAGAGAGAGAGAGAGAGAGAGAGAGAGAGAGAGAGAGAGAGAGAGAGACGGAAAGGAAACAAGCAAACAAAAATTAACCAAATTTAAATTCCTCTAAAAGTCACTGAATATTATTTATATAAAAATACTGTAAGTCATAGCTTTAAAAACTTATTAAAAGGAGAATAAAATAGGTAAGTTTTAATTAGTTTAATATTACATCCTTAATCAGCCACTGAAAAATTATGGTACAATATTCACATGTCTGAAAGAATTACTTTAACCACTATCTCATGCTTTAACAAAATAAAGAAATAGAACAAAATATTTTAAGTATATGGGTTTTAGGCAAAAATATGACAAAAGAAAATAAAAATCAGTTTGAAGATGAATGAAAATGAGATGTAAACATGGTCTCCTAGCCTAAACCACTAATTATTTGGAGGTGGATTGTAAGTACTTCTAGCCCTGTCTCCCTAGAGCCCACCAGGCATGTAATCATGCATACAATTATACTTTTAATTTGTATTCTTCAACAATTAACAGAACAGGAAAGAAAACTTTCCAGATAATTTCCACAGGGGCCGAAAATTAGTGTCATCGCTTTTGAATGACCACCAAAATGTGTAATATGAGGTAAAAACACTAACCTACAACTCTTAAATAACGTGATTTACATTATTTTATTTTGAGATCAGGAAGAAAAAAACCAAAGTCTTATTATAGGAAGGTTAAGAAACTGGTTGATGGTCCAATAATTCAACATTTTTTAAAGTCTATTTTTTATTTATTTATTTTTCTTTTTATTTTTTATATATACATTTACTTTATTACACACATATACCATAAACTACCCACAGCAAGAAGAATCATGAAACAATTAGTGATTATATAAATGTTACATTCTTGGTGCTTTGGCTATTTGTATTTGACAGCTTTGAAGAAAACATCTTTCTTATCTTGGTACATCTAAAATCCTGAATGTACATCAATATCTATCATATTTTATCATTATCAACTTAAAGCATTTATCTAGACCTAAAAACATTTTATCCCCTAAAAATATAAGCTTAATTGTGAAACTATTCTTCAACCCCATCTTGAGAAGGAATAAAATTAATTACCTGAGTAGACAGGGGGTGCAGGTTAGCAGCTTCCAAAATGAGATGACAGAGACAGTTACCAAAAACTCTCTATAATGTTGGAGCATCATCTTGAGCTTTCTGCCCCAATATATCTGGCAGATATATTTGTGAGGCAGGGACTCTTGAGGACTCTGTCTTATCAGAGTTTGGCCATCAACTTTGCCTGCATCCAAGCTTGCCCATTTTTAGGCAGAATTCTGTATAAACAAAGACATTTTGCCCAGTGCCTTGTTTGCCACATTTGAAGCCATCTCCATAAGAGGTCATTTAAAAATATTTTATTAATTTATTCATATTACATCTAAATTGTTAGCCCATCCCTTGTATCCTCCCATTCCTCCCTCCCTCCTGCTTTCCCCTTACTGCCCCCCCCCATTTCTGTGACTGAGGGGGACCTCCTCCCCCTGTATATGTTCATAGGGTATCAAGTCTCTTCTTGGTAGTCTGCTATCCTTCCTCTGAGTGCCACCAGGCCTCCCCATCCAGGCGACAAGATAAAAAATGGGGTACCAGAGTTCATGTGAAAGTCAGTCCTCACTCTCCACTCAATGGTAGAAAATTTACTGTCCATTGGCTAGATCTGGGTAAGGGTTCGAAGTTTACTGCACATACTGTCCTTGGCTGGTGCCATAGTTTGAACAGGATCCCTGGGCCCAGATCTGCCTGTCATAATATTCTTCTTGTAGGTTTCTAGGACCCTTTGGATTCTTCTATTTCCCCATTCTCCCATGCTTCTCTCACCTAAAGTACCAATAGGATGTCCTCCCCTCTGACCCATATTCCTGGAAAGTGAAGACTTTCATGGGACATGCCCCTTGGGTTTGTGTCCAGATATAAGTGAATATATACCATTTGACTCTTTCTGCTTCTGGAAACAGCCTAGGTGTCCCTCAGTAGAAGAATGGATAAAGAAGCTGGTACATTTACACTATGGAATACTACTCAGCTATTAAAAACAAGGAATTCCCAAAATTTGCGAACAAATGGATTGAACTAGAAATGATCATAATGAGTGAGTTCACTCAGAAGCAGAAAGAGTCAAATGGTACATAAGGAGGTTCTTTTATGCTAATCATCTTCTTGAGGTGGGCTGTTGCCAGGAATTAACATGTCTCATTGTCAGTGAATGTATAAAATAATAAAATGTCTTTAAATGCCATATTCTCCATGTCTCCGTGGTAATTCAACATTCTTAACAAAACTGCTCAGTTTTACAATACATATTTTCATTATTAGATATTAATTCAAAAAAGAAAAAATGTCAATGAATACATATACCAGAAATGGACACTAGAAACTAATGAAACTAGAAGAAATTTCATTTTTAATAAATCTTCAGAGTACTGTCATTGTGACAAAGGAGGTGCTCCTGTCATGAATATTTTGTCACACACAAATGTGCTTAGAGGAATATCTGTGGCAATCCCTTTTTCAAATACAATTGCAAAATTATCAGTTTCAAATGTTTACAGTTCATGGATCATTATTTGGATCCAAAAAACTATATAGGCTTAATTTTCATAGAAAAACATAATTTTTCTATATCTAGAGTATTTTAAAGGCAAATATTCTAGTTAGTATACATTTATTTTAGAATAAAACTCATGTGCCCAAGGATCCAATACAATTTGCTTCCTATTTCGTATTCCCATGGTGTCATTCATCAGAAGCCTGAAGTGGGGTTGTGTATCACAGCCTTAATTTTATATAAGTGTTTGGGTTTGATTTTTGTTTTGTCTCATTTTGTTTTGTCCTTCCTTCTGGAAGGAACTTTTCTCTATTTTGTTTTTGCTTTGTTGTTGCTGTTGTTATTGTTTTGGTCACTAAATAAGTCATTATTTGAACCCACAGACCAAAAACCATTCATAGAGCAATGTTGAGTGGATTTGATATGAGTCTGTAAAATTGCTTTTATTTCTAGTGTATCTAATTAACAATGAATATAAATTTTATTGAGTCATTTAATGAGGCAAGCATTGAATTGACATTTTAGTAGATTTTTTTCTTCATTAATTGTGATAAATGTTTTGTAAGGATATCTAATCCCCGTAACAGGAAATGAAACAAGGTCTCTAGAGTGGGCAGTTTGTCCTAAGTCATACGGTAAGGGCACAGAACCTTGTGTGTGGCTCCAAGCCATGGATACAGGGCTGCACCTTATTGCATGGTTTCCACCAAGGTGGGGGACACGTTATATGTTTTTTTTATGCATAAGGACAGACAGGATATACTGAAATGAAATTGTCTTAGTATACTTTCAAACAATTCCCATTATTCTGGACAAATTATATATATATATATATATATATATATATATATATATATATATATATATACACACACACACACACACACACACACACACACACACACATATATATCCCAAATCACAAAAATTACTTCCAGTACTGGGAATGTTTTCTAAACAGCTCAGAGTTGTGTTATAATAGCAACATATATGCAATAAAGGACAAAAAAGTGTAGGTACTGGAAGACTGAAAATTCCTCAAATATTCCCCAAATTTTCCTTGTAAACAATTTAGAATATAGTAGAATTATGAACAAATGCTAGTAATTTTAGGTGATTCCTGGAAAACAAGATAGATTTAGAAGGCTGCATATTTTATTTATTTTTTAAATTTTTAATTAATTTATTCTTGTTACATCTCAATGTTTATCCCATCCCTTGTATCCTCCCATTCTTCCCTCCCTCCCATTTCTCCTTATTCCCCCTCCCCTGAGGTCATAGGGTATCAAGTCTCTTCTTGGTAACCTGCTATCCTTCCTCTGAGTGCCAACATAGAAGGCTGCATATTTTAAAAACAGACTTAGTTTCTATTGACCCATCTGTAGTTCTTGTTAGAGGAGAAAGAAAAACATTAGAAGCCAGAGAGCATCATGGGAGAGAGAACCGTGGGTAAGCAAAGCTTCCGGGTGATAGTGCAGTGGAAATGTGCTCCACACTCAAACACTGCTGTTTTCATTAAATGACCACATCGCCAGCAGAATCTGTCCCTCAGTCCGGGAGGTCATCCTCAGCACAGTCATTGTTATCTACTCTCTACATTGTGACAGCGGTCAACAATCCTGCGTATAGACCATGACAAATGGAAAAGGAATCCTGTCACAGTGTCTAAAGGTTTAGGAATGTGCCTGCGTTGCACTGTGAGACGGGTTTGTGACCGGCTTCGGTGTGAAACCCTGTGGGGAGGACTGATGACTTTCTTGGTGAGGCTGACAAAATATACTGTAACACTTAATAAAAACAGCATGAATAACACTAGGGAAAGAACTGCTCAAATCCCAGATGACAAACCCAGCAAAGGCCTGTGTCGTCTGTGACATTTCATTACCAGTCATCAGTATAAATTTCAAAGGGAGTTTGCACTTAAAATAAGTATTCTGGGATACATATTCTGGGATAAATATTCACATGAATCAAATAAAATGATCTATAGTCTAGTTTTTAGTGGCTAATAAAATTAACTGATTTCTTCAACGATGCTAATCACTGCTTGTTCCAGCATGTCTGGACAAACAAAGCATCTGTCTGCAGATTAGCTGTACCTGGAGATTGCCTGTGACTGTTGGGGTATCAGCATACCATATGGTACATTACACTTCTCTTTGTAATTTACCAGAGGCAGCTAAAAATAATTAGAAATTACTCTCAATAAATACAGTTGCACACACAGCTCAGCCATTGAAGGAAAATGGTTTTCAGAATTGTCTGCTTCACAGTTATTTGCCAAATGACAGGCTACAAACTAGTGGCTTGTATTGCACAGCATCTTCTCAAATGGACTTACAGCTGAGCTTAATACTGAAAGTCTGTTTGTCATCTGCTTCGTCCATTGAATTGGTGTTGATAGTTTTGGATTCTTTTTTTTTTTTTTTTTTTTACCCAATAAATTTGCTCAGATTACGAGG
Source organism: Acomys minous (assembly GCF_964271855.1). Taxonomy (NCBI): domain Eukaryota; kingdom Metazoa; phylum Chordata; class Mammalia; order Rodentia; family Muridae; genus Acomys; species Acomys minous. The sequence goes on from NC_140487.1 coordinate 33,778,732, forward strand.
TGGCTAGGCTTGGCCTGAAAATTTTCCTAGGAGGAGTGTCTGTAGGAGGGTGATGGGACAGATACCAACACAGTTGTTAAGCTTGTAGTAATCTCTAGCATATGTATTATATTGAAAAGTATAATGTTCCAAATTGTTAATTGTGTAAATATGAAGATATAGAGAATACGGGCCTAAGATCTTATGTAGCTATGAATCCTCTTAGAGTCTAGACAAAATTCAGATCATGGCTCCAAAGACGGGGAATGCAAGTCTGCATCTCTAGAGACTGTCTAAAAACACCACGGCTGTCAGTTTGTGAGTTGGATTGAGTGACAAGTCTATAGATAGTCAAGACTTCACTAACCAAATAAATTCTCACTGAACTAGAAAATTCCTCAACCAATTCATGCTCTGCATAGCATAAAGGTGAGTAAGTGTCTAATATTACGGATAGTATATTGTTAATAAACAAATTGGATTCTACACGGAGAGACAGGCAAGCAGCCCACACTTGCTCTTGTTGCCATAAACCATGTAGAAAATGTAGTTGGAAAAACAGAGTAATTCTGAATAGCTACTTATGCGCTTCCTTGGAAAGAGAAATCTAGAGCCTGAAAGACACAGGAGAATCTAGGGAGACTACTCTGAGAAGCTGGGCTTTGGTAAAGTTGCTCATCACAACCAGCTATGACTGACTCAGTAGAGTAAGGAGAGAGGATGAGCAAGTGATTGAAAACTAAGTTTGGAATCCTGCCAGCCAAAAAAGACTAGCTAATGAAGTGACCGGTACAGGGGTCAGGTTATAAAGATGTGGGAAATATAAAGAAAGATCTTGTAAGGATCTTAGAACGTCTGTAAAAGTAAGGGAGGGACATTAGAAGTATAAGCTGCTTACATAAGTGACTTCCCCGTGTAAAGCTCATTTACATTTACACTGATGAATATGAAAGGTAGAAGGCTACCAAGTGTTCTAGGTCTAAGCTTATGGCTTAGTAAATGTTGTAGTAGGGAAGGACATAGGCTAGTAAATGCCATGTTAGTAAAATGTAGATAGAAACACACTAGATAGAAACACAGGTGTGTGGGTGAGTGTGCATGTGCGTCTCTCTCTCTCTCTCTCTCTCTCTCTCTCTCTCTCTCTGTGTGTGTGTGTGTGTGTGTGTGTGTGTGTGTGTGTGTGTGTCCATGTTCGGAGTAGACTTATGGTCCTAGTTTTTGACAGACATCATGTGGCAAGTAAGGGAGGTATCACTGATTGCTCCGGGTACCTGGGTATTATTTGTTGTGACAGGAAACCTAGAAGAGGGACTAGATTTACAAGTGTGATAGTGATATAATTTTGAAAAATATTTTTTGTTGTAGAAACTTGTCAAATTTCCACCAGATATTGGCCCTGATCAATTCTCACCCTCACCTCCGGACCTCAAGCATAAGTTTTTAAAGAATCTAGGATGAATTGTAATTAATCATGGTAAGATGTCCAACATGGAAATACCATGAAACGACTAATTAAATTCACAATTCCCTAGAAGCACGACAAACCGCCCTCTGTGGTGCCACCTTTGTGAACATCAGAATCCATTAGACATCTTTTGTTGAGATTTCTGTGGGAAGTAACATCCAGGCAGGAAAAAAACAGGATTTTCTAGTTTGAATAATTTCAGTGTATTCTAATGCTGTCCCTAGCTGTCCAGTCCCTACCCAGGTGTTGATTAGGGAAGGGGAGCAGTGGTTCATACTCTTGGATGCTGAGGATATGCTCTGTGTTGGTGTTTTTGCACATGAAAAGTATGCTTATCAACGTCTTCTTAAGCATCTTTAGGATTTGCTGACCCTGGAAAGGTGGGTAGAAGCTACCATACTCAACAATGATCCTGATATCCAAGGATCAAAATACAGAAAACTAAAAATCAAGAAACAACAAACAAAACATAGCTAAAGTCATTAGTGTATCATACCTAATAAAGATTAGATATATGTTTTGCAGAACATAAAGGCCAGAGCAGAAGGCATAAATTTATAAATTTATGGAGCATATAAACATCATTAGTGCCTGGATGAGACTGGACAACATATATTAAGTATGTATAATGGAGCTAGGAATGCCTATGCATAACTTATCATAAACTAAACAACTAAAATTTCTGGAAAAGACGGAGACTGATTATAAGAGACCTTCATGACCTAATGGCAATTGAAAAAAGAAAGTAAGTCTAGCCAATCAGCCTTGATAAACACAGAATAATACTGATATAAGATTATATGTATCCTGTCTTGTTTGGTTCATTGACTTATACTTTCCTTTATTGTGAGGATGAGGAGCCATATGTGTGGGGGAGCTGGCCTGTAGCAAGAGTGAGGTCGACTGTTTCCAAACCCTGAAAATCTCTTCCTGAGACCAGCAGGAGACAAAGTGTTTACTCCCTGCCCTGAGCCTACCTTTGCCACTGTTGACATGGTCATGTAGCCTGGTGGACAGATTACAAGTTAAACTTCCTTTCTCCTTATAAGGCCTTGTCCAGCAAGCACCTGGAATTCCTCTTCATGCAAATAAGGCATTCCCAGCACTTTGGCCATGGCCAATGATGTACACTCACCCCAAATGCCTCTGCCTCCTCCTCCTAGGTTTAAGTAGCCTTTGTTTCCCCAAACTAAAAAAGCTGACTCACTGAAGTCTGTTTCTGGCCTGCTCACTGCTGCCTGGGGTCTCCTCACTCCCAGCTATTCATGTTCTCCTCCCCTCAAGATCTGCCAGCCCAGTCCCCAACTGATGACTTTGAAAAGGACAAGGAAGTGGATCCTGACCAGCACTTTAAAAAAAGATTGCTTTGTTCCTTTGACAACTGGAAAGATGTCCTGCAGTGAGATAACCTTTGCAGTTCAGGATGCATACTATTTATTTTATAGCTGTAGATTCCTTTGGAAAAACTTTAGACAATAGGTGCATTGATCATAATTAGCTGAAATTTTTACTTTATAGTTCTTTGTAATCTTATATAATACTAGTTGTTCTATAGTTGACTGACATAGTTAAAATATCTATCTATCTATCTATCTATCTATCTATCTATCTATCTATCTAGTTTATTATTCTGGAAAGAAAACATCTGGCCTTGTGCATGTTAGGCAACAACTTATGTTAATCTTGAGATTCTTTGGAGAAAAACTAATTTTACCATTTTGGGGCCAAATTTTAAGCAAGCTCTATTAAGTATTAATAGAGATGGACTGATCAAAAGATGGACTTTGGTCAACAACATTCCTGTGAATTTGTCATCTGCGAGTGGTTCACACATTGCAGAAGTTTGTAAGGTCAAACTTTCAGGCTACAGTAGTTTCTCATGAAGCTTTGTTATTTTTCCAAGAACTACAATTCCCAGCATTCTAATAAGTTACCTGGTTCCTGGGCAGGTGAAGCTTACAGGTTAATTTTGGACATTACACTTACCACTGACCTATATCCACCAGCTCTTATACTATTTTAGATTTGAAAATGATCATATATCTTCATTTTTCTTAAATAAATGATATAACTACAGTGATAGAAACTACATCATTATAAATTAATATTTTAAAACTTTATTCAGAAAATTTTAGGAGTCCAGACTTCTTATACAATATATGACTTCATTAACACTTTCTCAAGGTCTGCTTACACAGCTGAAACAGACCATAGGTATAGGTCATTCTTTCTTTTTCAAGGTAGCTAATTTCGTAATTTCTCACCTACATCAATTAAAAAGTTAAGTTTTGAATACTTGATCCTGTGGCACAGTCTCAACAAATTCCTCCTCCCTTTGTTTTCACTTCAAACTTTTTATCACACCAAAAGCCAATTATTCACCCTAATCAATGCCTTATTCTATGCTATGGTTGGTTAGAGTGCCCTGTTTGATGCTGGCAAGTGACTTCGCCAATCTAGATTTGGCATAACCAGTATAGAATATGACTAACAACCTCCTTATTATGGACAGGCTGGAAACATCCCTGTCATTTTTGACAGCACATTATTCTGTTTTTAAGCAGTATACATGCTCACGGAGCATTCCTTAAGGCAAGTTTGTAGGTCTACCAGCATCAAGTATTATATACCCTTCTGAACTTACATTTCCATGAACAGCTAAAAAGATAGACTTCCATAGATGCTTTAAATATTATTCTGTTGCACCTGAACATGTAAAAAAATATTAAGTTCTGAGCTGATCTGTTTACCAGATGCTGGTATGGCCACATACATATTCTTTTTCTATTGGCTTTCTGTCAATTCCAGATTTGAGGTTCATGTTATTTCACTCTTATGCAAGTCTCTAAAAGCAGTTTTTGTGGACTGTGCCAACTAAGGAGTGCTTCAGCACCAGGTCCCAGTGTGAAGTCGAAGAACCAATTAGCTCTTTACTTTAAGACCTTCATCTAACCCATGTGCAAACCGGAGGGCTGCACTCCCACTCAGGCGTTCCTCCATTGTGCTTAGCAGGCTTTTCTGGAGATGGAAAAACATGCTGTGTTGAACCTAAGACTGTATTTCTGTAACTTTCTAATAGCCTTACCACAGATGTGTTGCTGTTTCTGTGAGGAGATTTAGGACCAAAAAAGAGGCTTGCAAATGTGATGGAAACATTGCTAATTGGGTGATGGAACTGTGAAAATCGTCATGTATTTATGCTCTTAGTTTATTTGTGCAAATGATCAATAATCATGGAATTGTCTAGACTATCTCTGAGACGTGCCCACAGCTCACCAGGTGAACTGCTGTTGATGGACTTCTTCCATATTAAAATCCTCTTTTGGGTTTGGTCAGAAGCAGGTCTTTTGAGTCTTAAGGCTTTTTTTAAAATTGGAAAATAGAGTCGTGCAGGTCTTTAGTACACTATAAATCTGTGTTTTATTATAGCTATAAAATTCTTGGCAAAGCAAACACTGATAATAAACTAACCATACTGTATTGGCTGTGTGAAAAGAGTAACAAAACAAGCTATTCCTACTTGATACAGATTTTATCACCAGCTATTATACAGTAAATGTTTGAATGCCATTGTCTGGCCTCTACTGAGGTTCATTGTCACTCTGGTGGTTTCCAGATTCCACGAACCACCCAGAGTGTTAGTATGTGTTAATCAGAATCATCTGCAGCAATACAACCAGCTGAGCTTCCCGGAACCATCCACCTTTTGGTGAGAGTGTACGGCACAGCCTGGTGTAAGTTTTCAAGGAGGATTCAAGATAACCCATAGACTATTAAAGCATTTTAGATGATGTTTCTATATTTTTCCATAATTTTCTGGGGTTTCTCAGGCTACAATTAAAAAATGAAAACATGCTTCTATACTCTCAGTTCTCAGAAGAAATGACTAAACCATCTTGTGTACTTATAAATGTATACATCATTGTAAGCATCAATATATTGTTTCTTTTTAGAGTTTAATAGTTTTCATGGTGTTGATATACCAGTTCTTTGACCCATTCTCCATCTGAAGAACATTTCAGCTGTTTTTGGTTTGGGATAATTTGTGACTAAAAGAGATATGAATGTTCACGTGCAGCCTCTTTTGCAAACACGAGTTTTCTTCTTTCTAGAGCGGATGTTACAGAGGGGAATTTCTCACTAGCATGTGAATGTTTGGAGGTTAGTTTTGTGTTACTTGTAAAACTATCCCCAGAGTTATTTAATATTTTATCACTACCATGAATGTCTCAATAATCCAGTTTCTCTGTATTTTCATGAGCATTTGTTGGCAAAGATAGTTTTAAGGAAGGAGCTCTGCAGTTCATGGTGTACAATGTTTCAGGTCCAAATGAGAGAAGCAATTGCAGAGGAAATGGTGACTAGATGCCACACTATGCTTCCAGGTGCCAACTCCTGCCTGGGGCCTCCTGCCACACCATTCTCATTTTTTCCAAAGGGCTGGTCACTGCCAATGGAAATGATCTAGTGTCAACTTTTAAATCATTTTAGGCATGCATTTTTTAGGGAGCTTACATTTATAGGAACAAAAATGCACAGTGGTTGTCTCAGATCACCCTCATCTGAGTAGCCCCGAGCTTTCTCCTGTGAAAGCTACTCTAATTGAACATGAAAGTCAGTCACTGAAAGCTAACTATAAGGTATTCTATTGTCCACCATTTTAGGTTATCTCTTGTTTTCAAAGCAACAATGTCAAGTGTGAGCTTTAGTCTGTTTGCAAATGCAGGTGTCCATCACTTAGGCAGAGCAAACTTCAATCATGGGTAACGTTGCTATTGCTGGAGTATTAGCTCTTTCTCTGGCATTTCTGGAATAGATTTCTCTCATTGCCTCCTCTCGCTGGAGAATCTTTACTAGCTAGTTCTATAAGCCTTAGATTCAGATTACTTTTCATGAAGTGCCCTGACCAACCAGGCTGGATGAGGTGTCCTTGGGTGAGTTCTGCCATGGGACATTAATAAAGAGATTAGCTGAGTGGAACCCCATTGTCAAATCTAAGTAACTGCTTTCTTACTAAGCTGTGAACTCAATATGTAAAGAGAGGTGTTTCATTTTTCTTAGCATTTCAGTATTTTAGCAGGTTTATGGTTCCTTAGTATATAATCAAAGTTACAGAAGGGAATTTCATCGCTGAATCAACAAGTTAAAGAAAACACTTACCTTTTAAGAGAAAGGCAAAGCCCATCAACAGCTACCCAGGCCAAACTAGCTCATCTGAGTGATTGACCTTAAGTGCTATCAAAGTAGTTCCAGCCTTGTCATATGACTCAAATCCTTCTAGACCCCTTTTGTCCTGGTAGTTCTCTGAGGATTGCTGTTCCTGGGTAGAACTCCATTTCGGATTGCAATCTTTTAACTGATTGTAATTTTCTTTTCTTTAAAAAAGACATCTGGATCTAGAGATGTAGCTCAGTTGAGATAGTGCTTGTCTTTCACAAACAAAGCTTGGAGGTTGATCTGTGTTGCATCCCTATCTATGGCAGGCCTGGCTGGCGTACCCTGCCCTCTACATAGGGGCGGGACTACATCTCTCCTACAGACCCTTCTCCATATAATCCAGACATTTTGGGTCCTCCCTGCCACCTCTTCCCCCTCTTGGCTCTCTCTTCTTTCAGTTCCCCTTCCTCTCTCCTGCTCCTATCCCTCCCCCACCTCTTCTCTCTCTCTCTCTCTCTCTCTCTCTCTCTCTCTCTCTCTCTCTCTCTCTCTCTCTCTCTGCACACCTTCTCCCTCTCCCTGCCCCAGGCTGCTCCCAATAAACCTATACTCATATAAACTAGCTTTGCCTCCCCCATTAGCTCATTTCCGTTTTAATCAATCAATTGGCAGCACCTTTTACAGCCAGGAATGGGAATGCAAGCCTGCAATGCAGCACCAAAGTAGCAGGTAGGTAACAAGCTCAAGGTTGTTTTTAGTTACCTAGTGATCTGTAGTCTAGATGAGGCTACATGAGTCCCTGTCTTTAAAAAATATAGTTTTAATATTTCATTTTAAAAGGGACCTTGTCAACCAATCTATTGACACACTCTTGCTCATTCTGACATTAATATCATATGAGAAAGTCCGTGAACTTGGGGAATTTCACAATTTAATTTGATGAATTCAGGCGTTATGTTACTATATAAGGACTTTCTGTGAGGTTCGATAAATTCATGATTTTTTTTTCTTTGAAACTCTACTGAGAAGAGTATCACAAAATATCTGACTGCCAGAAATTCTCTGTTGCATCCGAAACACGGCTAGGCACAGGGAAAACAGTCTAGTTAGACCTTCTCCATATTGCTGATGCTTCCTGATAATGGCGGAGTGTAGTGCTTGGCCCCATTACTCTCCTCCAGTCTGAGCTGCGAGATGGCTCTTGCAACACCCAGCTCTGGAGCCCTGCTACAGAGGCCTTCACTGACTGTCAAGTTAGACAGACTTTATGGCTTTTGGATTTGATTCTGCAACTTCAGCCTTTCTAACCCTGTGAAGAGAATGCTGGCAAGACTAATTGGTAATCCAATTAGTTCACGGGGAAAAAGATCAAGAAAGCATCCAAGGATGTACTGTGCATGGCCCTTAGTTTCCAGTGCAGCAGAGATTCTCTTCTTAGAAATAACAGGTTAATTTATGGCCAGTTGTCAGTTTGAGCTTAAATCATACAACATACACTCTTCCCATCCTATATCTAATCCCAGGGCCATCTTTGATTTTAATTGAAATGGTGGGAAGGAACCTAAATGTCTGGATTATATAATTCAGGGTCTCTGGGAGAGGGGAAGTCTTGCCCAGGGTATGCCAGCCAGGCCTACAGTAGGTAGGGACCCAACACAGATTAACCTCAAGGCCTTTTTTTTTTAAACAATGGATTCTAAGGTAAAGAAGGATTTCTAATTTTTGTTTACTTTTTCAACTAAACACATTTTCTTTGTTTCCTAGACATCTTGAAGTTTGAAAAATAAGAAATGTGTACAATTGATAGAAGTATTATGATACAGTAGAAGGGGCTGATAATGAATCAAGAAATGCTCAACCTCCTATTCCAACACAGACATCCTGAGGCATCCAAGTTGCATCTTTTAATACAGGTTGCATCTTTTAGTGATGGTTAGGCCAGGAAGTTTTAAAATAGAAGATTTTACCTATTATATAGGTTATATAATATTATATATTATATAGGTTTGTGTGAAAAATACGTGTAAAATGTTTATGCAAAGACATTGATTGCTGATAAGTGTCAAACATTTGTGCTAAAAACACAGAGGCTTTCAGTTTAGCATCTTCAATTTTCATATTTTTCAGCCACTTGGCTTCAGTGATATGGAATCCTTATTTCTATTGCCAGGCACGAGGTCCTCAATTCACTATTCCATCCTAAAGTGTAGGTGGAATGTCTCTCCTGTCTGCACAATGCTCAGTTTTCCATTTGTGAGTGGCTATTCCTTGCTTACAGTGAAGTCCACTGAAAATCATCTGCAGCAGGGGTTCTTAACTCTCCTAGTGCTGTGACCTTTTAATACGAGAAACTCCACGTTGTAGTGACTTCCAATCATAAAAGCATTTCATTGCTACTTCATACCGTACTTTTGCTACTGCTATGAATCATAATATAAATATCTGATGTGCAGGATGTCTGATGTGTGACCCCTGTGAAAGGATTGCTTTACCTCCAAAGGCACCGAGACACACAGGTTGAGGACTGGGGATCTACATGAAAGTAGTCCCCACTTCCCCATTTCAACAGCGCTTGTAAGGAGTCTAGTCTACTGTTTCTTGTTTTGTGTCTCCTAGCAGACTTAAGGCAGTGCCTACTGGACATTGTATATGTCTGTACCTCACTGTCTAGCACAGTAGCTTCAAAGTCATCATGGCGAAGTTTCTCCAGGAGTATATTAATGAGTAATTTCACCCAGTGATCAAGAATGGTCACTAAAACAGTTCCTCCTGGACAAAAAAAAAAATCATTCATCTTTCAATGTTACTAATGTTGTGGAAACAAATGGGTTTTTTTTCTTATGTTTTGTTAAGATGCCTTTAGAACTTTCCACTAGAGAACATTTTATGGCACGGAGCTGGTGTGTTATGTATAATGCACAGACTGATTAACACAATATATGGGATTATGTGGTTACATATTTTTTTGGTGATGTTCGCTGCTGGTGTTATTGGTAATAAACAATATATCTTACAGTCCTGGAAGCAATATGTTTTTACTATTAAAAATGTATCACCCAACATTATAAATAAGTCACTCATCATAAATTTAACAATTGAGAACTAGTATTGTATCAGTGTTGTAGCGTTTATGACTTGAAGTAGCTAGCTAAAGTATAAATTGCATTAATAAAATAAGGAAAATGGGGCTACGTTTTTCTTTTCCAACTTCAGTCTAACACAAAGTGCAGAGGCTTGCTGAGTCTGGCTGCTGTGCACAGTACTGACTGTAAGGCCTGGAGTGCTGGACTCCCAGGATCTGGGTCCTTTGTGTAGAGAAGCCTGTCTGCATGGGAAGAAGTTCAATGAATGTTTTAGCACATTCTTCTCATTAGAGTGTTCAGGAATTTCCATTTAAAAATCCAATTAGTATGAATAGATGATTGGTGGCAAACCCCCTGGCTGCCACAGGGAAGGTTTTCATTTACATTGCAGAGTGGAACTTTTGAAGCAGAGCTTAAAAAAAAAAAACTGTGTTTGCAGCGCTCTACATGACTATAAAGCTATATCTCGTTATTAATATACATGTGATTTGAGGAGAATGACTTCCAGATTCCTCAGTTGTTTGAAAAGAGATTCCTTTGTAAAAGAAGATTGACTTAGTATTTAACATGCATGTGTGTGCCTGAGTGGATGGGTGTAGGTGCTTAAGGAGGCCAGAAGAGTGTGCTGGGTGCCCTGGAACTTGATGTACAAGTGGTCACAAGCTGTCCGACCTGGGTGCTGGGAACCCAACCTGCGTCCTCAGCAATAGCAGCAGATGTTCTTAACTGCAGAACCAACTCTCTAATGCCTGAACCATAAACTTTGTTTTACAAAGTAAGGTGAGGAAATATGGTTTTGCAAGAATAAGCGAATAAACTTTTTGACGCTTAATTGCATAGCATGCTCATAAAAACAATGGCCGTGGAAGCATCCCTCCGCCCACCTCTCAGTGGAGCTGTTAGTCATGTGTCCTAAAGTGCTTTCCCATTTGGCAGATGATAGCTTTGCAGATTTCAGTGGAAATGGGTAGTACATCCTCTCCTTAGTCACACAAAGCATTGAGGTAAAAGAGATAATTTTACCTGCAAGCACGTTGCTTCTTCACATCACATCCTGCATTATTTTTCAAATGTATGAGCTTTAAAATTTCATAATCTTGATTCGTTCTAATTGTCATGATATAAATTCAAGAATGTTTAACCTTTCTTTTTAAGTCTCTTACAGTGTTAGGAGGGAAAAATCAGTGCATTTAAAAATATTTTATTTTGGAAAAAGAAAATTAAAAATAAGGTGTTTCCAAACTTTTAGTGTGTCTCCAGTTTGGCTGCTGCCTTTTTCCTGCTCCAGGTTTCCCCAGTGCTTAGATCTCAGTCCTCACATCTTAGCTGATTTCTCATCTTCCCCAGTCTGTACTTACCCTGTTCTTGGTTCTGACTGCACATCATACTGTGTTTAATGTTCTCTTTCTTAGCTGCTCTCAGGATGCCCACGACCTTCTATTTAGTGATGTGCTTAAACACTAATTCCTTACAGTAAGGACTATAGTATATAGAAATTCCTTCAGGGGTCTCTGCTTGACCTCCAATGACCTTTTCAGGATATTCATTTGCTTACTTTCTTACTTATCCATTCTTATTTATTCTTTTTTACTTTCCTAGATAAAAATCTTAGCATTTGTACTCTACCCCTTATTGTTGCGTTATCTATTTACCTTAGCAGTTTCTTCATTCCTTGATAATTTGAGTCCAGGTTCACTGTTGCTCTCTTCAGTACTCTTCCTGACTTAGTTCTTTGTCACCTTACGGTTCACTTGACTTCTGGTATCCACTTCTCAAATCAATTATATTCCACTTTCCTACAGACTGTTCTCATTGTAGTAAAACTTGTTCTTGATGTTCTATTAATGGACTTAAAACTCCAGTTGCTTCAGCTATGAGGGCATAGCAATTAGTGCAGGGATGTGAAACCTGTACAACATAAATAAGTCGTTCATGTCAGGACCTCCAAGTCCCAATAACCTCGAGATGCCTTGAAAACAAAATCATTTCTCATATGAAATCCACTGCCTTTTGCTTTAGTTTTGTGTTTGGTTTGCTTCATACATGGCTGAAATTCCATGCTCAATTCCAGTTAGTCCCTCTGTCCACCCTACATCCTCATGTTGGCTTTCATACCTACTCAGAGAAACAAGACTAAGCAAGTCTAACCCTTCTTTCTTCACTGTATTCTGGAAGTTATCCACGGCTGCACAGAAACAGCAGCAGGTAGCGACATTGTTAATTGGACCCCGAGTGCTGGCTGGTATATCTTCTTCCCTGCTTTAGTTCATTTGCCCCACCTGTATTTCTCTTTCTAGCTGTCTTTAGAACATCTCCTATTTGAACCTGTGACTTTTTAATCTCACTTAGAAATTTAGGCCTGGCGGCACTCAGAGGAAGGATAGCAGGCTACCAAGAAGAGACCTGATACCCTATGAGCATATACAGGGGGAAGAGGTCTGCCTCAGTCACAGTCATAGGGGAAGGGAGTAAGGGGAAAATGGGAGGGAGGGAGGAAAGGGAGGATACAAGGGATGGGATAACAATTGAGATGTAATATGAATAAATTAATAAAATATATTAAAAATAAATTTAAAGCAATCATGAGAGACTTCCTTAAGCTTCTATATCACATTTGTTTACATATAGCCCTTTCTTCTTTCTTAATTACTGCAGCTAAATTTCTTCTTCTTCTTCACCTTTTTTCATTACTTTATATGAGTCTACAAACGTATCACTGCTTCTTCCATTGAACACCAACCAAGCAACAGAACTCCTTTACTCCTCAGCTGTTTTCATGTACAACATGTTTTCACAATATTCATGTTTCTCTGTATATTCTATTAAAAATTCTAGTTGAATTAGTAAATCCAACAATCTTTAAGTCTTCTCCAGATTTCTCAAGCCAGGGGTTGATGCTCAGCCTTCATATCGGTGAACAACTCTTCACTCCATTCTTCTTGTATTTTAAATTTCAGGGTGCCTCTTGTGGAAGACACAAGTTTGGATCCCAACATCTACATGGTGGCTCATAATCATCTGTAACTATAGTTCCAGAGGATCCAGTGCCTTCTTATGATCTCTGCAGGCACCAAACATTCATATGGTGGACAAAAGTACAAGTAGGCAAATATTGACACACAAAAAATTTAAAAAGTAAAGTTAAACATATGTATATATTTTAAATTTATCTTACAGGGAAATACATACTTCTGAATTTATTCTGTTCTTTATTGGATATTTTTATTTCTGCCTTCTTTTCTAATTTAATTTTTATAACCAGAAATGTGTGTCTTTGATAATCTTGTCTAAGATTATGGCTTTGAGGCAAATCTGTAGAAGCTGACTCACGGGAAGGTTTTGGGGCTGGAGAGTTATGCACTTTAAGAATGCTAGTGTTATTGATAGGCCTTTATTCTAAGCACCTTGTTAGTTCACTTTACTTAGGCAAGCTTAGATGTTGGGGCTCATTTATTCGACTCATTGACAGCTTTCAGCTTTGTGCCCTGTGCTTGATGGGAAGATGAGACAGGAACAAGCCCCTCACCTGCTGATGCCAAACCTTCACTGTGGTATCACAGCTGCTGTTGAACATGCATTGCTTGATGAAAACACAGTCTACACTGCATCCACAACTCCTGATTAGCATGGCCTTGTTGCAGCCAGGGCTGCTCCAGCTCCATCAGATAGAGAAAATGTTATTGGTGACCAAGCTCAGAGATGTCCAGATCACTTCCTTTACTCTTCCTATGTAACCTTGGAAACGGGTCCTCTTCCTATGTAACCTGGGAAACGGGTCTTTGTGTGGGGTCTGTGATTCTAGGATCCAGCGTCATACTGTGATGGCGGAACTACCAGCTGAGCACGAATCTCCCATAAGCAGGCAGACTTCTAGGGTCATTGGATTACTCTGGGAGTTTTTTTTTTTTAAATCCTGTGCATTTCCTCCTGGTGCTGTGACAAGTGGCCTTAACAAAGGCTTCTCTGAAGTGGTCTCTTTTCTTACTGTGGTCTTTCTCATGGGTAGGGCTGAGTAACTGGTTTCACAGTGAGCAGGCATGTCCCTGACATCAAGAGCTAAGGGCTCTAATTCGTAAATTCTGAACTATAATTTTAGGAGGCTGTCGAATAGTTGAATGAAGCAATCAAGGGAAGAAACTGAGTCTGTAAACACTTGAGGATTGGAGCTGAGACTATGAGGACTTTGAACCAAGGGCACTAGAAGTGTTTTGAGAGGCCTGCTAAGGGTTAAAAGGCTTAAAGTCAGGTGTTACAGCTATAGCTGCTGGGTTTTGGCACTTGTAGCCTCTCCTTTAAGCACCTACAGCAATAAGCCCCAGCTTTGAAGCTTCTGATTATCACGGCTTAAAGGTGTAAGCCTCTGGCAATGTAAGCACATCTTGTGGTTCCACCTGGTGCTCAGGGCTATCAGTGCTGATCCTTGAATATCTGTAATTTCTATCTTACAGAGCAAATAAACTGCCAGCTAGTTGTTTGTGACAGCTTTAAATATCACACAGCATTGATAAGAAGCAAACTTCTGTCTTTAAACAACATAGTTTTTCTTCTAGGTTCTTACACTTATTTTCTTTATTCTCTCTCTCTCTCTCTCTCTCTCTCTCTCTCTCTCTCTCTCTCTCTCTCTCTCTCTCTCTCTCTCTGTGTGTGTGTGTGTGTGTGTTTGTGTGTCTGTGTCTGTGTTTGTCTATGTATGTGGAGGTGCATGCATGTTAGGGTTGGCCTGTGGGGGTCAGAGGACAACTTGACGGAGGCAATTCTCTCCTCTTTCCTCCCACTTTGTGGCTCCTGTGAAAAGTGCCTTTATCCACTGAGCCATCTTATGGACCTTCTAAATGTAAATGCTGATAGGAAATTCTCACTTGGATACCTAATAGACATCTTAGATTCTACATATCCAAAGAAGAATTCCTTGTCCTCCTCAGGCAAACATTCTTGCCTCATAATCTTTAACTCTTCTGTTCACAACAACTTGAATTTCTTAGACCATGTAGTGATGGTTAATTTCCTTAATTTTCTAATATATATTTATTTTACTCTACTATTTATATAATTCACAACCTATCAAATAGTGAGTGTTCAGATGACCTTTCTGGAGTGCAGAATACATAAAAGTCAATGTTATAAAGTACATTGATTAAGCTGTGAAATACGTTATTCTATTTTTTTAGTACTCAAGATGGAGTCTTTTGCCTTGCCTATGCCAGATAAACACTATGCCACTGAGCTAAATTCCGAAGCCTTTCAAACTGTTAATAATAAAATAATAATAATAATAATAATAATAATAATAATAATAATTATTATTATTATTATTATTATTTTAAATTGAGACATGGTCTTACCAAATTGCCTACGCTAGCTTTTCATCATAGTTAGCTTCATCTATGAACTTGACACAGACCTAAGGTCACCTGGGAAGAGGGAAATAATGCTCCGGAATTACCCTGATCAGATTACCGTGTGGCAGATTGTTTTAATTCCCAGTTGATATAGGAGAACCCAGCACAAGAATGCCAGAATGTACATGTAAAGGGGAGGGGACACTTTTAAGCATCATTTCTCATCTTCCATCGTGTCTGTCTCATAGTTTCTCCTGTTCTACATACTCCAGCATAGCTGGCCCATGAACTTCTAGGTGGTTCTTCTGTTTCTGTTTCCCATCTCACAGTAGAAGTGTGGGGATTACAGATGTGTGCCACCACATCACGCACATTTACATGGGTTTGGGGTATCAAACTCAGATCTTCATATTTGCATGGCAAGTGTTATTATACAAGATGAGCCATTTCTTGTCTCATCCTATGTGATTTAATGTGTTCATTGCTTTTGGCCTCCGTCCTCAAAATATATGAATTAGCGGAATATTGCTTTTATTATTCACTATAATATCTGTACTATAACTTTGTGTTTCCTCTGAAAGTAGGATCATGACGCCTCCCTTTCTTTAATTAATGCCACAAATCAGATCATCGATCAGCTTTTTTTCTCAATTTCTATATTGATTATGTGTGCCAAGTTCGGAAAAGCAGGAAGAAAATTACTTCCATGCCAAAGACCTGTAGATCATAGGAATGTATTCAATAAAACACTGAAATTTTCCATATAGTGAAAGGATAAAAGTTTTATACTTTGCAAAATGTTAAAATGAATGCATTTGGGAAGAATTATTTCAGGCATTTCCAATGGACACTTTTATGAGGTACTGTTGATCAAGGTTTCAATCAAGTCATTTCATTTCCTACAATATTCTTTTAAAACTTCTAAATAGCTATGATAATTCTTATTTCATCATGCCTGTCACAGGCAGCAAGGAATAATTCATCTAGTTTTCATTATTAAATATGGATACTTATTATTGAAGGAACATATACAACAACTCTGTTTAAGTATTGATGCTGTGTGAGCAGTATTCTGTCCGAGGAATAGCCCAGTGTAACAGAAACACATGAAGGTTATGCACCAGGGTCAACAAAACATCCTCACCAGCTCTTCTCCCTATCTCTCTCTACCATCCACTCTTTATTCTGCCTGCCTCTCTTCAATTCCCATTTCTTTTTCATAGTTATGGTGTTTCCAATGCATGATTTCTGTTCTCTTGGATTTAAGGTGGGATATGACCACACACATAAAAAAGTTAACACATATTTACTAATGTCTATTGGAAAATTGTCAGTGAATATCAGCAAAGTTAGTATGGAGCATATACCAAGAAGTTTATAACCAATATAAGTGATATTAATTTTTTTATTATGAGCTTAGATCAATCAGCACTTAAATATCACTCATAAATGAATACAAAAACAATCACAAGCCTGTTAAGCATTAGGCATAATTGCAAGTTGAAGTATGATGTGATGTTTCATTTCTTCTATTTTAGAGGTGTCTTTGGCTCTGTTAATAAGGCTAACGAAGACTAATGTAACTGGGATTGATTCTTTAGTTAAATGTGTATCAAATGTCTCCTGTTATAGTGAAAAAGCTAACAAGCTTCAGTCTTCCTACATATAAATTCTAGTAATATGCATACAACAACACAAATTCATTTATCCTTTTGTCCAAGACAAATGTTATCCTTCTGACTTCTAACTTGGAATTAAATAATACCACATACTGTTTTCTTAACCTTCATAGTGTAGTAACAGGACTCTAAGTAGAGTTTAGGATATTCTGTGGTTATATTAACTAAGGACTGAGATTGGCACACACTCGCTTTGGTTGCCTTAACATTGCAAACTACACAGTTCCAGCTCCCTCTCAACACATCTAACGCCACAGAATAGGGAGGAGGGTCTCTCAGGTACGTTCTCTGAGTTGTTTCAGTGCCTCTCCTCCACTCACTGGCTGCTGGATGCTGAGTACATAAGGTCCTCTCTCAGAAAATGTTCTGCGATTGTTAGCTTCATTACATTTACGTGTTTATTGTATGTGTGTGTGCATATGTGAAGGTGTATGTGAAGGTGAGAGGACAGCTTGAAGGAGCCAATTATTTTCTTCTACCATGTCAATTCCAGGGATGGCACTCAGGGCCTCAGGCTTGGTGGCCTGCAAATGCTTGTATCCATGGAGTCATCTTGACAGCACCTTAGATGTTATTTTGGAGTCCCCCATACAGATGAGTCAAAACACACGGCAACATTCAAGTGATAAGTGCATATTACTCTTGGAGATAAGTTTGAATACACTTCAAAATTTTCACTAATATGTTACAAAACAAAAGTCTGTTTGATCCATCTTGCTGCTTCCCTATCTCTAACTTAAAAGAGATAATACTTTTAAATAGATCTATTGAGAAAATAATGGAAAATAATATCCAAGTACTTTATAAATTCTAAACCAAATGCTAATTTCTAAAGGATAAATGCATTTTAGTAAATGTAAACATGTGGCCAACTTTTAATTCAGTTTGAATTTTATGCTTCTTTTGACTTTATGGGTGCTGAGCTACATAAAATGATTTAGAAAAGTGTACATCTCTTAGACCATCTGACCAGATATGCGGGTGATTATAACAAGGTGCAGCTTGCTACTTCGGGGTGAGAAATTCCTAATTGTTACAAAGAAAACAAAATTTCCATTTTTGCTATTTGTGCTCAGCAGCTATGAGAATATCTGGACTAATCAGAAAGGAATAGCATAAAACTTTGTAATGAGCCAGTTCAGTGTATTAACATAGCAAGGTCACCCACCCAGTTTTTATTTTTCCTTAAAGTTGAGTCCAATTAAATTGTAACGAGCCCTTTTTTCTCTAGCTACAATAAAACTGTTATTTCCAGTATTACACTTATGTGTGCAATACTGAGGTTATATATAAGTGGAGGTGGAAAATATGGTTAACTTAGAATTGAGATTTCTGTAGTGAAACATTATTATTAACATCTAAGCAAAGACATGAAGCTAAAAAAAATCAATACTAATCTTTCCTAAGATCTGAAATTTATTACCAGTATTAATCAAATACTTCATGCTTTTGGCAAACTTTTCCACTGGGTACACTCAGAGAGAAGTGACTGAGCACCTGCTTTTGAGGCAAGAGTGAGGGTCAGGAAAACACTTTTGGTGTACACACTCTGCAGACTCTCCCTGCTCCTGGAAGCTTTCCTGGACTGGTGGTCAGTGCTCCCCAGTTCCCTCCAATCGAGCAGAGAGAGAAGATGATGGATAGGGTTTGGCTCGTTATCAGCACATCAGGCCAGGGGTAACAATAGAAGCAGAACAGTTTCATTCACCCCTCATAAGTTTCCGTTCAAATACCCATTCCTCCGTGCTCAGAAAAAAGCCTTTTGTTCTGTTCCAGAACCTACTAGAGTTAATTCTCAAATCAGAAGAACAGGTAAGAACCTCAGCTGCTGGTGTGGGTGTCTGACCTTCTGAAGTTGAGGCGTCACTTCATCACCTACAAAGTTCATGCTTAAGAACTGTGTAATTGAGTTACAAATATCTCTGAAAGTTTTTATAATGTATTTAAAATTTTATAATTTGGATCACATTCATAACAGTCTTTTTCTGCATCCTGGAGGTTAGACATGGTTAGTAATGAACTTATGTTTCACACTTATAAACCTTCATATAAAAGAACTGTATCAACAATAAAAAAAAAACTCTGAATTTTTACATACTAGGTAACTTAGACAAATATTTATGTTTTAGCACATGAGTAAACCAGGATAACTATTGAAAATTTCATAACGGATCTATAGGATTTTTGGTCCAAAGGCTAGTTATATTCTAATTTTAAAATTTTGCATTTATTCACTTTACATCCTGATTGCAGCAATCCCAACTCTTCTCCCAGTTCCTGAGATTCTATTTTTATGTATTCAAAATATATTTAGACCCACATAAAGTAGTTGTAAAGTAAAATTACTCATATACTCACATATAGAGACTATATATGTATATATATATATATATATACTTCTGATTAATAGCACTTACAACAGCAGAAAAATCTTAATTTTATACATGACCAATTAGCTGATTTCTTTTAGGCTAGAGTCAAATATTTCTGGCTGAGACACCAGTTAAGAAAAGAATTAACTCATGATCATCCTTTGCATAATATAATATAATATATATAATATGTACACTTTTGGATAATCTAAATTTTAGTGGAATAAGAAGGAACAAAAGAAGGAAAAATAGATATGGGTTCAGTGCTTGGTATTATGTGCTGATGCTTTTTGAGTTGCTTCTGTTACAACTTTGCCAACCATAATAATGTTTTGTTTTGCTTTGTTTTTTTTTTTTCTTCTGGAAATGGTCTTTAAAGTTTGTCTTTACAAGTCAGGCTTTCACCCAAATGATAGCTAAAGTAATAGTGTACTTTGAAGGTATTTATAACAATGTACTCATTCTGCATATGTAATGTACATTCAACCTGGTTACAATTAACTGAGTTCTAAGAAAAACATTGTAATCAATCTTACTACACTTTGTGCTTCCAACATAACTAAATCCTATGCTCATAGCTGAATGCACAGCCTGTATTGTACCACTTTCCCAATTTTCCTTTGTTACTCTTTCATGTGAGTAACTCAGAGCATTATATGTATGGATGTATGGGTGTATCATATGTAAGAAAGATGGTTACCAGGTCTAAGACCATCTTCTGGAAACAGTGAAACTTTGAAAGCTACACCAAATATGTTGGAAGCAACATATGGGCAGAGAACGATAATATTTGATTGTAGCTTTGTGTGCTCCTCTGAGTAAGACAAGAAAAAGAATTTTTTACCTTATGAAACTCCTGTAAAAGGGTGATCAAAACAAAGGTTCTTTATTTCTTTTTATCACTATATTCTCTGTCCTGTTATAAAGAGTTTGTTCACATTGTTCACTTGTATTTTAATGTTAGACTTCTTTAGATTATTCCAGAGTAGACCAATACTCCTATGACTAAAACAGACCCACTCTTGGGTAAATGACACTGTTAGTTTTTCTAGCTTTATATGGCACTGCCAGAATCCTCATTCAAGATACCTGCTCCCCGACCCTTGAGCATCTTACCCCGGGAGGAGATTCCTGTGCAAGAAGATCTTATCTTGTCCCACTAAGGCTCCTCTTCATTGACAAATTTTCTTTGGATAGTCAATAGTTATGACATATTGTCAACTTTGATTGATTCCTTATAATAATTCAGGATGTGCTTATAGTTCTGAAATAATACAGTGGCCTATCTAGTGGGTTTTAAGTAGTTGTTGATTTGAACAAAACATTTGTTATTCATTCATTTATTTGTGTGTGTCTTTGTGTGCATTAAATTATTCAAAAATATATTACATATATAACTTTCAGGGGAAGGGTCAGATTATGGCATTAAAAAAAAAAAAGAAAGGAAGCAAGAATACTATGCTCAGCCCAAGATTCATATAAACATAAGCCTGAGGAACTTATTGTCATTCAGAGAAACATTTCTTTTTTCCAGGAGCTTTACTGCTAGGCAGGCCAGCTGTCCTAGGAGCCATTTCCCCTTGGTGATAAAAGAGGAACATAAAAATATTCATGCCTCCACTCATTTAAAAAATTTATGGAGTGCCTCATATTTCAGGCATGGTCCTTGGCATTTGGGGGATTATTAATGAATGAAACTCATTAATTACTACTGTTAAAAGTTTGCCTGTATCTCTGAGGAACTGTGAAGTAGAAAATAACATTTTCAAGCCCGGTGTGGTGGTGCATACCTATAACCCCAGCACTTGGTAGGAGGAGAAGGTCAAGGGCAGCCTCCGTTAAATAATGAATTTCAGGTCAGCTTGGGCTGTATGAGACATGGTCACAAAACGGAAAATAACTGTATTATTTTCGATGTGCAAATAGGAGAATTTAAACTTACTGAAACACAACAGGCACACAAAAGTTCCTAGCCAGTATCTGTACACATTATGGCATGTTGGAAGCATCTTCTGATGTGGTACGCCTGTGCACATCTGAGTCTCTTTTCACACGGTTCTTCATATCAATATTATTCTTTTCTAGGAATCTTATCTAACTTAATCTCATGATGACTTTGTACTTTAATACAGAAACATTCTTAACTCAATGGATTGTTTTTTTTTAAATTTGATTTAACTATTTTATTTTTTTGAATAATTCACAACATAGTCTTGATAAAATCTCTAAGTGAGAGCCAGCTTTGCCAGGTGAGTTACTTCTTCCATCTACTGCCCCACAAGATGATCCTCCTTGGCCGCAGCCATCTCCACATTCACAGGATTAGGCGCAGATCAGTGGCCTGCAAACCTGCTCTGTTCAAGAGCCACCTTTGACTAATGAGGAGCTCTTTCCCTCTCCCATCTTTTCCTCTTCCTGCTTCCATCTCAGTGACTGAAAGATTAGGTCCAGATCTGTGGTTTAGAAGCTGTTTTGCCTAGGCCAGTTAAATGTCTCATCTTCCAACTTTGCCAAGGCCAGCTCAAGTTCACAGTTCCTACAATGATTGGCCTTATCTACGAGAACCAGATTATCATATTAGACATACAATCAAAGAAAAAGTCTACACTATGCTCAGTTATAATTGAAAAAATGAAATCAAGATGAGTGGCCAAGAGAGAACATCTTCCATTTTAAAAATATAATTTGTTAATTTGTTCATACTACATCTCAATTGTTATCCCATCCCTTGTGTCCTCCCATTCCTCCCTCCCTCCCATTTTCCCCTTACTCCCTTCCCCTATGACTGTGAATGAGGGGGACCCCTTCCCCCGTATATGCTTCTATGTAAATGATAGGTGAGTACCAGGACACAGAATTTAAAGGGATAATTATTAACTATATCAAATCTAAATTTAACAAAAGCATGAAAACACTTCATTGAACTCCAAGAAGATAATAAATGATAGAGTAATGTCCATGAAAATACAAATATGTGACTGAATAAAATTAAGAAGAATTTGAATTCAATAAAGAAACTGAATTAAAAAATGAGAAATATTGAAATGAAGCTAGAATCAAAAATTCAACAACTCAATTAGAAAACTCACAGTAAATTCATGCAAATGGAGTGACCCAAGCAAAAATAGAAAATATAAGAATGGAAGATAAAGTAGAAGGCCTAGAAAAAAAAATAAATATGAAAAAGTTAAAGTATCACAGGAAAGGAACATACAAGAGATGTTAGAGATGTAGGGAAGCATGAAAAGACCAAATCTTCAAATTGCAGGCTGAATGTGATGGCTATTTTTGGTTGTCAAATTGACTACATATGGAATTAATTAAAAATCAAATGGCTGGGAATATCTTTGAGGGCTTTTTTTTTCTGTATTAAAGCATTTGAAGTGGAAAATCACACTTGTAATCTGGATTTCTGAGGTTGGATGAAGCCCCTTTAAGGTAATATCTTTTGCTGGCAGCCTATATAAAGACATGCAAGAAGGAAGATTGCTCTTCTTGTCTACTTGCTCTTCCTTTCATTCATAAGTCCATTCCCATTGTCAGCTTCCTCAGGGTTCTGTCATAAACTGAAGACCAGCTGAGACATACAGTTTTGTTGACTGAACAAGTACTGGATTCTTGAATTTTCTGTTGGGAGGCAGCCATTTTGGGGCTAGTTGAATCACAGCCCTGTAAACCATTCTAATAAACTTGGTATATATTAGCATACATATTAGCATATGCATATATGCATAAATCCTTCACACATACATTCTATTTAAAAAGATTATAAAAGAAAACTTTCCCAGACTAAACAAAGACACACCCATACGTATAGAAGAAACATACATAAACCCAACTAGACAAGAACAGAAAATAAATACTGTACACTGTAAAGCCTATAGAGTATCATAGTTGTAACACCAAGTATACGAAACAAAGAAAGAATACTGAATTCTGCAACAGAAAAACAAAACACATGTCATAAATAAAGGAAACACTGTCATCTGAAAGGCAGAAGAACTTGGAGCAACTCCAAATTCTAAAACACTCTGACTGCAAACCTAGACTCTTGTACTCAGTAAAGCTACCTCCCATTGTTGGGGAAAAAAAAAGAAAATCTTTCTATAAAAGAAACAGCCTAAAAATTATATTGAATTTAAAAAGTCCTAAACAGAATACTGAAAGAAATGCCTTGAACTGAAGAGAGAAGTAAGCATATCCAAGAGACTGTAGAAGGAAAAAAAAAAAAAAAAAGAAGAAGCTATGATTTACAGAAGTACAAAGTACAACTAAGAACAAGAACCCGTAAAACCAAAACCTAAAAAAATTTACTACACTCCATACATACCTTCTAATAATACTGCTAAATATTTGGACCTTGGGTTTCTCATATTTTAATCTTTGAATTTTAATTCAAGCACAAGTCAGATAGTCAACAAATACAAAAAAATGCACATAATTTGTACAAAAATGCAACAATCACGTGAGTGGACAAAACTCATCAGCTGTTTTCAAGCTAACTGAACTATCAGCGATTGCTGTAATTTAATTCACATCCACTGGGGCACATTCAAAAAGTTTAACATAACTGATTAGAACTAGAAGTTTTAGTTTCTCAAATGGATAGCGTAAAAATTAAGGTACAATTAAGGAGAAACAAAGATATGGTGGAGAAGGTATGTGAGGGGGCAGAAAGGGTATTTTATTTTATATGATAAAATTCTGTCCTATTTAATCAGAGATGCCTATCTTCTTGGAACGTTAAAAGTCATGATCAGTGAGGACAATTGAGCTGTGCATCAGCCCCCACGGAAGTCCTATTACACAGTTTAGACAGAGTGCATGTGAACCGAGAGAAAGTCCTTAGAGAAAGGGAGATTCACTCCTACCAGTTAAGTTCTTCAAATTGAAATGACTATTTCGTGGTGATTTTTAGAAAGCAAATGTTTAGTCTTTAGTAAATAAACATTTACTCTTTTGAATACCCCAAACTGTGCTCATCCTAACACGGCAACCACACAGCCGACATCCGGGTTAGGAGACAAAAGACCTATGCGACCTAGTAATGCTGTCATGGTTTCAGAATGACAAGCCAGCTTGAGCGCCCTCTAGTGAGTCAGGTTGGCTCTACACAGTTTCATAATAACTGGAATTCTTTCCTAATTTAGTGAGCATGGAGAGGCAGGCAGGTTGGTAAGGCCAGACATAGTAGGCAGAGATGGGAGAGGCTGGAGTACAAGGCCATCTTGGGCAACAAGAGACCCCATCACTAAAAGACAACCAACCAAACAAACAAATAAAAAAAAAGAAAAGGCCGGGAGAACCAAACTACAGCAAAGACAGAAGGTTGTGGGTAGGTCCGTCCCTGGGGATTAAAGTACTGTGTGTATGCTACTGCCGCTTGACAATTCAGGAACGGGAATACCTAAATTCCAAGCATCTGAGACACAACGGCAGAGCTCTAGCCGCTGCTGTGTGAGGCTTTGCTTCCAGTAGCTACTGCTCCAGCCCGATGGAGTTCAATTTTTTGAGACAACTACAACAAAAGTATACAAGATCCACACTAGCTCTCTAAGGCATTTAAAAAAGATTATCTGATTGAAAACAAGTTTTTAAAAATCCAATGATCTGACTATACACATTTTAAAAAACATTACAATTGATTTAAGAAAATCTTCAAAGAAATACGTTAGAGACAAACTATAACATATATGTGATCTTCCTTTTTTCAATTATCTCTTTCATAAAGTGATCTATGGCAGATGATGCTCAAGGGAAAAACAAGAAAACCTCATTGCTTTTTTCCAACAAGCTGCTTTACAGGGAAATACTAAGACTCTAAGCCCTCTTTCTGTCAGACTACACATTAATACTTAGAAGCTGAGTGCAGTGCCGTAGAGGTTAGTGTAAGTTTTACTTGAAAACTACAGAATAACATGCTCATCCTTGAAGGACACTTATGATGGGTTTGCTCCGACTACTGCAGCTGTTCCTCGGATGCTGGCTTTTGCGTCATTCTTCTTCATTCGAGATCCAGGTAACACAGGAGAACATTCAACACAACCAAGTACCATGGACCAGATGTGAAGACAAGAGCAAATGGCGCTGTATTAGACCACATCAATGGCACCTGAGACTGTCCCTACAGATTTAAGTGAAACCCCAGATCGGGGTATAGTTTTTGGTATGTTCTGTGTGATAAATGTCAAGTCTGTAATAATTCGAAAGGAAACAATGTAAACTTGCCTTTGGTCTCCAAATAGATTGGAATATTTGTAATTCCAATTGAGTACCCCAAAAGCATTCAGGTACTGATTACAAGGAAGCCAGTGCGAGATATTTAAGAGGGAATTAAACTTCATTGGGGACAGCAGAGAAATCCTTCAATGGCATATGGCTGCTCCATAATATTGTGGCATTACACAGTGCATTGCACACTTAAAACACTGTAAGATCTCCAAAACATACCTAAAATCCAGAAGAATATTATGAACACTGCTTCTGCCTAATACATAAAAATGTTAAAAAATTAACATGAATTCTTTCCTAATTCTTAATCCCTCAAAAGGCCAAAAAGCGCATTTGCAAAGTCACTCTGAGGAGAAAGCACACAATGTAAAGTTAAGGAGCACGGATGAGTTTCACAGTAGAGTTTAACTGGAGAAGTCCTATACCAGTATAGCAACTTCCATAGGGCAAGCTATAGTACTGCATCAAACACCTTTATAATGGCCAGATACAGTACATTTCAGTATTCAAATTGTTGCTGACTCAATAGAAAAATTTAAAAACTGTATCTTGTTAACACATTGAACTAAAATTAGCCCAACTCTCTGATACAGTATTCATGAAATAAGGACAGAATAACATTTGTCCAATGTAGTACACTCACTCACAGGCTCTTTGCCATCTATGATTTGCTTTATCTGATAGCTGAAGGCTTCTTTTTTGTAGTATTTATATTTTCCTAAGTATTAGTATCACTTCAAGGAACCTATAAAGGACAAAATTGAAAATTACCATTTTTTTTTCTACCAACCAATAGCCTATACAGATGTGGAAATAATTCAAAGGTTGAAATTCTTAATGTGAAAGTAAGTAGAAAAAAATTCAAGTGCGTTAGCATTTCTACTTTTAAAGTAAATAATTCGTAGGTATGAGACTGTGACAATCACATTATAGCTCATAGATTACTGAAACCAAAACTGCATCCATTCATTTCCCACATAATTGGAGAAGGTTCTAAGGAGTCACTGAGTACACACTAGCTTACTGTATAGTTCCAAACCATTAACCAGGTGCATCTGATATGTTAAAGTCCACATTATGATAGATATTTTAGCTGTAACCAAAGCATTTTAATGCTGAAAATACATTAAGTATTTAGATACCATTTTGCTGGTTCTCAAAATCCAGTGACTAGTGATGTCAAAATATTGGGCCAGGCAGGCCATCTTGGAGAAACAGTATTCAGGCTCTATGTACTGTTGTCTTAGAGTATCTCAAGAGAAATCAAACTAGACATTTGTAGGAGTCACTAATATCATTGAAAAACTACAGTACAGTATATTCATAAGGATGACTTTGTTTCAAGTACCAAAAAAAAAAAAAAAAGATCATTGAATCAACACTATATTCTGAATGCCATACATCTATAAACAAAACTGTAGCTAGTGATAAATGGTAGAGAAAATTTTGAGAAAGGAACGCTTTTCTTTAAAAAAAATATACAAAATAGAGACTTATTTTTCTTTCTAACTGTAATTTATTCTTGTATTCTTGATCTCAAGACTTTATTTTTTATTGTTTAAAAATTTTTATTAAATATTTTTAAATTTAACATATATATTTATGTTAGTACACATATATACAATAAACTACCTATAGCAAGAAGAACCATGACACAATCAAGAATTATATAAATGTTACATTCTTAGTGTTTTGGCTATTTGTATTTGACAGCCTTGAGGAAAACATCCTTCCTATCCTGGCGCACTTAAAATTCTGAATGTAAATCAATATATATCATATCTCATCAATATCAACTTAAAACATCTATCTAGACCTAAAAACATCTTAACCCCCATATGAAAAGTATTCTCTTACAAGCGGCCCAGGGTTTTGTCACTGAAAGATGAATGTGGTGTGGTATCTTACTTCCTCCAACCAAACTTCCTCTCAGCCATCAGAGTTACATGCTTCCAAACTACTGCCTTCTGCCCACCCTGCTGGCTTCAGGATTCCATGGTCCACTGTGATCTTCATCTTCCTGCTTTGAAGCATGGCAGCACCTGACTCTATCCATGGAACAGGTAGGCCACCAGTTCACAAGTGGCCATCATAACGGCTGTTTGGAATCTGTCTCACCAGATGAGTTGTTGGACCCAAAACCTTCTTCTTGAACAGTCAAAGACAGTGTCTGAAAAAAGGCCTGTATTTTGTTCCTTTGCCACGTAGCCTTGTTCTTACGACTTCAGGTGGATACGCTATGGTTGTGGCACAGGTTTTGGAGGTGGCAGCAGCTAGCAGCGTTCTCACAAAATCTGCTGCTTCTTTCACAGACTCTTCATCACTTTCCATCATAGACTCAGTTTTACATTCCAGTAATTTTTGCTTTATGTTTTCATAAATAACAAAGTGGATAACTCTCTTTGATATGCTGGCATAGGAAGCAGAGATGCTCCTATAAAATCCTCCCACTCCGTCTGTCTGATATACTTTACGAACACATTCAAAAGCACCCGTCTGCTTTTCCTCACGATTTCATGCATCAAGCTGAGACGGAGTCTGTATAAACCAAATGGGGCTTACTGTAGTGAGTGCAGTAAAACGTGCCATTGGAGATGAAATCATGTGTGTTTGAGTAGAACCAGGATCAAAACCACCATTCAAGTTTTCCTTGCAGTTAGAATAGGCAGCAAAGTATATTGCTCTGGAGGGGGCCACCCCTACCAAATTGGGGTCTAACCCTCAAAACAACTGACCCTCTTTTTCCAGTCCTTTCTTTCATTGTCCTTTAGACAATGGCCTGGTCCAGGGGACACTACTTGGTTGGCACTGGCTCCACGGATGGTGTTCAACTGAATTCAGAGATATAAAGTGTCACAGAAGACTACTGAAACTGTATTTTGACAACTTGCAGCTGACATATCAGAATAGTGTCCACTGTACCACCACATCCTCTGGCAAACAGATGCACCACCGTGTCCCTGTAGCTCATTTTCTCTTCTGCATGTCCTCCAGGCACAGAAGTGGCACACGGACTCAGCAGGCCAACGCCAGCAGCAAGGGCCAAGACAGGCACTCATGGGAGCGGGCTGAGCTGTGGCTGTCAGCGGAAGGCCACCAGCGAACCCACCCCGCACACAGCGTTCCTGATCTGGAGATCTCCATCAGAGTCTGTTTGGTGTTGTTGTGTTGTTGTTTTTGTTTTTGTTTTTTTAGTTTTTGTTTTTTGAGACAGGATTTCTAGTCTTGGTTGTCCTGGACTCACTTGTAGACCAAGCTGGCCTTGAACTCACAGTGATCTGACTGCCTATTCCTTCCTGTGCACTGAATTTAAAGTTGCTCACAACGATGCCTGGCTCACACACACCACTTGTAAATCTTACCAATAACCAAAAAGATAAACGTAAGCGATAGTCTTAAAACAATTACAAAAACTTAGATTTTCTTATCACATAAGAAGATTCATTACAGTATCCCCTCTGCCTAATCCAACCTCCTACTCCACCCTCCCACTGAACCCATCCCTTTCTGTCTTTCCTTAGAAACAAGCAAGGCATTATGGGATAATGATAAAACAAAATATAATAAGATAAAACAAAAACTAACCTATTGGAATTGGCCAAAACAAATAAACAGAACGAAAAGAGAATCAAAGAAGGCATAAGAAACAGAGATCTATTTATTGGTATACTCAAGAATCCCATAAAAACACTAAACCGGAAACCATATTATAGATACAAAGAACTTATAGAGTAAAAAGAGAAGAAAAATATATAAATAAAATAAAAATAATAAGATAAAAAATTTAAAAGATAATAAAGAAAAAGTATGGACACAATAGGCATTATGAGATCAGAATCCTCTGAAGATGCAAATCAGTTTATTTTCTATAGACCACTTACTGAGGGGAACTCAACCTACTTTTAGGAATAGTTTATTTCCCCCAGTGAAACCACCTAGAAGGAAACTAAACCTTCATTTGCAAGTGGTTATCAATTGATGATAGCCTCTGTTCTAGAAATGGGAGCCTGTGTCTACTTCTCCCTTCAGCTCTGGGACCCACCCCATTCAGTACACACCCACACAGTCTCTGCACATGCTGCCTTGGTCTCTGTGAGTTCATATGTACCTTGATCATGGTTATGTAGAAGGCCTTGATTTTTTAGTGCCCTCTATCTTTTCTCCCAACGTTTTTTTTGTTGTTGTTGTTGTTCAGCGAATCAAGACTTCAGGACCAGGATTGGATTACATCTAATTGTGTTGTTGGCCAAAGCAACCACATGAGAAACCCCAACTTAAGATGTTGCTAAAACTATAGGTTGCTCTCTACAAAGAGACAGCAAGGTCCCGTTGTGGAAGACGATACCTACACAACTTATTGAACATGGAGAAGTGAAGCTGGTGTCAATATATAGCCTTCACCTCTATGTGCTAATGTCTTTGTATGGGAAGCTATACTGTACACTATCAAAGAATAAATGTAAACACCAACTCATCCAAAAAACTCTTTGGAACACAACATTGTAATGCCTGCAAGATATGTTAGTGCAATGGTGGCATATAGTCTATGGTAGCAACCAATCAATATCTGGTTAGAGTTAAGACTGACTCCATAAGAGAGAACTCATACGCAATATTGCTTGGGTGGCCAATAATCTGAGACTGGATAGGCCACCGACCTGTGGTAAACCAAGTACTATTCTAAATAAAATTAAGTTTTTTTTCAAAAGCAGTAATAAAATGACTCTTAATGACACTCTGCTAGAGTCCTAGATCAGGGCCTTGTTCACCCATCATCAGAGAAGCTTCCTCATCCTCCTCCTATAGCAGATGAGAATAAATACAAAGACTCACGATCATATTATTCAGAGAGACCATGGAACACACAGCCCTCAATGGGTTATCTCTATCAAATTCCTCCTTTCAGGACTTAGAGAACCCTGCAGAAAAATCATCCCAGTTTTATAAAAAAAAAGCTCTATGCAGCCAGGTATGATAGTACATGCCCATAGTACTAGCACTTGGGAGATTGAGGCAGGTGACTCTCTTTAAGCCATTCTGGTTTACAAAGTGAGCTCCAGGATATCCAGGGATACTGCACAGATAAACTCTGTCTTGGAAAACAAAAACAGAAACAAAAACAAAGCAAAAAAAAATTAGAGTGCACAAAAATCTCTAAATATATTATTTCATAACTGCCATGAGTAATAAGAAAAATGATGTTTTTAGAAGAGATGTTAATTATCTTTAAAAGAGCTGTCCAATTCTATGTCCTATGCAATATATTGCTATTATTTATTTATCATTTTGTTATTCTATTTTTCTTATATTCTTAAGGAGATACCAGATGGTGACACCCAACATGCACAGTTCCTAGGTAAAAGGACCTCAGTGACTTCAGAGCAAGAGAGAGGTCCTGTTGTGGACTCCAAAATGCCAGCTTCTGTGTTTCCCAGGTGAGAGGAAAGCTCATGGGTGCTGGGAATGAGTGATTCCAGCCTCTGGCTACTCAGCCATTCCCAGCTTTCCATGGAAAGCTCCGGGGCTCCAGGGATGCTCCATTCCAGCCTCTGGCCACCTGAAATTGGGATCTAGGGAAATGGTCCGAACCGCCATTCCACAGCTCTACCTCTATCCTTAAGGAGACCTGCCAGACTGCAGAGGCATACAAAATCTCACTCCAAGATGGTGGTGCCCTGGGCATTGTGTCTGGACAGCTGGAGCTCAGTGACTGCAGAGCTAGCAAGTGAGCAAGCAGTGGGGCTGCTGACTCCAGGAATTTTTCTGGCAAGAGGAGGGCTTCTGGGCTCCTGAGAAGACCTTCTGGTCCTTAGGATCATATAGGCTAGGCACCCCCACTCCAATCCCCTGCCTGTGGATTAGTAGGATTAACACAGTAAAAATGGCCATCTTACAAAAAACACTCTACAGATTCAATGCAATTCTGATTGAAATACCAACACAGCTCTTTAAAGATATTAAAAGAATAATCCTCAACTTTATATGGAAAAACAAAAACCCAGAATAGCTAAAAAACAAAACTTTTCAATAAAAGAACTTCTGAAGGTATCTCCATCTCTGATTTCAAACTGAGCTGTGGAGCAACAGTAATAAAAACTGAATGGTCCTGGCATAGAATCAGATTTGGAGACTAATGAGATTGAATTGAAGGCCCAGAATTAAACCCATATACCTATAGACACTTGATTTTTACAAAGAAGCTAAAATCATAAAATGGAAAAAAGATAACATCGTCAACAAATGGAGCTGGTATAACTGGATGTCTAAATATATAAAAATTCAAAAGATGTGTATTTATCATCTTACACAAAACTCAAGTCTAAGTAGATTAAATAACTCAACATAAAACCAGACAAAATCTATTAGAGATAAGTGGGAAAGAACCTTGAACTCATGGGCACAGGAGACAACTTCCTGAACAGTACACCAACAACTCATTCTCCAAGATCAATACTTAATAAATGGGACCTCATAAAATTGAAAGTTTCTGTAAGGCAAAGGGCCACTGTCAATAGAAACAAACAACAGCCTACAGATTGGGAAAAGATCTTCACCAATCCTATATCTGACAGATGGTGATAACCAAGATATATAAAGAACTCAAGAAATTAAACAACAACAAACCTAATTGGAAGATGGAGTTCAGAGATAAACTGAGAATTCTCAACAGAGGAATCTCTCATGACTGAGAAGCACTTAAAGACATTCTCAACATACTTAGTCATCAGGAAAATGCAAATCAACACCACCACTCTGAGATTCTACCTTATACCCTTCAGAATGTCTAAGAGCAAAAACTCAAGTGAGGATGTAGAAAAAGGGGAACACTCTTCTAACGCTGATGTGAATGCAAACTTGTACAACCACCTTGGAAATCAATCTGGTGCTTTCTCAGTAAACAGGAAATAGTACTACCTCATGACTCAACTATACCACTTCTGGGCATATACCCAAAAGATACTCCACCATACAGCAAGGACATTTGCTCAACTATGTTCATAGAAGCTTTATTCATAATAGCCAGAAACTGGAAGTAACCTAAGAATGGATAAAGAAAATAGGGTACACTTATACAATGGAATACTACTCAACTCTTAAAAACTATGTAATCATGAAATTTGTAAGCAAATGGATAGAACTAGAAAGGATCAATCTGAATGAGATAACCCAGACCCAGAGAGACATACATGGTATGTACTCACTTATAAGTACATATAAGGCCATATATTATTGGATAGCCATACTACAATACACTGACACAAGGAAGCTAAGTAACTAGGGGAGGGGGGGGGACCAAGGGAGGCCCTCCTAGAATCTCACTCAGATCTGAAATACAATACACACTGGAAGTGGATGAAGAGTGGGAAGTGAGTAGGAGAGGATATGTGGAGGGAAACCAGGGATGATGAGAAGTGCTAGAGGTGAGAGGGATTGGAAAGAAAAGGGAAAGCAAGAGCAGGGCACTTCTGAGACAATCTGGAGATGAGACAGGGTAGCCTCCAAGAAAGATATGAGCCTACAGACTGGGAAAAGATCTTCACCAACCCTACATCTGACAAGAGTTTAATATCCACAATATATAAAGAACTGAACAAATTAAAGGCCACCAAACCAAATAACCCAATTGAGAAAAATGGGGCTCAGAACTAAACAGAGCATTCTCAACAGAGGAATATCAAATGGCTGAGAAACACTTAAAGACATGCTCAATGTTTTTAGTCATCAAAGAAATGCAAATCAAAACAACTCTGAGATTCCATCTTACACCCATCAGAATGGCTAAGATCAAAAATTCAAGTGACACCACATGCTGGCGAGGATGTGGAGAGAGAGGAGCACTCCTTCATTGCTAGTTGGAATGCAAACTAGTACAACTACTTTGGAAATCTATCTGGCACTATCAAACTGGGAAAAAGGCTTCCTCAAGACCCAACTATTCCACTCCCTGGAATATACCCAGAAGCTGTTCCAGCACACAACAAGAACATATGCTCAACCATGTTCATAGCAGCCTTATTCATAATAGCCAGAACATGGAAACAGCCTAAGTGTCCCTCAGTGGAAGAATGGATAAAGAAATTGTGGTACATTTACACTATGAAATACTCAGCTATTAAAAGCAAGGAATTCCTGAAATTTGTGGACAAATGGATTGAACTAGAAATGATTATATTGAGTGAGTTATCCCAGAGGCAGAAAGAGTCAAATGGTGTATACTCATATCAGGACACTAGCCCAAGGGGCATGTCCCATGAAAGTCTTCACTTATCATGAAAGTGGGGTAGAGGAAAGAACATCCTATTGGGACTTTCAGTGAGAGAAGTATGGGAGAATGGGGAATTAGAAGGATCCAGAGGGTCCTAGAAATGTACGAGAAGAACAGTATGATGGGCAGATTTGGGCCCAGGGGTTCTGCTCAAACTATGGCACCAGTCAAGGACAATAGGTGCAGTAAACTGCAAACCCCAAACCAGATCGAACCAATGGACAGGACATTCTCCATAGTTGAGTGGGGAGTGGAGAGTGGGGACTGACTTTCATGTGGTGCACCATATTCTATCACATCCCCTTGATGGGGAGACATGGTGGCACTCAGAGGAAGAATAGCAGGCTGCCAAGAAGAGATTTGATACCTTATGAGCAAAGAAGTCACAGTAATAGGGGAGGGGAGTAGGGGGTAAGTGGGAGGGAGGGAGGAATGGGAGAATACAAGGGATGGGATATCATTTGACATATAATATGAATGAATTAATACAAAAAATAATAAAAAAGAAAAAAGTAAAAAGAGTATTTTAAGCAATATGTATAACATAGAGTGAAGTTGGAATCATAGTCAGCTTCCTGGTTGAGCAGATGAGATTGTAAGGCAGATAAAAATGATTTACTATGATAAGACAAGGATGTCTCCATGTGAGAGTTACTATGACAATGACTGTTGATCCTAGTAAAGTCTTAACCGAGAAGAACACAGTCTGATGTTGCTTTGTATTTGTCACTACATATCTATGTACATAGTCTATACTTATGTAGATTCTCATTTAAACCATATTAAACACTTGTCCTATAAAGTACTTAGAATCTTAGTTTTTCTGATAATGATTCCCCATCTTACAGTTTCTTAAGGTGTGACATTTTCCCCAATAAATAAAATATAACTTCTATTCTTGTGATGCAAGAACCGGAAACCAACTAATTGTGTGCTTTTCTTAAAAACAAGAGGATTACCCACTTAATAGATCTTATTCTGTCATAACATTTTCATTAATTTTATTACAAATATATTTATGCTACATGCAATATCTATAAGTAATAGTCTTATTTTGTATCACTAAAGTCCTGTTGACTGTGAAATATTATCTTTGTTTTTAATTATAGAAAATATTTGGCTGACAAATTTTTAAGTGTATATCTACAAAGTATAATTATGATGGTATTTGGATATTGTAAAGAAAATAGCTAAGCATTTAAATGAGTGCTGTTATATTACTCTAAAAACATTAATAAAATTCATTAATAAGCGTTTAAATGAGTGCTGTTACATTACTCTAAAAACATTAATAAAACTCATTCCTAAGCATTTAAATGAGTGCTGTTATATTACTCTAAAATATACTGATGAAATTAATTCCTATAGCAACTAAAACATAAAATTAATTTTGACTAGAGACCTGGCTACTATACTGTCATTTTAAAAATGTAACTCCCATAGTCCTTTTTTTCACTTTCTGTTTCCATAATTCTGATTTTAAAAACAATGTACATAACTCCTAAATTAGAATGTGGTTGATCTTTATATATTCCAGAACATATTATGTAAACTAAAAGTATTTAGTTATGAGATTTAGGGTTTTGTGCTCATATAAAAAGTACTTTAAACAATAATTACAAAAATATAAATATGAAATAATGTTAGAAGATCATATTTTTGTGATCAATTTACTTAAGTAATTGCTTTCAGTTGGGCGTTATTAGTACATTTTTTTAATACTTAGGAAATAAAAACACTGGGGCTAGAGAGATTTTTTTCCCTAGAGATTAAGAACACTTATTGACATTGTAGATGGACTGAGTTTAGCTCATAGCACTTACAGTGGGCAGCTGACAAGGACCTGTAATTCCAACTCCAGGAAACAATGTTGACATGTTTACAAGCACATCCACACATCCACAAATATTCAGGGACAGATACACACAAATAACAAAGGCAATTTTTAAAAGAAATTAAAAGTACAAAATGACTTCGGAAAGCATTGATATAAAAAAACAGCCTTGTAGCTATTGTTGTCTATTATTTAAAAAAAGAGTTTTAATCTCTCATTAATTATACTGTGTCTAGAGCTAATAATTTTCATATTAAGAAGGATAAGTTAAGCTGGGTGGGGTGGTAGATGCCTGTTATCCTAGAATGCAGGAAGTGTAGGCAAGAAAAGTTATTGGAAAAACTGGAAGTCAGCATAGAATACATGACAAGACATTATTTCAAACACCCCAAATAAATATATATTAAATTTTAGGAACTATGACTTTTATATTCAGACAATGCATATATTTCAACTTACCCCAATTGAATTCATGTTCCATCTTCGTTTCTTTTCTGCTTGCTGTGATAAAATTACCTGACTAAAGCAATATAAGGAGAAAATTGTCTCTCAATTCTGTTTCCTACCCTACCATCACTTGAGGGAAGTCAAGGCAGCAGGACTGGTTACACACAGTGGTAGTTAAGAGCAGTGTTCTAAAATGAGATGCACTACACAGGCGACACTGATAAACTCTGTGGGACACTAAACAAATCCCGAACTAATGATTAGGAGAAAGAGATTTGTAGGGCTAGGAAAGCTGGTAAGGGTGGAAGACAATAGAAGAGATTTGAGGAGTGATCTGAATACACAGTTTACAGATGGAGGCTTGTGAAAGAACAGAATTTACTAATAAAATTAGTTCCAGGGAAGTATATTAAATATTTCTTCTCATAGGGATGGGTGGCTTGAATGTCAAGCAGGTTTTGTCTTTTACACTGCAGGAGCACACTGGAACCTGGGTGAGGAGACGATTGTATAAGCAAAGGGACCAGAGAGAGGCTGAGGGTGTAGCAGAGGCTGGGACAGGTAGAGCTCATTTGTCAAAAGATAATTAGCCACACAATTTGGCCTTATTGATTCATGAACTGTCTGTCTTAGCTGTATTTAAATAAAGTTAAAGTGTAATTGTGACGAAAATAAAAAGAACAGAGAATTAATGCATGGATGTTAGTTCCTAGCCTACTAGCTTGCTTCTTTCAATATTTCCAAGGTTTTTACGGTTCCAAATGGTTATAAATTAGGATGAGGTATGGATATTTCCTTATTTTCATTTTTTATTTATTATAATTTATTCAACTTACATCCCAATTGCAATCCTCTGGCTCATATCTTCCCGTTCCAACTCTCCCTCTCATTCCTACCCTGTTCCCTCTCCTAGAACTCTGAAAGGGAGCAGGGCTCCTCCTCCACCGTCTGACCACAGCCTGTGAGGCATTGTCAGGATAGCCTGCATCCCCTTCCTCTGTATGCACAGGGCCTCCCCCAAAAGAGAAAGTGATCAAATTGCACACACCAGAGTTCATGTCAGAGGTAGTCCCCCATTCCCCCTGCCCACAGCCATAGAGAATGAACATCTCCATTGGCTATAACTGAGCAGGAGGGTTAGGTTCTCTCCAGGCATTGCCTTTGGTTGGTGCATCAGGCTGTACAAGCTGCCTTGGGTCCAGATGCACAGGTCTTGATGGTCTTCTTGTGAAGCTCCTGACCCCTCTGGATACTTCTATTCCCCAACTTTTCCACAGGACTCAGTGATCTGCTCATAGTCCAGCTGAGAGTCCAAGCATCTGTCCAGAAGCCCTGGTAGGTGGAATCTCGCAGAAGACATCTATGTTGGGCTAATATCCACTTCGTGTCTTTCTGGGTCTGGATGACCTCACTCAGGATGATGTATTCTAGTTCCATCCATTTGTATTTAAATTTCAAGATTTTCTTGTTTTTAATAGCTGTCAGTATTCCACTGTGTAAATGTACCACAGTTTCTTTATCCATTCTTCAGATGAGGGACATCTAGTTTTTTTTTTTTCCAGATTCTGGCTATTATGAATAAAGCTGCTATGAACATAGATGAGCAAATGTTCTTTTTGTATGGTGGAGCATCTTTCAGATATATGCCAAGGAGTGTGGTATAGCTGGATCTTGACGTAGAATTATTCCCGATTTTTTGAGAGAGTGCCAGATTGATTTCCAAAGTGGTTGTTACAAGTTTGCCCTCTCATAAGCAATGGAGAAGTGTTCTTCCTTCTCCATATCCTCGTTGACATGTGCTATCACTGAAGTTTTTGATGTTAGTCATTCTGATAGGTGTAAGGTGGAACCTCAGAATCGTTTCGATTTGCATTTCGATGATGTCTAAATACTCTGAGCATTTATTTAAGTGTTTCTAAGCCATTCAGCGTTCCTCTGTTGAGAATTCTCTGTTTAGCTCCATACTCGATTTTTTGATTGGGTTATTTGGTTTGGTAATCGCTTTTCTGCACTGAAACCATCTGGCCCTGAGCTTTTTTTTTCATTAGGATTATATAATTTGTTTACTTCACCTTGATTCAACTTTGGTACGTGGGACCTATCAAGAAAATTGTCCACTTCATTTAGATTTTCAAATTTTGTAGTGTATATGATTTTGAAGTAAGACCTAGTGAGTCTTTGTATTTTCTCTGTGTCTGTTGTCTCTTTTGATTTCTGACATTGTAGATTTGGAATAGTGTCTTTCTGCCTTTTAGCTAGTTTAGCTAAGGGTTTGTCTATCTTGTTGATTATCACAAACAACCAGCTCATGGTTTCATTGATTCTTTGAATTGTTCTCTTTGTATCTCATATTTAATTTCAGCCCTGAGTTTGATTATTTCCAGCCGTCTAGTCCTCTTTGGTGTGTCTGCTTCTTTTTTCCCCTACAGCTTCCATGTGTGCCATTAAGTTGCTTGTATGAGATGTTTCCAATCTCTTTGTGAAGTCACTTAGTGTTTTGAACTTTGCTCTTAGCACTGCTTTCATTGTATCCCATAAATTGGAGTATGTTGAACCTTCATTCTCATTGAATTTTAGGAAGTCCCTAATTTCTTTATTTCTTCCCTGACCCAGTTGTCACTGAGTAGAGAGTTGTTCAGTTTCCATGTGTGTGTAGGCTTTATTTATTTCTGTTTTCCTTGAGGTCCAGCTTTAGTACATGGTGGTCTGATAGGATAAAAAGTATTATTTCAAGCTTCCTATATCTCTTGAGTCTTGCTTTGTGACCTACTGCATGGTTAGTTTTGGAGCAGGTTCCTTGAGGTGCTGAGAAGAAGGTATATTCTTTTGTGTTTGGGTGAAAAGTTCTGTAGATATCTCTTAGGTGCATTTGATTCATGACATCAGTTAGTGGCATTATTTCTTGGTTTAGCTTCTGTTTCATTGACCCATCCTTTGGGGAAGAGGGGGTGCTGAAGTTTCCCACTATTAATGTGTGGGGATTGACATGTGATTTAAGTACTCTAACAGCCTCATGAATTTCCATGTAGAAACTTCCTTGGGCCTAAAAGATAATTACTGTTTTGTCGTCAACATTTAGCAAGTGGATTAAAATTATTGGTTAAAAATAAAATATTATGGTTAGATAAAGTACTTTGTTCTAGAATCAGTACAATCTGATGACTCCTGGTGTGGCTTCGGCTCCATCACT
This sequence comes from Acomys minous, assembly GCF_964271855.1. Taxonomy (NCBI): domain Eukaryota; kingdom Metazoa; phylum Chordata; class Mammalia; order Rodentia; family Muridae; genus Acomys; species Acomys minous. Next base: position 33,817,774 of record NC_140487.1, read on the forward strand.
CTGTTATTATAGCTACTTGCTTAGCACCATCTTCTTTATCTCTTCTTTTCTTTATATTTATCTCTTCTCTTCTGCTTCCTCCCCTCCTGCTGCTCTGCTGCATTCTCTGAGGTATGGCTATTTCAATTTAGAAGAAAAAAATCCTACAAAGTCATAATGATAAAAACTTGAATTGCAAAAAAATGATATAAAATTATTAACACTATATTGAATAAAATACTTAAAATGTACACAACCTATGAAGAATTATTTTACCACAAAGAGGGTGAGGGAGCTGACTGGATCATGGGTAGGGATATGTTGATATAGTTTTATTTTAAAATATATTGTAAAATTAGAAAGAAACAAGCAATGTTTAAACATTTTAAGAAAATTAAAAACTACCAATGCAAATGTTTATGAAAAGACAATTTGAATAATTGTCAAACAAATAGAGAGAGAAATCCATAGAAATGCTATAAGCTATTACACCTTATTTTTACAGGGAGGATACTAGAAACTTTAGAAAATGTTACCTCAAGCCCTGGGAATAGAAAAATAAATTGTTACAACCTTTCAAGAATATAAACATCTATTAAAATTAAATATGTACTGATCTTTTGAGCATAAAATCTTGACAGAAGGCTATAATCAATGGGATTTTATTGCCTGAAGAAGGGCAAACAAAACCAATGCTTGCAACATTATTCATAGTTATGTAAATATGCACAAGTATTAAAGGGATGCTGGAAAGGACATTTGCCAGAATATTGAAAGGGATTATCATATTCCATGCCATTTAAATTTTATAATTAACTTGTATCAGTTAATAGAAACACCAGCTGGTTTCTTAGGCTACAAATCAGTAAGTTCAGCCAGGTGCAGTGGCACATGCCTTTAATCTCTTGGGGAGACAGAGGCAGGTGGATCTCTGTATACATAGTGTATACATATCACTGTATATATATCACTGGTATACATAGTGAGTCTTGGACAGCCAAGGCTATACAGGAAAACCCTGTCTCAAAAAAAAATCCCAAAGAAACAAATTAATAAATAAAATAATAAGAAAATAAAGAACAACAACAACCCAAATCATTAAGTTCATTGCTCACACTTTTAGTAACTTATATATAATAAATACTACACACAAATGACTGGAACCTTCCCTTATTATTGAGGGATGGATTTAACTTTACAGAGTCCTAAAGTGAAACACAACTCTAGGATCAAACATCATGACCTTTATCTTAGAATATCAGATTTGAGTCCTCTAGCTAGAAAGATGAAACTACACTTTAACTTAAATCTGCAGAAAAGATCAAAAGCTCTGATTTCTAATGATGTTTTCAACCATTATCTTCAAGTCATTTTCATGGTCTTTTAATGTGTCTCACTGAGGTTCACTCCTCAAAGTTAACCAAGCTGGTACAGTTCAATCCAGTTAGCATACTGGTGCTCAGTGAGCAAGTATGTATGCCAAGGAGTAGCAAACTTGGATGGCTTGCTGCATTTGTCAGTGTTAGCCTCTGGTTTTTGTGTGTTGAAACTTGTATATGAGGTAGGAGAGAAACGAGCTATCACTGATGAGCTTTGCTGCATCCACAAATGTTTCATTAAGTTCTGCTAAGTGCTCAGATGTCCTCATCACTCATCCTGTGTGTTTACAGCAGCCCAAGTAATCATACTCAGTATTAATTTACAGAGAGCCATTTTTCAAAACCCCTTTGCTTGACTTTTTATGTCTATACCACGTTTTAATGAGAAAACAGCATTTGTCTTTGTTTTAAAGTGCTTTCTGAATGAAACAAATGCTCTCCTCCATGCTATTAGGAAATTGCTTATTAATAAGAAAAGCTAAAACATCATGCATGATTTTTCTCCAAATCATCATATGTATAACTCTTTTAGGTGTTTAAAAACCTTCTGGTATTTTTCAACTGTTTCTATCGAAATACTTCTAAAATGCAAACAAAAAATTTAAATGTTAGCCACAGGCATATGCTGATGATGTTTTTGGCCATTAGTCTTACTTCTGTTACTTATTCCTATTCCAGGTGGATCAGCACAAATACACTCCTACCAGAGAGCATGGGTGGAGATAAAGCCACATGCTGCTATATCTCCTTCCATGCCTCTGTTCCTTGAGGCAAGAAAGAGGAGGAATGAAGTGCCAGCAGAAGACCAATTTAGAGATATTTCACTGTTCGAAAGCATGATCGGATCGTATCCACCTAAGGCTGGCCTGATGAGTAATCTTCCTTAAAGCAAGAACCCCTGGGCCTGGAGAGATGGCTCAGTGGTTAAGAGCACTGTCTGCTCTTCCCCAAGTCCTGAGTTCAATTTCCCTTTTCTGGTGTGCATGAAAACAGAGCACTCATATATATAAAGGAAATAAATTAATCTTAAAACAAAGACCCTGGCCCAGTCACACTTTGTTGAGGGTTTGCATAACAAAGGACTGAAGATATAGCTCATGGTGTCCCACCCTTAGCAGCCTAAAGAGCAGCCTCAAGTTAAACAAACAAACAAACACACAAACAAGTTTCTACTTTCAATGCTAAAAATAAATTCAGGCTTAGCTATGTTATGAAGCAAAGTTGGAGATCTTATTTAAGTATTTTACTAGGAACTTAAGTATGAAGGCTTACGGAAGAAAGAGCTGTTATGAACTAGGAACACCCATTTAAGTAAAGGCAAGCTTCTGAATGCTCAATTTTGTATAAGTAATGGATAAAGGAAGATTGATTTATATAATAAGCTACAATATTCTCATCCACGCTTAAGTTATAATGTTTTATATTAAATTGCAAACTGCTGCCATTCTTATATTTAAGTATATAACCTGCAACTGGTTATCTGCTCATTGAAGAAGGAGCTGTTCAACTCTTTACTTCCAATGGTATGCTAGTAATCATTCCTTACTGTAGTAAGTCTCTGAGATAACAAACGTATACATATATATATATATATATATATACATTTATATATATATATATATATATATATATATATATATATACATACATACATACACACACACACACACACACACACACACACACACACACATATATATTTATTATTTGGCTCATAGTTTTAGAGACTTCAGTCAATGGTCCCTCCAATCATTGTAGGCTCATGGACTATGCATCACAGTGAGAACGTGGCAGAGCAAAACCACTCTCCTCCTGGCCAGGAAGAAAAAAAATCAAAATCACATGGGACTAGAGTCCCACCCACAACCTCTTCAAAGACACATCTCCAGTGATCTAAAGACCTACCACTGGGTTTAACCTCTTAAAAGTTTCACCATCTCCACAAGATGTCAAGCTGGGGCCCAAGACTTTAAGACATGAGACTAAGGAACATTCCATATCCAACCATAGTGGATGGTTATTAGCCAACTGAGTCATCATTACCTATTAAATGAAATATGTTTCTAATGAACATAATGTCAGCTTTCATATACATTAAATATCTGAAAATAATTTGAGCTGTTTCTTCATCACTGAGCAAGTGATGCTCTTCTGTAATATTACTATACTGGCTTGTTAGACTATTTTTGAAACAGGTCTTGGTACCCAAACACAGTCATTCACAATGAAACAGAAAAGCATAATGAATAATATTCTACTGAGACTGAAAGTGCCAAAGAAATGTGAAACCTTTCTAGTTATAGTTACCACATATATTTCAACAGACAACTGGATATCCATTGGTGATGTCCTTTTTAGCTCATGTTTAGGCAGACAAGTTGGTAAGACTTTACGGGACTAGCTTCGGATATTCCTAGGAGATGCAATTTCACAACAAACTCATTGCTCTTTTGGTTCTTACATCCCTCACCCCCTTCTTCCACAATAATCCCTGAGCCTATGTGTAGTTGTATTGTAGATATCTCTTGTGGAGCTTCACAACACTGCATTTTGAGTGGGTGTGGTTTTTTTTGTACTGGTTTACATCTGTTGTACAGAGAAGTTTCCTTGTTGAAAAGTAGAATCGGGGAAGCCCATGAGGTCTCAAACTAAAGGCAGCGGGGAATTCTGAGGGTGAGGAGGTAGTTTTCCTGGGTAAAAACACACTAATTGGCTATCTAATCCCAAGTGGTCAGCCCTGGAAAACATATATACAAGTAACGTTATACAGAGAGTTTATACTTATTTATGTGCGAATGCATATGCATATACAAGTACGTACATGTATATAACAACAACTAATGAAAAGAGAGGTTATTAATTTGAAAGAGAGAGAAGCAGGGTATATGGGATAACTTGACTCAAAGAGAGGAAAGTATAAAATTATGTAATTATATAACAACCTCAAAATATAAAAGAAATTATTTTGTCAAAAGTCAGAGTTAGCAATTTTAAAAAACATGAGTACATTAAGTAAAGAATCTCTAAACAGGAATTCTAATATATTATAGTGATTGATCCTTTACTGAAATACTGTGACAAGAGGTTGGCAAGAACTCGAGCCTGTGTCTCTCGTATGTTCAAAGGCGTGTTGATCTCCTACTCATGCTGTTAACAATGTTCCAGGACATCACTGTTGTGAGAAGTGTATACTATAATTTGCCTTTCATGTGCACTGTTTTCCAGTAGTTTCACTATCTGTGAGGAAATACAGAATCCTATTTATTCAACTTACGAGTTTTGAATTCAAATATTATTTTTTCTGTTTTTTCTCTTCCTATTACAATAAATTTGTATCGGTTCGGCCTAAGAAGGCTAAATAATGACAAAGAGTCTGAAGGGTTCTTTTAAACTGTCAACACTACTCGCTGGGCAGAATCTAACTAAAACAAATCTACCTGTAAAATAAATAAACTACTCAAACCCTTATAACATACATATACCCCAAGCACTTTCCACTATGATGGTACTAGGCAATTTCTCTTCTCATGCTTACCCATGCTCTTCCTTTCCCTCTAACTTTCTCACTTTTTTCTGCCCTCTCCCGAGAAGTCCTGCCTTCCACTTCCTATCCTTCTGCCCAGCTGATTGGCTAAACAGCACTTTATTGACAGTTGTTACATCCACTCAGCATTCCTCCACATCTTCCTATGGAGCTGTGCATACTTTTTCCCTTCATGCAGAGCACATGTAAATATATTTAATTGTATAGTACTATGATGCATGTATACTATATACAGTGATGACTTATAAATCTAAAGTTTCTTCCTTATTTGTTCCATAAAAACATCAGATGTAATTTATTTATATATTCCTCTAGTTTTTCTAAATTCTATAAATTTAAAATATTGATTCATAATTTATAAAATATTAATTCATGATTAGACAAGCAGTTGGCATATAGTACAAACACATATGATTTCACTGTCTTTAATTTTTGACAGTTATGCTGATAGTCATTATTAAGACAGGCAGGCTTGGTGGCACCCATCTTTAATCTCAGTACTTATAGAGGCAAAGTTGAGTCTCTGTGAGTTCGAGGCCAGCCCGGACAACAAGGTGAATCCAGGACAGCCAAGGCTGTACAGAGAAACCCTGCCTCGAAAAACAAAACAAACAAACAACAAACAAACAAAAAACTAAGACCCCATTATTAACATATTGACTAACTTTTTAGAGAATTGATCCCAAAATATAGCTGCTTGAAACAAAAACAATGCATAACAATTATATGCTTGTGTCATGATACAACATATGATACACATATGAAATAGGCATTTTATATTATACATTATTCTGTATCTTTCATACTTGAAAAGTAAAATTTACGTACATAGTTTTTCACCTTCTCCTTCCTCCCTTCAGGTCCTTCTAAATCCCTTCCTCAACTCCTTCCATGTCCTCTCCCTACACTCAAACTGATAGCTGCTTCTTCCTCACTTATTAGTGTTACATGTGTGTGTGTGTGCACGTACACACACACACACACACATGCATAAATATATAAATACCACTTGCTTAGTCCATTTTGCTTTTTATGTATATATGGTTTTAGGCATCACTAATTTCAATTAATAGGTGCATTGGTGGAAGAGTCCAACTTTCCCCATCTCTCTGCAGTCAGTATTTGCATTTCTTCGTTGTAGCGTGTGGCCCTATAAGAATTTTCCCATTCCATGTTAGCACATTTATTGATATTGCCATCCTTCAGAACTTCTTTATGCAGACATTTTTATGTCTTACCTCAGACTTCCTTGTATTCTACCTCTTTACAATCTTTCTGCCTCTTCTATGCTGCTCCCTGAGTCACAGATGCAGGGATTGTGATGTAGATGTATTCACTTGGACTGGGCTCCTGATGATCAGCGGATCTCTGCATTATGTTTAATTGTGGTTGCCTGTAGTGGCCTTTATTTTATTAAAGAGAAGCTTCTTTGATGAGGAATGATAGATATACATTTAACTGTCATCGTAAAGATAAGATTTAGAATGTAGTAAGGATTTATGTCGGTCTTGCAAAGTGGCAGTAGTGGATTCTCCTCTAAGATCCATGACCCCACTAGCCACAAGAGTTTGGCTAGGTTTCTAGACTAGGTATAGGTTTCTCTCCTATTGAAAGGATCTTAAGTCTAGCTAGACAGCTGTTAATTGCTACCAATACGTGGAAGCCACTTACTGTGCCTTTAAAGATATTGTGGCATGCTTGTCATAATTGTGCGTAGTATAAAAATACTATGTGCATAGCATAAACAAGTTGTGGTTCAAAGGTGCTTTCGCTGGGTAAGATAACTAATTGCTTCCAGCCTTGGCAGATTGCATATTAATTTGTATTACCATAGAACCTAGACCACAGGATGGAGGCATTCATGTTACATCCAGCTCAGATCATCCAAGCAATGTGTCTTATGTGTGCGTTGTCTTTATAAATAGAGATTGATTTCAACCTCCAAGAATCAAGCAAGGATGAAGGGTCATAGTCTATTTTGTTCTGTGGGTCACATAAACTGCCCTAACTAATTGTTCTAAAAAAAAAAGATTGCTTGTGCTTGGTCCTGGAGTTTTTGTTACTTTATAGTTCTTTTGCAGAATTCTATCTGACTTTTCAATGAAGAGTTAATGATAAAAATACTCAAATTATTCCACAAATTAGAAACAGAAAGAATATTTCCTAACTCCATTTTATGAGGCCACAATTACCCTGATATCCAAACCACATAAAAACCCAACAAAGAAGAAAACTAAAAACCATTTTTCCTTATGAATATAAATGTAAATATTCTCAGTAAGTTCCAGGCAAACAGAATCCAAAAACAGATCACTAGTCTTCATCCCAGAGATATGAGGGTGATGGTTCAACATATAGAAACCAATAAATGTAATCCACCATATAAACAGAAACCACATGGTCATCTCTGGAGATTCAGGGATGAGTCAATATATGAAAATCAATAAATTTAATCCACCATTTAAACAAACTGAAAGACAAAACCACATGTTCATCTTATTATATGCAGAAAAGGCCTTCAATAAAATCCAATACCCATTTTTGATAATTTAGCCGTAAAATGATTCCCTGCTATACTATATTCTGTTGTTCTCATATATCAGTGATTTGCTCAGCCATCCATCAAAGAAACTCCTGCAGAAGATGGGAGTAAATACAAAGACTCACAGACAGACATGATGTGGAGAATGAGAGACCTTAGGACACTCAATACTAAACGAGAGTTTTTTTCAAATATCCCCCCTCAAGGCTCAGAGAATCCTGCAGAAGAGGAAACAGAAAGATTGTAAGAACAAGAGAGGATAGGAGGACACTAAATAAACAAGGGCTTCTGAGTCAACAGCCTTGATGTACATAAGAACTCACAGACACTGAGGCAGCATACATGGGTCTACCACAGGCCTGTGCCTGATGGGGTCTTGGAACTGAGAGAAGTGGATGGAAACTCCATCCCTAAGCCAGAAACTATATCCAATTGATAACTACATGCATATAAAAATAGTTTTCTCTGGTCTATTCTAGGAGAGGGGCGTAAGGGGAAAATGGGAGGGAGGGAAGAATGGGAGGATACAAGGGATGGGGTAGCCATTGAGATGTAATATGAATAAATTAATAAAATATAAAAAATAGTTTTCTCCAATGGAGTTTCACTGGTGATACAAGACACTCTTAAGGGCAGTCCCTATGCCTAGCAGGAGACAGGCAACACAGAATGAATTCATTGTCATCTGTGGAGTTTATTTGTCTTCTAATGTTTTGTATTTTATGTGTATTATAGCTTTTGTTTTATGTTTTTCTGGGATTTCTGGCATGAACAAGTGCCATGCTTCTTTTCATATTTCTCTTGATTTTACTTTGGCTCTTTTTCTTCTGTTCTTGTTTGCTTGTTTTGCCTATCCAAGTTCATCTGTCTTTTGTTTTATTCTATTTTATTATTATTATTTTCTCTTGTGTTTTTTTTTTCTGGTTTTATTTATGACCTAGTATATGGTCAGTTTTGTAAAAGGTTCCTAGAGGTGCTGACAAGAAGGTATATTGTATTGTGTTCATGTGAAGTATTCTGTAGATATCAGTTAAATCCGCTTGACTCATGATACGTTGAAGTCTCCAACTATGAATATATGGGGTTTCGATATAAGATTTAAGCTTATGGTAGAAATGAGGACCTTTTGCCCAGTGGCTCGTTTGCCCATTTTCTTGGAAAACCTTTTTCCAACCCTTTACTTTGAAGTAATGTCTGTCTTTATTGCTATCTTTATTGCTTTTTTTCTGTGCAGCAGAATGTTGGTTCCTGTTTTCACATCCATTCTGGTAGCCTGTGTATTTTTAATTGGGGAGATGAGGCCTTTGAGGTTGAGAGATATTAATGACCAGTGGTTGTTAATTTCTGTTATTTTGATGTTGTTGTTGGTAGAATACTTGTTTGTGTTCTTCCTTTCTTTTGGTTTTGTGGATATGGGGTTATTTGTTTCTTGTGTTTTCCTCAGTATAGGTAGCTTCAATGTGTTGGAGTTTTCCTTATAGTATCTTCTGTAGGGATGGCTTTGTGGTTAGATACTGTTTAAACTTGGTTTTGTCATGGAATATCTTGCTTTTCTATCTATGTTTATTGAAAGTTTAGCTGGTTATAGTAGTCTGGAATGGCATATGTGGTCTCTAAGTGTCTGTATGACATATGCCTAGGCCTTTCTATCTTTCATAGTCTCTGTTGAGAAGTCAGGTGTAATTCTTTAGGTTTGCCTTTGTATGTGACCTGGTCTTTTCCCTTGCAGTTTTATTCTTTCTTTGTTCTATACACTTAGTTTTTTTTTTGGGGGGGGTGGTTTTTCCTTTTCTTTTTTTAAAGATTTATTTATTTATTTATGTACACCTACAGGCCTAAGAGGGCATGATATCACATTATAGATAGTTGTGAGCCACCATGTGGTTGCTGGGACTTGAACTCATGACTTCTGGAAGAGCAGTCAGCACTCTTAACCACTAAGCCATCTCTCCAGCCCTACACTTAGTGTTTTGATTATTATGTAATTTTATGTAATTGGGGGGGATTTTCTTTTCTGCTTCAATCTATTTGGTGCTCTGTAAGCTTCTTTTATTTTTATAGGCATCTCATGTTTTAGGTTTGGGAACTTTTCTTCTATGATTTTGTTGAAAATATTTTCTAGGTCTTGTAGCTGGGTGTGTTGTTATTCTGTTCCTGTTATTTTTAGGTTTGGTCTTTTCATAGTGTACAAGATTTCTTTGATGTATTCTGTCAGGAACTTTATAGGTTTAATATTTTCTTTAACTGATGTTTCAATTTCTTCAATTGTATTTTCTACATCTGAAGTTCTCTCTTCCATCTCTTGTAACCTGTTTATGATGCTTGTGTCTGGTGTTCCTGCTCTCTTCACTTGGTTTTCCATCTCTAGGATTGCATTAGATTGTGTTTTCTTTATTGCTTCTATTTCTGTTTGTAGATCTGGATATTATCATTTTATTCTCCCATTTCATTATATTTTCCTGTATATCTTTAAGGCATATATTGAAATTTCTCTTCTGTTTGAATGTATTTTTCTGTACCTCCTGAAGGAATACAATCAGTACTTGGAGCATGGAGCTCCCTTGGGGCTTGGAAGGCCAGGGCCCATCTTCAATTATTTCTAGGTTTGGTTGTATAGGACCATAATCACTTCACTCAGGTAATAGAGACAGGAAGGTCAGTAGGACAGGAGTTCAATACCAGTACCAACCATATACTGAGTTACATGTTTCTTGGACTAAATGAGACCCTGACCCCCCAATATAATAGTTTTCGAGTTAAACTACTAGATTAAAAATTTGTTCAGTGCTCTAACTTTTAAAAACAAGATACTTGTTAGATATCCACATATTCCACAGAACCTTCATGCCTCAGTAATTTAAATCTAATCATAAAACTGTTACCAAAATAGAACCATAAATTACAACCTAAAATCAGAAAATTATGATTCAGGAAGCAACTGGGCCCCTATCCCTAATTTTGTAAATAAAGTTTTATTGGAACACACAGGCACTCATTCTTTTACATTCCATCTATGTTTCCTAGTTGTTAAGTTAACAGTTTCCCAGAGACTGTGAAGCTTGCAAACCCTGTATCAACCTCTTTCTTTCTTTTTAAACAGGAATAGAAAAGGCTGTCTCATTATTTTAAGAAAACAAGTAGCACTTGGAGTAGTGTAAGATAGATGAAAATGTAGCAAAATTAAAGAAAAGAGTTTTAAAAGGCTTTTGTTTTAAACAAGCCTGTTCACCAAATTATTTTGCATAGCCTTGGGCTATAAGATAAGGGAACTGAAATAACTGTCTACAGCTCTTATGAAAATATTTGCTACTCAATAAGTATAAAGGCAAATTCTTCTTAAGAAAGTTTATAAAATATTTACATGAAAGAATTTGCTATTCTTATCTCACATATAAGTTGATTGCTTCTATAACCATCTTTACTGCTATTTCTTCTCTTTTTTTTTTCTGCACAATGCTATAAATATTTCAGAGTAAGACAATTCTACTCTGAGACAATTTAATGTATTCCACACCATAATGAAATAAGCAAAAAGTTTAAAGTAACCTTTGTAAATAAAACTCTTATTTTTAATGATTTAATTCATTCTATATTTGTCTTTTACGTAACATCTCTGACAAGACAATTTCAGTTCACCACAATGAGAATAATAGTTTGTTCGGACAATTGTGATAGTTTATTACTCTGAATTACATGATGATGATACGCTTTAAAATGATCAGCATAATGCATATAAATGGATTCATTTTGTAACACTCATGGTTGGAAAATATGGTGCAATACCAGAAACCTTGACTCAGCCAGACATGGTGGCATGCTCATGTGAAGTCCTATCACTTGAAGGCTGAAGTAAAAGGGCCATGACTTGAAGTCAGATGAAGGTGGACAGAGCTATTTAGAGAGACTCTAAGTTTGGCATTTGAAGAAACCAGGGCTCTTTTCTCTAGTCTTTTAATATTAGTAGTCCCAAATTCTGGACTCCTGTGCTTCTAAACATTTACATGGGTCACAATCAACCACAGACGTTTATTCAAATGTTCCCCTACCTGAGGGATATTTTGTCTCCTATGAATATACATGTTTCTTTTCCTGTGTGATGCACCTATGATTCACAGCAACACTTGACACCGTACCTAATGTGTTTTCAGATATTTGATTTTTTTTCTTGAAATTCTATAAAGAAAGATTTTCGTTGCCTGCATTCACTGTTAGGTAGGCAGCTCCTTAGAACTTGACAGTTGTTTACTCTACAAAACTTAGAGAAACAAGTAGGAAAATAACTAGGAAGGAAATGTATGGAAACCTTAAAATATTGGCTGTATTCAAAGTTAGAGAAGTCTGAAGTGTGCCTCCGGGGACCTTTATTATTATAGCATTTTTGATGAGGATGAGCGAGCACACTTGCAGTGGCATCCTGTCCTTAAGAGTATTTGAGAATAATAATCTCTCTGGTCCTTCCCCAGAGCAGGGCAGTCTGATTTTCTACAGTAAAAAAAAATATTTCCTGATATCTTCCTGTTGAGCATCCATATTATTGGACACATTCAGAAATAAGTTGAGGACCTTGGAAACCGTAAGACAAACATTTAGGTGACAAAAAGCATTGATTTTTCTTCTAAAGTAAAAATGCCTTTATAAAGTAGTAAATAGAATCCTTTGTGGTCAGTTACAAATAAAATAGGTGAAATTGGCCTCTTCTGAACCATGTATTGATTCCATGTTCATAAACACACTTTTTGTCCAATATTCCGTGATTCTTGCTCAATCTTTATAAAATGACACAAGAACGTAAGTAAACAAGTGAAATGTTATGTTTGTTGCATTGACATGGTGACATGTGCTTCTTTGTCATTTAATCCCAAACTTTCTTAGTGCTTTTTGATTCATGTGAATTTATGTCATATGTATTTATCAAACTTTTATTTGTGTTGTCTGATTAAAATTATATTAGGGGAAATATTTTTATGTATTCTAAATAGTAAAAATTGCATGTGTGGGACCAACAGAAGTTTTAACATTAAAAAAAAACCCTGTTATGCGCTACCCCACTCCCATGTTTCTAACAATGAACTTATGTATAATACGAAGATGAATAATTATCTTTAATTTATAACTTTAGCAATGTTTGGTTCTTAAATAGACATTCATACTTAAAAAAAAAAGACAACAAAATTTTTTAAAAATCTAGTGAAACATCAGAAAGAAATACTTATAAAATGCATGGCATAAAGAGTGGGTACTGAAAATACATAAATAGCTCTTAAACCCAATAAATAAATAAGTTACTTAATTAAAACATACCCAACAGAGTAGCACACACCCTTCACAGACAGTAATATGCAGAGAGAAAAATGATAAGGAAAGATGCTCGTACTGTACATCACTAGAGAATTACAAATTATAGCAATGAGCCAATATTATACATAGGCTGCAATGAGAATATTCTGGAACACTTAATGGTACAAATGCCTGCAGGGACACAGAGCAGCAGGAACCTTCTTAGTTGGTAGTCATCTCCTAAGAGGCTGTTAGGATTAGGGTGTGGCCCTGCTCTGCTGTGTTTTTTCATATTGTATGACACAGTTGGTTTTCTTGCTGTTCCTCACCTGGGATTCCTGGTTTGGCTTGGTCCCCAGCTGCTGATACAGATGACAGCACTGTACACCTGGTTTCATGTGTGTGCCTGACCCATTATTTCCTGTTTCAAAGCCAGTTCTACCTCTCATCTCTTTGCTGGATTTTACAGCTTTGCATTCAAATGCAGATGCCTGAGCTCCAAGGGATGCTGGGCTAGTTGCTTGTGTTATCTGTGCAGACTCTCAGCTACATAGGTACATAAGTATGTAGCTGTATTTTCTGTTTTATTTATTTCTTTTATTTAAAAAATTAGATCGGAATAAAAGAACTCAAATTAACCTCAAATAAACACGCAGGTAGGTGGGTTATGTAATACATTTTTGTCAGTGGAACCAGCGAACCTTATGAATTCATTGCTATCCAATACCTTCTGAAAGACATAAACATGCTTGCCTATGTACCTGTCATAACATGTTCATGAGAGTGGCACAGATATGCTGGGAGAAACTTGGGGAGCATTTTTGATGTTGTTGTTTCCCTGCATACTACATATCCTCTTCCCATTGTGATCCACTCACAATCATATGACTTTATATTTCCTAACTGGAGTTGAAAAAGTATGTGTATGTAAATGTTCACAGGGTAATTATTTGTAACTGCCAACACTTGGATGCAAGAATAATATCCTACAGCAATTAAATGGATAAACTCTGATATATCCAAATGGAATATTACTTAGCAATTGAATAATTAAAACATGCTATGAAGGAATTAGATGTGGAGAAACCTCAAATGTCTGTTGCTAAGTAAAATTAAAAAGTCAATCGAAAAAATGGCACTACTGTATCATTCCAACTCTATCCCTCTCTGAGAAGAGTAAAATATGAAGACACTCACCAATCATGGATGTTGTCAGGAAGATGATGAGTAAGCACAACAGAGGGAATTTCTATAGTGTGATACTATCCATGTAATAAGTTTGGGGTGGAAACCTCTCATGCACTTCTTAAAGGTACAGTGTACAACAGAAATGAATGATCTCTTAACGAAATACTTTCATTAATAATGAGGTGGCAATAGAGGATTCCGGTTGTGCTGAAGGTACACAGTAAAAGATGAACTCTCTGCATGTATATTTATTTGGTAATCTGTGGGTAAATATGAACACCTTGCTGTGTGGCCACATATTGTCTCTTAGTGTAATACTGTTAGAAAACTAACGAGCAATGTAAAACTAGTTCTAAGGCAAGTTAATGTTGAAAGGGTAATACCTCAAAGGAATTAGATATTTAACATTTTCTCCACACTGCTACAGTTAACTAAATGGAATGGATAGCCATTTCTCTCAAGGTATATGGCCCTAATTCATTGCTGCCAATTGCAGGTGTTCTGTGCTTTAAAAAAAATCAACTGCATTATGACCGACAACATCCTTCTCTTGCTTTATTTAAGTGTTTCACGGCCTGAAATGGCTGTGCTTGTTGGTTACAAGGGATTTACCACCATCTTCTGACATCTGGTGACACCAGACACACACATGGTGAACAGACAAACAAGCAGACAAAACAGCCATACTTATAAACTAAACACTTAAAGCATTCTTTTTACATATCTATGAAATTTCAAAAAATAAATAAAGGAGAAAGATTATGATTAAGACTTAAGATCTCTTTCTAGAATGTTCATGGAAGGATGGAGGAGGGATGTATCTTTCTAGAAATGTTCTAATTAAGACTATCAAGTTCCCTCCATCCCCGCCACCCAGCAATGGGCAAAAGGACACCTTGTTGGTGCTGGTGTTCTTACATAAGTCAGGGGCATAGCAGATGACAGTCCTTTGTTCACCCTAGTTTGATGCCTGACTTGTTGTCCATAGCAGTCTTACACCTAGGACTCATAAAAAATCAAATCAAATCCAGGCAGCACAGTGCAAGGTAGGAAAGACAGTCAGAGACCAGTGGACCACCATGACACCCATAGACTTAGCCTCCAACGCATGACACAGGCAGGCCATAGACACCCACTTGCTGCCACACCAATCAGCAGGGATGATGGATGAGAGCCAGGGGCCTGCCATCCATATGGCCAACCTGCAGAAGGATCCACCATGATGTGGGAACATGTATGCAGTGGTCACATGGGAGAGAAAGAGAAGTGGAGACCGGAGGATGGAGAGGAGTAGCCTATTGAGTGGCTATCCCCTCCACCTGAGGCCATGGTGAGGTCCCAGCTTGAGCTACTGCTGAGGTCTATGTGTGAGTCCACTGCTAAGCAGATTCAGTGGTTGGTGGCATTTTATCACTAGAGAACATAGAGATGTTCCTGATTGGGGCAGCCACCAGAGACCACATGGAGATCAGACCCTGCTCTTAGCCTGGAAACCATAGCAGAGATGGCCCTGGTGGTAGTGATAGGGAGGGTGCTGGGGTTTGGGGTGCAGGTGAGCCAACCCCAAGAGAGCCGGCACTGCTTTTTCCCCATTGCCCTTCACCACGTGCACCAGGCAGAAGAGCTGCCCCTGGGGTCATGAGAGTAGAAGAGCACTCTAGAGAAATTGCTTACATTTCTTCTGAGCAGCACAGTAGAGCTGGCTATGGTGGCAAGGAAAGGGGCGTTGGGGGGGTGGAAGCTTGGTGGTTGAGGGTGGGGTTTGGATGGGCAGATGAGCCTACCCCAAAGGCATGAACAAAGAAGGATGGGCTGCACCACTCATCTGACATGAAGTGCCCTGGGTAGGGAGGAGACGCTGTCTGGAAAGCTCACCTATGGATATGAGAGCTGGTGAGCTATCCTTGCCTCTCACTGGCACTGGCCCTAGTGGAAGGGGAAATGGTGAACTGGCATCAAGGGAGTGAGCTTGGAGAGCTGATCCTGCCACTCCTCCACTCCTTGCCTTGAGGTAGCCTGCAGTGGGGGAGAGGGAAGAGGGGAGAGAAGATGCCCTCGAATTTCTTGGCCTCCAGTCCCCTGCCTCCTGAGGCAGTTGGGAGAACTGACACCAAGGAAATGCCAAGGGTGAACTGTTTCTGCCTCTAGCCAGCTACAGCATTAGGGAGAACAGACCCTGCACCTGGCTTGGGCAATACAGCGGAGCTGGCCCTGATTGTGAAAGGCATCGATGAGCCAGTTCTGGGAGTGTGAGAGCTGGGGTATACAGTGTGAAACTCACAGGGAATCAATAAAAAGTGAAAAGAAAATAAGACTATCAAAACATTAACTTGCTGAAGACAGACTTGAAGTCCTGGCAACACTTGGGATTTGTACTTAAGAAGGTTCTGGGGGATTTGATGACCCTCATATCACCTGTCAAATCCAGCACTGAACTTATATTACTAGAAATAAGCTTTGAAAACAAGGGAAGTTTGGAGAAAATAATGTGCCTAGATATTGTGATGAGATTAATTTCTGAATTGTTTGATTTTGAAAATGAATGAACTCTTTAATATTCATGACAAAATTATTTAAGAGAATTGAAGCCTATGTAAATATTTAAGAAATAAGATTATACTCTATTTTAAGTTTAATTGATACCAGAATTCATGTAATTTAACAAAATTTAGAGATAAAAGTTATTTGATAACACATGTAGCCAGATGAGAACCCTACTAAAGGACTTAAGAGAGACAAATCAATGACGATTTTGACAATTATCACAGTACCTATTTATAAGCCACTTCTCCAGTATCAGCTCTGCTGTTTTGATGTAATTATGCTCACGATTACATTTTTGGGAAACAACAATGGCACAACATCATAGCAACATACAGGAATGACTACATATCGCACTTGGTGAGTCTGTGGGGAGGTGGTCACCAGAGGAGCCTGACACTCACTGCACTCGGCAAATCTAGACTCAGCTGTAAAGGGAGGTCTAGACAGGTTCTAAATTGTTTTTTTCTATTCATAAGTTCCCATGAACTTCAAGTTTTATTGTGTACTAGATAATAATAAGAATAACACCATAATGAGGATATGTGGAAATGAAGCAAAGAGAACAATCCTAAACCATAAAGAAAAAAGAAATATGAATTACAGCTCTCCTTTTTATCAAATACATGAATAATAAATTCATGTATATATCTTTATACATAATGTACTGCATGTGTTTCTGAATTTAAAATTATTATAGAAGGTGCCAGATTTTGTAAGTATCGTGAGTTCTGGGAGCTTTGAAGCTGAATATTTGATGCTGAATGGGAGTTGAAAGATTACCAGCATTATCACATACACTTACCTGCCATGCCCTTGTTTATTTTGTGTGTGTACATGTGCATGTGGAAGGGTATGTGTGCCTATGGGAGGATATGTTTTTATATGGGTGTATATGTGTTCATGTGGCGGTATATGCACATGTGTTTATGTGTGCATGTGAGAGATATGGGTGCATGTGTTTGTGTGGTGTTTGCCTGTGGGGGTATATATGTGCATGTGGGTGGTTTTTGTGCATGTAGGAAGTTATGTGTGCATCTGTGTGGGGGTACTGGGCGTGTGTGTATATGTACATATGTATGTGTGCATGTGGATGGTGTTATGTGTCTGTGTGCATGTGTATATGGGGGTATTTGTAGTGTGCACATGGGCGTACACACATGCACCTATGTGTGTGTCTGTGTTTGTGTTTGTGTTTGTGAGTAACTGACATGAGTGTGGAGGCCAGAGGATTGTTCATCAGGTGATGTTCCTTGGGAGACAGCTTCTCTCATTGGCCTGGATGACACAAAATAAACTAGGCTGACTGGCCAGTGACCCTCTTGTTTCCTTCCCTTATGCTAAGATTATGCTGTGCATCAACAATTTTCTTTTTATTTCCTTTTTTAATACCTGGTTCTGGGGACAAATAAAGGATCTAATGCTCAAAATCAAACACTTTAATTTTAAAATTTTTAAGGTTTTAAGAATTTTATGCCATATGTTTAGACCATACTCCTTTCTCCCCAGCCTCTTACTACCAAATAGATCATCTCCCACCTCTCCACCCTCCCAAGATCACGCTCTCTCTTTCAGAAAAAATGTTGAGAAATTCAAGGCTTCATAATTCCTGTGTGGGACAGTCTTAAATGCTGGAGCAATTGGGATCAGAAGCTTTCTTTTAAGCTGACCTGGGAGCTGTCCTGTTCTGATGAGGTACAGTAACTGAAGCACTTGGTGCTGGAACATGAAGGATACAGGATGCCAGCATCCAGCTGGCTGGGAGGAATGAATCCTGTGAGGTCTGATCCAGCATCAGTGTCTGGTTCTTTTGGTCTTAAAACATATAATTTCTCACAAGCATTATACAGTCTTAAAATTATAAATGTCTGAGGTGTGCAGGATGCACAGAACAATTAAGGCTGGTTCTCTGTTCTTTGTATGAGCAGAAGAAAGACACCTTCAAATCTTCATTCATGCCATATGAAGAATGACATCTAAAAAACCGCAACAAGACCCTACACAATACAAAAGAAGCAACAACAAAGAAGCACACACGCACAATCCCCCCCCCCCCACAGTATAGTCTGATTTGTGCTGTTCAACTATTCCTGAGCATGGGGCCTACCCTTGCATGTGGTTGATACCCAGTGTCACTCCACTGAAGAACACTGACTTTTCCTTTTCCAGCAGCTTTCAGTTAAACATAGCTTTTTGTGGAGTGTGAGACTTTGTGTATGCTGTCCCTTCTCAACATTGGGCTTGTTTTCTCGCTCGAACGTATAAAGGTCTACACATTCTATTGTAGTTTCTGTGAACTCATGTGGATCAATCCTGTAGTGTCTGGAAAAGGATGTTTCCTTGAAATTGGTCACCACCTCTGCTTCTTAACATCTCTTTCTCATAGTTTTCTGAGCTTTGAAGGAAGTGGTGTGGTAAAGAAATCCCATTTAGGACAAGTACTTCAGCTCTCCCAGGAAGTCTTTAACGAGAGAGCTACCTCCTCAGTCCTTAACCACAGCCATTTAACTGGCCAGTTTCCCAATTGAAGAAACATACTCATTGCATAATTTAAGAGGTGTGAAGAGAAGATGAAATTCCCAATAGCTCTTTAGGTTATTAAGGTCATGAAACCTACTTTATAAACATGATGCTAATTCAGTGAAATAAAAACAAAGGAATCAACATGAATTTTTAAAAGGGAGCATACCATGTTTATTTTGTTTTATTCTTACAACTCTTTAAAAAAATGAAATACTATTATTATTCCAGAATTACAGTCAAAATCACAGTCAAAAATGCTTTCTTTGAGATAGTGAAAATAATAATAGATGCTAATATTATGTTGTATATTAAACTTATTTAAACGTCTAGATATACAAATACATTTTGATGAATTTATGGCATAAGCTTTTCTTTGTTTTTCATTAAAATATTTTTCTCTATCTGATGTATATGTATGTTTGTGTGTGTGTGTGTGTGTGTGTGTGTGTGTGTGTGTGTGTGTGTGTGTGTGTACGTGTAGCATCCATGCCACAACTTGCGTGTGGAGGTCAGAGGACAAACTGTACTATTACTTCTTGCCTTCTTCCTTGTTTGGAGACAGTGTCTCTTACATTCGTTGTTTGGTAAACCAGGTAGCTTATGGCTGGTTCATCGCCCCCTGGTGCATCTGCTGGCCCTGCCTCTCATCTTCCAGTAGGGGCTGCACTGGGATTGTAAATGCTTTCCATACTGGGTTTTATGTGAATTCTGGGCATTCCAACTCATGTCACCAGAGCTGCACAGGGAGTACATTTCCTGAGCCATCTCCCCAGCGTCACGAAGTAGATTCTCTCTGCTGCTTTCTGCTCACTTCTGAGTAAAGAATTTATTGGAACATTACACATTAAGTTTTTATTTTAAGTTAGAGGAAAATTCTGGTTCTCTGAGCATTTTCTATCTGGCACACACATCAAAATAGGTCTATGCTATACTTCGGTGTGAGACAGTCACTGTAACATTTGGAAGTTGCAAGTTTACCCCACACTGCTTATTCTTCTCTTTACATTTATTTATTGTGTGTGTTGGTGGAGGAAGGACAAGGCGATTGCCACAGTATGATGTGGGTGGATGAAAAGAACAACTGGATGAATTGGTTTGGCACTTCCCAGTGGGTACCAGGCTGTCGTGCAGATTATCAGACCAGACAGACAGCACCTTTGCTGCTGAGCCATCGAGCTGGCCCACTCACTGTTTTCTTCAAATTCTAAGAAGTGCTTGTTTAGCTGTTCCACTGTGAGTCACTGAGTTACTTGCTTGTGCTGCTGTTATTTGTTGTGGCTCAAGGACTCTCAAGAGCATCAGTGAGATGCTGGTGTGTCAGGGCTCTTTACAGGATTCCTGGGCTGCTTATCCTTTATAACTCTCTGCTAGGCAGTTCAGCATCCTGTGATGGAGCAGCTCGTGCTTGCTGGCATGAATGACTGAGAGTAAGAGGATGCCTCTCAGCTCACTGATGGGCTTTAGTCATTTTACAGGGCAGCCCATAGACAACAGATGGGGCTGGGCGGCAGAGTATAAACTCCGGGGCAGGGGGGGGGGCAGGATCATCGAAGTTCAACTTGGAGGTCAGCCAGTGCAGTTAAATGGATACTGTTTGTAAAAATAAAAATGTTTAATTTCTAAAATCCAGATACCCAGCATTCATAGAAACAGATAATTCAATGTATGAGGCTACGCGACTCACACTTCTAATAATGCCTTCAGACTTGTAAATGTAAAAGCAAATATAAGCTGTAACTTTAATGTACTCTCACTAACTTTATGTGGAGTATTGACAGAGACAGAATTCTCAAGAGAAAAATCCATTTCCATTATGAATTTCGACGAGAATAGCAATTCAATTTACATTCCAAACAGTTTTCAGATGAAAGTGCATTTGGGTCATTGTTAACCTACACTGTGAAGATGCTACGGGTGACAGGTTTCAGTTAAAACCTCTGAGTGACTCTACTTTGCAAGCTGTAAACTTTTGAATTTCACCTGAAATTTTTACTAAATCAGAGAAAGAAAAATAGATAATTATCTTCCACCACCACAGCTCTTCTCTGTCTGTCTGTCTCTCTCTCTCTCCTTTCTTTCTTTCCCTGTGTGTAGGTGTCCTTGTGTGCATTCATGTATGTGCACGTGTGTATGTGGGTGTGGAAGCCAGAGGCAGATGACTTCCTCAATCAGTATTTGTCATATTTTTGGACACAAAATGTCTCAGTGCTCACTGAGTGAACCCTTTGGACTCAGTTAGGCTTCCTGGCCCATTGATTCCAGGGATGCTTCAGACTCTGCACCCTCGCACTGGGGTAAGAGACTCACATGCTGCTCCACCCGACTCATGTGGGGACTCAGGTGCTCACATTTACATAACAAACTCTTTATGGAGACATATCACCAGATTGACTCCACCGAGCTTTTTCATACTCAAATAAAACTGATTCTGTTAAAATGAGAACAATAAATATTAATGGTCATCACATGTCAGAAACCATATTGAGATATTGAAATGTCATAGGAGGAAAGAGTTTATTAATAGAGTAAAATGTATTTGAATGTTTGGGATAAACTATATTTCTGTCATTTCAAGTTCAGTTCCTTGGGTTTTTTGTTTGTTTGGTTTGGTTTCTCTGTGTAGCCCTGGCTACCCTCTACTCACTTTTTAGACGAGAATAGCCTCAAACTCACAGAAATCCACCTATCTCAGGTGGGATTTAAGGTATGTCCCACCATGTCTGGCTGTTACTTTCATCTAAACTCTTTACATGGCTATTGGTTTCAAAATCTGACAATGGTCAAAAAACCGTGACATTTTTATAACTAAAACCTTTTCATATTTGGTAATTTATGGTTGGTTGTCATTACTGGACTTTATAACCAAATTTCTTTCTTATGTTTTCTCTGGCTTAATATCAAAATATAATTGAAATAAGAGCCTTGGATGAATTTTCAAGCAAAGATGGCTCCAGGTACTTTGGCATTTTATTCCGTGTTCTTGCATTTGTAATGAGTTGAAGAAATATGAATAAAAAGAAAATATTGGTATCATTTAGGAGAACCTAAGTATAAAATGTCAATATATGTGGGTTTTCCTTCAAATTCTACTTTTGAGTTTATGTTCAAAGGTCTACTACTCCAAAAAAATGGGAAAGAAAATCGTAGTTATAAGGTTTCTTTTTTCTTTTTTTTATTTCACTATGTTTTGTTTATTTGTTTTTTGTTTTATGAGACAGGGTTTCTCTCTGTAGTCTTGGCTGTCTGAGTCTCACTTTGTAGACCAGGCTTGCCTGGAACTCACAGTGATCCGCCTGCCTCTGCCTCCTGATTGCTGGGATTAATGTGGTGCCTCTACACCCAGCATGGTTTCTTTTTTCTTTCACCTTGGTTTAACAAAATAGAAGGTATGCTTTCGTTTGCTTTCTCTATTATCACCATCATTTCTTACCTTAGCAAGCCTCCTAAATGCTAAATAATAAGAAACATATTACTGTCGTTATATATTGCACTTAAGTCGTCAAAGCAAAAAAAGATACTATGAAGCATATTTTCCTATCTTGTTTATTATCCACATGAGCACATTTTGGAGTTTCTTCTCTAAAACTGAGTGGGTCACCCTCTCAGCTTTGCATTACTGTCCTGCAGTACATATGACTCATTGAGAAGTAGGATTGGCTGTTTTAGACTACTATGAATCTTTAGACATGGAAAAAATAATGCCTAAGTAGCAATAATCCTTGGTATTTAGGCTTGTAAATGCAAGGGCTGTGTGGGCTACAGAGTGTATCTAAATAAAAAAGATACATGGTATATGGCAGAGTGTTTGCCTAACATCTATAATTTCCTGGCTTTAATCTCTAGTACTTCAGGGAAACAAAATCATGGTGTGACCTTTTCTTTTTGCATATACAATGGCATTTGCATTTTCTGAACCTGGAATTATGATGAGCAAGTCTGAATACAGGAAGAAATAAAATAAGCAAAGGAGAGCACATTCTACTTCCAAGTTTGTTCTAATATTGAATTTCAAAGTATAACATTCATTGAGAAGAACTTGTTTTTCTTCCTTGGAATATAACCACGGATAAGAAATCTTAACACTCATGGGAGGATGAGGGTATCATTATGTTAACTCTGACTCAAAAGAACTTGAGCCCGGTACCCGACACAAACAGCACTGAGAACATTTGTATGACTCTGTTCTCTCTCATCCAAGTCTTGGCATATGTCTAACCCACGGTGAGTGATTTATTTTGGAAGAACCAGCAGAGAACATAACAGAATACCCTCTTTCTCTCCCCTAGGCTGTTCTTCAGACAGAGACCGCCCCAATGCCTTTTCAGAGTTACTAGCTTATAATCAGTCCCTAGAGTTTCTGCTAGGTTCTTGGCACTCACCATCCAGGTGGGCAAAAACAACGTGAGAGCTAGAGAATTGTGGTGATGCAATATTGTGAAAATATATCTTACATTCTAAGACTGGAACATTTGCTGGACTTCACAGCTAAAGCTATTAATTCTCCTTGAGGTCATTTAAGAGGTCAGACTTTTGTGTACCCAAATGGCCTTTAAAAGAACAATGTAACAATCCATCTTATTTGCCTCGGATTTTCCATGCAGTCAACTTTTATAATCTAGGCTAATGCACAGCTGCAATCTTAAATTATGTATTTATCCATGCCTGTGACCCAGAGTAGTGCATGTGTGTCATTTGCTGAAAGCGGGAAATTCAAGAATTGAAAACAACTCCCAAAAAGTTGAAAGCAGCCATTTAAGGCTATTGGTTGATTTGCAGTGATGTTTGTTATCTGAGATCATTTGATCCCTGATATGTTATTGTTAGTTGGGATCAGTTGGGTCCAATGATCTCAATTAATTCCTAGTAAAATTCAGATTCCTGTAAACATTCAATCCTGTACCCATGTGATGATGCTTCCTATGCTGTTCTATAAATAAAGTGAAGCCCTTTTTACGGACAAACAGTATTTTATTCACAGATACATAGACATCATACATGCACACATGCACGCACACACACACACAAACATATGAGCTCATACAACAGATGGACACATATAGGAATAGACATAAACAGACATAAGAGCAAACAAATTCACAAGTCCTCTTTCATCCAGGTCTACATTCAGACTCATACAACAGACACAGAGAGGATGGATGACACAGGGAGCCTGGCATAGAGAAGATTCAAATATGAACTCTCTCCTGGTTAAATGACTAAACGAGGAAGTGCCTTTGTTTCTTTCATGTGACTGCTATGCATTATGGGTAACTCAGAGTTAATCATGAATGCACTGTAATCTGCACAGAGAATAAGGAAGAAAGCTGACTTTTGGAAATGACAGAGATGATTGTGCTCATTAACCCAAAGTTTCTGTGTTTACCTACATAAGATCAAAGCAATCAAAAAATTATTGATGAAGAAGTGGCCAATGAAGTCTCTCCCTTGGCAGTGGTGCTATTGGTACTTGGTGGTTATTAGTTAGATGGTCACTTTCCTTTGGAGGCATGGCCACAAGTAGGTTGCTTATGCCCCAGGGGTTGCCTTCACCATGCACTAATTAAATTCAGGTGGTTATAAATAATGGCAACAATAAGGAGGATATAAAGTTGGCAGAGAGACAGGGTGGGGATACTATGTTAGTTGGAAGAATGTTAAGGTGGATACACTTTAAAATAAATAAAATATTATTAAAACAAAGGCGAATTTCAGAAACTTTCTCACATGCCAGATATGGGCAATAGTAGAGCTACCAGCAGCCACAGGCAGTCTGAATACATAGCCTGTGTACCAAGCACCAGATTTTCTAAATTAGTGGGACTAGGGCTGCTGAATAGAAAGATGATATGTCTGGGTTACAGATCCCCTGTCTTCAACTGCTTCCTGTGTCTATTCTATTTGCCCTTCTGAATGAGAATTAAGCATTTTCCTTAGGGTCTTCCTTGTTATTTAGCTTATTTAGGTCTGTTTATTGTACTGTGATTATCCTGCATTATGTGGCTAACATCCGCTTATGAGTTTACCATGTGTGTCTTTCTGGGTCTGGGTTACCTCATTCAGGGTGATCTTTTCTAGTTCCATTGATTTGCCTGCAAATTTCAAGATTTCCTTGTTTTTAATAGCTGAGTAGCATACCACTGTGTAAATGCACCACAGTTTACTTGTCCATTCCTCAGTTGAGGGCATCTAGGTTGTTTCCAGATTATGGTTATTACAAATAAGGCTGTTACCAACATAGTTGAACAAATGTCCTTGTTGTATGGTGGAACACCTTTTGGGTATATGCCCAGGAGTGGAATAACTGGGTCTTGAGGTAACACTATTCCCAGTATTCTGAGAAAGTACCAGCTTTCTTTCAACAGTGGTTGTACAAGTTTCAACCTCCACCAGAAATGGAGGAGTGACTGCTCCCCTTTCTCCTCATCCTTACCAGCATGTGTCGTCACTTTAGTTTTTAATTTTTGCCACTCTGATGGGTGTAAGATGGTATCTCAGAATTGTTTTGCTTTGCATTTTCCTGATAACTAAGGACATCAAACATTTCTTTCAGTGTTTCTCAGCCATGTGATATTCCTCTGTTGAGAATTTTCTGCTTAGCTCTGTACCCCATTTTTAAATTCCATCATTTGGTTTTGTCTTGTTTAATTTCTTGAGTTCTTTATGTATTTTGGATATTAGCCCTTTGTTGGATGTAGGGTTGGTGAAACTCTTTTCCCCATCTGTAGGCTGCCTTTTTTTTTTTCTATTTACAGAGTCCTTTTCCATTTCATGAGGTCCCACTTATTAATTGTGGATCTTAGAGCCTGAGCTAGTGGTGCTCTCTTCAGGAAGCTGTCTCCTGTGCCAGTGAGTTTAAGGCTCTTCCTCATTTTTTTTTTCTAACAGATTTAGTGTACTTGGTTTTATGTTGAGCTCTTTAATCCACTTGGACTTTAGTTATGTGCACGGTGATAAATAAGGGTCTATTTGAGTTGGACAGGAGCCTGTCATAGAGGTCCTCTGAAAGACTCCAGCCAGCAGGGGGAACAGAAGCAGATGCTGAGACTCACAGACAAACATTGGGGTAGAACACAGGGAGTCTTACAGAAGACTTGGGGGTAGAAGAACGTGGAGGAGACAGGAGCTCCACAAGAAGACCAATGGAGCCAACAAATCTGCAGATGGATGCACCAGCCAAGGACCATGCATGGCGAGCTCCTAGACCCTCTGCTCAGATGTAGCAGATAGCAGCACAGTCTCTTTATGGTTCCTATAATAGCCTGCATCTGACATGAACTGTGGTGTCCACTCTTTGGTCGCTTTCCCTACTGGGGAAGTCTTTCCAGGCTACAGAGGAAGAGGATACAGGCAGTCCAGATGAGACTTGATAGGCTGGGGTCAGATGATAGAGGAAGAGGGCTCCCTTTTCTAAGGACTAGGGGAAGGCAGGATGCAGAGGGAGGGAGCAAGAAGGCTACCATCGGGATGTAAAGCGAATAAATTAAAAAAGAAGAAGAAGAAAGAAATTCCCTGTCTTGAAAAATAGGAATAAACTCATGCACATTTGGCATTTAATTTCCCTTACCCACTTCTGATATGCATCCCCTCTTACACTGGGGGATAATAACTGCTGTGCTGTGCCAAGACAATAAAAGTTCTCAATGCCCATGTGGTATGCCTCTGACAAGTTATGCTCTCAGTTTATATTTGTTATTCAGAAAGTTTATTGATTATAAAACAGCAATGACGGAGATATTAACTAAAAATTGCCCCTTTGATAACACAGCATATAACAAATGGCTTCTACATGAAGTTTCTTTTATTCAGTATAAGGAATATGTAAGTGCTTAATAGTAACTATTTAGAGTAATAATAAACTCACGTAATACACAATCAAGTGCATCAGAGTTTAATTTCATTAGTTATGAGGACATAGAGTACCTGTGTACTACAGTATCACTCCATCTTTTTATATATGAAAATCTGATCCAAGTCATGATTATGGTGAAGTATTTACAAAAGCAACCAGCCTCATCAAAACTTCCTGGCCCTGGTTACATTACAGGACAGAGGGACATCAGCATGAAGTTTACTTATGCACCATTATTTATGTTGTTTATGTTGTGGGTTTTGACCTCACTCCAGATGGCAGACAGTTTTGTGTTAAGGTTCCATATTAAATGGTAGAATATCAATTAATGATCTTCCAATGTTTAGAATGTGTACCATGACAGTAAGTCCAGAAGTTAAATGTGAAACCACTTTGATCTGAGGCTATGTATGTTCAACACATGGTGCTTATATTATAATTGAATTCTCATGTCTTTCACATGTTTTTATTGTAGGTCTATACATATCCCAGGAAACAAGCTTTATACATTTAAGTGGCTAAAACTCTCTTCATACATTTCTGTATTCATATGTTCTTGTGTTTGTCTGGTACCATATATAAAATGTAGCCTTCAGGGCTAGAGATTTAAAGTTGTACAAATTACATATTTTACAAAATGACCCAGGCACAGAGTGAACTTGACTTTGGAACAACAGTAAACTTACCCAAATTTTGGCATATAGTATGAATTTGAGATTGTGAATGACAGGGTATTTGTATGCCAAAGTGTCAATGCTTTTCAGCTGGAAAGTAATCTTTTTAGGATATGGAATTTTAAAATATAAATTTTTATTAATTCTTTTAGAATTTCATACATATATTCAATACATTTGATAATATGTACTGCCATTACTTCCCCCAACTCTTCTTATATCCCCTAGCCCTCCCACTCCTTTCCAAATGTATGTTCTCTTAAAAGGATTTCTAAATCCTACAATGTCTAATTTGTGCTGCCCATATATCCAGGAGTGTAGACCATCCTTGAAGCATGATGCTCTCAGCTGGGAAGACCGTGGCTATCATCTCTCCCCCACAGCCTGCACCATGCATGCTAGTGGCATACACTATGAAGGCAACATCAGGGGAGCAACTTCTTGGTCAGTACCATCTTGTTTTCTCCATGTACAGGGCAGGGGATTTTTATACTTCTTTAAAGAAACAAAAAAACAAACCATGGAATAGATAGCCTAGATTCTATTTACAATCTTTTAGATTAGATTTATTTATTTTTACTTTACATATGCTTTCCTTGTATATATACATATACACACACATATATACAAATATACATATACATATACATATACATATACATCATATACATATACATATACATATGTGTATGACAAAAATAAATTGAGCCAGAACTCTCCCATCCTATCTTCCTGGCAGATTTTTCTTTCTTTTGGATCTGTGCAGGATTGTCTGCACCTCATCTGCACATTTGCTGTGGATATATATACACACAAACATATATATGTATACACATATATACATATTGTGTGAATTCTGGAGCTGGATTTGTGGATAGTTGTACAGCAATACATGAATGCTGGGAATTGAATGCAGGTCCTCTGAAAGAACAAGTATTCTTAACCACTTGTTAATTTCAGTAGCCCTGTATGTTTTATTGAATCAAGGCTTATGATTGTTTATGGTGAGCTATGAATTGTCTCTCACAAACAGCTGCTTCACAGAGGTTTCTGTTTGGGCTCTCTGGTTGAAATGGAACAGGTCCATTCAAAGAAAAATCTGCCAGGAAGATGGGAGAGGGCAATTCTGACTCAATTCATTTTTGTCATTTCATGCTCTTAGGTCACCCAGTCAAGGTTTAAGAATTTATGACACTGGGTGTGGTGATGAATCTATTTTAGAGCATAAGAGCTTTTCTTTAACTTACTTGTTGTCAGACTGAGGTGAAAGTCACACAAAGGAAGCTTTATGAACAGACACTACCTGATAACGAGTAAAGGCAGGAAAGGTAAGGACAGCAAATATGCAAATGATTTGCAGACAATACTGCAAAGACAGTGATACTGCCATTATCTGACTGAAGGTGATCATTGCAAGCTTGAAGAAAATGTTACAAGCCGACACAGACACCTAGACATGCAAATGATCTTTGGAAGTTTGACAGCTATGATGCTGATCTAGAGTTACTAGACAATTCATCACATTGAGCATTTTATGAGACGCCACCCTGATTTCTTCCTAATAATTAGAGTAGATTCATATGTATTTACCATGGCTAGGCCTGCTAAATAAACACTGTCATTATCTAACATCTCTGAAAATTTTAAAGTAATTTAAAATGAGCATATCAGCATGCCCAAAGGAATTGCTCTACAGATTTAAGAAAAAGAAAATATAGTGCATAATATAGTCATGTTGATTTAGAAAGTCTTGTCTCCTTGGTGTCCTCTATTCTCTCTGGCTCCCTTTCTGTCTCGTCATGAGCCCTGAGGAGAGGGGTTTGATGGAGACATCCAATTTAGAGCTGAGTGTTGCAAAGTCTCTCATTCTCAGTATAATGTTTGGCTGTGAGACTGCATTTGTTCCATCTGCTATTGGAAGACATCTCTGATGATGTCTGAGAAAGGCATTGATGTATGAATATAGCAGAATGTCATTAGGAGGCATTTTATTGTTACATTTTAATTTTTAGGACAGTAATGATGGTTTCCCCCTAGGACACTGCACTATCTAGTCTCAGGTTCTTGGTCACCCAGCAGTGTTAGATAAGGTTCTGTCTTGTAGAGTCATCTTTAAGTCAAATCAGTTGTTGGTTGGTTATTCCCACAAGCTTATACACTATTGTACAAGTGCATATTGTGGGCAGGTCATCAGTGTACATCAGTGGGTTTGTGGCTGGGCTGGGTTTTACCTTTCTCCTTTGATAATGTTCAGAGTACCTTCCTGTATGCAAAAATGATAGCATGTTGGGGTTAAGGCTGTAGGTTGGCACCAGCTCAACTCACTTATGTTCAGTGAGTTGTAAAGGTGTTGTCTTCTGAAATGGGGCCTAGTTTTCACTTTGTGGAGAATAACCAATGATCTTGGCAACAACCTTGGTTGTTTGGGAGTTCCCATGGGACCCCTTGGCCAACAACTTAACTAGATGCACCCCCCCCCCACTTCTAGTTCTGGAAGTTTCATTTCTTGACAAGAAATGTTCAGTTTTGGCTTTGTCTCCTCCTTATTTTGTGATTTCATTTAGTTAACTTTCATCTATGCATATATCTAAGGAAGTTGTATTATGTTGCCATACTACTCCTCAAATGGTTCTTAATTGTAACTGGAAAACTGACTGATTTTCAATTGAACTAAACATACTAAGCAGTGATCTAAGTTCATTGTTAATTCTTTAAGCAATAAAATAATTTTAAATAAAACTTCAAGATTTAAAAGTTTAATAGATAATTATACCCTGACCTTTAAAAATTGTTTATTTTTTATATGTGCATATGTTTGTGTCATATGTGCATGGGGAAAAAGATGCTTCTTCTTGTAACATGTGTAAAGAGTTAAATGTGTTGATTTGATTAGAGCTGATTAGAGCTGAGTGTTGCGAAGTCTCTCATTCTCAGTATTATGTTCAGCTGTGAGACTGCATTTGTTCCCATCTGCTATAGGAAGAAGTGTGATGTCATACATTCATAATATCAGTGACAGGGAGGCCTAACATACTTGACTCTGACTTAGACAAATGATGAAAAAAAGTGCTTTTAATAAGCTAAATTTTTTTTCTTTATTAGCCAGAACTGAATTTTCTTTAGTTTCCTCAATTTGTTATATAATGTGCAATATCTATGCCCCACCCTGGATTTTAAATATAAAAACAAATTGAAAAAATATGGAAGAAATGGGAATTTAATTCTTACCCTGTTTTTTATGCACTGTACATTTGGTTTAGAATTTTGGACAGAAGTCATAATAAAACAGGACAAGCAGAGCTAGAGAAGTATTGGAGAATCTAATGTATATTGGAGGACATGAAGTCTTTGTAAATATAATCTTTGTAAATGTTTTCTCTTTTTGGCCAAGTCTTAACTCAATATTTTTCAAAATGTATAGGAAAATTGTGTGCCTGAGGGTGAATCTGGGTGGTAGAGTCATGCCAGTGTGCACAAAACCCTAGATTCCATTGCTAGCAACAAAAGGACAAAAACAAGCAAGGGACAAATAAAACCACTTTCTATTGTATCTATAAACATTTAGATGTTTTGTCCATTCCTTGAGATTCTGATTCAGTCCAGAGGTTCCAAAGAACTGCAATCCTTATAAAGCAATCCAACTCTTTTGGTACAGGTGAATACAGATCATACTTTGATAAACACTATCAGACATGGCTTCTCTCTGATAGCAATATCACTTAGATATTTACTATATATTAATATATATTCATTAAATATTATTTAAATACTATAAGAGTTTCTCCCCATCAACTCTTGTAACTTTCCGTGGCGGAAAAAGCAGGGTAAAGAAGGCCCAAAGCCTTTTAGATATTATTTTAATTGATTTGGATGTGAATGTCTTAGTATCAAGCTATATCTCCTTAGCAAATATTTAATCACTAATTTGTGGCTGTCCACAATAACACATGTTCATGGTCAAAGGAATCAGTAAGTGACAATTGTTTTCTATTAGAGGATGCTAAGCATAGACATAAAATTACTAATACTTAGCTTTATTTGAACTAGGATACCAAGATTCTGATGCTGGCCCAACTTAAGAAGATATAGCTGTTAATGTCTTACAGAAGCATCTTTTTTCTTGATTCATGCTGACTCTGTTACCTTACTGAGGCTCACATTCCTGCCTTGGTCTAGAAGTTCTTGTTTGTCCATTGGCCTTATGTGGCAAGTGTGGACAGGAAGGGTAGTGTCAGCAATAACTGAGATCCATGTGACAAATGCCTAATCCCCTTTGTCAGAGAATTGAGCAATTGAAATGGGGAATTTTCATAAATACAAGATGAATTCAGTATATGTCAGGTAAGTCAAGGTTATACGTTCACATTTAATGGCTGCTGGTGTAGACTATACTGCAGCCAAACGTTCTTTTCAAGGGGCAAAGGCAGGGCCCCAGATGAAATTAGCCTGATTAAAACTGTCTGGAATTGTCTTAAAAGGAAATAAAGGTCATGTTTTAAGAATTGTTTATATTTCCTTTCAGGGACCTAGAACAGAAATAATGATGTATGCACCTAAAACTGGGTAGGGAAGTGGGGGTGGGCAATCACTTTAACTATCATCCAGGAACACTGTTACTGAAAAAAAGCAAGCTGTGGTCTTTTAGGAAAAACACAGTCTTGTCTAAGAAAATCTGTTTTACCATCCAAATACTATGCACTTACTCCTTAAATGAGCAGCATGCTCATTTAAGTTAATTCCCAAGTGGTTCTACTTTAGAGAAAGCTGATCTTAATCAGGGCAACAGGTGCATTACGGGAAGAGTCAAGTTATTGTTCAAAGAAATAACTATTTTCTTTTCTATTACATTCTAGCCTCTCGTTAATTGAATTTGGAATAATTTGACATTCTTAGTTTGATCACTTCTAAGGAATGACCCAGCTGATCTGGGAAAAGGTGTATCAGCAGAAACCAGGCTGTAATGAAATGATTGAGTACTTTGATGCTACCCGGGCAGGGTTTGGGAGACCACTGCTAACTGCATCTCCATCCTTCTTCCTTGCTTTGCCTTAAATAGGTATTTGAATGTGGACATGAGCTTCTTTTCAAATCAAGATAGTTTTGTTGTTGGGAGAAGAAAGTAAAGTAAATTTATAAAGACTGGAGATCACTAAGAATTGATTTCGAGAAATTTGAGAATTGATATTGAGAGAATTGGGAATTGAAAACTGATTGTTTTTCTTCGAACTTTGAAAAATAAAAGAATAAAAGGAAATTATATTGGAAAGATTGAAAAGACTTCTTCATCACTTGTTACATGTTGTTGATGTTATATGTCTGTTGAGACATTCCCTGCATAGAGAAGTGATCACTTTTGCCATTGGAAAATCTGCAGTTATTATAGACTACCATAACATGAAGTTGCATACTGAGTACTTTTGTTGGGAAATTTGTATCACTATAAGGCTTATTAGTTATATGTTCAGTCTAATCTAACATTTGAGACATTACTCTATTTAAACAATGTTAATACGTGGTATTAAAGCATTTGCCCATCATCTTTTACAGGTACTAGTGAAAATCTCTTCACATTCAACTACAGAATTTCAAGGCTATTTTCTTTCTTCCCTCTCATTTCACCTGGAAGATTACTCTGTGATACTCACTGGGGTGGAGGGAGGGAGAAGGCAGGGGTAGGAGAGGAAAGAGGGGGAGGAAGAGGCACAGAGAGGAGTGTCAGAGAGGCATAGAGGGGGACGAGGGCAATTAGAGGAAAAGGAGGGAAGAAAGGGGATGGTAAGGGAATAAGAGGAGAGAGGAGAACGAAGGGGAAGGGGAGAGACACTTAATTTCCTTGTGTATTCATCTGAAAATCCAACAATGGTGATTTGACTTTCCTTGTTTTTCTTTGCTGAATTAATGGGAAAGACTAACAAGAACCCACAGTACTAAGCTTTGTCTTACAGCAATTTAAAGTAACCATTAATCTGCAAATTGTCCCAGCACTATACTTTAAAAAGAAAGTATTTTTAGCAATGTTGAGAGGTAGGAATTGTCTTGATTTTTGTTCCTTTCCCTGGAAGGGCATTGTATAAAAATGCATATAAATATTCAAATATTTGATTTAACATGACATACTATAAACTAATTTTAAGTAAAGTAAAATTATTTTATAGTATTTTCATTAATTTATTCACTTTACATCTGGTTGTAACCCCCTCCTTCCCCAACTTCTCCCCTGTTCCTTAGAAAAGGGAAGCCACCCACCCGAGCTTATCAAGTTACATCAGGACTGAGTGTGTCCTCTTCCTTTGAGACCTGGCAAGGTAGTCCTGCCAGGGGGAAGTGATCTTAAAGCAGACACCAGACTCCATGACAGAGATAGCCCCTTCTCCCCTTACTAGTGGACCCACAGGAAGCCTGAGATGCCCATTGTGTACATCTATGTAGAGGACCTTGGTCTAGTCCATACATGATCCTTAGTTGGTGCTTCAGACTCAACAGGGCCCTCTGGATGCTGGTCAGTTGGCTCTGTTAGTCTTCTTGTGGAGCTCTTGTCACTTTAGGTCCTTTTCGCCCTCCCCCCACTTTCCCACTAGACTCTCTATGTTATATTTTGCCTAATGCTTGGCTGTGAATCTCAGCATCAGTTTCAAACCACTGCTGGGTGGAGCCTCTTAGAAGACAAGTAAGCTATAGAGTCCTGTCTGTGAGCATAGCAGTACTGTTAATAGTGTCAGGGCTTGGCTCTCTTCCGTGGGGTAAGTCTTGGGTTGGGGCCAGCCATTTTGGGGACATTATCTCAATCTCTGCTCTATCTTTATCCCTGCAAGTCTTGTAGACAGGAAAAGTTTTGGATCAAAATTCATTGTGGGTGGGTTGTTGTTCTCCTACGTCCACTAGGAGTCCTGTCTAGTTATAGGGTGTCCTCTTCAGTCTCCATGGCCCCTGCTACTAGGAGTCTCAGCAATAGTCCCACCTCATATCCTCTCAGAAGCCTTATCCTGACTTAGTCTACAACTTTTCACAGAGATGCCCCCACTCTCAGTTTCATTATTTTTTTTCCTACAGCCCTTCTGTCCTCCTGCTCCCACTCTTCCCATGTCTGATCTACACCCCTATTTCTCTCTGTGCTCCATTATCTCCCTTGCTCCATCTATTTAACCACTCATCAGTTTTTGAAAATTTTTGAAATCAAAATTTATTAACCATGTGAATGTTTTTGTCAGAATTTATTTTTGCCGTAATAAGATAAAGCATCTTAGACTCTTTTCTAATTGGTAACTTCTAAAAGATAATATTTTTCTTAGTGTCCTAGATACTGTGCTCCAAATCAGTATCCTTTAGAAATAGGGACTTACCTTCCATCTCTAGGAGACAAAAAAGGATGATAGGAATAGACTGTGGGGGGAGTCTCTTGAAAAATAATAAAAACAATGTTTAAGTTATACAAACAGACTACCTCCTCAGTCTGGCTTCATCTCAATTTTGATGTGCATTGCACTTGGGATTTTGTTAAGCCTAGTTCCAGACTTAGTAGTAGGAGTGACTAAGAAGATTTTAGTGTAACACGATGATGATGATGATGATGATGATGATGATGATGATGATAAATATAACTAAAAGAGCTACGACAGCATGTTTTACAGTTAAACATCATTTAACTGTAAGGCCTCTGTGTGGAAAGATTCACATTTGTAAATGCTATGTAAGACAGTTGCCCTTTATAAAATTTAAAGCTCAAGAAAGAAGTAATGATGGGATGTGGACCTTAGACAGCCTCAGTCATTCTTGTTAAGGCTTTCTAAATAATGGGAGGAGGGGTCTTCTAGATTTCTTTCACATGCTGTTAATTTTTTCAAGTATTCAAAAAGTTGAAATTACTGTAAAGTAAATATTAAGAAACTTCTACACTGATAATTTTCACTCTTGATACTTTGTGATATTTATTTTAGCGAATTTATTTATCCACCTATTTATCAAGCACATAGAAGTCTAATTTACAGCTCTGTAATGCAAAGATATGTGCATTTTGACTCAGCACAGGATCATTGAATCACTACCGTAATAAATGCACAAGAATTGATCTTATACAAACAATGTCCTGTAAGATGTTTTTCTGAACATATTTCACTATACATCTAAGCATTTAGATATATTTGTGTACACACACACACACACACACACACACACACACTGATACTTCAGTTTGAATATTTAACAAAGATTATTCGTTTAGAAAGGTAAATTGTAGTTAAAGAGAAATGCACAGATATTAAACGCCTTTTTAAGCAATGAAATCATGCATAAATCTGACCCAAACAATGGTGACTCCTTATCAAATATACAAAAATCTCATCACCTCAAACCATATTATCCTTTTGTGGCCTATTCTTGTTCCCACTCTACCTTTTTTTGTTAACAGTCACTGTTCCAACATTTAATTTTAATATGTTTTCTCCCATTCTGGAACTTTATATTGTCTTCTCTACTTTATGAATATTATGTTTAGATTTCAATACTCTTTAAATTTTTGAGAAAAGATTCATTATATACATGTATTTAAAAGTAACTTTTATTCTTCTGATTCAATTGTCATCTGATAGACTTACTCCCTCCATCTGCTAACCTATACCTAGTCCTGGAAGCTTCTAGCATCCATACAATCTAGCCTAGGGCTAGAATGTTTTCAGTCTCTGAGAATTACTGCTGAATAAACACAAACTTTCTAGCTCTTTCTGAACTTTGGCCTGCTGGTCAAATTCAACTCTTCTGGCTCAAACTCCTCTCCAAGATGATTTATTCAAACTGGCTTGTCACAAACCCAATTCCACTGCAATTCCTCTCAACTCACTAAGTGAACAGCACTGACCAGAACTTAGAGATCTGTAAGCCTCTGTCTCCTGAGTGCTGGGATTAATGGCATGTACCACTATGCCTGAACCTAAGATTCGCTTTACTTAAAACTTGCTCTATCCATTGGCTAGATCTGGGTAAGGGTTTAAGGTTTACCGCCTGTATTGTCCTTGGCTGGTGCCTTAGTTTGAGCTGGACACCTGGGCCCAAATCTGCCTAGCATAATGTTCTATTTGTAGGTTTCTAGAACCCTCTGGATCCTTCTACTTTGCCATTCTCTCATGCTTCTCTCATCTAGAGTCCCAATAGAATGTCCTCCCCTCTGTCTCAGTTTCCTGGTAAGTGAAGGCTTTCGTGGCACTCAGAGGAAGGACAGCAGGTTACCAAGAAGAGACTTGATACCCTATGAGCATATACAGGGGGAGGTAATCCCCCTCAGGAACAGTCATAAGGGAGGGGAATAAGGGGAAAAGAGGAGGGAGGGAAGAATGGGAGGATGCAAGGGATGGGATAACCATTGAGATGTAACAAGAATAAATTAATAAAGGGAAAAAAAAACCTTGCTCTATACCAGGCTGGCCTTTAATTCAGAGACCTGATTGCCTCTGTTTCTTGCGACTAAAGGTGTGTCTGTTTTCCAAGTGGATCATAGTGACCTAGGTCTTTGGATGTGATCTCTTGCCAGAGCAGCCATGTTCCGAAGTAAAATCCTGCTACCCATATAGTATATTTTGTTTGTTCTTGAAGGAAACCTGAGCTGTTTCTAGCAATGACTAACAGTGCCCAGTAACTGAAATACAGAGTGTTTATTGTCTACAGATGTGAAGAGAGGCATGAGCTCCACTTAGAATACAGGTGGTCTGACATGACTGTTATCTATCCAGAGGATGATTCCCTGGTTTCTGTCAATTTTTGTAGTCTCAGAACCTGCAGGAAAGTGAAAAATAGCCCATTTTTCAAAGCTCTAAATAGGATTGTATTTTGTAGTATTATATTACTGTATTACTCTCCAACTAAAACACTACGTAGCATATATTCCTTTATAACTTACTCAAAAAATTCTAAATTTCCAATTCCTCACCTTTAACCTTGTTATCAAAGAATAAAATATAATTAAATGAAATTAAGTTTAACAGACTATAATTTATGACCTTTGGCAAAATCACAACACTTTTATTAGACAAGGGGATGATTTATCACATAAGTTATAATCAAGATAAATGAAGGTTATGATATGTTATAATATTTCTCAGAGTATTGAAATCACTGCGTGAAAATTTGATCTTCAAATTCATTTATTTGGAGTTCCAAAGATAATTTAAATTTGAAAGAATTAAGTTTACTGGCAACTGACAGCAATGCATTTTAACAAAGCACAAGCAGGTAGTGGATTTCTCATTGAACTAGTTATAGAACTAAAACTCCTTACTCATGCAAGACAAAGACGTTAAGAAACTTGCTTCCAAGTCTTGTAATTCATCTTCTTCTCAAAATGATGGTGTCCAGGTATGTAGGAACAATCAGACAAAAGTCACTTAAACATGATCTTAAAGGAAACACTTCTTACAAGTTAGCTCTCCTTGAAATGAGAAAGTGACAAAACTAAACAATTATAAAATGTTAGGAAGTACAGTTATCCGTATCACATATATGAAAGGACTTCCTCAAGCTATTTAGCCCTGAAGTAGTATTTTTGGCTTGCATTTTTATGAATGTTGGGAAAAATATTTTCAAAAGTCTATGATATTATGCTACGCCACCTAACAGTTTCATACAATAATAAGAGATGTCATTAAAATGCAATTAAAGATTTACATCTCCTGCCAACCTGTCAGCATGACTCATTTTGCTTAATTATCTATGGACTTTCAGGACCACCTGTCTTCAGGAGGACTTTTCCGCTTTAGGAAGTCAAAGACATGATGAGTTTTCTTCCCCACCGCACAGTCTGGCTTCAGCCCACTCATGCAAAGGAATGCCTTGAAAGTCTCCCAGTGTCTGCTGTGTCTCCTCTAGCAGGCGTGAACTCCTACCAGCCACTTAATAAGTGATGATTTTTAAAAATGCATCTTGAATAAATACAAATGAAGGATTGCAAAAGGCTGGTGCTTTTTTCAAATAGTAAACTGCCTTTGGGGTCTATTGAAGCCTCTTCTCTCCTTCACCAAGTTTTACTCATTAATGATTCACTTTTTTCTACTTGCTAATGCTGTCTGGAACACATACATTTTAATCAGAAGGATTACATTAATTTTCTAGTGACCTACATGAATACATATGTAAAACAATGTTAAAAAAAAGAGACTGTTATTCATAGAAATTGACTTTGAAAGAATATTGCTTAATTTAGCTGATATCACAAAGTGAACTGTGGTGACCACAAAATTTTGTTTTCAGTAATTTGACTTTAATTTTTATGTTTGGAAATAAATTGGCATTTAGAAAGCATTATTTTTCCAAGCTTATTAAATTATTTGTTATAATTTATCTTCCTATTTTGTAAATGCATCCATACATTATGGAAATGCAATACATGGAAGTGGGGGTGTTTTGGACTTTAAAGCCGAACTGCTTGGAGTTGAACACCAGCGTGGGCATTTATTCAGTATGACCTTAGGCAAGCTACCTCATTTCTCTCTAATTTAATATCCTCCTCTATTAAATAAATATATGAAATGACTGGCCTTCCAAGGCTGCTATCAATATTAAGAGCATGTGACTGCCTCTTCTATATGATGGCTAATATCTTGGCTAAGGTAAAAAATGAACATTGTTTTAGTCAAAACTCACTCCTTGCCAACTTTTCACACAAGCATATCTCCTTTAGTCATGTCTAATTTCCAAATAAAAACAGAAATGGATTCCTAATTATGCTTAAGATAATATAACTACCCAAAGTAAAATTACAAATGTAATATATATTTAACCAGATCATTTATATGCTCAACATGACATAACTATCCCCTGTACAACTGCAAATACATTAAAAATTTAGAGTTGATGGTAATGTCCCTTGAGGAACATTTTTTAGTATCTCAAATTTAAATACGACTACCACTAATATTCTCTTAGTTGATGTTGCTTTTCCTGACAGAGAAATTGAGTGAAAAACTCAAATATTTGTACAAACACACTCTTTGATAGAAACATTCATGTCAACTATAATCCTTGTTTCTGCCACTGATCATGTGGCCTTAGCTAGTATTTATAATTACTTTCTTCCGCAGCCCATTCTATATTTCCTTTACCCTAAGCAGTTCTTGTTTCTTACACCGGAGGCGTGGTCCATCCCTTCACTCTAGCTAAGTCTGTGCCCTTTGTCATCCTTCCCGGATTAAGCTGTTGAAGTCTCCCATTGGCTTGAATCACAGGATACGGTAGCACCAAGAGCAGCCCTAAAGGTAACTTTATTACCTCCATTGTGGAGAAGCAGTTCAATTGCTCCATGGTCATCTTGATCAATCACCTCTCCTAGAACTGCTATTCCATTCTTAGTCTGTTGGCTTAAGGGCATCAGAAGCTCACAGTGGCTGGGAGGAAGCCTGGGCTTCCAATTCAATGGATTGTTTGCTGTGGCTCCTGAAAGGAGCACTCCCTTCTCTGGGAACAAATGTTGT
Source organism: Acomys minous (assembly GCF_964271855.1). Lineage (NCBI taxonomy): Eukaryota > Metazoa > Chordata > Mammalia > Rodentia > Muridae > Acomys > Acomys minous. The sequence continues at coordinate 33,857,722 of NC_140487.1, forward strand.
AGGCCAGCATAACTTAAGGTTGCAGGAAGAAAAACCAAAGAGTTTTCCCAGGGGATCACTTGGAATAAAGAGAATGGGACTATTCCCCCCTTCCACACACTGATTCCTGAACTCATGTATTCTGGCTATGCGAGAAACCATAATATATATTGATTGTTAATTCAAAGCATATATCTCGTTCTGGAGAACACTGGCCTAGCCCACAGGATGCTGCCGCCAAATTACTATAACTGTGTCTGCAAAAGGCCATTTCATCTTTCTATCAGGCCAGCTGCTTCAAAATGTTGGGGAACATGGGTAAGATCAGTGGATTCCACAATTGTGGGCCCACTGCTGCCCTTCTCTGCCTCTAAAGTGAATTCTCTGGTTGGAAGCAATGCTGTGTGGAATATGGTGAGGAAGGCATTCTGTAAGTCACAGTAATTCTTTGGATATTCCAGAATCAGTGTCAATTCAAAATCAGTATCCACTAGGCCCTGGAAAGTCTGAGTGTTTCCTTTACCACACTGTACTGTAACTCTTGTAATGGGCTGTAGATCCCTCTGGGGAAGAACTGGAGGAAGGTTAACAGTAAAACTCTTAGTTATTTGATCAAGGTTCATCCTCAGGGAAACCTACATGTCCCTTCAAGAGGGTCTGCAAACTGACTCAAACCTGTAACTTGCTTCATAGGCCAGAGATTCCCCCTTTGCCACAATCTAGTGTAGCCTTTCATTGGTTTCAGAATTTTTCTGTAGATCAAACAAAAATTCAATAGTCTTATCTGTTCCTGCCTAAGAACACTATGATTCTAGGATTTAACAACCAGAACCAAATGTCCAGACAAGTCATGCCAACATAAAATTCACTTCTGTTGTGCTGCCCATTACGTTAGGCTATTGAGGCCATCACTTTGTCCATGCTGCCATTATGATGACTGAGATTATCTTGCCTCTGGAGATTCAGTGCTGCCACCTGGCCCTGCCACTTTAGGGCCCAATTACACTCAACTGGGCAGCAGTGGCTCCAGCCCTAAGGTCTGACACAAGGAAGCGTGACACCAAAGCTCTCGGAATGTGCTGGTGCCCCACTGACCACTTTGCATCTTATAGGATTGGGGACGGCCATGTCTTCTGGGCCTTCCCATGTTGGAAGATTTGGTTTTACACAGTACACTCACTCTGTCACTGCAACGTCCCTGAGCCTTATAATCCTTTTTATCAACACTAAACCAAGGGATATCCGGAATCTCCAACTATTTTTTCAATAGGTCATCTTTTGACCAATGCTCAGACAAACTTCTCAACCATATTTTAAAGTTTGTGAACTTTCATATTAAACTTAAAACCACCACTCAATGGGGTCAAACCAATACACTCAGCTTGATCCAGTTTTATATTTCTTTCGCCATTATATCACACCTTTATCATCCATTCCCACACATGTTCCCCCAGAATTCTGCTTGAATTAGTTAGCAAACTCCTAGGTTCTTTAGTAGTGCAGCATCTCCGCATAGACTACACTTTCTCCCTGCTCTCTAGGACCCTGCTTAGCCTTCAGTCTTGCTATAGGTCTAGAGACAACTGTTGGTGGGTTCTGAGGGACACCAGTATTGTCTTGCCTGGCATCTCATTCACAGAAAGTCACTGCTGATTTAGCAGACAATAAAGGGTTAATATCCTCAATCAACAGTGGAAAAGGCAGTGTGTGAGTACATCTGCTGAAGGTAGAAAGACTACTTCCTGAGGAGAGATAGATCCTTGAGAATCTGCAGGTTCAGAGTTCTCAGCTTCAGTAGGGTCTCCCCACACATCTCCATCCCATGTCATAGAATTCCCCTGTTTACAAATTAATGCTCTTACTTTCATTTTTGTCACCTTCTGAAGCTGAGACTGGAACCTCACTATAATTCAGCTACTCTTATAATGAGGACAAGGGCTTGATTTGCTACCACTTGAAACCTGTTGGTGCTGAAGAGAAGATTCTCTTCCAGGGCACACTTAGAAACTTTTAGCCTGTGTATGGACATCTTGATCAGGTCAATTTATTATTGAGTTCATTTTTTTCCTTTACCATAGTCTGAGATGGTAGAAATTGTTAATTTTGTCACTGAGTTCCTTCTATTTTTTTGTCAGTGTATTGCAGAGATGCTCAGAGGAACTGACCTGCATCATCATTTTCTCTATTTTTCCACAGGTTGCCAAAGTTTTAATATACCTCATCACCAAATATGTAGTGTCTCACAAGTTGGTGAATCAAGATAATCAAATACACTCATCCCCTTAGGTTTGAGTTCACACCATGGGCTTTCAGTACTCTCTGAGTGTGCAGAAGAAACTTCAGTAACTGTAGGTGTTGGCAAATTGGAAAGTGTATTCCAGATGCTTAAATATTTATTCTTATACTTCTGTTGTTCTAGAACCATTTCTGGCATTAAAACCTGTGTTAGTCATGATTCCCTGGAAAACAAAACTTTATATAAATATATATGATTTCTTAGAAAGGCTAACAGACTGGACCATCTAATGCAGCAATGCCTGGATCAACAGAAAATCCCAGAACCAGTAGTTTTTCAGTCCATAGGACTGGATGTTTCACATGGTGTTTAGTAGACACTGGACTCCTGAAGACGTCAGCTCTCATGTCCATGATGGAATAAACTTGCTAACGAGAGCAAGCAGACAAAGGGAGTGCAAGCTTCCTTATTGCACATTCTCCTGCTTCAGATAGCAGACAGAAACTGTGGCCAAGATTAACAGTGCATCTTCCCACATCAAAATATGTCTTAGTTATGCATCTTCCCACTTAAAGATACAAATTAGAATTGGGCCCTCCCTCCCACTTCAAATGATTTAATTAAGAAAAAGAATCCCTTACTTGTGTGCCCAGCCATTTTGATTTTAGTTAATTTCAGATATAGTCAAATGGACAAAAAGAATAACCACCACAGACATGAAGGAGATAAGACACAAAGTGATACAAGTTTCAAAGTAAAATCCGCATGCCTTGGTGGGTTGCATAGGGTTTGGTGATGATTGGCTGACAACTGGGAAGTTAAGCATCCCTCTCTTTGAAGTAGGATATAGGTGGGTGTGAAGGGATTACTTCCTAAGCCTGCTTAGCTCTGAATCTTTTCACTTGGGCAGCATGTCAATTAGACTGATATATTTTTAGAAAGGCAAAATGGGGCTCAGCTTGTAGACTGAAGACAAACTATGGGGCAGAGTTAAAAGCAGCTAGTAGCTCCCTGTGTTGGCTTTCCATTGCTGGGGTAAAACACCCGAAAAAAAAACCAACTTGAAAGAGAAAGCTTCCCTGTGGCCCCATCACTAAGTAGCAGAGACAGGGAGCAAGGAATGCATGATATAACAGAAAGACTGCAGAGCTCATAGCATACAGGAAGTACAGAATGAACAAACAAGAGCAAGGACAAAACATACCCTTCAAATGCAAGCTCTTAAACATCTTCACCCATGCAAATCTAATCCTATTTCCCCTTCCCAATCTCCTAGTGCCAAGGGCTGAGAACCCAATCTCCAAAGCATATGATTTTAGAAGGTATTCATATCTAAGCCATACCATCTCCCAAATTATGGAAATACACACAGAATAGACCAAATTTCAGATTGAATCTGACAAAGAATCTATTATCTCCAAATCTTCCACCAAAGAAAGACTGTTTTAATGGTACCTATTACAAATCATACAAAGCAGTAACTACCAGGTGAAGTGTGCTATAAAGAGCAGGATATTAACCTGCAGGGGAGGAAATAGACAAGCATGACTCACTGTAACAGTTCTACAAAGGAAACTAGGATGTCTGTAGAAGATCTTGCAGAGGGTATCTTATAAGCTAATATTCTGTGCCACACATTCAGCTGATAGACTTTCTTTTGTATAATCTTATCAATGGTGAAATGATGTTTTGCTTAAAACAACTAAAATATCTGATCATGTCTTTGTGGAATTTTAATTTATTTCCTCAGCATGTTTCTGTATGGAGGCACAGACAACCTTAAAATCCTTTTCAACTTGACTAAATATCAGATAGATGATGGCTTAAAGCCCTGGCCTTTATTCTCATAGAACATTTACTTCAGAAAACTTGTAATTATATCTTTGTTTTTGCCTCTATCCTTTTACAATTTTCACTCTACCATTTTCAATGCAGGATCATCTCTTTCTTAAATGTGGAAAGTATCTTTAAATTATTTATTTTCATATTATGAGTATTTGCCTGTATGTATGTTTGTATACCACATATGTCCTTGTTGTTGTTTTGTGAAAGCTAGACAGATGGTTTTTAGTGGCCATTGTGGGTATTAGGAACCAAACCAGGGTCCTCTGAAATAGTGGTCATGCCATGATCTTAACTGGTGAGTCATCTCTGCAGCTCAATGGAATCATCTTCTGAAGTGTAATTATCAAGGAAGTCAGAGGCTTTCTGTCCCAATCAATTTTAATAAACAGAGATGGCCCCAGACTCTGACCTGGAGCTCTTCAGCCATTTGCATCGGTGGAGCTGAATATGTGTCTGTCCTTTTTCTGCTCTCTTTTGTGTCACCACCAACATGACAGAATTAATTCAGTGGGAATGCCCCCCCCCTTGCCTAATGCAGTCTTTTTGTTTTGTTTTGTTTACTTTAAAACAGGCTGATGCATTTTGTCAGTGCTTCTTTTAGAATTTCCTGAATGTCACCTTATTTACTTTGCATGCCTTTTAGAAGCCATCTGTGTTTCTTCTAAGCATCCTTTCTACTGATATGAATCCATCTTTCTTTTTTTTTAAATTTTAATTTATTATAATTTATTCAGATTATGTCCTGATTATTATCCCTTTGCCCCTCGATTGATTGATTGATTGATTGATTTTATCTTCCCATTCCTGCCTCCCTCCCTCTTTCACTCTATTCCCCTCTCCTACACCTGTGCCAGAAGAGGACCTCCCCCACCCACCATATGATCACAGCCTATCAGGTCTCATTCAGATAGCTTGCTTCCCCTTCCTCTGAATACCTCCAAGCATCCACACCAATTGTAAGTGGTCAAATAGAGGGCATCAGAGCTCATCTCAGAGGCAGTCCCCTCTCTCCTCAGAACCACGGGGAACGAGCTGTCCATTGGCTAGGTCTGAACATGGAGTCTACGTTTACTGCAGACGAAGAAAGACATTCATGGTATATACTCACATATAAGTGGACATGACCCCAACATAGATGTCCTCTGAGAGACTCCTCCCAGTAGCAGATTTGGACAGATGCTGGGACTTGCTGCTAGACTCTGGGTGAAAATGCTACTGGAGGATGGAAGGATCCAGAGGGATCAGGAGCCCCACAAGGAGACCATCAAGGCAGGCAGATCTGGATCCGGGGTGGGGGTTGGGCTGCACAAACTGATGCACCAACCAATCAATCTATCTTTCCATGAATGCTCTAATTTTTGCCCTCTCTTTTATAAAAATCTTTTTTTCTTCATCATCATTATCATCATCATATTTTCTATGTCTAAGTATATAAGTATATTGCCTGCATGTGTGTATCTGCATACTTTATGCATGCATGAAGTTAGGATGTTGTGAATAGAATCCAGATCCTCTGGGAAAACACCCAGCTCTTTTAACCACTGAGATCTCTCTCTAGTTCTGCCCCTCTCACAGTTTTAACAACTTTGTTTTTGTTTAATCATTCTATCTTCCATAAAATTAGTGCCAGAATAATTTATATATACATACATGTACACATATACAAATATGGGCACATACACATACACTCACATGCATACACATACACACATATACATACGTAATGGAATATTACAAAAAGCCCATGAAAAATTAATATTCTATGTTTGTAACAAAAAGTCTTGAACCCTGTTGTTGCCTCTTTTCTTAGATCAACATGAAAAATACGTTTTTACCAAGTTGTAAACCCTGTCGTTGTCTCTTGTCTCAAGTCTCCATTCACAGAACAAACATCTTAAGAGTTTTCCACTCAGCTACTCTATTGCCCTCTCACTCACTTCTAACCTCACTTAATAGCAAGCTTTTGCTACCACTTGTCAACAGTTACTGCTCCAAGGGTCTCTAATAATATTTTCTCTAGACCCAGCAGAAAGGTATCATCTTAACACAGTTGATCACAAAGTCTAGCTCTTTTCTAATTCAAATTCTCTTTGGATAATCTGTCTATTTCCATAGTATCTTAATGTCTTAATTGGGATACAATTGTTATTTTTATATTATAAAACAATAATTTGGCCAGTGGCTTCAAATGTGGTTTATATCTGTAGATAGCTCAGAATTTTCTTTTGGGGTAAATATCCAGATGGATTCTGATTAAGCACATGCTTATAAGTCGGTGTGTTATTGAATATCTTAAACATTTTCCACCTTTAATTTCTTCTTTGTTATTCTCCTAAGCCTAACTGCTCCTAAGCATTGCAAGATGATTTGGATAGATTTCCAAGTTAAAAACTTGGGATTAGCCTGTTATTTTACACGATCCTTGCCACAGTCCCTATGACTATTTCAAATACATTTTAAATCTATCTGCTTCTTGTGATTACTTTGACGTAATTCTGTAGCAAGTCCTTTTGCCATAACTTAACCAATTCTGTCAATTTTCATATCAGGGATTCCACTGACAGTTTTAAACCCTATAAATAATTGAACTCTTCTAAAAGATCAGTACTATACACAGAAAAATAAACTATACTATTGAAGCAGAAAAAGCATAACTTGTGGCCTGTCTCCAAATAATTAATGATAATTAATGATATTTTAATAAAAATTAATACTTAATTTCTTGTACTCAGGAAAATGACTTACTATTTGCAAATTCTTTTAAAAATTTTTTTATTTTATTAATTTATTCAGATTACAACTCAAGTGTTATCCCATCACTTGCATCCTCCTGTTCCTCCCTCCCTCCCACTTTCACCCTATTTCCCTCCCCTAGGTCTATGACCGAGGGTGAACTCCTTCCCCTCTATATGATCATAGGCTATCAAGTCTCATCTTGGTAGCCTGCCTATTCTTTCTTTGAGTGCATCAGGCCTCTCCACCAAGGGGAAGTGGTCAAATATGGGGCACAAGAGTTATTGTCAGAGTCGGTCCCTGCTCTTCACATAACTGTGGAGAATGTCCTGTCCATTGGCTAGATCAGAGTAGGGGTTCGATGTTTACTGCTTGTATTGTCCCTGTATTGTTAGTGCAATAGTTTGAGAAGACCACTCTGATTCTTTCTCTAACTTTATTTCATTGTTGTTGAACCCAGGGCCTCACGCATGCTATATAAACACTCTACTACAAGATATATTTCCAATATTTCCAATCTCATTTCTTTTCTTTTCTTTTCTTTTTTTCATTTGACCTTGATCACTATACTTGGTTTTGGCCGTTCTTGTCTAGTTGTACTTAAAAATCACCCTTAAGTTCTCTGTGAATGTTCTCAAGTAGATGCTCTGCCTCTTCAAAGCCACAGTAGAATTCACACATGCACATTACAACAGTTGCCTTGAATAGATGTACCTGAACTAGTTCTTGCCATATATTCTACATAAGAAATTGTTCTTTTACAGTATTATGTATTATGCTGATAATCATCATATTTCTGCTTGGTATCTGTCTCCCTAACAAGGCTGACTTATTATAAGATTTGGGATGACATCTGCTTCTAAACTGTTGAGCCTTTCCACCTTTATTTGCTGAACAATAAATTGGAGATGCTCCAAGTCTTTATTAGTAGAATAAGTTCTCTTCTGGAAAACATGCTTTTATGTCTGTGACAGTGAGCATTTGTTCTTAGTTCTAATGAGAAGTCACTATGAAGAGAGTGATGTTCTCCCCCGTTTTTTCTAAAGTAACTTTTGTTTTTGATGCTCTTTAAAAATTGTGTCTGTATTCGGTTAAAGCATATTTCATAAAATTACCTCGACTAAAAGTAAGTGAACACACAATAGACTGAATGCAAGAGTTGTATGATAATCATGTTGTTACTACATATTTAGGATTTCTTGGAGGCACCATTCAAGGCTTCTTGGTGATGCTGTTTGAGATCATGAACAATTAGGAGACCAGAAATGTGGCTTTGCCTGGAATAGGCCAATTTCAAATTAACTTCATCAACCATTGTGCAAAATTGCTTCTCAGGGAAATCAGATGCTCAAGAACACAAATCAGTTATCAAAACAGCTTTATTGTAATGCACATCTCCAATATGTTTATGCAACCTACACAAACAAACATAAGTCCTCATTGAAAAGCTTAGCTCCATCTGCAGAGGAGTTCTGTTAAGAACACTTTGGTTTGGTACTCTGAGATTGGTATTTTAGCTTCACAATTACTGAGCTTTTAGGATGAATATATCCTTTATTACTCATGTGTCTGGCATCATTTAGTAAAAACCAAAAAAAAAAAAAAAAGATTTATTCCTGAAAGTAGAAAGAACATCGGGTTATAAAATTATTGGTAAGAATTGAGAACGTAGCCTCATGTGAGTGTGTTAAAACCATAGCAGGTCAACTAGCCTTGATGACTTATTGGAGGGAGCAGCTCAAGAAAGGATGTATCTTCCTTATCTGGCACCTATAAAGAAAAGAAAATTTAACACTGCGATGCTTAGGCTCCAGCAGCCTGTCATCTGACCACCCAGTATATGTTTCGAAGACCAGCAAGCAGAGAACTCTTGATTGTCATGGGGACTTCAATTTGTTTCAGTCCCTGCTATTGATATGGCTTACCAGAATTATTGTCTGCACATCCAGCTATTTATGTATGTGGACCTGCTTGCTATCTGCCTATTGCCTATTTATGCATTTGAGCATGGTGCTGTCCATATGTAAGACTCACGTCTATAGCTCAAGTCTGATTATACAGTTAGACCATGTGTGTGTACAAAGACCCCCCAACTGCTTCCTTCAATTTCCACGTAACTTGCATTTCTATCAGTGTGCTGGCTAATTTGATGTCAACTTGGCCCAAGATAGAGTTTTCTGAAAGGAGGGAATCTCAATTGAGGTAATTCCTCCACAAAATTTTGCTTCATGATATTTTCTTTATTAATGATCAAAGGGGACAGTCTCAGCCCAGTGTACATGGGACCATCCTGGGCTGGGTCTTCCTGGGTCCTAAAAGAAAGAAGGCTAGGAAAGCCATGTGGAGCAAGCCAGAAAGCAGCATTCCTCTGTGGCCTCTATGTCATCTCCTGACTCCAGGTTTCTTCTTGAGTTCCTATCTTCACTGCTTTTTGATGGTAAACTGTTATATGGACTATGAGTGAAATAAACCCTTTCCTCTGCTTCTTTGTGTTTGGTAATGGTGTTTCATCGAATCAACAGTAACTTTGCTGAAGACAGTTAGTTTCACAGATTTTATCTTCTTCAGACTCTTTGCCTTCTTAATCCCATGTAGGCATTTTGTAATTTACATAGATAATTTTATTGTATAATATGCAATGTGTGACAAGTTATCATAGTATTTAATATTGAAATGAAAGTAACTGTTTGCCTTAGAGAAGACTATCAAAGAATTGGAACATATGGCAAATTGCTGTTAATGAAACTGTTATAACTTGTCAGTGTATTTGGTTTTCAGTAAATTATGACATTATGTTTGTGTGTGTTTCTGAAATAACATATTCATGACAGAAAAGCACACTTAAATATCCAACAAAACATATACAAGGGGCTTGTCATTATTAACATATTTTAAAGATAACTTAAAAAAGGAACAATTCTTATCATTTAAAATTAAAATTAATGACATCCTACAGACTGGGGAAAGATCTTCACTAACCCTACATCTGACAAAGAGCTAATACCCAAAATATATAAGGAACTCAAGAAAGTAAACCAAGTAAACCACCAAACCAAATATTCCAATTAAAAATGGGGTACAGAACTAAACAGATAATTTTCAAAAGAGGACTATTGAATGGCTCAAAAACACTTAAATAAGTGCTCAACTTCCTGAGTCATCAGAAGAATGCAAATCAAAATGACTCTGAGATTCCAATTTATACTTATTCGAATGGCTAAGAATAAAAACTCAAGTGACATCACTTTACTGGTGAAGATATGGAGAAAGAGGGACACTTCTTCATTGATGATGGGAGTGCAAACTTGTACAACCACTTTGGAAATCAATCTGGTGCTTACTCAGAAAATTGGGAATAGCTTTACCTCAAGACCCAGCTGTACCACTTCTGGGGATATACCTGAAATGTGCTCCACAATACAACAAGGACATTTGCTCAACTGTGTTCATAGCAGCTTTATTCATAATAGCCAGATCTGGAAACAACTTAGATGTCCATCAAGTGAACAATGGATAAAGAAACTGTGGTACTTTTACACAATGGAATACTATGCAGCTATTAAAAACAAGGAAATCTTGAAATTTGCAGGCAAATGCGTGGGACTATAAAGCATCATCCTGAGTGAGGTAATTCAGACACAGAAATACACACATGGTATATACTCCCTTCTAAGTGGATATTAGCCCAACATTAATATCCTCTGAGAGACTCCACCCAGTGGAGGATCAAGACAGATACTGGGACTGGCAGCAGGACTTTGGGCGGAGCTTTGAGAATTGTATGGAATAATGGGAGTGGTGGTAGTAGAAGGTGGAAGGTAGTGTTCAGGAGCCCCACAGTGAGACCATCAAGGCCTGTAGATCTGGACCCAGAGGGACCTTCACAAACTGTTGCCCCAACCAAGGACAGTGCATGCAGAGAACCTAGACCAGACGTAGCTGATGGACAGCTCATTCTCCACTGTTGTGGGTGGAGCAGGGAATGCCTCTGGCATGAACTCAGGTGCTTGCAATTTGATCACTTCCCCTTGGCTTGGCGGCCTTGTTGGCACACAGAGGAAGGGGATGCAGGCTACCTGGATGAGACCTGATAGGCTGTAGTGAGAGGGTGGTGGAGAAACACGCCTCCACCATCAGATGTCTAATGGAGGGGAGGAGAGTGGAGGAGAGAATGAGGGTGGGGCTGGGAAGATAAGATCAAGGAGATAATAATCTGCATGTAATGTGAATAAATTATAATTTTAAAAAATTAAAAATTAAAAAATTATTTTTAAGTTGAATTGTATTCACTTTCTTGAAATATACCTCATTCCAAATGCCAGAATTATTTCTTCATTTACTATTGATTTACCACATTAATGTCAAAATGAAACTAAAAGAAGTAAATGCTATAAATTTAAAGGACGATATGAGAGAAACAATGATAATGGAAAAAATTGTTGCAATATGGAGGATAATTAGATAGATGGGGTTTACTGAATAACCCAATGAATTGCTCAGAGCAACCTGTCTATAATAGACTGATTAGACTACTGATGCAACAGGGTTTTGGGGGGGGCACTGATTGAGAAAGAACACCTCTTTCCTGCTCCCAGGAAAACAATCCAGTAAGAAACCAAACATACAGATAACTGCTTGGTGGCTGAGGCTGGACCTATGAAGAACAATAGAAAGGGGTTCTCTGGTTTGGGAGGCTGAGACCTATGCCAAAGCAATGGTAAATCATTGAGGCTCAGTGTCTCCTAAACATGTGGGAGCTCAATTCTCAGTCTAGGCTGGTAACAGCCCCTCCTGGTTCCATTCTGGACAGAAGCAAAACCTTCATTTCCTGGTGTGTGGGGAAAGACTGCTGGAGACATCATAATTGTGTATGACATCAGAAACCCAAGAAGGCGTTAATGTCTTTCTGCAAAGAAAATGATTGCAGTATTAAATTGTACTTAAGTGTAAATTTCTCCCTTTTTTCTGAATTTCTTAGTTGTGCTATTTCAACAAATGTAATATACTCACATGATAAAGCCAAAAATATATGAGCACGTTCAACGAACCAAAGGCATTTCTGCTTTGTCTCGCAATGTCAGTGCCTTTTTCTTTCCACTATCATTGAATACGTTTATATATTTAAGAATTAACTGCATATACACACGTGCGTCATTTTTCTACTCTTCTTCCTTAATCTTTCTTGAATCTCTATTCTTTCATGAAAACATACTACAGATAAAATACTGGGAGTTGCTCAAATTTCATTTGATACGTTTTAGAAATCACTCAAATTTAATATTCAACAAAATGTATATTATGCTTGAATATTTCTGCTACAGGTTAATTGCACATTAACTACAATGGCTATGCAATTATTAGTTTAATACTTATGTCTAAGCAGGAAGGTATACTGCTGTTTGCAGTATACAGGTAAGTTATTTACACCTTCCTACATTTTCAAGGTAACAGTATTTCATGAGAAAAATGTAAGTGTAAATGTATATTGAGATATTGCTTTTTAAAAATTACACAGGAAAGGTGCTAAATATGTTACCTATCACAATCTGTATAAGCATGAGGTTATCATAACCATTCACAGGTTCATAGTGTTATATTAAAAGAATTTATGCTTATATTTTAATTACTCACCAGAACTGTTAAATATTTGTATATAAATGGTGAACATTAAAATCAAATTTTAAGGCCGATTTGTATTGAAATTGTGAGAACTCTTTTATGTTCTAGAATTTCATTTCTGAAAGTAAAGCAAGACTGCACACTTCATAAACATTTAATGTGATTTTCTGAATTGCTACAAATACAACTATATTTCTCTGTAGTCATTTTCTCTCCGACGCTTACCTTGAAACCTGATGTTTTCTTGCTTACATAATCCAACTCCCAACTCTGTTTCCTGATGATGTGCTTTTCAGTCTTTGTTCTCCCTCCTCCCAAGTGCCTCTTCAGAGCTCTTCCAGCAGGGCTGGTATCTGCTCAGTGTCCTCTCTGCCGCATCAAATAGCCCGTGCACCTGTCCTGATATACAGTCTCCATCTGACTTCCACATGTCCTAAAGATATCTCTCTTCTGAATACATGGTGTCGGTCCATTCTATTTCTAGGATATTAACCTAAGCTTTTTGTTCAACATAATAATAATTTAATGTAACCAGTTGTCAAAAATAGCGGACATCCGTTTAATATCCCCTTCTTTTTTCCCTCTCTGTTGAGTTCTATATCCTGACTAATCGAGTTATAATATTTCCTACTTTACCTAGCAAACCAGTCTACTAGAATTTAATTTTTCATGTCTTATAAGTGTTTAGTCATTAATTTTATTATGTTCACAAGTGTGTGGAGTTTTGTCACATTTCAATTTTATTTATTATACTTGCATAAAGATTTTGTGTGCTTTAAGTAATCCAAACACCCCCAGTACTGAATGCTGCTTCTCTAGTAGTTCTTAGAAATATAGTTAAATATCTCATAGATAGAACCATTACACTAGAAAACCAATTTCTTAAAAGCAAAGACAAAATTGAATGAATTTTATTGAGTATTTTCATTAAGATACTTAAAACCTTTTATTCTGTGATATAAAGATGTGGACTAACAATTCTGTGATTGAAGAGCTTTATATTATACATAACTAATATTAGAAAATAAATCCTTTACTATTATCCAATATTATGTCTCTTTTTAATGTACTAAGGAGAGTTTTTCTAATCTAAAAGAAAAATCATATTGTAGCAATAATTTAATTTCCAGATAGATTGTTTAAATAGAATTGACCAAAATCACAACATTAAAAGATACAAGATATGCACCTCATAGAAAGCTATACTATTACCTAAAGGTACTTGTAACTGAATGACTTCAAATCCTCAGAAAAAAATCAATTTAATTTTGAGCAATATAATATTCAGTGTCTGAGCATTGCTGTACAGCTCACAGAAATGTAAACAGTGAATGGATATTTAGTTCCAACATGAAAAAAATAACAGTTATTATGTCATTTTAGTGCTACTAAGAGGAAGGAAAGTGATTTGTCTTTTCAAAATCTTTTTGAAACAGGAGACAGGTATAAAAGGATTGATTAACTCTGTCACAATTACAGTCTCAGGCCAGATGCTTATTGCTCAACAACCTTCTGATTGTCCATCCTTATAGAAGCACAGTATGCTATTAAATCACAGTTCTTTAATTCTACGACTGCTTTTGAAGATAGTCCTGAATGAATTTTCTCAAAGCTCATGAGAATTAATTAACAGGGGTAAGTTAACAGGTTGATGAGATCATTATCAAATAAAAATTAGACATCAACTTCAGTGGATGTGCACTGGGATGGAAAGAACTTAATTAGGATATGGGAAATCAGAAGTCATATTTTATTTAGCTCTAATTAATCAGTTAGTTAATTTTGGGGGACAACATCTCAACCTGTAGCCAAGCTGCCATTTCACAACAATCCCCTGCCTCAACTTAGTATGTGCTTGATTTAAGAAATTAGATTTCATTTAAAAACATCAGTTCCCAAATTGTCCTCCTTTTCTTCCCCCAAACTATACATTCGTCGTCTTTCATACATGCAGCTCATATGTATTAGGTGAAATTGTCCATTGCCTTTAAGAGGAAGTTTGACTATTTTAGAGCTCAAAATAATATGGAAGGCATGTTCATTCTGCATTCATGTGTGCGTCAGTTAGACTTTCATCAAAGTCATAAAATACCTGAACAGAACAAAAGGAAGGATTTTGACACACAGTTTCAGGCTATCACAGCAAGGAAGGTTTCTTACAAAGCTTTTTTCTTTTTATTCATTTTATTGCATCTGAGACTCCTGCTTATGGATGGCAGTATCCACATTCAGCACATCAGTTGTTTCTTTTGAGATCCTGGTCCTTGGCATCTAAGCCTGTAGTTGGCTAGCATAGAAACCCAGGAACTAGACGTACCACCACGACTCAGATTTGCATCCCTACTGAGAAAGAGAGGTCCTAATTACTACACCTTCTTCAATGTGGTTTTTACTGATACTTAGCAACTAGTCCTTTCTGTGAAATTAATGTTATATTTTATTTGTTACCTATATTAATTTCCAAATCATATTTTATGATACTGATATTTTAAATTAAAAGTTACAAATAATCTTTGTTTCATTTTGTTATAGGGAGTCAATCAGAGAAGACTCTTCAGAAATAGTCTATAGTCAATTGAAAGTTTTTATTTCAGCCAGCTGTCAGGTATTGGGGACCCAAGTGAAGCACCAAATGTTTAAAGCAAGACACTTTTAAAGGCAAAATTTACATTCTGTTCCCTTGCTTGAAGCTACATGGGGAGGTTTTGTGCAAGCAAACATTTTAACAGAAGCTAAGATAATCAGTTTTCTGGATTTGGAGGTTTGCACAAGCAGGCCATTTAACAGAAACCAATGTAAATTAGTGAAGATAGCTCGGTTTCTGAGTCTTAGAATACAGTTGGGTAATTTTCCAAGGGATGTTCCATCAAGGAGTTCAAATTCATGTCAAGCTTAAAGTTGCTTTAGCAAGATACAAGCTAGAAGAAACTGTGCTGTCTTACCCTGTTAAATTTTAATTTAAAAATTACATTTTCCTTATCCAATCTTTCAATTCAAGATATTTCTAGATAATACTGTGGGTTTCTGGATGTGTTATTGTTATTCTGGTAAGATATTGTTTTAGTCATATGGTGGTGTGTTTGTATTAAAAACAAGAGTCCTTTTTCTGTCAGAGTATGTGATAAAAAGGAATATGATTTTGAAGATAATCCAAACAAGTCTCTGTACTCCTTGAGCTATTCATTCTTGTATCTTAGGGCAAAGGGCTGTTCCAGGGACACATGTTTAGAAATAGAAATAAAAACAGAAACAGAAACAGAAACAGAAATAGAAATAGAAATAGAAATAGAAATAGAAATAGAAAAAGTTTATTAACAAACAAGACATAAACAAGAAAGGCACCAATTGGTAGGTTAATGTGGAAGGAAAAAAAATCTCATGGACCTCACCACAAGTAGGCACTAGAAAACTAGGAACTATTGAAAGAACACAAGTGCATGTGCATGCATGCTCACACACACACACACACACACACACACACACACACACACACACACACAGAGAGAGAGAGAGAGAGAGAGAGAGAGAGAGAGAGAGAGAGAGAGAGATGATAATGATTACATCAATATCAAGATGCAATATGATTCCTGAAATCATATTACAACTTCATGCTTTCTTTATCTCTCTTTAGAAAACAAACAAAATAATGAAAAAACAGGAAAACTAAAAAGACAAAAGCACTAGAATGCATATGCACATGTATATGTGTCCATGCACAAACACCCCCAGAACACACTAAAACTAAAACAAACAAGGAAATCATAATATATAAACTAAAGGTCTGTAAGGTTAAAAACATTACCATTCAAAGTATTATGAGACAAAATATCTCCAAAAGCACCACGGAGTTTATTTTGTATTGGATGTCCAAAGTTTGGCAGAGAGCTTGCTCTTAAGTGTTATTTGTATACCCAAGGAGAAAACTAATTTTTTCTTTGTGACTGGGTGTCATTTTGGGATCGCTTCTGGGCTATAGGTGGGGCTGATGTCTAGTTCCCCTCCTAGCACTGGAAGTCCATCTGACTTGAACCTGTCCAGGCCCTGTGTACACTGACACAGTCTCTGTTGTGCCTAGAATTGCAATATTTTTATCTTCTCTTCCAAATAGTTCCCTGAGCACTGAGGGGAGAAGTTTGATAAAGACATCCCACTTAGGATTGAGTGTTTTAGGATTTCTCGCTCTCTGCACATTGTCCAGTTAGGAGTCTCTCTATTGGTTTCCATCTATTGGAAACCTCAACAATTTCCAGGACTAGTGAGTCCTTGATGTTGGAGGAATATCTTCAACCAACACTTTATTAAATCTGAGTACTCTGCAACAGCAATCTATATAATTGTCTTTATAACCATCTAGAAGTATAGCCTTTACTCCTCATCAGGGAAACTGCTCTTTGCAACAGTGATGACCACTGCAGAAAACTGCAACTGATCAAGATGCAGAGTTGTGGAGACCAGCCCAATGAAACCTGAGGCTTCTAAGCATCACAGAAGAGGTGGTGGAATACTCATCTGTTTGCTGAGTGAGTATGTCTCCTAGTAATACCAGAAGCTACACTTATAAGTCTCATTAACATGACTGCCTGAACTTGAGATGAGCAAATATCACACTGTGTTGTGTGGGATATAATGTTGATGAGGGTAGCTCAGGAGGCCTCAGTCACACAAAGTATTATGGGCAAGTAGGTTCTGCTGAGGTGGGAAGAACTCATCTTCCCCAAGAAAGAACACACTAATTATTTATCCAAACCAACTGGTCATCCCTGAAAAGATTTGTACAACTAAAATTATACAGGCCAAGTAGGCTACATGTAGGAATATATATATGTATATACATATACATGGATGCATATAGCAACAATGAATAAAAAATAAGTCATGGATTTGAAAGAGAGCAAGGAGCACCTTATGGGAAGTTATGGAGAGAGGAAGGGTAAAGAAAAACTGCTGTAGTTATATTATAATTTCAAAACAGTAAAAAAAGTGAAATAAAACTACTGGTGTTTATTCATTATAGATGGGAAATTCTTTTCCCTTTCTTCTGGAATAATGCGTTATTCTTAGTATTTTTATTTCTACACCTGTAGTTTGTTCCAAGTTTATGAGAGGCAGTGATGCAGGAATGTTCAGTTTCAAGAGGGATATGACTAGAGTAATGGAGGCATTAATTTTTCTCAGAGCTTTCCTTCTTCCTTCCTTGCTTCCTTCCCCTTCCTTTCTCCTGTAATGCCATATTACTTTGGTCATAAAACCGTAAACTGAAAACATCTTCCTTACTATTTTTTCAGGACATTGGCTATTTTAATCTACTCCCAACCCCAAATGCAGCCTCTATAAATGCTTTCACAGCCTTTTTCAAATATTAAGTTCAAAGAGAGGAAGTTTTTACACACTTGAACTTGTAATGTGCTTTTAAAGTTTTGTTAATATTAAAATATTCAGAGAGAATATTACATCAAAGTAAGGGCAATCATATTACAATATGGAATAACATGAGTACTGAATGTAGAAGAAATCTTAAAAGCATGTATTGCAACTGCATATTAGAAATGGACAAAACACGAGTTTAAAGACATCAAAAGGAACTCCACAATATTCGATGTGTAAGTACATTAAAACTACAAGAAAATGAGCATGCTTATTGATAGCTGTAAATGTCCTTAGGTCTAAAGGAAATAAAAATTCTTAGCACCCAATTATTAAGCAGTACTAATATTAAGTTAGGCTTAACGTATAATTATTCCAGATTGATGGTAAAAATTACATGTTTTAGAGATTCAGGGAAAAATTCAGTTAAAATAATTTGAGATAAAATACAAAATTCAGAGGAGGCCTCTCATCAGAGGTCTAAGGGAAGGGAATAGGGCAGAAAAGAGGGGGATGGTGGGAACTGGAAGATAAGAGCAAGGGTATAGCAATCAGGGATGCAATGTGAATAAATTATAATAAATAAATACATTAAAAAGATTACACGGAAACAAATTAAATGGGGCTGAATTAAATGTGTGTGTGTGTGTGTGTGTGTGTCTGTGTTTGGTTTTAGATAGAACTGGCAGTTGTGGTTTGGCCTATAAGTTCTTCAAAGATCCATATGTTACAGGTGTAGTTCCTGGGATGGTCAACATGTAGGAGATAAAAAGCCTTTAAATCATTAAAGGGTGTATCTTTGAAAGGGGTCTTGCACCATAGCCTATTCCCAGCTTCATTTTCTTTCTGGCCATGGCATTAGCAGTTTTATTCTACTCTGTACTGTTTCAGTATGGTAATCGCTCCTAAGAAATAAGTTTGCAGCACCGCACCGTAGAATGAAACCTCAAGAACAGTCAGCTAAAGTAACTCTTTCCTATTTGTAAATTAATATTCCAGGTATTGTTATAGTGGTAGAACGCTAACACGCTAGCTTAAATAGGAATCAATAACCTAGATAAGAACTCATCTTCTAACAATAGAGCCATAGTGAGTTGAGAGCCACTTGCACTTTGATGTTGATTTACAGATGACATTCCCAGGGAGAGAAGCAGGGACATTCATGAGTGTCCAAAATCAGGAAAGCAAACTAGAACGTCTTGTTCTTGAAAACAGAAATGGTTCAAAGGTTGATGGTTAAAAAATACATATGTACTTGTCCAATACTATCTCTTCTTTTGAGCAGTTTCTGTTCAGATCTATAGTCAATTTTATTGTATTTTTTTTGTTGTTGTTGTTCTTTGCTTTCTAGATTTTTTTCCCAGTCCACAGGCTTCTTCCTCACTTGGTTGTTTCCTTTGTTGTACAGAAACTTTTATAGTTACATAAGATCCTATTTGTCAATTGTTAGCTATATTTTCTCAGTGACTGGAGTCATGTTTAGTCCTGGAAAGTGCTATGCAGGCTACTGGGAGCAGGCAGTGTATGAAGCTGCGACTCCTATGATCCCCGAAACCAACCTGGCAAGCAAGATGTCCATATGTCCAATAGTGGCAGTAGTGCCACATCCACAGTGAGGCAAGGCATGGAAAGGGACTCAGAAAATCAATAAATTGAGAAAGAGAGGGAGAGAGAGAGAGAGAGAGAGAGAGAGAGAGAGAGAGAGAGAGAGAGAGAGAGAGAGAGAGAGAGAGAGAGAGAGAGAGAGAGAGAGAGAGAGAGAGAGAGAGAGAGAGAGAGAGAGAGATCACTGATCTGCCTTTCAATGATCACACTGGACTCTAGTGGGCACTTTTACTTACATATATGGTGCTAATTAAACTAAATGTGGGTACTGGTTAATTTTTATTGGCAGTTTGAAACAGCTCAGAGTCCCTTGGGGAAAGGGCATCTCTGATAAAGAATTCCCTCGAAGTGGGCTGTGGTGATGCTGGTGCGGAACTGTCTTGGATGATGAGAGGGTCCCATCCACTGTCAGTGACTCTATCATCAGCAATTGGCCTTGAACCATATAAGAAAGAAGGCAGAGAGCAAAGCAGAGATAGTGAGAGCCAGCCAGCCACAACTTATCTCTGTGGCTCCTGATTTTAGCTTCTCTTTGAGTTCTTGCTTTGACTTTCCTCAGTGATGAACTGGAAGTGTGAGATGAAGGAAATTCTTTCCTCTCCTTGTTGTTTTGGTTGTAGTGATTATGACTATAAAGAAAATAAAGTAGAAGAGTGGGCTACAAAATAACACCAAGTCACAAGCTTGGGGAAAAGACTGGTTGGGATGAGTCAGGACATTTGGTAAGAGACAGGAAAGAGCTGGTGAAACAGAATGATTGAAAAGTATTTTGTAAAGTCATGAAACTGTCAAGTGACAAAATTAATTAATAAGAGCTACAACTGAAGAATGAAATAACAAATAAATGCTATCACATGCCATATTTGTAGGCCGGGGTGTCAGACTAAACTACCAACTATGTAATTCCTATTTGGATGTCATTTCATATTTAAATATAATTTTACAAATTAATTATAATTGACATTAAATAAAACATGGGCCTTTTGAAGTACAGAAGTATATAGAATATTGGCTATGAAAAGGGAAAAATCATAGAAAACCATCATAAGTTATAGCTAAGATCTAGAAACTGATACTCTATATCTGAGCACTTAAAGTTTTGAGGATTAGTTCTTCCTACTTTCTATCAAGCAGTAAGCCTGAGGCAGACTGCCTACATGAAAGCCTTTGAAGTAAATTCAGAAGAGCATCCACAAATATAGTTTGAAAGGCTTTACCAGATTTATCTGTATAATTATTATGTCTGTAAGACCAAAGCCAAGAAAGACTATTTTAATAAAAATGTGTATAGTGAAAAATGTTAATAATACCCATAAAATATAATATGTACAATAGAAAGTAAATTTCTAGCATATATCATGAACACTTACAACAACCAAAAAAAAAACCTTCATAATAAAAGAAAAAGGATATCAACAGCTAATACCAATGACAGAAAGCGTTCTATAGCGATAGTGTGAACTAATATATGGTGAGAGTCAATAATAAGAGATGTGTAAAATGACCAGACAAGTTTATTGGTGACTAATAGAAAATACAACATGATGTTTTACATATAAACCTGTATGTAATTTGTTTATTCAAGATATACAAACTGCCACACACACACACATTATTGAATTGGAAGTAGTCTAATTAATTAACATAGGACTTCAAATGCCTACAGTTTTGTAGCAAGAGCATTTACCATCAAGTGTTTCAGCAGTTTTGAAAGCACAAAATATTGTTATTAATGACATTTGTTATTAATGCCTGTCTGTCCAATACATGTCTTGAGTACACTGCACCTACCTAACTATAATATTGTATCTTTTTGCCTATTTCCTTATTTCTCATTTCTGTGTCTACTGCAGTGTACAATAACTATTATTATTATTTCTCACTGTTTCTGAGATTACTATTTTGTAGGTTCTACATGTAACTAATAAAGTATTTTTACTTTTTAAAAGTTTTGTTCAATATAGTTGCATATAAGGGTTTTTTTTGTTGTTGTTGTCACAAATGACAAGTTTTTCTCCCTAAATGCTGAGTAGCATTTCATTATTTTTGTATTAGTTCTTGGCATGTATGTTGATTTTACACCCTCATTACTGCAGAAAATGCTAAAATGAATGTGAAGGTACAGATATCTTTTTGGCATACTAACTTTTTCCCTTGAATGTACATCTATTCTTAGCTTGAATCATATGGTAGGTAAATTTAGTTGGAACTTATTTTTCCATAATATTTGTATACCTATGCAGTATACAAGCACTCATTTCTTGCTGGTGTTATTGACATCTTTATGTATTTAGAAACTGCCCCCTTGTCAGGTGCATGGTTAGAAAAGATTTTTATCAGTCTGTGCTGTTGAGTGGTTCCTTAGCTGATGATTTTTTAATTTTTAATTTGATTATATATATATGTATATATATATCCTATGCTTTTGGATTCATATCCAGAGAACAATTACTCACAGCACCAATATCTTAGGGATTTTCTTCTTTTTCTTATAGCAGTTTTTGGTTTCAGACATTTTGTTTCACTCTTAACAAACGTAGTATTGATTATTATTCATTAGAGAAAATGGCATAACTTCATTTCTTTCCATTTGAATATCTAGTTCCGTAAAGACCATCTTTTATAGATTATTCTTTCTTCATATGGAAAACATAACATATGTAAAGCAAGTTGGCTGCATATTTTCATGTTTATTTGGAGCCTTGTGTGAATTTTATTCTAGGGAACTGTAGAACTAAAGAGAATAGAAAGAACTTTATGGGCATCAGTCTTAAAACATCACTTCAGGTGCCCCAGAAACATTATCCTAACTCTCTCTTGTCCACCTGTACTCACCAATATGCACTTACCAACACTTCTTCTATTTTTTTTAGATTCCTCTGTTTTATTTTGTTTTCATGACGTTCTTTACATATTTAATAAAACAAAGCAACATTATCCACATCATCTGCTTATCAGTTCTCTTCACTGTATTCTATCTTGTCTAAGAGTTTAATTGTCATCACTGTTTCCCTCTTTCACCTCATTCTCATCGATATATATGGGTGATCCAGAATTTCTCAAGGAAAATCACTTCCTTCATATCTTATCTCTCAATTTTCTTCTTCCTTCCTTAGAAAAATGTTGAGTTTCCATAGGCTACCTTTAGCCCCCTTTGCCACTCAGGTCCCCCAAACACCAAGATTTACATGGTCTCAATGTCAAATTTCAAATTTCCCTTCTCTGTGTCACTGACCACAGATTCTCTGATTTCTCTTTCTCTTTCTTTTCTTTGCCTCTCTTTTCACTCTGGCTTCTACCAGTTTTTCACTGACAGATATTGGAGTGCATTGGGATTTATTTTGCTTGCTCTTTTCTCTTATCTCAAAACTGGGCAGTTCTGAAGCAACAGTTTTTAAACATCATGCATGTGTGGGTGGGATCCCAAATTTATGTCAGTCCCTCGCACCACACTATTTATATATTGAACAAATACTTGACATTTTTTTCCCCATCGGTAACAAATATTCAACAAACCTACACTATTTAGTGTAGGGGCATCCATTTTTATCTTTGTGATTCCCTTTTCTGGTATTTGCCATTCTAGAAAAGAGTAGCTTGACTCAGGAAAAACAGTAGGATTCTTGTTTGAGAGATTTATTTAATTTTAAAAATTGTTATTTATTGTAATTTATTCAGATTACTCCCAAATTGTTACCCCTTTCTGTTACCACCCTTCCTCCCTCTTCTACCGTATCCCCCTCCACTAGACACAAGGTGATCCCCTTCCCCACCACATAGCTACAGCCTATCCGCTCTCATCTGTATAGCCTGTTTCTCCTTCCTCTGTATGCCCACCCGTCAGGCCTCCCCACCAAAGGGAAATTATCAAATTGGAAGCACAAGAGTTCATGTCAGAGGCAGTCCCCACTCCCCCCACAACAGTAGAGATTCTCGATTTCATATGGAAAAACAAAAACCAGAGTAGCTAAAACAATCCTGTACAATAAAATATCTTCCAGAGGAATCCCCGATTGCAAGTTTTACTATAGAGTAACAGGAATAAAAACACTATGGTATATGCACAGCAACAGGATAGTTGATCAAGGAGACTGAATCAAAGACTCAGAAATAAATTCACACATCTATGAACACTTACTTTTTTCACAAAGAAGCCAAATCAATATAATGGAAAAAAGATAGCATCTTCTATAAATGGTGCTGGTCTAACTGGATGTCTGCATGTAGAAAATGCAAATAGACCCACATTTATCACCATGCACAAAACTCAAGTCCATGTGGATTAAAGACTACAATATAAAATCAAACACACTAAATCTGTTAGAAGAAAAAGTGGAGAAGAGCCTGAAATTCATTGGCATAGGAGACAACTTCCTGAAGATAACACGAATATCACAGGCTCTAAGATCAACAATTAATAAATGGGACCTCATGAAACTAAAAATCTTCTGTAAGGCAAAGGACATTGTCAACAGAACTGCAGCCTGCAGACTGGAAAAAGGTCTTATTTAATTTTTGTATAAAATTCATTATGAAATCCTAGAGATTCTGTCCCTAAAATATAACCATCTCCTTTCACCAACCCAATGTAAATTAGCAATTTACCACATTTTTCTCCAAAAGGGTAAAAGAATATTTTTATAACTAGTGTGCTACCTTTTCCCTTATTCTTTACATTCTTGATTTGTCTTTATGACATCCTAAGTATCTTTTTGTAATTTGTCTTCTATCTGCATTGCTACTATCTTCCCTTCTGTTGATGAACATTTTCAATTTCAAATGTCAAGTATTCTGTTCTTCTAACATATCAACATTTTCTTGGTTTTGAGAAGTCTTCATGTTTTAACATAAAACAGAAATATTTTTCTAGTAGAAAACCAACCCGAAATTCAAGTTTCAATTTAAATACATACTTCCATTTCCTGCCAATTTCTATCCCTGTATTCTGTCTGGGTTTCAATTCTACTTTTCCTCTTTTAGACAGTTTGACTAACAATGTGGGGCATGAATGTGTTGATTAACCAACTTTAAATAAGAAATTGAAAAAAATATGTAAATATAAATAATGGCTCATTTCACCTCACTGGTTGTGTAGTGAGAGAAATGGGCATCCCTCCCCCCTGTCCCCACTTTCCCAAATGATGCACTCTAAGTCCAGCGTGGTTAAGAACTGTACTCATCAAATGCTTTGCTTCATGATTTGCTCAATGGGATTCTTTCTCCAGATCTACAGTGAGAAAAACATAGCAGTGAGGAAATGAGGGGATGATCTAACGTTGTCAAACTCTAATATAAATTTATGATTTTATGAAGATGCTTTAATTTAAAAATACCATTCAGAAAGTGAAAACTTTCTATTTCAAACGCAATTACTTTTCAGTTTTGCATGAGTGAGTTCAATAAGTAGACATCAAACAGAGTACAAGAATAAATAACAAGGAAATGATGACACATAGATGATAGACCAGACAAGCAACAGAACATATCACATTTTGTACACAAAATACATGAGAACCTGCACTGGAATGCTGAAGTATATTCTAATATCAGAAAAAGAATGCTGCAGCAACAGGTTAGATGAATAGACCAGGCAAACCACCACAAAACAAAGTATTTTTTCCCCACAATCCTTTATTGGAGTTGCTTCCATGAGGCACTGCCCACATTTAGGGTGGATTCTCCTGCTTCAATTAATTTGATCAAAAAATTCCTCACGGAAATTCCCAGGGACTATTTTTATTATAATTTGTTATCAAGTTTTTGAGATGTAAATATAATTCCATCATGTTCCCTTTCCTTTTCATTCATTCGATCTTTTCTGTATATTCTTATTATCTCTATAAAACTCATGGCTTCTTTTTCCTCAATTGACTATATATATTACTGGAGAAGTGGCTATCAGAACTTTCATAAGAACTATTCTAAATAGGAGGTGAAAAAATATAAAAGGTTTTTATACTTTCCAACTAACATGTTGTGTTTTAAATCACTTTTTATGAACAAAAGTCTATGTCTGCAGAAAGAAATAAAATATATCTTTACACCTATTGATGATTTAAGTGCTATGAATAGAATTTTGTAGCTTTGTCATTGAAGATTTCTAAAAACAAACAAAAAAAGAATGATTGAAAATAAAGCACTGCTCCCATCTGAGAAACCAGGCCTCCAAAGAAATGAAATAGCTAGTTTAAGAAATACTGTTTGTGGCAGAATGAAAAATGTTTAAATCCAAAGTTGTACCTCATGATTATAATAGACAAACAATTCTTTCATACTGTATTTTCCTTTTCTAGCACACTGAAATCAGTCATAGCAACGTGTGTGTGTGTGTGTGTAGCCAATATAAAATTCACCCAAACTGTTCTACTTTCCAGAGACAAGTCATAAATTGCCTTTAACAACTATTTAGCTTTTTTTTTCATTTCCTATATGGCAATAAATAAAGTTTAATTTGGGGGAAGTAAGTAAATGGCTCTCTGATTGAGCACTTGTCTTTAAAGAAATGCATGTCTTGTGAAAATGATTTTGAGCATGTACTATCCATAAGCCACAGTAATTTTAACTTTCCGAAAACATGCTTAAGGAACATAAGGGAGATTTTGGCTAGTCATCAAGGAAAGTTCACACCTAAATAAAAAGCACTAAAATCAGGTGACTAAGGTGTCCTAGAACTTACTCATCAGTGAGTATCCCCTGCAGGCACAGGGCCAGAGTGTGAGAGTCTGCCCCTGGGTACATCTTCCTGGTGACATTGTTCTCATTCTGAAGCAGTTAAGCAGTGATTCAAGTCACACTTCGCTCACTCTAGGAATTCTCAGGGTAAGTTTTGGGGCTTGGTAACACCTGCTTTTGAATTTTCATGGCAGCGTTCTGTTACTCATAATCAACAGCCCCGCCAGCAGGAGTGGCTCAGAGCAAGAACAGCAGAGATACCAGGAAGAAACTGAACAAAGTCTCACACAGTGACTCTGAAGGATCTTCCATTAAGGTCCACATTAGCCAGGCTATCACTGCGATGAAGCTAAGAGCTGAATCCAGCAGCAAGCGAGCCAGGATAACTTATGTAAGGTGATGGAAATACAAGCCCTGTCCTTCCTGAAAACACATACGACTTGCTTTCAGACTAAGAATTTTGAGACATTTTGGTTATATCATAGCAGATGGCAAGAAAAGCCTAAGGCCTGCCCCTTGACTTCAGAGCATTTCTCAGAAAAGATCCCAGAGAAGAGAAGAGCTGCATAAGTGGTCCACTGTGTAGATATTATCCTGGTTGAAGGTAACCGGGCTGGGCTAAGTAATTGCGGGCTTTTCACCTTCAGTGTTTATATTTGTTGGACTGTGAAATATGGAGACCACTTTCTACTTTAGAGTGAAAATGAGACTATTACAGAGTTTTGTGATATATTAAGCTCCATATCCATTTTGCTAAATAGTAGAAGGAAATGTGGTTCATGACCTTCGATTTATATTTCCTTTTGAAATGGAGAATAATAGTAATACTTCAATGTTGCCCCAGAGGAGCCATAATCACTAACCTTCTAAATACAGCTTCTGCTCTGATTGCTATGCAACTCAAGGTATTTCATTACAAAAGCATTGCCACAGCTTGTGTGGCCCATTTTTTTTTCTCACGATTGAACTGTACAACATTGGAGATTTATTCTGGTTTTAAATCAGTAATAATAATAAATTCATTGTTTCCTGTATTTGCAACCATAGTGATATAAGATAATGTGCTCCCTCCTGCAGAGCCATAATTTGTGCCATGCTCCCTTATCATAAAGTTTAGATGTGCTGTACTTTCCATCAGTTCTACAGAAGAGTGGGATTCAGGGGGAAACATGTAGATTCTATTTAGTTTTTAGTAAATTGCACTCATGAATTTCAATCATATTCAGTTTAGAAGTACAAAGATACCTGCATGAGGTATGATGCTGTGGACTTCAATATATTACGGATGCATTTATACAAAAGAGCTTTGACATAAAACTATTGTTTGTGCTGGTATTTATTTGGGGTGTATACTCAAAGGAATATGTGTCAAGAACCTGACAGGAAGCCATAGATATGCTTCTTTAGTTTAAATAATTTAGTTAAAAATTTTTATTCTCAGCTATCTCTAGCAGGCACAAATGTGATGTCACTTCCAATGCTTCAATATAGAAAATCTGAAAATAAAAATGTAAAGAAGACAATTAAACAAGAAAGAAGAGGAAAGAAAATTGATCAACTTGATGATGTATTCAATTTAATTTTCTTACCATCAGTGTCTGTCATTTCAATAAGATAGAAAAATATTTTGTTACCAAATTCTCCCTGAAATATTCTTATTTTGTCTTTCTTCTAATGCAAGAAATATGAACTCATAGAGGATACCCATATTTCAAAAAATATATTCAACCTGCCTTTTCCTAATATCAAAATAAGAGTGGTGAGTCTATAAAGAAACAATGATATGAAGTAAAGACACAGATGTAATTCCACACACCTATGCCCGCTTGTTTTGGATAAAGAAGTGGAAATTATACAATGGAAAAAAGAAGATGTCTTCAACAAGAGGTGCTAGTCTAACGAGATGTCTACATGTCAAAGAATGCAAACAGATCCATAACTATCACCCTGAGCAAAACTCAAGTACGATATAAAATCAGGAACAGTGAACTTATAGAAAAGGAAGTGGGAATAGTCTTGACTGCATTGGCATGGGGGACAACTTACTGAACAGAACACCAATTCTGCAGGCACTAAAGTACACAATTAATAAACGGGATTTTTATGATACTGAAAAGGTTCTCTAAGGCAAAGTACACCATTAATAGGACAAAATGGTAGCCTATAAAATGGAAAAAGATCTTAAAATCCACAATTTTCAGAGGTCTAATTTCTAAATATATAAGGAACTCAAGAAAGTAGACATCAACAAACCAAATAATCCAATTTAAACATAGAGTACAGATATAAACAAAGAATTTTCCACAGAGGACATTCAAATGATTGAGAAGCACTTAAAAAATGTTAACCATCCTTAGCCACCAAGGAAATGCTAATCAAAATGACTCTGAGATTCCATCTTACACCTGTCAGAATGGCTAAGATAAAAAACTCAAGTAACAGCACATTCTGGCAAGGATGTAGAGCAAGGAGGAAACTCTTCCATTGCTTGTGGGAGTGCAAACTTGTACAATCACTTTGGAAATCAATATGGTAGTTGTCAGAAAATTGGGAATTAATTTACATCCAAACCCAAGTATATCACTCCTGGGCATATACCCCAAGAATGCCCCACCATACAACAAGGACATTTGCTCAACTATGTTCATAGTAGCTTTATTCATAATAGGTAGAAACTGGGAACAACTCAGATGTCCCTCAACCTAAGAATGGATAAAGAAAATGTGTTACATTTTCACGTGGAATATTACTCAACTGTTAAAAACAGCGACATCTGAAATTTGAATGCAAATGTATGGAACTAGAAAAAAAAATCATCCTGCCTGAGATAACCCAGACCCTGAAAAGCAAACATGCTATGTACTCACTTATAAGTGGACGTTAGCTGCAAAGTAAAGGATAACCATGCTCCATCCACAGACCGAGAGAAGCCAAGTAACAAGGAAGATTCAGTGGAGTGGGCGGTATGCACGGATCTCTCTGAGAAGGGGAAGTAGAGTAGATATTGTGGGTGTACTCGGGATGGGTAGAAATGGCAACAAGAGGGATCAGATTGGGAAAGGATAGAGTAAGAGACTTCTTGCAGAGACAACTAGTATTGGCTGGCAATTTGGGGCTAAGGTAGCAATCTATTGCAATGGAAGCACTGAGGAATCTATTAGGGTGTAATGAGGGCCTGGATTGGTCATATCTTATAAGCAGGCAGGATGTGGGACACCAGGCCAACCACAAAACCTTGACCTACAATTTGTCCTGCCAGGATGATGTGCTGGGGTAAAGGTGGCACAGAGATTGTAGGATTGGTCGTGTAATGACTGGTCCAGTTTGAGACCCACGCCGTGAGAGAGATCCCACACCTGATACTGCCTGAAGGACCAGAAACCAGAGGCCAGATGTCCCAGAGGCCTAGGACAGAACTAATTACATCTGGGGAAAAGGTCAATGAAATGCTGCCTAGTGATAATCTGCTATACTCTTACATTGGTCCCTAACCCAATTGTCATCAGAGAGGCCTCATACTGCAATTGACAAAGACGTGTGCAGAGACTCACAGCCAAATGCTAGGTGGAGTTTGAAGAATTCTGCTGGTAGCCAGAAAGGATTGTAGAAGCAAGAGGAGTCAAGGACACCACAAAAAGGACCAACAGAATCAACAAACCTGGACTCATAGAGGCTCACAGAGACTGAAGCAATAATCAGGAACCCTTAGAGAAGAAAGTAAGAGAAACAGAAGTGAGCTTCTCTAACATAATCCAAGAAATGGAGGAACAAATCTCAGGACTAGAAGATACAATTGTAGAACTCCAAGCAGCCATCAAAGAAAATTTACACTATGGAATACTACTCAGCTATTAAAAACAAGGAAACCTGAAATTTGTGGACAAATGGATGGAACTAGAAAGGATCATACTGAGTGAGTTAATCCAGAAGCAGAAAGACTCACATGGTATATACTCACTTATTACTGGGCACTAACCCAAAAGGCATGCCCCACAAAAGTCTTCACTGACCAGGAGATTGGGATAGATGTGAGGACATCCTACTGAGACTCTAGGTAAGAGAAATATAGGACATGGGGAAATAGAAGGACACAGAGGGTCCTAGAAACCTATAAGAAGAACATCTCGATGGGTGAATCAGTGCCTAGGGGTGTCTGGTTAAACTATTGCACTAACCAAGGACAATACAAGTAGTAAACATTGAACCCCTGGTTTGATCAACCCAATGGACAGGACATTCTCCACAGTTATGTGGAAAGTGGGAACTAACTCTGACATGAACTCTGGTGCTCCACATTTGACCACCTCCCATTGATGGGGAGGCTGATGGCACTCAAAGAAAAAATAAACAGGCTACCAAGATGAGACTTGATAGCCTATGACCATATAGTAGGGGAGGAGGTCCCCTCAGTCTTAGACCTAGAGGAGGGGAATAGGGTGAAAGTGGAAGTGAGGGAGGAATGGGAGGATACAAGTGAGGGGATAATAATTGAGTTGTAATCTGACTAAATTAATAAAATTAAAATTAAAATTACAAAAAACAAAATAAAAAATTAAAATAACAATCTAATTAAAAATTAATTATATGGTGGGGATAAACACGAGTGCAGGTTTCTATGTGCCTGAGAGAGGTGTGAGGTCACCTGGGCCTGAGGTTCTCACTCCAGGTGCTGATGGGCAGCCAGATGTGTGTGCCAGAAACAGAACCTGGGTCCTCTGGAGAATTGAAAAATGCTCAAAAGCATCTTGAGTCATCTTTCCAGACCCTAAAAATGTCAATTCTTAATGGAGTGAAAAGAATACATTTAAAATTACAAACATATTTCAGATTTATTTTGACCTGTTTGTATGTGTGTATGTATGTGTATGTATGTATACACCCCACATATGCAAGAGCCTGTGGAACATGGAAGAGTGTTGGATGTCCCTGGTGTTACAGGTCATAGTGAGATACCTACCATAGATACTGGGAGTCGAACCCTGCATAGCAAGGGCAGAACAAGCTCTTTGCTGCATCATTGCTCGAGTCCTGTGCATATTTTAAAATCTGCTATTATCCCCTTAGGCAACAGACTTACAAGTAATTATGTCTATAAATGTCATTTTCATGATAATTTTAAACTCCTCAAAACTATCATAATTTTATTATATTTGAAATTTAAATAGTTTTCCTAGGCTTCAGAAACAGCAGATACAGAGATTTGTGTAAAGAAAAGGCATTTATTTTCTTTGACTTTGAAGAATACATACTGTGAATGAGTTCACATAAAACAATTACAAATGATTGATAGACTTCCAGGGGAAAAAATAGTGCATTCAAAGTTACTTCTGTGTAACTCTGTGAATGCTAAAAGTTAGAATAACTAACAAAAGACACACTTCAAAAGAGAGAAAGAGGCCGAAGACTGTGGAGAAGACAGAAGACTACGAAATTATTCAGGAGGAAGTAGAAGAAACAGCATCTACAAGGTAGATGGCCCTGATGAAAAAAGCCCTTGTTTTTCATACCAGGAGAATAAATCTAGAACAGTTGGTGTGCCTGTGACTCCTCTTCTTGACAGGTCAGCTTTGGAGACAAAATCCATATCGGCACTACCATATTTTTATTGCTATAACTAGGCACCATTAGTTTTCAATGCTTTTATTAATTATTTGGGAATTCATATGGTGTATTTAAAAATATTGAACTGTACTACTCTCTATTCTAGCTTCTTTCCACCAGACTTTGAGATTTTTTTCTTTTGTTATGATTTTTTTCTTCTTTCCCCATTGACTATTCTCAGTCCTAAACAGGGCATACAAACACATTCCTCTCCCCAAAGCCCAGGGATTTTCATGAGTGACTCTAGTGGAAACACTGGAAGAGCCAGAGATAGTTTTTAACATCAAGGATTGCTTCCAGATCTGCAGAGCAGGTGTGCATATGCACTCACAGTGGTTATGCCAGCAAGATCCAACCAGACAAAAATCCCTGCACAGCTGGTAAGGTGGGAATTAAATCCCACCCTTAGCTAGCTCATATGGAACTGCTTCTATATGCCATGCGCTTTTTTTTTAAATGGACAGGAGTGTTAAATTTCAAGGTCATCTCTAGGAAGCATTTGTTCTTCATACTTGAAAGAATCCTGGGGCTGGGAGAGAGAGAGAGAGAGAGAGAGAGAGAGAGAGAGAGAGAGAGAGAGAGAGAGAGAGAGAGAGAGAGAGAGAAACAGAGACAGAGACAGAGAGACAGAGACAGAGACACAGAGAGATAGAAAGAGACAGAGACAGAGAGATAGACAGAGAGAGAACAAAAGAGATAAAATCTCTAAAAACAAAAACAAAAAAAACAAAAGAAAACAAAACAACAAAAAATAAAAACAAAAGAACAGTTAGAAATAATTAATAAAAAGTTGATATTTCGAAACTCAGGATAGCAGGTTACCAAGAAGAGACTTGATACCCTATGAGCATATACGGGGGAGGAAATTCCCCTCAGGAACATTCATAGGGGAGGGGAATAAGGGAAAAATGGGAAGAAGGGAAGAATGGGAGGATACAAGGGATGGGATAACCATTGAGATGTAACAAGAATAAATTAATAAAAAAATAAAAAAAAGCAATTCCAAGATTCAAGAAGGCAGGAGGAGAAGGGATCAGAAACAGTGATCATGGGGACAGCAAATGGCTTTGGTCTTGGTCCTGGAGGAACTTACACTTTATAATGCTAGACAAGAAACAGCTGGCTTTGGCTCTGAATTGAGTGGCTATCTCTTTCCAAATACTGTCTTTTGTACTAATATCATTTGAAGACAATCTCAAGTCCAGATGGTCTTGGTATCCCTTTGAAGACTGTCTTCCCAAAGACATGGCACAAAGAATCTTAAGGTAACTATAATCAGTGCAAGAAGCCAGGCTAATAAAGCATGTCCAGTATCATCACCCCCATACAAATTTTATGAAGTGTGAAGTGATAAATGTATATGTCTGTTTATGTATGCATCCAGAAAAGGCCATTCATTTTAGAATAGTGAAACACAAAGAGTCATAGGAACTTTTGTGGTATGTATATAGGCAATAAACATTTTATTTAGTGGATCAACAAAAAGTTTTTATAAGTGTATACATATGTCAAACAAAACTGCATGCTATAAAATGAGTTTACTGTATACGAGGTAACTCAATAAAATCTTATTTAACATTAGTCATCCAGATTGGCTTTGTGTACATATTTATGAAATGGGAGAATCCTGGAATTTTCTTAGCTTTAGCCCAAGCTAGATCTCCTCTGTACTACCTCACCCAGTGAGGGGGATCAGGACAGATGTTGGGACTGCCAGTTGGATGCTGGGCAGAGTGGTATGGAAGAGTTGGGAGATGGAAGATCTGAGAGGGTTCAGGAGCTCCACAAGAAGACCATCAAGGTCACAGGATCTGGACCCAGGGGGGTCTGCACACACTGTTGCACCAACCAAGGACAGTGCATGCAATACACCTAGTTTGCCTGTTCAGATATAACCATGGACTATAGGCATGGATCATTTCTCCATGGTTATGGGGAGAGCAGGGAATACTTCTAACACAAACTCTGGTTCACCTGATTTGACCACTTCCCCTTGGTGAGGAGGCCCTGGCACACAGAGGAAGGGGAAGCAGGCTATCCGGATGAGACCTGATAAGCTGTGGTCACATGGTAGGGGAAAATGGCCTCTTCTGTCAGAGGTCTAGAGGAGGGGAACAGCATGGATGAGGAAAGGAGGGTAAAAAACGGAAGACACAGGTGAGGGGATAACAATCGGGATGTAGTATGTATAAATTATAATAATTTTTTTAGAAAGAGTTCAAAAATCCTCAGACTACAAGATGACATACAGGACCAACAGAACCCAGCTTGCTGTTTGGAATTCAATACCTTGTCCCTTACTTTGCTAATATGAGTATTTAGAAACATTTTAATTTTTAACAAGCAATAAGGCTGAAAGTTTAATGTTAGAATTTATAATTCATGATTTAATTTCTGAATTTAAATCTACATTTGACTAAGAGAAATAACATATCTTCCTTTGTCTGTTCCCTATGGTAGTTTGAAGCATGTACACCAACTGTTGGGAAACTCCACACCAAAAAAATAATATTCTTTCGGGCAGTAATTACAACACTCTGACACTAATGTAGATTAAAGAAATCTAGAAGGCAGTTATTCATCACCTAGGCCAACAACCCTCCTTTTACTGTGAGGCCCACAGAGCTGAAGAAAAAAGTGACTTTGGACAGGACAGAGCCCAGAACCTGTGGTTCTGCGATCAATACAAATTTTGATCACAGTCTACTGTGGCTGTGTACACTCTCCACTCCTAGTAATGTAATTTGTCTGTTCCATTCTAGGAAGACATTGCCCTATTTCTTCCTGTAAGATTTGAACTAACTATATAGACTGAAAAAAGTACTCTGGATAAAAGACTTCAGACTCTTCAATTCAGGCTAATATAAAAGCAACTCATAAACAAGATTAGACTCAGCAATGTTTCTCTTTTCCCCTTATCTTACATTCTTAAGTTTGGAGATAGGGGTTGAAAAGAAAGAAGGGGGAATATAGAAATATATAGGGAAGACAGAACAAAAAGTAGATTAACACCACAATTGTCACTCACAAGGTTATTTTTAATTCACTGGTATAGAATTTTGTATATAGATGCAAAATAAGTTTAATTCAGTGGTATAGAATTCAAATGTAAGGTTATTCTTCACACATATTATATATACATACTTATTTGTAGTCTAATATGATGTATTTTGATGCTAAATAATAAAAAGCCATCCCACCTGGACAGGCAAGATGAGACAGGTGTGGCTAAGGTTCCTGGGCTTAGAGAGAGGTGGAAGGGTGGGGTGGGGGTGGGGGTGGGGGGAATCCCAGGAAGAAGAAGGAAAAGAGGAAAGACCAAGGGTCTCAAGAATGGAGGTAAAAAAGACCACCATGGGTTAGATGGAAGAGAAGCATGTGACCAGCATGGATGGAGATTTGTCCCAGATGAAGAACATTAGCAAGTATATGGTATTATGGATGGGAGGTGGCTTGATAGACATTGTTAGAAGCAGATGGCATGGGATTGGGGCAGGTATGGGATACTTGCCCCACTATGAGAAGTAGTTTAGAGGATTAATGTCTGCCCTGCCCCAGGTTAACTAAGGCTATTTTAAAATATAACAGGTGTCTGTGTCTTAATTGATTGCTAGCCGGGCATAATGATATTATTGATAATAATATTGATTAATTTAAAAATAACATATAACAAAATTATAATACAAGGTTTACTTCCACTGCTTTGAAAGTGCTACTACAAGCTGTTTAGGATAAATAAGTTATACAAGTTAATTGTTAGCTGATCAAATCATGGTCATATCAATCACTAGTCTACTTTTATAACGAGAATATATACCTTAGGTGTGGCAGATATACATGATTCTATAGAAATATAAGGTGGGATAGTTAGATTAGGTCTTCAAAAGCCTCAGAGATATGCAGAATATGGTATTTAAAAATATTTTTATCATTTTAAAGATTAACTAACAATGAGACAGGTTAACTCCTGGCAACACTCAACCTACCTCAGAGAGGATGATGAGCATCAAAGAACTTCCTTATGGAGATAGGTTCAAATTTGGCAAACAAGCTACTGGGGAAAATGTCCTCATTTCTACCACAGACAGAATTCTGCCTAAAAAAGGGCAAGCTTGGATGCAGGCAGGGTCAATGGCCAAACTCTACTAAGACAGAGTAAACAAGTCCTCAATAGTTCCTGCCTCACAAATATGTCTGTCAGATGTACTGGGCCAGAAGGCTGAAGATGATGCTTCAACGTTATAGAGAGTTTTGGGTGACTCTCTAGGCAGCAAACTGTCTCTGTCATTTTCTCACTTGGAAGCTACTAACCCACACTCCTAGAATACTCAGGTAATCAAGTTTATTCCTTCTCAAGCTTCTGATGGGGTTGAAGACCAGATAGCTTAGTTTTACAATGAATCTTGGTTGTTTAGGGATTAGAATGTTTTTAGGTCTAGATAGATGATAATGATAAGACGTGATGGAGATTAATTTACATTCAGAATTTTAGATGCACCAAGATAGGAAAGATGTTTTCCTCAAGGCTGCCAAATACAAATAGCTAAAACACTAAGGATGTAACATTTATATATATATATATATATATATATATATATATATATATATATATATATATATATATATAGTTCCTGATTGGGTTTATTCCATGCTTATTCTTGCTATAGGTAGTTTATAGTATATATGTGGAATGATATAAATGTATATGTAAAAAATAAATAAATATAAAAACATTTAAAATAGATTGAAAAAAATCAACTCATGTTTCTTCCAAATAGCACCTGGGATTGCTGTTGGTCTTTAAATAGCTTGTTCACATCTGTGGCACTAGTTGTGTGCAAAGTGTTGTAATTAGAGTGACCCTGCAAAACAGTTTCTACATTATATAATGTCCCTGGCTAACCTTTCCTTTTGGAGTGCTTGGGCAGCAGGTTTTCTAAGGCCTCTGAAGTGCACAAGTTCACCTCCCAGAAATGGCATGATAACATATGTACACAGACATGTCTTAAAACACATTTGGACTTTAGTAGCTCTGGAAATTACTGTGCATAATGAACAGAAAAATTACTAAATGGAACCCTTTGTTTTCCAGGCTTCTTCTTAAGTCCACAGGCACTGCCTTGTTCAATGGAATTTAACTTAAAGGAGAGGAGGTACCACACCAGCAACAGTGAGGGAAGATGAAGGGAAAAGGTAAGAGCCTGGGAGGCATCGGATGCAGGTGAAGATATTTTGTTTCCAGCTCTTTATTATATTTTTATCAAGTGTAATTTATACACTTTATTTTCACTTCAGATTATGATTTTGTACAAAAGAGTGCACCATCATCTTGTAAGGAAGGCTTCATTGTGTTACAGTCCAAATTAAGTGAAGAATACACTGGAATGCCTAGATTATTAATGGTTAAGGGCCATTGTTAGAGAGTCTCCTGAAACGACACATTTGTCAAGGGCAATGGGATGGTTTTGAAGCATGCCATCTGCCTCTCTTTTCATGGCCGCAGGGATTTTTGTGTGTAGCCAATTTCTTTCTACATGTGCCCAACATTTTGGCTACTTACTCCATTTTAAATTTGAGAAACAACTTTCAAGTTGAAATAAAAGCCTAGAAACATTATTATTATTTGTTATCACTTAATCTCTTTGGACAATACCACAACCAAATATAATATTCAAGAATATATGACATCTATAAGGGAAAATTCTCTGGTAGTAAATATACACTTATTATTTTATAATGAATTATTAAAGAAAATTGTAGCAATCTTTAATTGGAACACAGAAATTTCTTGTTTGGTTTACTTAACTCTTTCTTAATTTTTAAAGTTGAAAAACCAAAATATTCAAAATCTAGATTTAGGAAATGTTGCCTGTGTACTTTTTCCTTTTTTTCATATTAATATTATAGCTCCAGGGCTGGAAAGACAAACCCAACTTTATCTCAAAAAATAAGGAAGCAAACAACCCAAAGCAATAGCAAAACTAGACACATTGATCTTTTGCTGTTACTGTTGTTTAGAAAAAGTATACATATTACTTCATATAAAATATTGCTTACTGGGTCAAAAGAACAAATTAATACTGATACAAAGAACCATTTGTAAATTTAAGCCTGATTCATTTTCATTTTAAGTCTACTGAAATGGTGAAACTTCATAGGTGGGTTAAGGCTGGGATTTAACCTAATAGTCTTGGAGGAAGTTTGGTGGAAACATGTGCCTGTGCCTGTGAAGGGCAGATGACAGGCTTGTCTGTCAGTTGGCAGGCATGTAACATCCTTATTTTAGGAGATAAGGTCTGTCACTGACATAGAACTTTCTAAGTACAAAAGGTCACCTGCACATGAGTGACTGGAATTCACCTGTGATGACACACTTGTGTCACCACATCATCAATATTTGTGTGTGGATTCTGGAAATCTACTTCAGGTTTATAGGGCAGGCAAGCAATTATAGTCTGAACTTGTCCCCCAGCCCAGAGCATTTCAGATTCTCTAAAGAATGTTCAACTTCTCCAATGTCAGCATGAGGTTGCCATCATTTCGGGGAAGAGAACAAATCAGTTTCTATTTCCTATCAGATTGACAACTAATGACTACAAAGTATTTTGCAGGGTGTTTCTCTGTATCCCAGACTGGTCTGGATCTTAGATTACTCTGATTTTAGCCTCCCAAGTGCTTGGATTACAGATATATGCTAACACCCAGCCAGATGTTTGTTTAGACGTACATGAGACATTTGTTGTATAGTCTTTTCCATTGAACATGTCATTTGTGGATACATTTCTCTTTATATATGCTCTATAATAGATTATAAAAACATTTGATTTTTCCAGCTCACTGATTATAATAGCTTGTTTACTGTTTTAACTATTGCTACTTTCTAGGAAACACACATTTCTCTATATCAGAAAAAAAGAGAGAATTAATTAGCACTGTTGATTCTTCCATTTTTTCCCCCATGAGCATACTTAGGCATTTGAACATAAAATTTTGACTAGCCAAGTAACACATTTATGTTACTAATTGCAAAATTGAGATTCTCTAAATGATTTAATAGTATTTTAGGAAAGGGAAATCTTATAAAGTTTGGATTATTATATTAAGTCAAGAGTATTTTACCTACATAGAAGTTCATTTTCCCTTCACATATGTTCCTTGTTCAACTCTAACAACATACTGGCCAAGGCAGTGGACTCTACTGATGCTCTATAAGCCCTAAATATCAAGACAGCTTCTACCAAAAATTAGTAAAATTTCAAACTGTTATCACCAAAAATTCCTGTGTGCTGAAAACTGAGTTTTGAAGTTCTGAAGGATAAAGCACTGACCTTGCTCTTAAAAATGCTTTCCTAAGTAGGAAATAGATGCTCGAATTGCCCTTCAACAGCATTAATTGGAGTGCATGCAGATGAATACTGTGAGCATTTTAGAGAATTAATATTGAGGAATTGAGCTTCACAATTTTCATAGGGCATTTTTTGAAAATATTTTTCCTTGGAATAAAAAGAACTGAGACAAAAAAGGCGATAAAACTCTGTGCAGTGCACTGAGATCTCTTGCTGACCTATTCTAAAAGCAACCTGCATATACATTTTCCTTTTGGTGTATTTAGCCCAGCTTTTGAGAAGGCCAAGATCCCAATTGTTCTCAGGTAACAAATCATTAATGGAGTGAAAGGATTCCTGTTTGCACATCCCTGTGAGACTGTGGTTTACACCCTCTGGCCCTGTGACTCCCACACAGTGACCCTATGACTCACACACTGTGGCCTTGTGATTCACCTTCTGTGATTCCATGACTCCCACACTGTGAACCTGTGACCCACACACTGTGAACCTGTGACCCACTTTCTGTGACTCTATGAATCCCTCACTGTGAACCTGTGACCCACACACTGTGACCCTGTGACTCCTACACTGTGACTCTGTGACTCACATACTGTGATCCTGTGAGTCACACACTGTGAGCCTATGACTGACATACTGTAAACCTATGACTCCTACATTGTAACTCTGTGACTCCCACACTGTGACCCTGTGACTCATACACTGTGACCCTGTGACTCACATACTGTGAACCTGTGACTCACACACCGTGACCCTGTTCACTGTCAGTTACTGAGGAACACGGGAAATGTTCTGAGTAGAACACCTAGGAGGCAGATGACTCAAGTCTTTTTTATTTGTTTTTGTGCACAGTGCTGTTACTTGTTCAATATTTCTGCTGATCAAAGGAAATGTATGTATGCTGTACAAAAAATATCTTGTGTCATGGAACACTTATACAGCAAGACAAACTAGTTGATTCCTAGCGTGTTAAGACTAAATTGTACTGAACTGTTGGAGAAGAATTGTGTTGCCAATGTATTTTTTCCAGCATATTCAAGAAATAAGTTAGACTCATAAAAAGCCAGAAGTGCTGGCTGATATGTTTTTATATTAATTTATAAGATTTATGAAATGCCTGGGGCACTGACATTATTAAGGGGAATAAAAAGTACTAAAATAAAACTTTCTTGTTAAAGAAAGAAAAGAAATCACTCTTGAAAGTATAATTTAGAATCTATAGTTATTGGGGCAATAAAACAAATAGAATATAAGCCCTGGCATATAATCGTTAATTGTACAGATAAACGGAGGGTTGTCATTTGTATTAACATTTAATTTAAGATAAACATTTCATTCTTATGCCAGGCACAGTAGGCTTATTTAACTTATAAATTATCTTATTATATTTACTGCTCTTCTAATGGTTTGAGAGTCTATACATAGTTGAATATTTTGATATTTGTTTGGATTCTATACCCAGCACATTGATAACCCACATAGAAACTTAGCTACAGTTGGATGGGGACTTAGTTCCAGGCATAAAGGACTTGTGCCCTTCTCAAATGCTCATTGACACATACAGCAACTTAGCAATTCTTTCTCAGTGCTATTATGTCTCCCAATTTCCGTTGCTTATCTTGGAATGTTATATCATGGTCTTATTGTTAAAGACACCATTTTAAACTTCTACTTTGCTTTCAAAATAAATCATAATGTGTTGCAAGACAGAAGGAAAGAACCATCAGTTTACAACAAGCATTTTTATTGGATTTAACAAACATAAACATTCCACAATGATACTTCCACGTGGCCACCACGTCTCAAACTGTTGGGTGAATCAGGATTACGTAGGAAGTTTTGAACTTCTTGCTCCAAGATAACTTTTTCAAATCAATTAAAGATGGGTAATTTATTTTTAGGATCTGAATATGCAACACTCACACGAGTCATCTAAATTAAATAACATAAAAGTAGCTAATAAACATTTAACCTCTTGGGCACTTTTCATGTTTCTACAAGAACTAGTTTAAATTAAAGCGATATATTTATTGTGGCCAGAGGACTTATTCTTTGACTTATAAAAGAAATATCATTGATCTCTTTAAAGAATTTTTAACACAAGATTTGATGATAATTTTAAAGTACTTACCATAAAATCTGCATCAGTAAGTGCAAATACATGTACCTAACTCTTAGCCAGCACTCACAGCTTTTAGGGCATTCCACTGATCTGAGTTTGGACTTTCCTGACATACAGAGGTTCTCAAAATGCATTGTCAGGCCAGTCAATGTAACTTGTTAAATATGGAAACACTTTCTCTCACCTGAGTCCTAATCAATCAGAATCTACTGAATGGGACCCAGTAATGTGCTTTTTAATAAGCCCACCAGGGGATTCTGCTGTACCGGCAAGTCTGCAAACCAATGCTCATTAGACAAGGTTTGAGTAATAATTTTGAAAAAGTGATATGGTAGGGAGTCTCAGCAGACACATACGACAGAGATTCTCCTTTTCAGGCAACGAAGGGTAAGTTGCCTTTCCTCGTCACTGGGATGTGGGATGACAGTCACAGATAGATATATTTATGACTATCAGCAATAACATTTTTCCAATAAACATCTGTCAATAAAAATCAAGTCACTTGGAAAACTGAAAATGATTTCTTTTTTTAAATGTGTCTACGTTAAGTTTTGCTGTAAAAGATTCTCCATAGGGAAATACTTTGTAAGCAGGGCTATATAAGTATGCTGGACTCAACCAAGACTCTATTAATTCTTCCATTACATTCAGAATAAATACACATATTGAAAAGGAATCCAATTAAAATATTAAAGCTATCTAGATAGTAAGCTTATGGAGCTTACTATGGTAGAGGTGCATTATTTATCAACCTGCATATTTTGGATCACTCTTTCACAAGGAAAAATGGAAAGTATCCGTTTATGTATAAAGCAGTTAAGGAACTGTACTTATCTTTTGCATGTGTTTTATTTGTTATAGTATTTTTATTGAAACAAAATAAAGGCTAATATACATCATAAATATTTTCAAATAATCATGTAAAATCAACCAGAAAAATTCAATATATTGGCACATTGAGATACCTAAAGGGAACAGAGTTTTATTGTGTAAAAAGAAGTACATATCATAAATTTCAGTGCTTTCTAGTACCTTCTCTATTTATGTCCTCAAGAGTTGACACAGCATTGCATTTTTAAAGTTGGGGTGCATAAAAGGCAATTAGTTCTTGCCAGAGTGAGATGAACCGTATGTCTGAGTTAATTAGTTCTCTTTGTTCCTGAAATGTTTTTCCTAACTCCTTTGTCATAGTTTTGTCACATTCTACTCCTTCACAGTCATAAAACAGCTGAAGAAACATATTCTAATGAAATGCGGCTTAAATGACACTTTAAAAATATTACTTCTGGAAAAATATTAATCTAATGGTTACAAAGTTGCTGTCACATCGTTTTGGTAAAAGTAAACACATAAAATATTTTGCTTGTTTTTTTACTGTTGTTTTGAGAGAATGTTAATTATCCTAGGTTGGCCTTGAATACGCACTATGTAGTCTGGGACAAACTTGAACTTCTGTTCTTCCTGCTTCCATCCTGTGTGCCCAGATCACAGTCATGTAATCACTATGTCACGGTTATTCATGATGAGATCATACTTAGGGCTACATGCATGATAGACATGCCGTCTATGAAATAAAGTACATACTCAACCAACCCCAATTAAGAATCTTAGTGTTGCAATTAGACTGGACAGCACCACACTTTTCCAAATGACCTTAGCTTATACATACATGAAGTTAAAAATTTTGAAACCTATATATGAAAGTATTTATTTAAACAAGTTATTTTATGAAGACCAACATAAAAATCAGTCTAATTATAATGTTTTTATAATATCTACTAAATATTACAAAAATCATGGAAGAGAGTCACAAAACTAGAACCAAAGAAGACTGTTATGTAGAAAATGGAAGGAGAGTCTCCAGAGTCACTGGATATCTCAGTACACTCCCTAACTTTGAGAAAATAACTGGAGTGTAAACTGTGTGAGAGAAAGATAGTGTCCTTCCCATTGGGCAACGATGATGAATAAAGATCTTTCATCACTTTGGAAGGCATGAAGTGTTATGTGGTGTATAAATATTGATATCTAGTCAGCTTTCAATTACTGTCACTAAACCCAAAGAGAACTGCCTTACCAAGATAAAAGGCTTTTTTGAATTTGACTGTTGGAAGTTTAGTCTATGGCAGGTTGGCCTTGGTGTTTCTGGCCTGTGGTGCTTCAGAGTGGTGAAAGGCTAATTTACAACAAAGCTTAAAGTGTTATAGGCTTCTTTAAGATAGTTAAAATATTTGGGGAACATTCAATTGTCTCAGCTGTAGGACGAGTGTCTACTTCTGTCTAGTATTTAAGCAAAGCATGCTGGCATGGTTTCCTTCTTATTGAGTGGGACTTAAGTCCTGTTAGATAACTCTTGTCTCTTAGTGCCACCATTACACTTTTAGGGACATCTTGTCATGCTGGTCATTGCTTTGATTGGTAGACATCACAGCTGTGTAGGACTATTGGGTGCTTCCCTCTGTTGGAAGCTTACAGACTATCTTTCAGTACTATGAAGACTAGCATTCAGGGAGGAATCACTCAGTTCAGCGCTGGCTTGGACCCTCCAAATCCTGCATCTGAATGACAAGATGTCTTCAGTGATAGGCTCTTCCTCTCAGCCTCTGGGAGACAACCACCAACTGTAGCCAT
Organism: Acomys minous; assembly: GCF_964271855.1. NCBI lineage: Eukaryota > Metazoa > Chordata > Mammalia > Rodentia > Muridae > Acomys > Acomys minous. The sequence continues at coordinate 33,901,475 of NC_140487.1, forward strand.
AGCTTATGTTGTTTTGAAAATATTTTGGGCTCCTTCAACCAACAGCTCAGTAAAGGTTGCTCATGTCAGCTTCTGGAGTTTTGTTAGATAGATTTGGATTTGTGGTGAGCCTTCTCAGCCCAAGCAAGATAAATTTATTTCAAATATATAAGTATATGCATGTATCTGTACATATTACATGCAATTTTAAGTAGATGTAAAATAATAAGGTTCCTTATGTTTTTTTTTTCAAACGTCTTAGTGATGAGTGTTTTAAAATTACAATCATTTATTTCTAATTGGACTAAATACAATTAGAGTGATTCACCATTTCATGTGGTTGCTGGCTACCCCACTGCCCAATATAATTTTAGAAGAGATAAATATTATCATTCAATAGACCACGGTTATGTATACAGATAGAAAAATAATACTGCTACATTCAGGAGATCCTGCCTGCATCAAGCTATACGTACACTATGATGCAAACAATGTTTCCCCTTCTCATAACCACCAATACTTCCCTCTCATGGACATTTTGGGCACATTCATAATATGGCAAATTGTGCCTTCTACGTGAAGTTTGTTTAACCTCTTAAACTTAGATATGATTGAAATCAGATGCTTTGTGGTAAGAGATTGGTGCAATGAACAAAGACTTACATAATGTAAATCTGCCAGTCAAAACAGAGAACTATGTGCCCTAAGCCCCTTAGCAACTAAACCCTCTTTCTCTTGAACCCCATTAAAAGAATCTACAAAATACTAACCTCATTCCTTGCGTACACTTATTCATGTGTCCCGCTGTTACTCCTGACTCTGTTTCTTCTGATCTACATCTTCACTTTACTTTTGAACAACACTTCCTTGTTGCTATGCAATATGTGTGCATTTGTTTCATCTCCTTGAACAAGATGCCAGGAATGTGGAAGCACCTGACCAAACCCCAACTACTAGTAGCACTCTCACAACCTTTTCACATTCTCAAAGTGACATTTCTTTAATTAGTTAAGACCATAATAGTGTAAAAGTAGTTTACCCTTTACCTTCTTTTTGGTAAAAAGTTAATACAGTCATAGTCACAAATATCTTAAAATTGGTTTTCTTCAATAAGTTGTTTTTTTTTGTTTTTTTTTTTTTGCTTAATCAAACATTGGTACTTGCACTTGTGGTAGATATGCTAATTTCCCACATGTAGAACTTACATCGGGTTTTCCATATATGCAATGATTGATAAGCATGTTCCTCTTGAGACCAAGTCTTGCCATGTAGTTGAGGCTGGAATCAATGTTGCTTCTCTTGTCCCAACCTCCAAAGTGCTGAGATTACAGATGATTGCAATTGTTTACTCACGTTTCCTGTTATTGTATCAAAACACTCTGACAAGAACACCTCATGGGGAAGAGGGCTTGTTCCTGTTTACTTTTCAGCCCACAGTCTACAGAATTCTGGGATTAGTCACAGTGGCTGGAGGTTGAGGCAGCTGGCATACTTTTAAAAAACTAATTTTATTTTGGGTTCTTTAAATCTCTTTCTCCCTTCTCCACACCAATCACTTCTAATATCCCAACACCAGGCACAGGAGAAAGAAGGTTAGTGGGGAGAGGGGTCAAAGTTTTCCTTAGCTGCTTCCTGATGTTTAGGGTCCTCTGGTTTTCTGGAGTAAATTTAATCCTCATTTCAGGATATCTTCAGCTTCTTGTTAAAGTGCATCAACAGCAACCAGGAGCAACAGAGGAAGAATCAGCAGCCTTCTTCATTCTGAGAGCCCCCAGTCTCTCTTTGGGGCTGCCTTCTATCCCCACTGACAAACACCATGTCCCTGCAGGATGTAGCTCACGGCTGACATAGATCTTGTGCCCTCTCAGGAGGCAGTTATCTATGAACAAACTGGAGCAGCCCCATGTTTACATATGACCCCAAACTTCCACAACATATCACAATTATCTTACTACCATAAATTTTAAATTTACTCTAAATAGTGGCAGGACATTGGTCATTACTAAATATCTTTATATGTTCATATAAAGAAGTGACTTTTTGGGATTAAATAGGCATTCACTGCAAGAGGAGAAGATAACCTTTCAGATTGATCAAAGTGCAGTCATTGCAGGTTACATGCCATTAAAAATCTCTGTACAAAACATTTCTAGGAATAGGAAGTATTGGGATTGTTTTGGAGTTACGTTCTTTGAATTCTCTCTTTTATTATGATTCCTAAGCCTTGAACTAGTGCTGCTACAAATGTCCTGGTCATGCCTGAGAGTGCAGGTGTTATTCTTAGTCCTTCAGTAACCATGGTTTTCTCTGCATGCTAGACATAGGTCTTTCTCCATTCTCCAAACGATCACATAATCCAAACTGTTTCAGCAAGGCAAAATGTTTTACTTCTGCAGAAAGGGGTGTAGGTGTGCCAAGTCAACCAGGCAAGCACAGCCAGGGGTCCCCACTGATTTTTTATTTCTGATTTAAGTGCTCTCATTGCATTTTTGTTCCTAATGGATGAACTCCACTTGACATTCCTATGTGATTAGCTCATGTAAAATAGTACCATTGATAAACAGTATAATTTTTGAGGATTTAGTGGGACATAGAGCACATATTTTGATTTCAAGAAGTGCTATCCCTAGAAGAATTTAAATTTCTGCTGAACATCTTTGCTAACATTTTTTCATAATGTTAAAATAACTTTATTTTTTTAAATAAAGTTTCATCTTATTTAAACTTTTGCTAAAAAGGACTGCATTTGGTAGAAAAGAGAAGATTCTGTGTTCAAAACTGAGAAAAGGATTTGACTATGACTATCAGCATAATATTAAGAAGGTAGTGTAAGGCTGTGTAAATTCAGTGTAAAGAGTCTTTCTTCTATCCCCAAGGATCAAGCCCCATGCTTTGGACTGGGTTTATAGTTCTGGCATAGGCTTATAGCATTGGCTTGAATTCTTTCCTTAACTTGTCACTGCAGAAAAAGTTAATAATTAAAAATAATAGTCTCAATGCCTATAGTCTCCTATTCAATAATTCAGGATTTGAAGACTTGACAACATAAACATCACTAAGATGAAGTTGGTTTAAAACGAGTGTGACTTCTATACAAAATCAATTTTAGAGAAGGAGAAACACACTCCAGGGCTGGGTTGCCCAAACGCTGTCTGCGCCCAGGCTTGAGGCCTCCCTTCGAGGACACTCAGTTTCTTGCTTGAGCAGCTGATACAGTCTGTACCTCACCCCTTTCCTTTTTCACACTTCCAGCCTCAGGATACAACAAACACAGACCCAGTGTCCTAGGGACAGATATCAGGTGACAACAGAAAAATCTCCACACCCCGGAACCTAAGAAGTCACTCACACTCGGCAGGTCAGTGGGAGCTGGCATGAGCTAGGTAACGCTACTACACTCGTTATTTATGAGCACCTCGAATCCTAGCTTACTGTCATGTTGCTCCAAGGTGCAGCACTGAATGTGATGCAGAATGGCAGCCTTCCCTCAGCACCTCTTATTTCTGCCTGTCACTTCCACATCAGTGTGGATCATGTGTCCCAAAGTAAACAAACAAAGCCAAAACTACCATACAAACCAAAACAAACACACACTTCAACATTTAACAGCAAGTGAATGCAACCAAAATATTTGAAACATGGATTAATTACATTTAGTTGTATTACTATGAGTGTAGTTTTGTAATGACTACTTTAGGTATTACTGCTTTGTCCCTATGTAAAATGCGTTATATATCAGACATAGATTCACACACTTAGTAAGTAATCATATTTATCCTAGAGTTTTATCACCAAAAGTCTATGCTTATTCAAGTTTACATTTATATAAATTATGGATTTTTAAAACAGATAACATAGTGACACACACAGAACCAAGTAAATGAGTAACTGCAAAACACAAATTCATGAAAACATTTTTTAAAACTTGAGGCATGACTAATAAGCCAAATACCTCATTATTCACACAAAGCATAAAGCAAACATACACCTTAGTGAAACATTTTTGCAGACTATAATACTTCAGTCAAAATACTATATATTAATATAAATTGTTCTTAGTAAAAGCTCCGAAATACTAGAAGAATACATCTTAATCAAAAGAAATATAATATTTACTTACAAATGAATACATTAGGTGAATGATTTATGGCTCTTTTTATGTCATCAGCTATCTTAGGATTCATATCAAAACTAAACATTGCCTTGCCACCAGCTGGGAGAGCGGAGAGAGGACAACGTAGCTTTATGCCAATGCTTTTACTCTTCTCTAGATCATATTCTACTAATATGGTGATTACTCAAGTGAATATTGAATTATATGATGACAAATTCATGAAAAATGAGACAAAGTGCCCTAAAACACATACCAGTCTGATATGACAAGAATTTGAGAGAAGGGAAGATTTTCCTATGATGTTACTTTTAGAAAGCTGAAGATAGAGAAGAACAGGCTGGCTAGAGGGAAGGTGACGTATGAAGAGAACGTTTAGAAAGAGCGTGGCAAGATATAAGTAAGGACTCATAAGAATGGAACAGTGTCCTGAAAATGATTGTCTGAGGAATGGAGTGGGCGGGGCCAGAGACAAAGTGAGGAGACTAAGACAGCATTGTATTCATTCATTGGATAAGGCAGCGGTTTGCACAAGGAGATTATATTCTGCTCAATAGGATGAACTCAGGTGCTAGCAATTTGATCACTGCCTCTTGGCAGAGAGGCCCTGTGGGAACACAGAGGAAAGGGATACAGGCTACACAGAGGAGACCTGATAGGCTGTGGTCAGATATAGGGGAGGAGGACCCTACCTGTCAGGGGTCTAGGGTAGGGGAATAGGGTTAGGGCAGAAGAGTGGGGGGGAGGGTGAGAACAGAGATAACAACAAAGGGATTACAATCTGGATATAATGTGAATAAATTATAATAAAATAAGAAAATAAAATAAAGGGAAGCTAACATAGTTTTGACAGCCTTAGAGAAAATTTCTTTTAGTTCCTTACTGTCATAATGAGATGCGCAGTGGGACTAGTCATTGGACAATTCATTTTTTTCTCTAATGACCAAATAAAACACATTATCTTGCTAATAAAGTACCTTTGCCACATAAATACTTTTTAATTTTTGTTGTTTTTTTTTTGTTTGTTTGTCTTTTGAGGCCAAACCAAGCCACCTTTACACTTACCATCCAGTTGCTTTGGTGTCCCAGGTACTGGAATTATAGGTGTATGCCATTCTGCATAGCTTACTATGCACTTTATGGTACAGTCATGAATGAATACTGGCTTTTAACCTCTATCTTTTAAGCATCTATAGACAATTTTAATGTCTTTTTCTGATGAAATCAATAGACTAGTTTGAAAGGTATTATTTTTATTGTGTTAAGTATTATGGTTAATGTGAAAACATCAAAAAGAAGATAAATTTAAAAACTGGATGTTTTTCTCTGTTAAAAATTCTTGCTAATGGTTTGGATTTGGGTATTCAAAAGCAATTTTTATGCATTTCAGTTTCACTAATTGTATCATGCTGTGTTTAGTTTAATAATTGTTGCCTTGTACTCACAATATAGTAGCAACTTCAAAAGCTGTCACTTTGTTTCCCAGGCAAAAATGGGATGAAGAAGTGTTAGGGTTAGTCTAATATGTATATATATTGAGAGAGAGAGACAGAGAGAGAGAGAGAGAGAGAGAGAGAGAGAGAGGGAGAGTCTCCATAGAAACCCTCACAGCATGTTTCTTGTTCACTACAAGTAGGTCTCACAGCCATCCCAGCTGCAAAGGAAGACTGAGAGTAAGGTGTAAGGGGAACAGAGTGCATACACATTGGAGGAGGCACTGTTATCACAGATATCTGACATGCGTACATTCCTAAGATGCCAGAACGCATCTGTGATCTTTCAAATATTTCCTTGCTTTTGAAACATCAGGTTTTAAAATAAACATTTGAAAGTGGAGTAGGAGTTATACTAAGAATGGAAAGGTCTTAGTGGAAATTCAGGAGGGGTGGGAAGTTGGATAGGAAAGGTGAGGTCAACTCAGGACAGAAGGAAAAGCAGTACAGAAATCTACTAATTTATAAAGTAACTAAAATATTTAATTAATGTGAATGGCTAATGCTGCTTCAGCATCCAGGGCTAGGTGACAGATATTTCTTCTATACGTAACTGGAGAGGGAGCTCCTAGAGGTTCCAAAGACAACAGACTTTATTACATTGCTCTTGGTCACCAACCAGACCTAAAGGCAAGGCCCTTTGCTTAAGACACTATACACTTGAAGGGTAGCAAACATAAATCACGAATGGGTCTTGGAACCTCTATCCTGATGACTAGTGTTCATTGTATTGGAAGGTGCTATCCAGTTTGCTGGGGAGAAAGGGCATCAACTGTCTTGGTCTTATCCAGGTATGAAACCAAGGTACTAAAACATTGACTCATTAGACAATATACTCCCACTGCAATAGGGCAATAGTAGCATGTCTGTTTTTGGGATAACCAACAACTTTCTGAGTGTGTTTGAGACACTCTCTATAAGAAGAAATGAATATTTAATTTTTTAAGCTTAGGCAAAATGCTGCAAAGGCCACAGTTAATAATGTTGAACTTGCTGGTGGTATTAAGGTAAATAGATATAATAGACATGGCACTCAGGTGGAGGTAGAGAAGAGAGGCAACCTAAACATGCCTTCAGAAGTTTCGGGCCTGTCAGTCTAGCCAATCAGCAATCTCTGATATAAGATCCTATATCAAAAAATAAGATGGCAAGCAATAAACATGGTCTATACCAATGAATGATACTCATGCATAGTCATAGGTAAACTAGAAAACAGAATACATTTACAAGATTATGGCAATTTAAATGGACATAAATGTGAACAAACGTCAAGTCTCTCAGAGCAAGACATGCAAATGGCAATTCAAATTCTAGATGTTCAGTGAGAAGCGGAAAGAGCTAGAGTTTATTTGTGCATGTAATAATAAGTATTTAGATTGCAGGTATAAATTAAACTGGTTCATAGGCCTGGCAGAATTTGCCTCTATTACCTCGCTAGACATGAGTAGCTACCTAAGTTTATAGTGCGAAGCATGAGCATCCTCATATTATGTATGTAGGTCTTAAGTATAATTGGGTGGCTATTAGTTATCCCTAGGATATAAATACCAATATTGCCCTTTTTGGGATATCTTGCCGTGCTGGTTATGGTTGTGGCTCATAGGCTTTACAGATGGATAGGACTTTGGATAGCTTTTCCCTCTGGAGTTCGACAGTCCTTGCAGTACCATGAGAGTTAGTCCTAGGGAGGAAAGTTTTCATGTCAATAACAGTTAAATGTCTCTATTCGGTGCCCAAAGTGTATGATGTCTTCAACAATAGTTCCATGTCTTTTTGTTTTTGTTTTTGTTTTTGCGGTCTGAAAAGCAGCTACGGTAAATGAAAATAGCCTATTTTTTTTTTCAGGGCCGAAGGTGGGATGGGGTGGACTTTTGAACTTCTTTGACCAACAACTCTGAAAGAGGTTTCCCGTGTCTGACACCTCGGTTTTTCTTAGACAGTCTACAAATTTTTTTTGAAAGAAGCATGTCACCCCAAATGATTCTACTTCAATAATTATACACATAAATATGCATATTCAAGTATGGGAAATGTGACCCAGAGAATCAGAGAAGGACCTTTGGAACTGGCATGGAGAGTGGGGGAGGTGAGACAACGAACAAACTAGAAAGAGAAAACTGCTGTGAGTGGACACAATGGAGAAAGAAGGGTGGGAGATAGGGTAGAGTGGGGACAAATAAGCCCAAATGCAGGACGCTGAAATTGCCATATTTTCGTGTGGGACTTAAATATTACTTTGTATGCTAATTTAAAATAAAAAATAAAATATACTTTAAAAATAAATATGCTGGGCATTGTGGCTGATACCTATAGTTATAGCATTGCTAAACGTGAGACAGAATAATCATAACACCAAGACTGCCTGGGCTGCATAATGAATACAGCGAGTTACAGGACATTCTGAGCCAGAGTAAGATCATATCTCAAACCACAGCAACAACAACAATAACAAATATGATAGCTATTTATTTAAAAACAAACAAATGTAGCCAAGCATTGCATACACCTGTATTCCAGCAGTCATGGAGGCAAGAGGCAGGTGTATCTCTGTAACTTCAAAGCCAACCTGATCTACAAAGCAAGTCCAGGACAGGCAAGGCTACACAGAAAACCCTGTCTCAAAAAAACCAATCAACCAACCAACCAAATGAACAAAAACCTCCTAATTAATCTAAATTACAGAAGCATATGTAATTCTTATTCCTAAAGTATTTATCATATTCAGTTCATACATTTAATAAAATGGAAATATTTTATTGTCTTTCTTCTCTTATTCAATGTTTCACAATGTTACAGGCAATTTCATAAAATTAATGCAAAATAGATAATACAGTTCTATTAATATTTTAATTATTGCCATTACTTTACACTTACAAAGTACAAGCACTTTGTACTTAATAAAAACATCAAAGGTGGCAAAGGCATAACAATCAAGCTATTTCAAAGCTATTTTGCTTGTAATGATGCCAGTTAGCACTAAATGTTGTGTGCAGTCCTGATAAGTTTGGAAGTCACCCAATTCCCCTGACAGAGCTGTCTGGTTATGTGGCTTGCTTCCCATCTCTTCACACTTTATTTTAGTGACATTATGTGTATTTGAAGTAGAGGATGAGTGCAAATCACTTTCAATATTCAGTAATCTTCTCAGTACTGCCAATGATACATTTGGGGGGAAATACTATTGTTGAAGTAATAAAAACAATTTTACTTGCTAATTTTCAGTAAAAAGACAGACCATGTATGCTGTTGAGGTGTTTTGTATGTTTACTCATGCAGTTCATTGTGGGCATCTCATCCTAGTATTAACTTTCCATGTTAAAATAATTTACATTCAAATTTCAGATTATGGATAATTATGCAACCTCATTTCAAGTTGCTGGGTGTTCAACATTATTGTAGAATAGCTTCTGTAGTAGGCTATTTTGTGTTCAATTAAAATAATTTTTGAAGTTGTAAAATTTATGAAGGAAAAGACCTCATACTTTCTCATAGTTCTGGGGTCCATGAAGTCCAAGGCCAAGTTTCTGGTATCTTACAAGTGTCTTTTTTTTTTTTTAAATCAAGATGTGACATAGGACAGAAGGGGACAAAGTTATTAAAATGCCTGGCACACATCCTTTTAAACTTTGGAGGCAGAGCTCAGGCTGACTTCCAGTTCTGTATATAGCTGAGCCTAATCTTGAACTTATAACCTTCCTGTCACATTCTCTCAAGTGCTAGGATTACAGATATGACTCACCACAGCCAGCTTCACCCTTAAAATAATGGCATTAGTCATACTTATGAGGGCTTCTCACAATCTAGTCACTTCCAGGGACTCTCACCTCTTAATTATGTTACACCGGTAATTACATTTTAATGTGAAGTTATTAAAAAATAAACCTAATTTGCAAGAGCTTATATGGGTATCCAAGACTCACGTCTTTAATTAGAAATAGATCTGAAGATAAGTTTTTTAAAGCTTTTATTCTAAAACCACAAAACACTTGGACATAAGTTTTATGAATGTTTTGCAATGTGCCCGCAGTTATATTTAATTTCTATGTGCCTATTCAGTAAGAGAACCCAGTGATGTGCACCTGTTTCATGACATTTGAAAAGTTAATCAGAAATGCTTTTGTTTTATGTGTCAGTTGGGACCATATCACATTATCCAGAAGTTACACGTACATTATCAGAGAATTCTCTTGCTGCAATAAAACTATCACACAAGGTCACTCTTTTCCATTTAATTTAATTTAATTTTTTAGACAAAACATAGAGTTCAGACTGGACTTAAGCTGACAGTGGAACCTATGTTGGCATCGAACTTGTAACTCCTTAACCTTCACCTCTCCAGTTCTTTGATTGCGAGCACGAGGTACCACTTACAGATTACCTCATCTCGGAATTGAACCCAGAGATGTCTGCAATCTAGGCAAGCACTCCATGAACTGAGATATAGTCTCAAATCTTACTGATGATTTTTGTTTGCCCAAAGTAATTTTCTGAAATCATAGCTCCCAAACATGATGCTATTAGGTACTAAGGCATTGGGAGGTAAAAAGATTTTATAATGATACAAGAGGCCTCTGAATTTGGACTAGTGCCCTTAAGAAATAGGCTTCAGGAAGCTACTTTACCCTTTTCTCCATTTGAAAGCAGAAGACCCATGAAGAAAGTTCTCACTTGACAACAAGGGTGTTTGTTTCTTGGAATTACCAGGCTCCATAGTATGAAGATAATATATTTCAGCTGTTTGAAGGTACCCAACTTGTGATATTTTACTATAGTATCCTGAACAACCAATAAAGAAAAAAAATATATCAATTCACGCCATGTGGTAATAAGACCTAAAGACTGACATAACAATCCAGGTATCATGGTGTAGAGGCACACCTGGGAAGTTGAGGCAGAATCAGCAGGAACCCAAGAGCAGCCTTGTCTGTGCAAATGGCGGAAACAGTCCCCACTCAATGTAAGAAATGAGATTGCTTGAAATGAAGCTAAATATGAGTGATCAGGGCCTGGGTGCCCAAATCTTGCATTCTACTATATCAGCAATTGTAGTCTCTGAAGTTTCACAGTAACTTAACAAAGAAATTCATACATCAAGATACTTCAAATGATGGGCAAATAAGAGAAAAGGTAAATCAATAGTCATCTCAGTCACCAGCCCAGCTTGAAAGAGTCATGGCAGCCAATGCTACTATGGACCATTGTTCTTGCTTCACAACCTCCCAAAATCCCTAACTTTACTACTAAGAGTGTACTGTTTCTTAACTTCAAATTGTTCCCTATGATTTTCTACATCAGAGGCACTAGCAAAACCATCTTGTCCTCTGAGAGGCTCCACCCAGCAGCAGTTGGAACCAGATGCTGAGACTCACAACCGAACCTTGGGTGATGCATAAGGAGTCTTCTGTAAAACTGGGGGAACAGAGAAAAGGACCTGGAGGCAACAGAAGCTCCACAAGAAGACCAAATACATTGACGGGACTTATCCAACAAGTGGGTTGGATACTACGTGATGGCGTTCTTAGCCTTTCGGCTGGTGGAAACAAGAAGTTTGTACATTACAAAAGATTCATCTAAACGTTATAAAGATGTAAAGTCACATACAGAGTAGGGCAGGAAATGGCTGATTCATGAGGCTTAAAATAGCCCAAGATAATTTGGTTCTGGACTTGCACCATCTCTGGCCTCCCCATATTACTGAAATTTTAATCCATTAATAAAATGTTTTTCACAGGAATTCTTTTTAACAACTACAAAAAACAATAAAATACACAAATGTTAATGGCTTGGGATGAGCTGCTGAAGGGAAACCCTGGAATAGATGGGGAATAAAGTGTTTATTGGAAAAGTAATAAAAAGGCAATAGCATGGTAAGGGTTCTGACTAGGGAGCTATCAGGAGAGATACACTGCATGATGAGGACCCTGAAGAGAGAAAATGCAGGCCACATGACAGTAATGGGAGTCCCTTCATATTACATTCTGAGGATGGGAGAGGATTTATAGTTCAAGCCTGTGTGAGAGCCAAAGTTATGATTTAAGTTTTAATTATTATGCCTAAGGGATCAAAAAACCAAAAATGCCTCTAACGTGTAAGCCCCTTGCCCAAGGACACATACTCCCTGAAATGCTAGAGGCTCTTGTTTATGTAAATTAACAAGCTAAATGTTCTCATTTCTCCAGACAAGTTTGTCTGTAGCAACTGTACCAGAAGTGTTTCGTGTAGGCAGGAAATATGTAGGCAGGATGTATCTTGCCCTTGACTGGACCTGATGAAAAATATGTAGCCTTATGGGTTTGACTTTATAAGCCTCAGCAAAATGTGACTCATCTCCATTTTATTCTGGGAACCCCAGAATAGTGCTAGCCAGAATCCATCATCCTGGCCAGTATCTAATTAAAGCTGGCTTCAAGTTTGATTAAAAACTGTAGTAGTAGTCTTATCCTAGTCTGGAGGGATTAACACCAGGCCTCTGATTCCCAATCAAGAGTCAGACAAAGGATGAGGAGCAGAGTATGTGGCCCTCCAATACCCTCTTTGATATAGGCTCACTTTCCATGTGAGAGATCCTGGCTTGGGAAGTCTGTTAGTGCTCACAGACAATGCTAGAGTGGGAGCTTGTCTGTATCTGTGAATCCAAAGACTGATTTTTAATATTATATTTTTAAAACATGAAACCCCTCAAACAAAAATAAGCTGATGAAAGATAAAAGATAATTATAACTGAGAAAGAACTCCCATTTTAATGAAATGATCAGAAACATCTATTTCAGAAAAGTGATGTCTAACCTAGAATGAAATATAAACACCTTAGGTATCTGGGGTTATACTAGACAGAGGGAACGGTTTAAGATTTGGAAGAATCTGACCTAGGACCCAGTTACTGAGCTACATCCCCAGCCACAAAGACTACATTATCCAATAATACTTTTTGCTGCGGTTGTGGGCATTATACTAGACTTTGAAGCAACATTGAAGAAAAACCTTTCGTATCAATCCGTGTCAGGAGTACAGAAAACAAACTGTACAAGAAACAGTTGTTACATGGCTTTTTCCCTCTGAACACATAACACAATCTCCTATCTGCATTGTGAAAAAGACATTACCTTGGCCTAGTAGTCATGGCAACTAACTGAACCGAATAATACAGTAATAGCGAGGTATGCAGTAATGGAGTTATTGACACCCACTAGTACAGGAGGGAAAGGAACATCAGGAGACCCTCAGCTGAGAAACTAGTCCTTCCTCCCTTTAATCCCTGGTCTCCATCTGCAAGTGGTCCTGTTATAGAAGAAGTAGGAATTCAACTGAAAAGGGATTCCATGATGCAGCTTCCATGAGATCATCACAATGATGGGGCGGGACTTTAGAGTTATTGTAAGTAACCTCTCAACTGTATTCTGTAAGAAAGCTCAATGAACTCATAGGTCCACCAAGCTGGATTTTGATGGAATTGTCTCTTTGGTGTGCCATGAGTATCTTATCAGGGCAGAAGAAATGGCTGTTCAGATTCTTCTAGGGAAAGTCACATAGCTAGAATCAATCACAATCATCTAAACGTCATACTGGAAGTGTAATGTTTCATCAAACGTTCACTATCAGTTCCTCCCAGTGAAATAGTGAGCCTCATGAATAGAACTGAAAGGATACATCTATTTCTTTAACTAAGCTGAATTATTAGCAGAAGAAAATTCATGCTTAAAAAAGAATACTAAAAGTAGCTTGTTAGTAGTTTCATATTTATTGAGACCAGGTGGTACTCTAATCTGAGTCACTCCATATTGTGTAAAACAGTGGGTTTTTCAGGCTATGCCTTTTCCCAAGAGAGTTGCAAGCAGTGTTTACTCTTGGGATAAATATCTGAGTGGATAAATGAGTACATCCTGGCAACACACATAATGTTCATGATGAATGACTGGTGAATGAATGACTAAAGGAGCCACTATGTAATTGGGGTGGGTTTTAGATATAGGGACACATGAGCATATTAAAATATTATCAGGGAAAATGTCCAAGAACTTATTCAATAAACCAGACCAAGGAAAGGGTGTAACTCCCTAATGCAGATTGCATGAAGTAATGGGTGCTTAACAATGAGATATCCAAGTCTCTGCCAATACCTTGTGTATATCTATGCTTCAAGGACTTGTTCAGTTGGATAGGTTCCCCCCAGCACTACCACTGTTAATGTGACCTGTACAGCTGCCATCTGCCTGGCCACCTCCTCCTACAGCTAGACCTAGACCTGGACGTAGCTCCATCTTGGTTCTGTCTTCCTGTCTCTTCAGCTGACACATCTTCACTCTTAACCCTGACTCTTCTGTGCTTTAAGCAACAGGTCCTCCTGGAATCTGCTCTTTGCTTATTATTCCATCAACACAATAATACTTATCAGCTTCTTCTGAAACATCTCAGTCTCTATATCCTCCTTAGTTTGTATTTAGTCTACAAATTGCATATATGTGCACTCACATGTGTGTGTATGTGATTTAGTCGTTCACGTTAGTCACTAAGGTTGGAATGTAGAGATCTGAGTTTTCCTCAGCCAGATTTCTAAGACAGGCTGGATTTTCTGGCAAATGACTGCCATTGAAATTTACATTTTTGTTTGTTTGTTTTGTTTTTCAAGTTAGAGTTTCTCTGTGTAGCCTTGGCTGTCTTGGAACTCACTATGTAGACCAGGCTACCCTTGAACTCACAGAGATCTGCCTGCCTCTGCCTCCCAAGTGATGGGATGAAAGGCGTGCACCACCACCATTTACATTTTTATGAATTTGTTGTTACTCAACAACTTCTGACATTTTGAATGAAACAAATGGCTTCTAGTTCTGCTGAAACATGCTCTTCTCACTGTGGAAATGAAGAGTTTTAGCCACTTTTCATTTTCAAAGTCAAATCATGTTTTATTTCAGAGTGATGAAGTAACAATTGATAAAGATAATAAGTGTGGAGTATAAAAATGTAAAATGAAAAGAAGAATACTTATATGTATAATTTGTTGGGGTACATTGTATGAAGGTGTGTTTCTGTATATTCAGTTGTTGATTGCTAAACCAGCAGAGATATAAGGAATAGCTGGCTCTTGGTATTGATATGTCTACGGCCCACACCAATCTTATATTTTGTAAATATTTGTCTTTCCTCACTTGCCTAATGGATGTAATAAAAAGCTGCTGGCCAATAAATATCTGGCCAGGAAATGGAGGGTAGAACTTCCTAAAGAATGAGACAATGGGAAAAGAAAGAAGGCATGGAAGATTTGCCAGTGGACACAGAGAGGAACAGATGGAAAAGAGCAGAGCAAAGAGATAGAGCTAGCCATGTGGTAGGCTGTAATGCCAGGTTAGTCAGGTTAAGCCACACAGCTGGCTGGGAGACTGCCCTTGCTAAAAGCCTAAGCTTTAGAATATGAAAATACCTCAGTGTCATTATTCATACCGCTGGCAGGTTCAAAGGTCCTGCTCTATCTGGCATGCTAACAGGGGAAGAAACTTAGGCATAGGATCCAAATTTAGGCAGAAAGTCCAGGTTTATGGCAAAAGTACCAAACACAGAAGCCAGACAAGAAAATCCAGGTATAGGAGCTCTGGAGGCTAAATGCTGCTCTGAGGCAGCATGCTTCTCTGTGAGAGAAGCACCTTAGGTACGTTCAGGTGGCCACGTGAGCTGGAGAGAAATCATGGAGGTGGCAAAAACGATGGAGAAACCACCCCTGTCCATCCTGCTGGCTTCTGGCACAGTGGCAGCAGAGTGAGTAAGTGAGTGAGTGAGAGAGCAGGGCCTGGAAATCATACTTGTAGTCATGTTAAATACTAGTTTAGCTAGTTGTAGAATTAAGCTTTTTATTTTTTAAACTCATGTATGTGTTTTCAAGGCTAAGCAGTCAGTAAGTATCTAGAAACAAAGAATGTTTGTCTGTTTTGATATACTTTAGATAGATAGATGGTCATCAAAAACTTTAAAGACCTTAAGAATAAGGCATTTAAAGATGTCTTAATAACAAAATGCTTTTCTGACAGAAAGACCCATCAGCTCCTGGCAGTACTCCATTCTACTCTGAAGAAGATGATGGACATAGAAGAACCTCCACATGGAGCTTGTTTCAAATGTGGCAAGGGTAGGCACTGGTCAGACAACTGCTGACAATATTCTCTCAAAACTGTGGCCAAGCATGACACTGGGGAGTCAATTGCCTAACTTTGCCAAGACAAGGTAGACAGTCCTTCAAATTCTGACTGACAGAAAAGTCTGTTAGATTTTTCTGGACCTGGTAGCAAAGATGGATGTCCCACCAACACAGATGAACCTAGGATGACTAATAAGGTAGCCATTAGTCTCTGTCATTTTTATAGATATGGAAGTGGCTTGCTTTGCACTTCCTGTTTACTCATGTAATATTTCTCTTTCTCAGGTCTCTGATAGGGTTGAAGACTAAACAGTTTTTCTTGTTACAAGTTTCAGAAAAGAAAAACTCACAAAAAAGGTGTTAAGTTTATAAAGATTAAAAAAAATCATAAAATCTTAAGTTGTGTACTATCTGGGAAATTGTTTTATGGGGCTAAGAAGATGTTTTATGTGAAAGCTTGAATAGTGATAGTAAGTGATTTAGGTATAAAACTTTGGACTCACCAAGATAGGATAGATAGTGGAGTACTTTCTCGAAGGTTGCCAAATACAAATGGAGAGGACACTGTAAGTAGAATTTTTACCTAATGGTTCTCATAATTTTTCTTTTTATATATAGTTTATTGATGTTAGAAAAAAAGATATTTATTGAACTAACAGGGGCAGAAGTTAGAGTCCATTGTGTGAAGGTGTGTCTGTATCCTCAATTGTTGATCGCTAAACACTAGCCACATCTTGGTATTGTTATTTCTATGGCTCATCACCAATCATATATTTTGTAAATATTTATTCTTTATTGCTTGCCTATTAGTTGTAATAAAGAGCTGACAATTAATAATTGGCTAAGAAGTGGAGAGCGGAAGGCCCAGAAGATCTGATAGACTTCTCTGTGAATCACGAGAGAGAGAGAAAGAGAGAGAGAGAGAGAGAGAGAGAGAGAGAGAGAGAGAGAGAGAGAGAGAGAGAGATTGGTAGAAGAAAGAAGGTGAATGAATGGGACAGTGGAACAGAGGAGAAAAAAGAAGTAGAGCTAGCTAGGTGGTGGGACATAATGCCAGGGTTAGCTGGGTTAAGCAAGGGAGCCAGCTAGAAGACTGCTTTAGCTAAAAGGCCTAAGCATTAAAATATTAAGAAGCCTCTGTGTCATGATACTACTGGCATGTCTGAGAGTCCCACTATAGTTATATAATTGTAAATAATTAAATAGAAGAAATAAAATGGTAAAATGTAAAGTTTATACACATAGTTAAGTATGTGTGTATTTACTCTGTGAGTGTGTGCACACATAGTAAGCTGCTTAGTTTTTGTCAACTTGACCCAAGCAAGAATCATACAGGAGGAAGCAATTTCCGTTGAGAAAATGCCTCTATCATATCACTCTATAGGCAAAGTCTGTGGCATATTGTCTTTATTAATGGTTGAGGTGGATGGGTGCCAAGACCACTACAGGGTGTTCCACCAGTAGTCATGTTGGAATGTATAAAAAAATAAGCTGAATGAATCATGAAATCAAGCCACCACGTATGTCTTCAAGGTTTCTGCTACATTTCCTGCCTCTAGGTTCCTATCCTGGCCTCTAGCTCTGGTTTTCTTCTATGATAAACTGTACCCTGTAAGATGAGAAATAAAATTGTTTCCTTACCTATCTTGATTCTTATTATGGTGAGTTTTACCACAGGAAAAGAAAACAAGACACATGGAATACTTGTAGATATCAGAGGACAACATCCAAGAGCCAGTTTTCTTCTATCTCATAGTCCCAGTGGATTAAACTCAGGTTTTCTGGCTTGGCAGTAGATGCCTGTAACTACTAAACTATCTCTACAGGACTAAAATATGAAACTTTTTATATTGACTCTATTCTACTGACAAATTCATTATTTTAATCATACTTCAGAAAACAGGATAATGTCAAATAATCTTTTAGTTTGAGTTTTAAGATCATGATGTTGAATCCTAAATATGTTAAGATCAAAACAATAATAATTTTTCATTAACCATATTACTAATGTCTTTGAAACTTTTGTATGAAAAGAAATAAAATCTTCAGTTTTCTTCAATTCATCATGAAGGAAATAAACAGTGGGATAAGTGATTATTAAAAAGCAGCAAAAATTTGTGTAGTAATGAAAAAGTGATGTTATATGTTCATAGAGAGTAATCTAAGAACATGATTCAGTTCTTATATAGTAATCATTACAAAGGAGAAGTTAACATGACAAAAATATAAGAAGTTTTAAAATGAAAACTATTTGTGAATAAGACAATTCTATCATGTTCTAGAAGGCTATAAGAGAATGCATTACTCTGTATGAAGATAATTCCTCATTCTGAATGTGGCCTATAAACAAAAACAGTTCTTTATTCAGACTTACCCTTTAATTGACCAATGGTTCAGTGCAAATTAATCCAGCCAAATTCCAGCCATCTGAAACAGCACATATTTGGGATTATTTCTACAATCCATTGGCTAAAATTTAAACCAATTTCTTCTAGATAACTGGTTGATTAACTGATTCTTAGGAAATTTTTATCACAATTATGACTATAAAATAAAGTTTTAAATATTCAAACTAAGACAACTATTACTTTCAATATTTACCATTAGAAAAGCCAAACCTGCAGAAATAACAAATATAATTATATTTTACTAACTATTTTTGTTCAAAGTTCTTATTATTTTTAAGTCATGTATCTGTGATGGAATGAGACACAAGGTTTGAAGGCTCATCTATTTATTTCTTTAATTTTGAGCTTAGCCTTCCATGAGGTCTTTACACACAGTTTCGTTTCAGCTTTTATTTTCTCTGATGGTGAGGATGCTTCTCTTTCATAGCTGATTACTGGACACTAGAACGCATGCAGTAAACATAGACTCCGTGTTCAGATACAGGCAATGGACAGCACATTCTCCCTGGTGGTGGGGAGAGTGGGAACTGCCTCTGACATGAACACTGGTGCCCCAATTTGACCACTTATCCTTGGTGGGGAGGCCTGGTGGCACTCAGATGAACAGTAAGCAGGCTACCAGGATAAGACTTGATAGGCTGTGATCATATGGTGGGGGAGGAGGTCCCCTTCTGTCATGGGTCTAGGGGAGGAGAATAGGATGAAAAAGGGAGGGACAGGGGAATGGGAAGATATAAGTGAGGGGAAAACAATTGGGTGTAATCTGAATAAATTATTTTTTAAATAAATCAACTCTGGTGAATAAGCAACTTGCTCGGCCACTGTTTCTTATGAAGCGCCTATTGTAGACAGTCTGCAGATGTTATTAATTACTATTGACACAGTTAATCTCATCCAATGACGGCTTTCATAGGTCGTTCACAGTTTTTTTCCAAGATGATAATGATTTGGTTTTTAGAATGTTCTCCCCAAATATTCCTTAATTGTATCTCAAATACAGATTTTTAACAAGACCCCACACTCCTTCCCTCTCTTGTGTTTTGAAATTAAATTCAAATGACAAAACAACCCAACTTCATTTAATCATTAGTGAGAACTTCCATCCATTTCCCAAGGTTTCTGCCACTTGGTTCATGCTTCTTTTTCAAGGACACCAGTACTTGTTGTACATATTGGTAACAATTGCACCAAGACTCATTGAAAAACAATTTCTCCCTTTATTCAATATTTTTGGCTGCACTATAAGTTTAGATCACAGAGAGCTTTTGCCATTCTTGTCTGCATGCAACCTAGTAGTAGGCTAAGTAAATTGAGCTGACTGCTTAAGAACCAGGGACCACCTATTCTTTCTGACAGCTGATCTTTGGGTCACAATGAAAAGAGTTTCTGAGCTCTAAAGCTACTCATTGCACAAACTATCATAAAGATTTACCTTTGATGATTCAATCTCTGTTGTCTTATGTCTTTTGGGATTTGTTTCAACAACTGATGGGTACTTAAAATGTAACCTCTTTCTCAGTTGAACTTCAAATGGCAATAATTCTAAGAAGCATACAGCACTTTCTATTCTGGGCTCATCTCCATTGCTTATTATTTTATAATATTGAATTTCTAATATATACTATATATTATAATAAAACATATCATATATTACATTGTTTAGAATATTCAATAATAATACATTGTTAATATAGTATTATATGATATAAATACTTAATAATATAATGCTATTAATAGTATATTATTGAATATTATATGCAATGTAATATATACTATTGTGATATATAGTATATATTAGAAATACAATCCTAAATGTGTGTGTGCGCATGCATGTGTGTGTGTGTGTGTGTGTGTGTGTGTGTGTGGTGAGTGAGTGGTGTGTGTATTCATGTGAATGTAGTGCCCACAGAGAATAGAAAATGACATTGGATTCCCTGGTGCTGTAGTTTCAAGCTACCCTATGTGGGTGTAGGCATCCAAGCTCCAACTCTCTGTAAGCGCAAGTCCACGTAAATACTGAGGCATTGTTCCAAACCCATTTTGCCATTTTTATTTGGGATGTGGATACAGAACACCACAGACAAAATTGGAGAAAAGAAAATACAGATTCCAGGGCAGGAAACTGAAAGGAAAGGGGTGTCAGAAACCTTCTGTACTCTGAAGGGTTCTAAGAGAGAACAGACGATACAGCTGGGTGTCTTTCTACATGTTCCTTGCACTGAATGGCAAGAACAGCTTATAAAGTTGTTTAAGGTTGCTAATGTTACATTGAGAACTGGAAAAACAGACTGGCATGCAGGAAAAACAAGATGCAACTACATGAAAAGGAATCTGAAATTATCTTTGGAGTACAAATAAAGTAAGAAAACAAACATTTCAAAGCAGGCAGAATGGATATTTTCTGTTATTTCAGTCATTTTTTTTTTAATCAGAGAGCTTCTCTAGATAATCATGACAGTGGCCTCTGGCTTTAGCGGATTGTGATGAGCACATAGCTGGCCAAGTGTCAGGTGACTTCCCTGCAGATGAACAATGGAGAGAATGCTCAAGTTCTGTGACTTCCACACAGGACATTTTCAAAAGTATTTTGTAATAAATGTAAGAAATAATGAAAAAAATTCATTCTGAAAACATATAAACTCTTAACATTAGGTTACAAAATTACTCTTAACCAGGCATGAGCAGATGTAAATTAGCGGAGAATGAACTTTCAGCTCACACATTTCTAATGAGAGGTTTTCTGGATTTAAAAGTAATGTTATACTCTTTAAAGCTTTACAATAAGGCTACTAATTTTCTTCTTTGAAGAAGAAAGTAAACACAAACGTGTTTTCAAATATACTTAGCAGCCTGATATTTTAAAGTCTGCAATGTAATATTTTTATTAATTATTTAGGACATCTATACATTGCACCCCAATCACACTCACTTCCTAGTCTTCCCAGGTCTACGATCTCACCCTTGTGCCATCTCCAAAATTGAAAAGAAAAGAATATACCAAGTCCAATATATGCTGCTCATATACTCATTGGAGCATGGTTAAACTCCCAGTGGCCAGCCTCTTAAAAATAACTTAATTCTTCCATATCCTACTCCCCACTAGAGGCTATAATTTTGTGAGCTACACAACAGTAACTTTTCAAAAAAAATAAGGACTCGCTTCAATAGCTTCCTGTCTAGACTATTCCTTTTGGGGGTGGGTAAGGAACAGTAGAGGTGGTCATAGAAGCCTTCAGTGTTTCTAATTTACAATTAAATGTCTGTAGTCATTGGTACTGCAGCAAAAGAAGCTTGTTTACTCCTCACAGCCAACCTCAGCATGGAAACCACATAGTTTCTGGTGGCAGCATAAAAGATAGACCTTAATGTAGACTCTGACTGCAGAAGGGACCACAGGCATGAACACGGCTTCTGGGTGCATCATGGATCATGGACAGCAACATGGCCTCCAATTGGAATGTGGACTAAAGACAGCAACCTGGTCCGTGGCAGCCCTGATCACAGACATCAACATGATCTCCAAGGGCTGCACAGAACACAGAAATCACTTCATCCAATCAATATGGCTCCCATCTGAAACATGGATCACATCTGCTTTTTGAAAAATAATGTGTTGTACACGATCATTGATCATTGTAATACCTGCTTTTAAAAAAGACTAGGGTTTCTCTGTGTAGCTCAGGCTGTCCTGGAACTTACTCTATAGACCAGGCTGGCATCAACCTCAGAGATCAGCCTTCCTTTGCCACCCAAGTGCTGGGAATTAAAGGTGCGTGGTACTACAACTCAGCATATTACCTGCTTTTTAAAAGGCATAAGATGAAATAGGTTGAACATTACATAAAATGTCTTGGTACTTATAACAATACAATGTAGAAGGAAGAATGTTTTTGCATATGTCATTTTATAAAGAATGAAAGGAATTCAGTTTTTATGTCAACATTAAGGAAAACATGTATCTTTACATGTGTTAGGTCATCTGACAGCTGAAGGGGTAACTGCAGCTGTTAGGAGAACTGATCACCACAAGTCACCGTGACATGGTGCTTTGAGTTGACACATGAGGTGTAGAAGGAGCTCTGTGGAAGACAGATGACTAAATCATGAGACAGGAAACCATACCAAATATTCCTCTCTTGATGGATGTTTAAAATAATAATGACTGTTGCCTGTGGGTTCACCATGAAGAAGATGCCCCATAACTTTGGGGCAGCTTCAAGAAGGACTTCTTCGAATGTATCCTCAGCTTTTTTGTTAGAAATTTTCTGCTTTTGAAGTATTGATTCCTAAATGTGCTACAAGAAGAATTATGAGGCCAGATTTTTCCCCAGGAAATTGCACTGTACATGGTTGTCATGGTTAGGTGTTTTTATTTCTCAATCTCTTCTATCAGAAGCAACTAACCTTTTAACTGAGAAGCCTTATAGTTTTTTTTTTGTCCACATTTGACTTCTGATCAGTTTTCTCATTACTCATGACCAGTCAAGTGTTTCTGGATTCACCTGTTACTGTACTTATTACCTTACCAATGAATATGGTGTATTGGTATCATTTGGATATTCCTTCCATAACATTTTTAATCACAAATGTAGAATGAATATAAGCTAAATACTACCAATTGTTTATAGATGTCTATATCTATAGCACACATTACCTATTAACATAACGTATGTATATATTATATATAACATATTCATTATTATTCACCATTATATATACATTCACACATACACATATATATGTATATGTACATATATATTCATTTTGAGCAGGGTTACAATCAACATAGCTGAGCAAGTATATGTGGAATAGGATATCAAATAGCTTGGGCATATGCCAAGGAGTGGTATAGCTGGGTCACATGGTAAATTTATTTTTAGTTTTTTGAGAAATTCTCACTGTTTTCCAGAGTGGCTGCACCAGTTGCCAAGCTACCCCACAATCAATGACATTTCCCTTGTTGATTGTTTGTGATAAGATGAAGTCATAAAGTAGCTTGGATTTGTATTTCCCTAATTGGTAGAGATGACAGACACTTCTTCAGATAGCTCTACACCATTTTTCTTTGTTCTTTTGAGAACACTGTCCAGATGCACAGCCCACTCTTAGTTGGGCCATTTGTGGTCTTGACTCTTTGTGCTTTGGTTCCTTATGTTGTCTGGATATTAATCCCCTTTCAGAAGCATAGCAGCCAAAAGTCTGTTCCCATTCTATTTTTTTCTTTTTCACTCAATGGATTGTTTTCTTAGCTGTATAGGATCTGTTTAGGTTTACCAGATTCCACCTGTCTATTGTTGGCCTTAGTCTGTAGGCTAATGGAATCCTATTCTGAGAGTCCTCTTATAAAAAAGCTCCCCTCATGTAATTTCTACAATATGGTTGAATAGACAAAACTTGAAGAATGACGACAGCAAACAACACGCAAACATGCATGAGGACACATCACAGGGTCCACAACTCAGGCTCCAAGCAGTCACTGGCTGCTGAGAAAAGGAGAATCAATGTTCTGAAGGGATGAGCTTCCCTCATAGGTTAATATGGTTTATCTAACTCTAAGTGGTCACCCCTACATATACATACATGTGATCAAAAGTAAATGAACTCACTACCTTGTACTTTTATGACTTATATTTATCATTAACAACAATAATAATAAAAGAAAAGGAGGCCACAATTTTGAGAGGGATTTGAGGTAAGACGGGAGAAACTTACAGAAGAAAGTGATGCAAATGATGTAAATACAGTACACATATATGGAATTTTAAAGATAGTGTGAAAATAGACATGCTTTTCAAACACTTCTATCTAATTGGTTCCTTTCAAAATATAACATTTTATGTGTAATTATATTATAGGCTTTTTAGATACTTTGATGGAGACAAAGACATAAAATTAAGTGCACTCAAATATTGTCTGTAAGAAATTTGTGTATATGTGAAAATTAAGTGCAATGTATATGTATATATGTGACATGAATGTCTATTTGCAAGGACTTGTAGAAATAATGTAGAAACTATAGAAAATAAAACATAGAAAAAAGTTATAAATATTTTCGAAAGAGGAACATAGTAAAAATAGCCCATTATAACATGTACAGTATAATCTTTACTTTAAATCAGCTCCTTTAAGTTGATAACTATAGAAAAATTTCCCATATGCTACTTATTCTTATCACGTATTTTGTTTGAATCCAAACTATTTAGTTTCCTTAAATATATTCTTCAGCTTTCTTATTGCTATGCATAAAACTCACAACCATAGCAACATTTGCCGTACTGTGAAACAATTTCATTTAGGTACAGGGTTTAAAAAACAAATTGAGTAGTTTAAAGATGTGAAATTGGAGATTTCATTGACATTTCCTATTTTAAATCCAGTTATGTAACTGGTAATTATAGATAATTTAAATTTGTTATCTTTAAAACCACCTCATGAGTAATGAGAAACAGTGGTTTGGAGGTAACAGGAAGAGAGGTTGTTTTCAGAAAAGTCTAAGTAAAAATACGAGGCAGCCATGACATGGTTTCTTCTCACCTCTATCAGGAAGAATTGGGTTGAAAGGTTCTAATAGCAATCAATAAATAAGCAAGACAAGTGTAAGTTAATCACATGGATCTAATAAAACATTGATTCTGATATGCAAGTTGCTCAATCACTAATACTACTTAGAGTTAGGTGATGTAAGAGAATCAATGTTAGCAGCCCCTGTTGTTGATATTTGCTTAAAAATTTATCGTCAAGTAGCAAGAAACAAAAAAAAAATGCAAATATGCCGGAAACTTATCAGCACATATATGTGTTATAACCAAGATAGAAAATAACAGATTTTTCAAATGCATGTTTTTGAAAATGTGTGACTCAATCAATCCAAGCTGAAATGTGACTAAGATGGAATATAAAAGGGAGTATTCAAATTGGCAAATGCTAAATGAAGAACTGGGTTATAGTTACTATCTAAAGCTATCATTGTCCACAGGACTTTGAGGCCTCAGAAGACTACAGTTGTATACAGTTAAGTGAAAAACAGAAATAAACTACAGTTTTCCAAAGGAGCATCAAGAAGTATTTGTCCTAATGGCCTAGCTTAACTCATTGTGTCCTCATTTTATAGTGTATTTATTTCTGACTAATTTTAGGTATTAACAAAGAAAACAATGTATCTCTAAAGTGCTTTATAAGATGTTCAATCATGTGAATAGATACACTATTCTGAAAAGAACAGTACATTTCATTCCCATAATTTCTTTAGTATAATAAACTTTAAAATTTTAATAGCCCGTTAATACTCAACTTATTTCATCACAGAATTTTTATATTCTCAATTCACTTATTAAGAAGAATAACTGATCTACAAAACACACTTACATTTTCTCGAAGTCCAGTTGGCATATTTACTCTGAGCTTTTTCTGACATTTTTCAACCTGATACAAAGAAGTAACAATCCTCAAGTTGGAAGAGAGTGTGTGGAATGCTTCTGTGACTGATACATGTCTAAGTAGCAGATCATTATATGTAATTCAAACTCAGAAATCTTATTTAAGAAATATAAGTTATATTTCTCTTTCTTACCAAGTGAAGGTCATACAGTTTCTATATTATAAAATGTAAAATAACAACTTTATTATTCTCTTTATTTCATATGTTTAACAGAGAGATGGCGCATTGGTTAAGAGCGCTGTCTGCTCTTCCAGAGCATCTATGTACAGTTCCTAGCACCCACATCACAGCTCAGTCTTTAACTCAGTTCCAGAGCATCCAACACCCCCACACAGACATACATGTAGGACAGACACCAAATGTGAATTTAAAAAAACTAATTTTCAAAAATTTTGTGATATGCATACTGAATCCTACAAATGTCATAAATATAAAGCTTTATGGATTTTAGCAAACTGAGTTGGGCTGTGTAACCAGCATATATCTCATAAAACAGAATATCATACCTGTGTGGTAAAGGAAAAATAAGTATAAATACATTTTCTTGTGGTTTTGGTATTTTGAGATCCAAGACTCGCTTTCTTTTCTTTCTTTCTTTCTTTCTTTCTTTCTTTCTTTCTTTCTTTCTTTCTTTCTTTCCTTCTTACCTTTCTCCTTTCCTCCCTACCTACAATCCTACCTTCCCAACTTCCCTTCTCCCTTTCTTCTTTTCTCCCTTCTAATTACCTGAGGTAGCCCAGCAAAGGTTTTCTTTCTTTCGTTTTTTTTTTTGTTTTATTGTTTTATTTAATATACTTCTTTGTCCACAGAGAGTAGTTTTGTGTGTTCTTGTGGTGACTGTTTACATTATTCCTTACACTTTTCTGGGGCTTAGCTATTTTAATGTCTCTTTACACATCAATCTTTCCTACAATTCCAAAGATGTGTTTGGAAGCATAATCAGCACTGACAGACTATATTCATGGACAGTGGAAGACTTTGTAGATAGATGCAATCTTCTACTTAGAAGAATATCTGAATCATTTGTAGACTTTGATCCTTAGTGTCTAATGCTGCTTGTAATAACCTTTTCTAATGTTAATGAGATTCTGACCATTACTAAAATATACAGAAAATAATGTCTATTATGTTCTCTACCTCTATGAATTCATCACAAACTACATTATTCCAATTTTCATTTAAATATTGTCAATAGAATATTAGTTCTGTTTTCTTAATGAATGAATCCAACAAAAAATAAATAACTTGCCCACAATTATATTAATTCTGAGTTGATAAACTTTTTTTCAGTTTATTAGTATGAGTAGCTTAAATCAATACAGAGTAACTGAGTATGTTTATGGTGTATGGTACAGCATATCAACAGATGTGATGAATGGATACCAGCTCAGTTATTGATGAACCTGTCACTTTATATAGATATCTTTTCAGAAGATGAAGATAAGCCTAGAATTATTTGGCTAAAAAAACCCAAATCCTCATACTCCACTAAGCATCTCGTCATTTACTTCATACCTAAACACCTAAAATTAACTTTGGAAGGTAGATTTGTTGTGTAGCCTCCAAACTGAAATCTTTCCCTATAGTGGGAGGTTTGTTAATATTCAAAATTTAAACAAAATTTACAAGGCTTAGAAAATAAACAAGATTCACAATTCTTGGGAAGTTTCGAAAAGTAATGAGATCTATAAGGTGCCTTCTCATTGTTATAAAACAATAACAGTTGCTAGGGAAAACAGACTTGTATCATCTGAAATGCCTTCAAACAGTACAGGGAGCTCCAGAATTTCAGGGTTTGTGAGTTGTCACCATGGTAGGATATGATTATTAGTGACAGATTTGTTTCTAAGCTATTCATGTTCCTGTTAGTAACACTCATCCACACTCCTGTTAGCAAACCCATAAACTATCCAGTTCACTAAACAAGACCTTCGTCTAACCATTTTCTAAGGGAGAGTTGTAAATATTTTATATGGAATGATTAGAAATTTGTTCATACCTTCCTAGGAGAATTCAAACAAAATAATATACAAAATTTTCACTTATGTACAATCTCCTACATCTAGAGCACAAAATCAGATTATAAAACCATGAATCTATTAACTTTTTTCATCTAAGCCAACATATACACATACACACACACACATACACAATTTTTAAAAATCAGCTATAAAACCTTTCTAGTATGAAGTTCAAAGTCTGACTATATCAAAGAAAAAGAAATACTGCTAACTTTTAATGGAAAATGAGAAACTATGGTTTGATACCCAAAGAGGGCCTTACACATTTCTGACAAGATACAGACCAAAAAAAAAAAAAAAAAAAAAAAAAAAAAAAGGTTTCCTATATAAAAATATGAGAGATGAGAATTGGACTTACATATCTTACATAATAGATTAATATTCAAATAGATAAAAACCCTCCAGTAAAGTAAAGAAAAGAAAGGCCATTAAAATTGTCAACAGGGTTAAATAAGAGGATTTATTTCTTCCACAGAAGACATGCAAACTGCTAATGTTTAGTAGAGATGCTCAACAATATTGTACATGGGGAAGTACATACCAAGGCTATCAGATACTGCTTCATACCCATTAGAATGACTTTTGATGAAAATATCAGACTTAAGTTGTCAAAGTCAATGGGAATAAAAACTTTTCGTGTACTGTAGACAGGATTGCAAACTTGCACAATTGTTACGAAAATAGTATAGATGTCCTTTAAGAAGTAAATATGAATTATCATAAAAATTCAACCATCTCAATTCTGGAACTACATTGAAAAATATGGTATCAATATTTTAAAGAAAGATCTGTACTTTTCATGTTTGATATAACACTATATTTAGTATCAAAATATTATCAACAAACTAGGTGTTTATAATTAGATCAATTGGCTTGAAATTGTCATGGATATACATGTGTTCAGTGTTGTAAGGCAAAAAATTCTTAATTTTAACAGAAAGGTGAAGCTGGAAAGCATTGTTTTAAGGGATATAAGCTCTATCCAGAAAGAAAAATGTTGTATAAGTGAATATATACCATGTGATTCTTTCTGAGTCTGGATTAACTCACTCAATCTGATCATTTCTAGTTCCATCCATTTGCACACAAATTTCAGGATTTTCTTGTTTATAATAGCTGAGTAGTATTCCATAGTGTAAATGTACCACAGTTTCTTTATCCATTCTTCAAGTGAGGGACATTTAGGTTGTTTCCACATTCTGGCTATTACAAATAAGGCTGTTATGAACATAGTTGAGTCTATGTCCTAGTTGTACGGTGGAGGATCTTCTGGGTACATTCCAAGGAGTGGTATAGCTGGGTCTTGAGGTAACACTATTCTCAGTATTCTGAGAAAGTGCCAGATTGATTTCCAAAGTGGTTGTACAATTTTGTACTGCTACCAGCAATGAAGGATTGCTCCCCTTTCTCCACATCCTTGCCACCATGTGCTATGACTTGAGTTTTTGATCTTGCCATTTGGGTGGATGTAAGATGGAATCTCAGGGTCTTTTTTATTTACGTATCTCTGATGGCTAAGGATGTTGAGCATTTCTTTAAGTGTTTCTTAGCGTTTTGATAATTGGATATTAACCCAACAGGAATGTCCCCCTGAATGTCTTTACTTACCAGGAGATTGGGATAGGTGTGAGGACCTCCTATTGGGACTCTAGGTGAGCGAATTATGGGAGAATAGGGAAATAGAAGGATCCAGCGGGTCCTAGAAACATACAAGAACATCATGATGGTTGGATCAGGGCCCAGGAGGAGTCTGCTCAAGCTACTGCACCAACCAAAGACAATACATGCAGTAAATATTGAATGCCTATTCAGATCTAGCCAAGGGACAGAACATCATCCACAGTTATGTGGAGAGTGGGGATTGACTCTGACATGGACTCTGGTGCCCCATATTTGACCTCTTCCCCTTGGTGGGGATGCCTGGTAGCACTCAGAGAAAGAATAGGAAGGCTACCAAGATGAGACTCGATAGGCTGTGAACATATAGTGGGGGAGGAGGTCCCCTTATGTCACAGACCTAGGGGAGGGGAACAGGGTGAAAGGGGGGGGAGAGGAATGGAAAGAGACAAGCAAGGGGATAAAAATTCAGATGTAATCTGAATAAATTAATAAAAATAAATTAAGTTAAAAATAAATATAAATATAAAAAAGAAAATTATATAATTTCACTCATATGTGGAATTTTGAAAAGTCATATTCATAGACTCAGAAATAATGGTAGTTGTCAAAGTCTGGTGGGTGGGAAATCATTGGAGATGGTAATCAAAGGCATACCAACTTTCACTTTTGAAATGTATCATTTCAGATAATCTAATAGACATTGTTACAGTTAAGAACATTAAATTTTACTGAGAGGATAGCATTTGGAAATTAATTTCTTTATCTTTTTTTCATTCGAAAAGAATGGCATTTTTCTTAATTGTTTTATTTTAATAATTTTCACTGTAACTTTGGGGCAAGTTGGGATTCTGTATCCTGTTATATTACTACAAAAAATAGTCTTAAGAATGTGAAAAAGAAAAAAAAGAATGTGAAAAAGATGCTGGTAGCATATACCTTTAATACCAGCCTATGGAACTCTGAGTTGAAGGCCATCCTGATCTACAGAGACAGGTCCAGGACATCCAGGGATACATAGAGAAACCTTGTCATAAAAAAGTCAAAAATGTCTTGCTCATATTTCAACCACAACTTGCATCTTGCCTATGTAGAAGTAGCTCAATTTCAATGTCTTATATTTACATAAAAGTTGCTTTGAATTTTTCTAGTTAACCTGTAATTCAGCAGTTAGGGATTTGGATGGATTTACATTTAGAACTTTCTGTACCTTTATCTCTGTAGGATTATTTACTCTTTTTGAGAAAGGTTGCTCTAGCATCTGTGTCCAGGTTCTGTAGAGAAAGAATGTGTGCTTCTACCAAAGCATCGAGTACCTGAGGCACACTGAAACTCAGAATGTCTTCAAACTAGTCATCAAAATCATAAGCACACCATCTGTAAAATTTCCCAAAGTCTTAATCCTTTCCCTCAAAGGAGTACAGGGCTTAAAGAAAAAGTTTATTTTCAGGCTTTCAAATTTGTTATCCAGATTTTATGGTTATTTCTGAGATGATTCATTTGTTAGCATACTTTGTCTTACTTGAAAACCTCCTCAGGGCAGAACAACTTAATCCTTTCTCAGAAGGCAATAATTTCTCTTTTGATTAGGTTCCAAAACATATGTTGCTATATAAAAAGATTATACCCTTATCAAAAATTAGATTTTTAAAAGTTGATATTTAAATTTATGAAGAATTACATCAACAGATCAAAAGAGCAAGAGTCAGTAGACTCTTAAACAGAACCTTCAGCAATATTGATTTTTTTCTACTAATGGATATATAACTTGTATTTTATTGAACTAGAATTTGTTTTGTTATTCCCTGTCCCTTGACCAGATGGCACAATATCAATTGTATATCTTTGACATGGGCAAGCTGACACATGGTTCTTAGGAATCTAATTTCCCTCCATTCACACATGTGAACAAAAGTTTCACATCAAAGTTGTTATCTGGCAATTCCTTTTAATCAATAAATTTTTATATCACATGAGCATCTCAGCCAAAATTTTAAAAACTAAATAATAAATGCATACTTAAATCAAAAAATATTTTCAACAGTTGTAAATAAATATTGTATTCTGAAAGTTAAGAAGGCCTCAGGCTATACTCAGAATGTGGATTCAAGAAATGAAATGTAATATTTTTTATTTTGAGACTCAATTATAGTGAATTTACAGTGAAATTCCTTGATGCTCTCTCTCTATTTAGACCAATACTTCAAAAACAATGGTGTAACCCAAAGTTTTTCAATTATTTGAATTGTTAACATTGAAGGTATACTTATTTTGTTAGATAAACAACTTATTTTGTTAGATAATCCACTTTTTGTTGGACATTTCAACTTGAATTAAGATTTGTAAAAATGTTCTAAATACACGTATTGAAGTTGTATTGCTTGGTACCTCACCAAAACTTTCTTATGCTACGAGCACTCATTTTTAAACCATGCAACTGTGTAACGATTCTTTCATGCCCCCCTAATATTTAAAATATGTCCTGTACTAAGTAAACTTAAGATTAAATATTTTTGAGATTTAGTATTTGAATGAAATTCTAACACCATGTAATAAATTGTAAGTCATTTAGATTAATATTTCAAATTAATTTTAAGTCTTTTATTGAATTAGGGGAAAAACTACATGGGCATTTCTGGCAACAATATAAAGCCCAAAGAATATGATATTCACCTACTCTTTGGAAAATTCAGAGTCACCAAGATATTTGTGCATAGCAATGTGCTATTCATCTGTTCATTCAACAATTTGCTCTTTATTGGTGTAACATGAGTAGCATCATATGTGTTATTAAACCATATAGTTGCATTTTATGTAGTTGTATTTATATGACAACAGCAAGGGAAAAATACTGTTATACATTTGACCAAAAGTTCATTTATTTCTAATCGTATTTTGAATGAATATTCTATAGAACCATATTTTTGTACTAACATTCTTTGGTTGAAATATAACTTCTTCCTGGATAAAAAGTTGTTCCTTTGGATACTTCCTTAATTTACTTTTGTGGGGCACATGGACTGCATGACCTGGGAAACCGGTCATGGAGCTACAGTCGACTTGATATTTGTCCAAACCCTGGCAATCTCAATCTTGATAATGGCAAGAGTTAGGATTGTTCCTTCTCTGCTCTGTGCCTTCAAGCCCTGGTGCACACAGCCTTGCAACCCTCACCCTCGTAGTTTTTTAGATAGTCATGTACCCTAGCATATGGGATTCCTCTCCGTTCAGATAAAGCGTGTCCAGTACCTCAGCGCCAGCCAATGATGTTTATTCACAAAAAAAGAGATCCTACGCAGTTCACCAATGTTTATATAGCTTTTAGTCCCCTCATTCCCCCCTCCCAAAAAGAGCTGTGGTGCCGGAGGAGCTGTATTGCTATAACACCGGAAGAGCTCTGTCACTAAAAGGGATGTAACACTGGAAGAGCTGTATCAAAGTTGTCTGTTCCACCCACCCGCACCATACACTCTCTCACTCTTGAATCAGGTCCTTCAGACCTGCCAATCTGGCTAATCTTCATTCCTTTGAGTTCAAAACCTGTAATCATGGGTGCCTGGATACCCTGAAGGGAAGAAGCCCTCGCAGAATTAATGAAAGAGCAGCTTCTACCACAACATATTCACCTCTTCTACAGTTTACGGAATACATTTGTGTTCACTATAAAAAGAAAGCTTAAGGGAATGGAGACTGCTACAAGATTTATGGGTGACTAATAAAACCAAGTGAGCCTGGGCTTCTCCAAGAGCAGATTGCCCCGTGTATCAGCCGTCCCTGCCAATATCCTTTAATGGCGATAGACATCAAAGGCTGCTTGTTATCTGTTTCTCGCCACCCTTGAAACTGTGTGCTAACTCTCCTCAGTTCACAACTCAAGATATGAACGGACTATCTGTCCCACCCTCTGCCAGGAGGCTGTGGCCACTGTATTAAAACCTTGCAATTTTAATTAGAGAAAAGACCCAATATATGTCACTACATGGATGACATCCTGATATAGAGAGATTTGTCCACTTCCTCTCCCAACTTAAAGGTGAATTAATAACTTCCTTTTCCTCTTTAGGATTCAAATTAGCCCCTCACAACATACAGGTTATTCCACCCATCATATTTTGGAAACATAAAAATCCCTTACCTCAATATTCCCCATTATATCCTTCCATCCTTCCTTCCCTTCCCCCAAACTTCACCCATGCCTCCCCCAGAGCCGTTTGAGTAACCTTAACTGGCTTTGATCCTGGCTTCTGCTTCCCATTAACACTCTCCACCTTGTCTTTGACGTCTTAAAATGATATTAAAAACTCCTCCTCCTCAGGAACAATTTTCTCTGAGGCAATCCAATCTCTAAATTATGGTAATATTGTCCTAAAAGTCATGGCTCTTGCGAGATAGGCCCTAGCAATGTCTACACAGTTTCTGTATCTTTAGTCCCTCCTCTACACTGGGAGGGACCATTTATCTGCCCCAGAGCATGCTAGGATGGATGCACAGTGCCCCTAGAATTCCAATTGAGGTGGATGCGCTCACTATTATGGTTAAGAGTGGCAGGATTAGAGCTCTACAAACCTTCGGGAAAGAACCAGCTATTCTTGTCACCCAATTTCCTCTCTCTGATATTTAATGGCTACTCAAAAATCACTGATGCTTTGCCATTACCTTAATGAAAAATGAGCTTTTACCTTTTTGTTGCAGTGGCTAGCCACATGGCTCTTTACAAAGAAGCCCATCACTGGGGCCCTCCACAATATTTACTCATGGAGGAAAGAAAGGAGCCATAGCAATAATATACTACTCTGCTAGGGATGAATATACCCTATTATCCAATTCAAAATACACCCCACTAACTCCCTCAAAATAAGGAACTATATGCTATCTATTTAGCCCTAAAGGAAGTCAAT
This sequence comes from Acomys minous, assembly GCF_964271855.1. Lineage (NCBI taxonomy): Eukaryota > Metazoa > Chordata > Mammalia > Rodentia > Muridae > Acomys > Acomys minous. The sequence continues at coordinate 33,935,563 of NC_140487.1, forward strand.
AGGCCCCTTAACCTCTTTTCTGAGAGAGTATATGCTGTTAATTTGCTTCCCTGGTTATCAAAATCCTTTGTCAAATTAGCTCCCAATCTACTTTCCCCTTTACACACACAGGTTTCCAGATTTTTACAGGAAATCCTCTCCCTTCTACATCCAACATGTCAGATCTCAAAATCCCTTTACAGGTACAATATCTGAGGGAAATAGCCACCCAGATCAGACTGCCTCTACAGGACATTCACAGCTCCATTGATCAAGCGAACCAATTCCATGCAATTACACACATACAAATATAAAGGGCTTCATGCCTGCTTTCCCACATTCCTCTTGCTAAGTTTCAGAGGACAATAAAAACATGTTCCTCCTGTGCATCCTTTATTACTACCTCAGCTTCACACACAGTGGACACTAACCTCTGAGTTCTGAAATTCAACACCTTAGAGAAAATTAATGTCACCTACTCCCTCAATTTGGCAGACATTATATGCTTTTGTTAATGCAGACACATAGTAACATTTTATATGTGATACCACCCAAACAAAAGAAAACTAAAAATGGTTAATGGTCTCTACCTTTGCCATCATGGGCATTCCTCAATGTTTGAAAACTGACAATGGCCCTGCTTTTACTAGTTCCCAATTCAAAACCTTCTGATCACAGTGGAAAATAGCTGACCACACGGAGACTCTTCACCACTCTTAGGGCCTACGTATAGTAGAAAAAATACATCAAACCCTAAAAATCCAATATATAAGACAAAAGAAAAACATTTACCTCCCTTAAATACAATTAATGATGGCTCTGACTACCCTAAATATATTTAACAATTTACAAGAGCTCCAAATACCCTCCTGTCTCCCTGCATTGGCACACACCAGGCATAACTCCTCCTACGGCAGTACAATGGGACTATTCCTTAGACGGGATTTGGAAAAGACTAGATCCCCTTCTTAAAACAAGAAGGGATTTGGTTTATGTCTTTCCACAGGACCAATTTTGGATTCTTTGTGTCCCTTGAAAAAAATGTCCAACAACAGCCCACCAAACAAAAAGATGGCCTGTCTCTCCCTGATGGATCAAGGATGGAAGAGGTGGAGGAGATGGCACATGCAATGAAACAACAAGACCTCCTGGAAAGACATCCATGACCTGGTGGTCACTGCCCGAGCCATGTGCCCTCCACAGGCTTCCCTCTCTTCTCTTCTTATGGGTGTTTTTTTAAATATTTTATTCTATTCTAGCTACTGCCCAGCTTCTTCCTAATCCTTCCAATACCCACCACTGGAGATTATTTGCTACAGAGACCTACAATGGGCAAAAGAAAATCTTCGGAACTCTTGTGGCTCCTGCTCCCATTAACACCTTCCTCATGCACTCCATGGAGCCTTACCCATAGGAAAGTGACAAGACATTCCTTTGATCTACCTCTCCCAATTGTCCTTGAAGGTCACTCTCAAGATCCCATCCTACATGTTCTGTTGACATCATTGTTACTCAATATGTGCTAACACCCCTGTTCTTTGGTGCAATAGCATTATTGATCCCTTCATTAACCCCCTTTTCAAGGTTTCTGCACACCCATAATGATTGTTCCCTAGGGTTACCTCTATAATCCTGAAGAACTCTCTTTACAGCTAGAAAAAGACTAAAAGAAAATAGAGATCTTCATCCCTCAGCTCATCTGGGGGGACTGGGTATTATTGTCTCACTGGTTGCTACAGGAACCACTGGAGCAGCCCTCATCTAAACTTACCATCTGGCCTGTAGTTTCCAGACAAGCTTGACCATACAATGGTTTCCACTGAAGACATTCTCAAGTCCCTTCACTGACAGATCACCTCCCAGCATGGTTTGTTCTCCAAAACTGGAAAACAGTTCATTTCTTTTTTAAAATTTTATTTTATTAATTTATTCATATTATATCTCATTGGTTATCCCATCCCTTGTATTTTCCCATTCCTCCCTCCCTCCCATTTTCCCCTACTCCCCTCCCCTATGACTGTGACTGAGGGGGACTTCCTCCCCCTGTATATGCTCATAGGGTATCAAGTCTCTTCTTGGTAGCCTGCTATCCTTCCTCTGAGTGCCACCAGGTCTCACCATCCAGGGGACGCAGTCAAATATGAGACCACCAGAGTACATGTGAAGGTCATACCCCACTCTCCATTCAACTGTGGAGAATGTCCTGTCCATTGGTTAGACCTGGGTAGGGGTTTGACGTTTATTTCTTAACCTGGATATCACACAAATAATTGAGACTCTTATATTTATTTTTAAAGGTTTACAATACAATCTTGAGCAGTGTTAGTCTGTTCTTTTTAAACACACACTTAATATACAATAAAATATATTTCTTTTCTTTATTATTACATATATTTACATATATTTATAGTTTTGCACATATATACAATAAACTACCTACACCAAGAATAACTATGATGAATCAGGAATTATATAAATGTTACATGTATAGTGCTTTGGCTATTTGTATTTGACAGCCTTGAAAAAGACATCTTTCCTATCTTGGTGAGCCTTAAATTCTGAATGTAAATCAATATTTATTATATCTCATCATTATCAACTTAAAATGTCTATATAGGCCTAAAAACATCTTAACCCCTACATACAACTAAGCTTAATTGTAAAACTAAACTATCTGGTCTTCCACCCCATCAGAGACTTGAGAAGGAATAAAATTAATTACCTGAGTATACAAGGAGTATGGTTTAGCAGCTTCCTAAATGTGGAGATGACAGGGACAGTTTGCTGTTTGAACAGTCACCCAAAATTCTCTATAATGTTGGAGCATCATCTTTATCCTTCTGGCCCAATATATCTGACAGACATATTTGTGGGGCAGGAACTATTGAGGACTTGCTTACCCTGTCTTGGCAGAGTTTGGCCATTGACTCTGCCTACAACCAAGCTTGTGTATTTTTAGGTAGAATCATTCCCTTACAGAATCTGTCTGTAAGAGAAATGAGAGCATTTTGCCCAGTGGCTTGTTTGTCACATTTGAAGCCATCTCCATAAGGAGGTTCTTTGATGCTCATCATCTTCTTTGAGGTAGGCTGCTGTGTGCTGTAGCATCTCCTGGGTATATTCCAAGGAGTGGAATAGCTGGCGTTTGAGGAAGCCTTATTACCAGTTTTCTGAGATAGTGCCAGATAGATTTCCAAAGTGGCTGTACTAGTTTGCATTTACACCAGGAATCCAGGAGTGTTCCTCTCTCTCCACATCCTCGCCAGCATGTGGTGTCACTTGAATTTTTGATCTTAGCTATTCTGATGTGTGTAAGATGAAATTTCAGAGTTGTTTTGATTTGCATTTCCCTGATGACTAAGGAGGTAGCCTGGGTATTTCCAGAAGTTAACCTGTCTCATTGTAAATGTATCTTTAAAATAAAAGCATCATTAAATTCCATATTCTGTATGTCTCTGAGTTTTTTTTGAAAACCTTACCTAACTATTTTACCTTATCTTTCTATAGAATCATATCTATCTGTTACTCCTAGGATGTATATTCTTGTGATAAAAAGACTAGTAATTGATATGACCATTATTTGATCAACTAACAAATAACTTCCCTTTCCTAAACAGCCTGCAATAGTACTTTCAAAGTACTGGAAGAAAACTTTATATTATATTTGAGTTTTATGGGTACAATACCACATATTAGAACATATATATGTGTGTATATGAAGAATAATCTTACATTTATATTCTAGAGCAATGTATCTAAAATTAAACTCATTTTGCATCTATATACAAAATTCTATACTGATGAATTAGAAATAGCCTTGTGAGTAATAATTAAGGCCTCAAGTTAAGGAGTAGATTCACTAATCTACTTTTTGTCCAATCATCCCTAAATATTTCCATAGTCCTCCTTCTTTCCTTTCAACCCCTATCTCCAAACCTAAGAATGAAAGATAAAGGAAAGGAGAGAAATCCCTGAGTCCAACCTTGTTTTCTCTTTAAATAATATTAATAATGACTCATAACCAATCCCCAATGAAAACAAACATCTATCACACAAGAAATCAAGCAAAAACCTACCAAAACCCCTTTAAGGGAAATGGGGCATTGTTCTCTTAAGGTTTTTTTTTCCTGGCTCATTTGGGAGGCATAATACTTTTGCAGGTGCCCAAATAAAATTGGGGAAAATGGTTACAGAAGTTAGGAATAGCACTTACGGTCCAGTTTCTAGATGTTGAGAAATTCCAGGCTTAATTGTAGTCCTGTGTAGGACAGTCTGAAATGCTGGACCAATTGGGATTGGAAGATTTCTTTGAAGCTGTCTTGGGAGCTCTCCTGTTCTGATGAGGCACAGAAATTAAAGCACTTGGTGTTGAAACATGAAGGATGCAGGATGTCAGTGTCCAGCATGCTGAGAGGACTGAATCCTGCCAGGTCTGATCCAGCATCAGTGTCCTGTTTTTTTGTTCTGAAAACATGTAATTTCTCACAATCATTATACAGTCCTAAAATTATAAATGTATAAGTGTGCACAGAACAGTTAAAGCAGGTTCTCTGCTCTTTGTATGCACAGAAAAAAAGACATCTGTAAATCTTCATTCAGGTCACATGAACAATGGTAATTAAAAATAAGTCGCAGGGATTCTGTACCCAACAAGAAGCATTGTCTATGTATAGACATTCACGTCTCAGCCAGTCTCAGAGCTATTCCCATGTAGTGGGATTAGCAATATAAATTACCCTCCCTTGTCCCCTCCTGATCCCCTCTCCTCTCCTCTCCCTCCCTCTCCTAGTCCTCAGAAAAGGGAGCACTCCTCCCCTCACATCTGACCTATACCTATCAAGTCTCATCTGTAATTCTGGTCTTCAGTGTCTATGTTACCCTGATTACATCTTTGCCAAATCCTTAAGTTACTTGCTTTTTAGTTCTTCCTTTCTTCAGCTGAATTTTCTTCATTTCTCCTGCACCTCTGGCTGTGGCTCAGTCACCCTTGCTGCATTTCCTGCTTCATTTCTAATTCTTCCTCCCCTACCTGACAGGAAGCCCAGCCCTATTCTCTTCCTTGCTCAGTGATTGGCTGTAAGCTGCTCTACTGTCATACAAGGCTTACAACCAGATATGGGGGATACAGAAATCAGCATTTGAATTACACAATAACCTTATGCCAAAACTTGTGGGTGGCTTGCTATGTGTTTTAATGTGCACATGCATTTTCTCCAAGCCTTTTGTTAAAAAATTATCAAATGTGAGTATATGTATGTGTAAGGTATTGGGGGAGGGGTGTTGAGTGTTTTAGAGTGTGTGTGTATATACTTGTTTCTAGGTGTGTGCAATTTTGTTTTGCACTTACATGTATAATATGCGTGTGAAGGCCAGCAGTAACCTTTGGTGTCTTTCCTCAACCTTATTTTCTGACACAGAGTCTTTCACTGAATCTGAAGTTCAGTGATTCGCTGAGCTTCAAGGATGCACTGACCACTCTCTTACCCAACACTGCTTTATAGCCATAGACCACCATGCCTGGTATTCTCCTTAGTTCTTGGGATTGGACTCTGAACTTCATGTTCTTGTGGAAGCCACTTTTACCCAGTAAGCTGTCTCCCCTGAGTGAGGATATTTATTTCTTAATGTTAGAGCAGTATTCATTTGAATGACACTGTTGCAATTACCGTGCTTTCAGGTTTTCCCATTTTTTTCACCATGCAAAACAGACATGTATAAACAACTCTACAGAACACATGGACAAATAAAAAACCTCTACAAAGGCAAAGATGAGATGGAGAGTATCCTTGGAAAGACAAAGAACAAGCAGAAGTGTGAAGTACTTTGGATATGATGAAAGCAAAGAAGAAATCATCAAAAGGAAGAAGACATTGTTGATGGCTGCTTTTTACTAGTAAGGTTATGAGTCACGGTTAGTATGTAGGTTACCTTGTTCAGGGGATAGGTGATTTCTGAATTTGCTAACAAAATAGAGCAATATTACTTACTCTTCACTGGCATTCTGAAAATCAATAACAATATTTCAAAAGAAAACGTTTTAGGGATATTTAACCCAACACAAATTTAAACACTGAAATCACACACTGAGATTTTGTGATAATAACTTGAGGCTAGTGTTTGTGAAAAGTAATTGATAAAATCAAGCTTTCTCTTACATCATTGTGAAAAATAAGTTGCTACTTAGAATATTTATATCACAAGCCTGACCTGTGATATAAAGCTAACAGAATAATAGAGCAGGTGAATTTACTTGTCTTAATATATTCTAAGTTTAATTTCTTGAACGATAATAATAATTAAAACCAAAATACTTTTTGAAATATTAAAAATACACTTTCTATTTCTGCATTACATTAAAAACAGAAAAAACACATCTTGTTAGTTGTCACAGAATATAATACATACCCCCCAAAAACCACTAAAATTGAATAAAATTAAAAATCTACTTTGGAGCCAATGTTGTTCCAGCTCTTCATATTTACAAATTTAAAAATACTATGTGAAAATAAACAGAAAAAAGAAAAAAAATATATATGTTTGCTTGCATTTTTATATTATGTATTTGCACACAAAGGTAAAAAATTTGGACATAGATATATTTGTTCAGACATATCATAACCTCAGTCTTCTGGTTTCCTATATGCTGTGGTTAATATCTACTTATTTACTTGAGTGTGCACTAATGTGTGCCCTTGTGTGTGTGTGTGTGTGTGTGTGTGTGTGTGTGTGTGTGTGTGCTCGCGCGTTCTTACGTGTGTACAAAGGCCTGCATGTTAAGAGATCAGAGGACAATTAGTGGAAGTTGGTTACTCCTTCCACAGCATTAGTTCTGGGAAATGAATTCAGGTCTTCAGGCTTGATAACCTAGGCATCTTGTTGGCCCATCTAATTTATAAGGCAAAATTTTAATCTTTTTCTGTCCTGTATTTAGAGATTACCACATGAATACTGTATTAAAATTTGAAATAAAAAAGAAACTTCCTTTTTGAAGAATGTAATTTTGCACCTGCAAAACACATTAAAAAATTGGTAGAGTGTTTCTTCCATGTATTTATTCTTTTTAATTATTATTAGTTTAATTTTTCTTCACTAATATATTGCATTCCAACTATAGTTTATTCTCCTTAATTTCTTCCCAGTCTCTCTTCCAGCTCCCCCTACATCCACTTCTTCTCCTTTTCTCTTCAGAAAATGGCAGCCCTCCCATGGATATGAACCAAACATGGCCTATCAAGTTTTAGTAAGACTAGACACCGCCCCTCATATCAAGGTTGATGAAGCAATCAAGTAGAAGGAAAAGGGTATCAAAAGCAGGAAAAGAGCAAGAGACAGTTTCCACGCATCCATAAGAAGATCAAGGTATACAACCAAAAAATATATGCACAGGTCAGACAGATACAGAATGCCTGGTTGTCCCTTCAGGCATTGTGAGACCCTGAAAGACCACATTAGTTGATTCCTCGGGTTTTCTGGTGGTGTCATTGACCCTTTCGCTCTTACAATAATTACTTCTCCTTTTCAGCACAATTTCCTGAGGTCTGCCTAATATCTGGCTGTGGGTCTCTGCATTTGTTTCCATCAATTTCTGAATGAAGATTCTCTGATTACAATTGAGCTAGGCACCAATCATGTTTTCTTTATGGGCCTGTGTTACATCAATTAGAATGGTTTTTTTTTCTAGTTTCATCCATTTGCTTCAAATTTAATGATGTTATTTTTTAACAGCTTAGTAATAACCATAAAATGGGATACAGATCATGTTCCAAGATGGCAGCAGCCAGTGGGTTCCTTATGCGAGTAGCAGAAGATCAGAGAATACAGATTTGGTAAATGACCTGGCAGCTGACTCCAAATGCCAATATCTGTGTTTCCCTAATGGAAAGAAACATACTGAGAGGTGTGTATGCACAGTTCCAGGCCCCCCATGGATAACTCCCAGGTCCATGTGTCACAGTCCTGGACTCGCAGCACCTGATGGTTTCTTCCTGCATGTCAAGAGGATTCCAGAGGAGCACTGCTCCAGCATCCATATCTTGCACTCCTCCTGGTTCCCCTGCACAGTGCCAGGATACCGGGAAAGGTTCCCAGCCTCCAATCAATGGTTCTACCAATCCCCTTGTGAAGACCAGCTGAAAAACAGGAGCAGACGGGGCCTGGTTTCAAGATGGTAGAGGCCAGTCAAGACTGAGTGCCGGGAGCATAGTGTCTGTTCAGCAGACAAACCACTGACTCTGAAATGCCAGCACCTGTTCTTATTCTTCTGTAGAGAGGAGAGTATCCCAGCTGCCAAAGATGTATGCTATCACCTCAGACTTTTGGACTACCCTCACCATCCTGAAGACTCCTCCAGACACCAGAGACATGCTGATCCAGCCTTTGGTTCAGGGTTCTACTAGTTGTCTTGAGGAGACCAGTAGGTTCTCACTGGATCACAAAGTTTCCAGAACCTAGGAGGTTCTGGAAACAAGCAGCCAGTGCCACAAACAAAGAGATGAATAAAGGCCAGCGTAAGAACACAATGAATAAAAAACAGGGCAACAGGGCTCTACCAAAACCCCCAGAAAACAATGGATGGGCTAATCCTGATGAAACACAGGCAAAGGACCTTAAATCCATATTTATGAAATTGATAGAGACATTTAAAGAGGAAACAAATCCCTCAAAGAAACTCAAGAAGCAAGGTGGAGTAGCCATCCTAATATCTAATAAGACAGACTTTCACCCAAAATTAATCAAAAGAGATGGGAAAGCACACTTCATACTCATCAAAGCAAAATTTACCAGGAGGACATCTCAATCTTAAACATCTATGGCCCCAATACAAGGGTACCTGCATTTTTTAAAACAACAACAAGAACAACAACAACAACAACAACAACAACAACAAAAACATTAAAACTTTAATAATACATTGATTCCAATACATTAGTACTGGAGATTTCAACACCCCACTCTCTCCAATGGACAGACAACCAATACAGAAATTAAATAGAGAAATCATGAAACTAACTGATCTCATGAAATAAATGGACTTAATAGATAGCTACCCAACTTCTCACCCAAACACAAAATAATACACTATTTTCTCAGCACCACACAGAACCTTCTCCAAAACTCTCCACGTTATTGGTCACAAAGCAAACCTCAACCACTACAAGAAAACTGAATAAATGCATTGTTCTTCATCAGACCATAATGGATTAAAACTAGAACATAACAACAACAAAAATAACAAAATGACTACACACTCACGGTAACTTAACAACTCCTTGACCAATAGCCAATGGGTCTGAGAACAAATAAAGAAAAATAAATTAAAGACTTGCTAAAAGCTGATGAAATTGAAGTCACAACACCAAAATTTATGAAATACCATAAAAGTGGGTCTAAGAGAAAAATTCATAGCACTAAGCCCCTTCATAGGGAAACTTGAGAGATCTTATTCTAGCAACTTAACAGCACATCTGAAAGTTTTAGAAAGAAAAGAGGCAGCCACATCCAAAAGGAGTAGATGGCAGGGAATAAAAAAAAAAAAAAAAAACACTAGCTTAAAACAATAAATTAGAAACAAAGAGAACAATTCAAAGATTAGTGAAACCAAGAGGTGGTTCTTTGAGAAAATCAACAAGAGAGACAAACTATCTAAAAGGCTGGGAGACTATATCAAAATTAATACAATCAGAAATGAAATGGTAGCTATAACAACAGACACCAAGAAAATCCAAAGAGTCATTAGGTTTTACTTCAAGAACTGGTATTCCAGATTTAGGGGAATCTAAAGGAAATTGGTGATTTTCTTGATATATTTCACCCACCAATATTAAATCAAGATTAGGCAAACTGTTTAAGCAGTCCTATAATGTGTAAAGAAATAGAGGCAGTCATCAAATGTCTTTAAAAAAAAAAAAGCCCAGGATCCAATGATTTTAATACAAAATTCTACCAGACTTTCAAAGAAGTCTGCTAACACTCCTCAAACTATTCCACAAAATATTAGCAGGAGGAACATTTCCAAACTCATTCTATGAGATCACAATCACTCTGATTCCTAAGTCATAGAAAGTCAACAAAGAAAGAGAACTTCAGATCTTGGTATAACTCTAACCAAGCAAGTCAAAGACGTGTATGACAAGAACTTCAAGTCTCTCGAGAAAAAAACTGAAGAAAATATCAGAAGAAATAAAGATGTCCCATATTCATGGATCTGTAGAATTAATAAAATGGCCATCTTACCAAAAGCAATCTACAGATTAAATGCAATCTCTATGAAAATACCAATGCAATTTTTTACAGACCTTGAAAGAACAACTCTAAACTTCATGTGGAAAAAACAGAAACAAAAACAAAACCCAGAATAGTTAAAACAATCCTATACAATAATAGAACTTCTGGAGGAATCTCCATCCTTGACTTCAAACTATACTACAGAGAAATATTAATAAAAAATGTGTGGCACTGGCATAGAAATAGAGTGGTTTATCAATTGAATCAAATCAAAGACCCAAAAATAAACCTACACATTTATGGATTATTGACTTTTGACAAGTGAGACAAAACCATACAACTGAAAAAAAGACAGCATCATAAACAAATGGTGCTGGTCTAACTGGATGTCTACATGAAGGGAAATAGAAGTAGATACATATTTATGATGCTGCAGAAAACTCAAGTTCAAGTGGATCAAAGACCTCAACATAACACTATATACATTAAATCCATTAGAAAAGGAAGTGGGAAAGAACCTTGCCCTCACTGGCATAGAAGACAACTTCCTGAATAGAACACCAACAGGTCAGGCCCTAAGATCAATAATGAATAAATGGAATCTCTTGAAAATGAAGAGCTTCTGTAAGGCAAAGGTCACTGTCAGTAGAATGAAATAACAGTCTAAAGATATTCACCAATATAACATCTGAGAAAGGGCTCACATTCAAAATCTATAAATAACTCAAAATATTGAACACTAACAAACAAAATAACAGAATAAAAAATGGAGTACAGTGTCAATGCCGCCCCTGTCCAGCAGGAAAGACACCAACACTGGGAACTCTTCTTGCTGCAGTTTTATTCAGGATCCTGGACTACTGGAGTGACCCCAGGAAAAGCTCCCACAGAATCTTTATAGTATGCCTGGTCCTATCAGAGACTGCCACGTTGTCGCTTCTGGTTGGTGCATTCGGATCATGCCACTTCACGCTATGCCTTGTTCAGATCACGCCATCTCACGCTATGCCTTGTTCGAATCACGCCACCTCACGCCATGCCTTCAGGCATGCGCATAAGGGGCTTTCTCACTGCGCATGCGCATAAGGTTTACTCACTGCACATGCGCACAAAGGGGCGCACTGCACCAGGGAAGCAGCAGGGGGCGCTGCTATCTGTGACTCTCCACAGTACAGAACTAAACAGAGAGTTCTCAAGAGAGGAATGTCAAATGGATGTGAAACCCTTAAACAAATGATCAACATTCCTAGCCATCAAAGGAAATGCAAATCAAAAATACTCTGAGATTCTATCAAACACATGTTAGAATGGCTAAGATGAAAATATCTAGTGACAGCACATTCCAGAAAGGATGTAGAGAAAAAGGAGCAGACATCCATTGTTGGTGTAAGTACAAACTTGTATAACCACTTTGGAAATCATTGTGGTGCTTTCTCAGACAGCTGGGAATACCTCTACCTCAAGACTCAGCTGTACCACTTCTGGATATATACCCAAAATATTCTCCACCATACAACAAGGACATTTGCTCAATTATGTTCACAGCAGCTCTATTTTTAATAACCAGAGTCTTGAAGCAACCTAGATGCGCCTCATTGAAAGAATAGATAAAGGAACTGTGCTTCATTTACACAATACAATACTACTTAGTCATTACAAACAAGAAAATAATGAAATTTACACGTTCATGGATGAGATAGCCTAGACCCTGAAAGACACACATGATATATACTCACTTATAAGCAGATATTAGCTATAGAGCACAGGTAAACATAATACAATGAACAGACCCAAAGAAGAGAATAACAAGGATAATCCAAGGGATGATGCTCAAATCTCACTCAGAAGGAGAAAGAGAATAAACACAGGTTGTGGTTGAAAAAAAGGGACCAAGGTAGGAGAAAGAGCACAGGGAGAAATATGGGTGGATATCAGACCTGGGAGAGTGGGAATACAGAAGGCCTTCACAGAAAAGAGAAACTCTGGGTGGGGGCATCTTGGTGACAAGCTGGAGACTTACGTCAGAATATTCCTCTGGAAGGATATGAGGGACACTGTGGCTGACACTCCTAGTTGGAGGGACCATAGAGACTGAAAAGGATACCCTTTAAATAGACAAGACTCCCAGTGGAGGGGGGTAAACACCATCCAACCCACAAAAACTTCAACCCCAAACTTACCCTGCATCCAGGAACAAATAGAGCAGATAGAGCAGAGATTGAGGGAATGTCTAACAATTGCCTTACCCAACCCAAGGCCTTCCTCATGGAAAAGAGCCAACCCATGACACTTTTAATGATACTCTGAAATGCTTACAGACAGGAGCCCAGCCGAATTCTTCTTTGATGGGCTCCACCCAGCAGAGGTTAGAAAACAGATGCTGAGGCTCACAGCCAAAAATGTTGGGTGAAGGACAGAGAGTCTAGTGGAAATCTGTGGTGATGAATAAAATGACCATAGAGGTAACAAGATCTCCACAAGAAGATCAACATAGCAAATTAACCTGAGTCCAGAGGGCATTGAGGAGTCTGAAACACCAACAGAGGACCATGGTTGCACTGGACCTAAGTCCTCTACATAGATGTAGCTTAAGGGGCATCACTTTTTTGAGGTTAGGGGAGGGAATAGAGAAAAGAAAGGGCAACTAGGGGGAGAGGAGAGAGGTAATTATGACCAGGATATAAAGTGAATAAATTAATAAAAAAGTGGAATGGGGTACAGATCTAAACAAAGAATTTTCAACTGAGGAATTTTAAATGGCTGAAAAACACTTAATGTTAAATATACATAACCATCACAGAAACACAAATCAAAATGACTGAGTTTCCATATTACACCTGTCACAATGGCTAAGATGAAAAACACAAATGATGGCTCATGCTGGTGAGGATGTGGATCAAAGGAGCATTCATCCATTGCTGATAGGAGTGCAAAATTGTACAGTCACTTTGGAAATCAGTATAGTTGTTTCTCAGAAAATTGGCAATCGATCTACCTCAAGACCAAGCTATACCACTCCTGGGAATTCCTGCAAAGGATGTTCCAGCATACCAAAATGACACTTGCTTGACTATGTCCATAGCGCTTTATTCACAATAGCCAGAACTGGGAAAAAAAAAAACCTAGATGCCCCTCAACCAAAGTATGGATAAAGAAAACTGTGGTACATGTACACAATGTATTGATTCTTAAGTGAATACAGTCAGGTGAAACAGAAGACTAATATACAATAATATATTGTGAAATATATGTATTTTGACCTTTGTAGTGAGTCATTATTTGCAGATATTAGATTAAAATTTTCTTGGAAAACAGTTCAAACTTATAAAAATACAACAATGATCAAGGGGATGGCTTAGCAGACAAAAGTGCTGGCTGCACCAGTTCTGTCCCTAGAATCATGCGAAAAGCCAGATTTGTTGTCACAGAGCTATAATTTCAGCACTCTTGCAGGGAAATGGGATGCAAAGGCAGGAAAGTTTCCTAGGGGCCTGTACACCAGCTAACCTTGAGTATTTAAAACAGCTGGAGATAGTCATGCTTCACCTTACTAATATAGATTATGTAGAGCTTAGGATTCTATCCCTCACACTGGAAAACAAGACAAAAGGATAAAGAAGAGAAAAGAGAGAGGGAGAAAGGAGGTGAGAGGGTGATGTGAAACAAACTACTGAGTAGGGGTAGTTCTCCACTTTCATAAGTCAAGGTTAATGTGTAACATTAAAATTGCCAAGAAACAGGAAATTTTTATGAAGAATATATTTCAAAATTAATTATTCAAACATTCCCATTTTCATAGTAAATCCAAGGTGAAGAAGTAAAGATGGGAAGTCTACACTGTGAGCTCCCTCTGAGTCCTCAACATTAGATATTTTTAAGCTATTACTTTCTCAAGTATTCTGGAATATGTACTTGTATATTTATAGTTTTCTAAATTGTTGTTTGTATTAGTTACTCACTGCTGTGACAAAATACTTGAGAAAAGCATTTAATGGAAGAAATAGTATGTTGGCCCAGAGTACATCTCATCATAGGGGAAGTCACGGCAGTGGGGGCGTACACTAGCTGCTCACAGTGCACCCATAGCCCCGCAGCAGAATAACGGGTCTCCTGCCCAGAATTCTCTCCTTTTAATCCAATCCAGGACTCCAGCCCTTAAAACAATATTGCCTACATGTAAAGAGGTTTTCTTTCTCTCATTACCCTGATCTGAACAATTCCTTAAAAGCATGCTAAGAAAGTTGTCTCCGGGATGTGTGACTCTACATCCTGTTAACTTTGAGAGTCAATATTAACCTTCCTTTGGTCTCTCCCCAACTTTCCTTATGTATTGTGCTTTTTACTTACTTCTTGTCCTCACTAAATCTACCCTCTTCTCCCAAATATTCTTCTAACACAAGTGGCAAGAAATGCTTATTATTTCTAGGGGAAAAAGGTATTAAGTCTGAACACCAACCATAATCCTTAAAAGGTCACTGAACATCAAAACGTATGTGTGGGGTGGAGAAACTGAATAATTAATAATCCATTAACTTTCTAAACCTCATTTGATAAAATTATCAAATGCAAAAAATGTAAATGTCTGTATTCATCCAATTTAAGCAAAAAACATAAATCAAGTGAAGACTTATTTTCATGGACATGTTATAAAATAATGATATAAAATTATGAAAAGAAATCCAACTGCTATGGATAAAAATATAAGTTAAAATGTCAATAGATTATTCTAAAGTAGCTCAAACATTAAGAAAATAGAATTAGAAAGGCAGAAATCAATGCAACAGAAACTATTTGACATTTGATATAGGTAAATAAAAGGGCTGACTAAATTTAAAGACTGCAGATAGCACACTAAACAGGGTTAACCTAATTTTGGGGAGTGTGGGCCCAGAAAAAAGAAAAAAGAAAATGGAGCTTTTCAGGAAAGAAAAGAACTGGCAGTGTTTTACAATTGGCAGAATGGGATTTGACCCAGATGGTCCAGAGAGAGGTACATTCACTATCTCATATCAGGCATAAGACCAAAGGGAGTATTGACTGGGAAGGTATCTGGTGATCACAGATTTCTCTACTGGACTTAAATATAAAGAATGGCAGACTCAAGAAAGAAGATATCTTTTATTAAACTGTGAAAAATATCAACCGAAGGACAAAATGTGTTGAACACGTTGGAGAATTTCAAGATGACCCAGATGTTCACCTGTGGAGCATGAGCATCATGGTCACATACACAAAGTATAGACTTCTAGTAATTGGAGTTAAGACATTGGATTAGACACACCTGGGAAATCTGAAACCCAACAGTCCCAGGTGGAGTGGCCCCTGTTTCCTTCCTAGGAGAAGGTAGTTCCCTCCGGCTGAGGAGCAGGTATCATGAGGGTAACAACTAAATGTATTATATGTTTTTTAAGTTATAATACCCTTTGACAGGGGGAGCATAAATGCCGTACTACTATAGCCATCATGTCAGAAATCCAGGCGATAACCTGTGTGATATGACTCAGAGATCTAAGAAAACAATATGACAAGCTTCTTCCACATCTCTTTAAGTTTCCCCCTCTCTTTCTTTGTATCTCCCAAAACACTGAGTTCTTAGGATATGAAGAATCTTCTTTTTCTCTCCTCCACAAAGCCAACAGATTCCAGAGCTTCTCTTCCCATTGGGGCTCTGTGGAGTCATGTACAGTGAGCACACACACACACAATATATATATGTGTGTGAAAAAAATATATTATGGAGAATGAAGAAAGGCAAAACACACTGCATTTTGATAGTGCATTAAAGTAGATTCATTCTTTCAAATCCATGGCACTTTTCTCTGAAATTAATTTTAAACAAAACATAATTATACACAGGGGGGAAAGTAATAATAGTTCAACTCAATCTTTTCAAGCAAATTATTTGAGGCAAACTGAAGACTCCAATCCCTTTTCAATAGAATATGATGAAATGCCAGTTTGGGGGGTAAAGGCAAAACCATAATGAGTGATTTCTAGTTATTTTTTAAATCATCTAAGGCCTTAAGGTTTGTTTCTCCAAATGTAAAAGAATTGTTTTAACAAAGTCTTCTATAAAATTCTTTGTTAACTAATATTTTGCACTTTTTATTGATATGTTGCATCATATAAATATATACACACTCACATATATATATATACATAAATATATATTCATTTACATTATAGCATTAATACTTACAAAAAGGTAGGCACAGAAGGAGTTTAAGCAGGTGGCAATGATGTAAATACAGCATTCATGAATAAGTGTTATTTAACAATTAAATTAAAATATTTTCATTTTTATTTTTGAAAAGTAAAGAAGCCAAAACATTATTCCTAAAATCTATTTGAATTTCCTCAAGTTTCACTATACTCTAGGCTCAACAAGTAATGATTTCATCCTATTTTGTCCTCTGACAAACTTCATTGGTTTATATGTTATTCCAAAGTAACACTCCTCCAGTAAATACGCATGTATTTTATATTCCTTTTAAGTTTATCTTTTACATTATTTTAGTGTTAAATTCCTTTTAAATAGTTTTCATCTCATAACACTTGAAAATCTCTTATTTCAGCTTGAGGTCAGATGTAAGCATTTTTTGTGAAAACTTTTTCAATGACCGAGAAAGAAATAATATTCGTTCACTCAACGTGGAAACCACAATTTATCATAATATAAAACGTAGTCCATTCGGTCTTTGTAGAATGTTTACGCTCGTCCTTCTAATGGAAAAGAATGGCTTTTAGAGAGACTGTAATGCCATAGGCATGTGAAGTGCAGCTTGCTATCTGCTGCATCACTGACCCCAACCACAAAGCCCAGGAACTAAAGCGCATTGTCTAAGGATTTGATTGATTGTGATCATCAACAAGAAGAGAAAATGTACAAAGGCTGGTACAGCTGTGCTTAATGTATTTTAGTCACTTGCCTCTAGGACAAGTGAGGAGACAAGCAGGTCTAATTCATTCTCTTTTTGGATTGAACGGTCAGTGGCCACTGCACAACACATCATTGAAGTCCCTCACAGCCATTGTGACATCCAAAGCTTTCTCCACGTTCTTCGGGGCCCTTAACAAAGTCACATCTTCAAGTAAACTAGTTACGTGCACTCAACCAACTTAAAGTTTCATAAAATGAATAGCAATAGAATGTTTAAAATTAAATGTTTAATCAAAGGAATTCTGGCTTAGTTAATGGTAAGAGTAAGTTCTAGAACTTCAGACATCAACAAGGGCATTTATAACCATATAAAAGTTTATGATTGTTGTCCTGAATAACTGTGCTTATTACTATACTCTACTTAAAGATGAAGAAAGGCAAACATAGAAATATTTTAAAGACACATGACTAAATTATTTTAAAAGAATTAGAAAATTTACAAATTACTTTAAAATATTTGAATAAAGGAACAATTTTATTAAAAGAGAATAGACTCTCATAATGCAGAGTCTTTTTGTGTGAGGAAAGCATAATCATTTTTATTGTTTCTTCTTGATGTTAATGAAGGCAATTCTTTTATTCATAGGAGACTTCTGTTTAAATGCTAATTATACAATTTACTTTTGACTAATATAAATTGATGACTCATTATGTCTAATAATATATGTTAATTAACATTAGTTAGAATCCTTAATATCAGCCAAACACCTTACAGCTTATGTAGATAGATTTCTCTAGATTTATTAAGGCTATTATTTGGTCTTAAATCTTGCAATGCATCAAAGCATCTACTTAATTATAACATTTTTCAAGGTATTTACCAGAAATCAATGTTACATGTAATCATATAATTGGGCAAGTTAAATGCTTTCTTATAAGCAATCCTAGTTTAATTATATCTTAAAATATTTTATCTAGTTTTACCCAATAAGTGCTATGGATTAAAATAAGTAGTATCTTTCTAAATTATAATTTTTATCTCATTTATGTGTTTTTGTTTGCCTTTATTGTACAATACATTGAACCCAGATCCTTGGCAAATTAGTCAACAATCTTACCATTATTTCCTATGCCTAGGCTCCAATATTTACCTTTAAAAGTTGCTTGATTTTAGGGGTGTGTCTAAATACAAGCTAACACAGATCTACAAAGAAAATGGAAATGTGAGATAGAAATGAAAACAAAACCAATAACAGTAACATAAAATAAAATATGTAGATAACATTAATAAAATATTATAAATATTCTTATATTAAGTACTATGAAAGATGTTTTAGAAAGCTGGATCTTGAGTTAGTAGTACAAAATGGATCAGAATTGTGTATATCTATATGTGTGTCACAATTTCTTCATCTAGCCATCCGTGACAGACTGTTTCACACCTTGGCTATTGTGAATATGCTTCAAGGACATGAATATGCAGTTGCTTTTCCAAGTCATTGATTTCATCCCATTGTATATATCCCCCCCCCAAAATATGGGGTGCTGCATCACTTCAAATTTCTGAGGAAGATGCATATGCTTCTCTACAATGGTCACCCCTCAAAATAAATGCATGATTTTCTTTTTTTTTTTCCACATTACCACCAACATCTGTGGATGAAATAGCTTTTTAAAAATATCAGTCAAATGAAAAATTTAATTCCTATAAGTTATTTTGATAAGAGTGTAAGGTTTAGGAAACAAGTGACTTTATAGACTTTCTAAAGTACCTAGAAATAGTGATCATCAACACAGCTCTCACTGTTTGTGCCGTCTTTGTGTGTTTCTAAGTCCAAGGAACCGGTGAAGATTTTTACAACATGAATTCATTAGTTTTAAACAGAGTCACTGCAAATATATTTTTTTCTCTTCCCTACTGTCCAGTAGCTACCTTCACCCTCTTTACTATGAACATGTCCACAGTTTTAATTTACTGTAACCTATTCCATGTTACTTATGCTTAGATTGTTTTATTAATATATTAAAAGTGAGTTTATATTCAACCCTTTATATATCAACATGAATATCCTTTTTTACTTGCAAACTAACTCACTAGAATTGACTCAACTTAAGTACCTTGTCCACCTCAGGCTCAGATCAGAAAACCTG
This sequence comes from Acomys minous, assembly GCF_964271855.1. Classification (NCBI taxonomy): domain Eukaryota; kingdom Metazoa; phylum Chordata; class Mammalia; order Rodentia; family Muridae; genus Acomys; species Acomys minous. The sequence goes on from NC_140487.1 coordinate 33,954,797, forward strand.
TTGACAGTGTAGGTAAAATGCCCTCTGCCTGTTCAGATAAGGAATTGTTCAAGCTACTCACAGTCCCCATTATATTGGTTAACAATAAGGAGGAGAAGACAGTGAAGAGATGGTTGTTAGTATTAGGGAAGAGAAGTGGTCTGACCTGATTGGTTATCACTATAGAGAGGGAAGGATCATGATTCTTCTAGGAAATAACTTCCCACTTGACACATGAAACAACTTCCTCAACAAATTAAAACCATTTCCTTAGTGTAGAATGTAACTTCTTGATAATTTGGAGTTTCCTTTTATGCACCACTAAGATGACTTTCATCCCTACATACCTAAATTTTATGAACAATTTTTTATCAATATCAAATTTGAATGATGATTTTTAAAAATGTGTGTGTTACTATTTCTAGTTAGACTCATTCATATTTTAATGAATGTTTTGAGAGGTCATAAAATATGTTTTGATCATATTCTCTACCGCCTCAGTCCTCCCAGTTTCAGCTTCTTTTCTCTTCCTACCAATATTATTTTTTATTCCCTGTAATTATCAGTGTCAATTTGTTCTCCTCAAATATTCTTGAGTAACTAGGTGTTCATTGGCCCATACTCAACTTACCAGGGGTTGCATTCTAGAGAAATCTTAGGATGGTCTTATTCACCTAGGCATTTAAATTTTTAATGTCATTTTTTTTTTTTTGCTGAGAGTCTAAAGTAAGATTTTTCTAGTATGTAAGTGATCCAGTAGAATTATGGATTTTTTCCCTCTTATTAGTGGAGTTGAAGGCTGCTCTGCAAAGAATTTAAAGGTACCAGAGATTTGCCAGCTCTGTTATATTTGGATATACAGTTCTCTTTTTCAGTGAAATGCTTTTCTACAGGGGGCACTTGGGTCATTTGGTGGCAGTCTCCTTTCCAGGATCCAGTCTCCACACATTTAAAACATTTTGGTTTGGATTGTGTTGCAGCCACAAAGGTTTGAGTGAGGTAGGAGGCCTGATAAAAGGCAGTCACAATATCATGGTAGTCATGTTCCATATGTCATATTAATATTTACTCCTTTGCATGACTACCTGGGGTTATTCCCTTCCAGATAAGATTGCTTAAGAGCATCGCTTTGGCTGCAGGGCCTTTTATCTTTCTGTCTCAACTGGCTTGCACTCTTAGTATAAAATCCTGGAGACTCTAGATTGGGTTTTGTTTTAGGAAGGTCATTAAAGAAGCCTCTCCAGGACCTGTGGACAAGGCTGTTAAAAAGTCCCAGGCCTAGAGTACACATATTGGACCTGCTCAGAGCAGTAAGCAGAGAGGAAAGCCTGCTGAATCCATGTGGAGAAGTTAGCCTGGCTCCAGAGTTGGTCATAATTCCAGTTTATTAACTGAACAGAGGGGGACGAGGTAGTTCTTGCTATGGCCCTATTTGTTGATTGTGTAATTCATTTTTCCTAGCCTGTCTCTGGCATTTTCTCTAAATAGGGCCTCCTATTATACAAATGGATGGCTAGGGAGAATAAATTGGCATACACTTCTCCTATCCTGGGGAGTTAAAAGGGTGCTATTGAAACTTTTTAAAATGGATTTCTTCCATGGGGAACGAATTCCATCTTCATGAACAGCTTGGCACAACTCTTTTAAGTCTGTTGCCAGAAGAGAATACCAAGACTGTGGATATTGTCTTGTTACATGGAGATTAACAGGGAAGGTCACTGAGGTTGGAAGTTATGGATACCTGGGCCATTGAGGCTGATGGGGCTGGAAATAAATGTTCCCGGCATCTCTAACATAACAGAGCTATTCAATGGCCTGTAGGGTGAGAGAGGGTCTATCTGAGGGTTTTTTAAACGATTGGTCTTAATTTCCAGGTTCTTGTTTTCCTTAGCTGATGAAAGCTGGTAGGGGTAGCAAAAGGTAGAGATGTGTTGTAGATTGGGGAGTAACATTTGTCTCATTAAATCGATGGCCTTGGGGGCTGGAGAGATGGCTCAGCGGTTAAGAGCACCGTCTGCTCTTCCAGGGGTCCTGAGTTCAATTCCCAGCAACCACATGGTGGCTCATAACCATCTATCATGAGATCTGGTGCCCTTTTCTGGTGTGCAGGTGTACATGCAGGCAGAACATTGTATATGTAATAAATAAATAAATCTTTTAAAAAAATCGATGGCCTTTTCTAGAGCAGCCACTGGACAATCTTCAGGGTCCCCTTCTTTATGTGAGTTTTTCCCTGTGTCTTACAGTGTTTCCTCCTCTAATGGGTTCTTCTAAGGCTTGCATGTTTTTCTATGCACTGTCAGACGGGAGCTGTTACAAGCAGCAAGGAGAACAGCAAAAGATAGTTTTCCTAGACTTCCTTTTTATGAGCTAGGCAGGCGTAGGGGTACAGACATCAGTGTTGGAAATATCCACTAACAGGGCCCATTGTGCACATTGGAGCACCTCATTCCAGAATTCTAGGCCCTATTTTTGGGAGATTTTAAGTCCTCTAGGTTTAAGTAAGACTTTTAGGGAACAAACCTGGAGGTCTCTTTAATGTGATTTTGGGTTCCCCATTATAGAAAAGAGAGGAAGTATCATTAGTTGTGTTCAACATTCCCAAGGCAATTTCTGCAGGAGATTGAAAATGTTCCAGGGATCACCAGCCTTCCCGAAGATTTAAGGGACTAGCAACCAGAGTAGAGCCTTGTAACTGGTTGCTGTGTTAACACATTTTTATGAGAGGCAAAAGGTTATCTTCAACACACAATATGGCTGTTGGGGTCTAGAAAGAGGGCAGGAGGACCTTTGACCAATGTTGGGGAAACAACCCAGTTGAAATAATAAAGTTGTCCACGAACCGTATCTGGTACCACTAGAAGGCACAAATGAAAGGAAAGGAAAGAAAGGAAAGGAGACAACCAATCCTTAGGCAGGATGGTCAGACAAAAATGCCGCTAACCTCAGGGGGGAGGGAATGCTTGCGCACAAACTCGATATATTCATAGGTCTGTTTGGGCACTACTATGATCTTCTTTTGGCAGCATGGGGCAGGGGGTGCTATTGGACACTGGCTCAAGAAATGATTAACATGATTCTGTTGGCCCTGAGTACGACAGAGAAAATGTCTGCGAGTTCAGTTTCAGAGAGGCATCTCATTCTATTTTCTCAGAGGTAAGGTATAAAAGGGCTCTTAGGGTTACAGGCGAGAAGGACTGGTCACAACACAGTGCCTAACTATCATACAAGGGGAAATGACTGATTAGTCATAACATAGTACATAATTATCATACAAGCACAGGGTGTATCCTGTATTGTTTGCAGGAGTCTCTGTGCAGGGACATCCTCCAATCAAGTTCAGGCATCTGTGCCTAGAAATGCTATTAGAAATTGTCAGGCAGAGAACAGGAAGCCCCACTGAAAAAGTGAGTCCTTCATTTTGCGCCAAGTTTGGAGAGCTTGGCGGGACTGTGACCCTAATAGCATGGTCTTCCAATACATCTCCCAACACTTAGCAATCATAAGATAGTGTAGAATTTCCTCTCTAGTCCCCTGCTCTGAGACTTAGTTTCCTTTAGGCTTATATAAGACTTACACAGGGGGCCACAACCTCTGAATTCATATGTTCAGCTACCCTGCTGTCTTCATAAGTTTCCTTGTCATCCATTGCCTCTGTCTCTTACTTTTGCCTCTTTCACTGACTTCATTTAATTTACATTCTTGATAGTCGTTGATATAATATATCCTAAAAGTGTAGTAATCCATGCCTGGTATTCAGTCATTAGTTTAATTAGTCAAAGTATCTGGATTCCCTAAGTTGCCTGGTGCAAAAATCTTTATAATTACATGTGCTATTATGACCATATTTTAAAATCTATGAACACTAAAATGAGGCATTATTATGTGGAAATACACAGATGTGTCTTGGCAACCTTTATGAATAAATAACATCAAAAATGTTTTCATAAACAGGTGGGACATACGTGTTGACTCTCAACAATAAATAGATATAGAGTAGAATAAAACAGAGGAGTTCTATTCAAGGAACCAGTATTATACATTGTGAACTCTTCGTATAAAACCAGCTTTAGAGATTTTAATGTTTGATTTATCTTTTAATGTTTGAGAGAAACATAATGTTAAAAATAGTGCTTATCAAGTTATTCATGGTAACTTTTTCTGACTCATAATTCAATATTTTATACTTTATTATTTACTATCAACATACAAAACTGTATGATTTATGAACATTATTACATATTTTCAATGACAATATCATTTTCTATTTTGTCTTCTTAGAAATAAAGAAATATAAGGAAATTTCTCATTAGTGCATTGAAAGAGGAATAGATAAATACATAATAAAATAATAATTTACCTATCAATTTGAGTATATTGTATTAGCAATTTGAGATAGAAAGTGAAGAGATAAAATCATAATATGGATGAGCTGTTTTTCAGGTTTTAATTTTTACTTAATGATATCTTCGTTTTTACTTAGTCAGGATTCATTCAAGTGGGAAGTAGCAACCTCCTTAATTCCAGTTCTAGTAATGTCCATGTACAAATTACATCATTGCCCCGAGATCTGAGCTTTACAAAACAGTCTTTGGAATAAAACAAGGTAATGTGTAAAGTGGTATTGAACATGATTTTACTTTAATATAAAATGTGTTTTGAATAAAAGAAATAAGGCTTATATTTAACACTTATTTTAAGATTAATTTAAAATAGAGAAAAATCATTCCAATCAGAGCAGTAGAAAGAAATATGAACAGATTCATCACCTCAAAGTGCGAATTTATTGTCATATTTTTTAATAAAAACTCGAGGGAGAAATAGAAATTTTTTTCACAAAACCACTCAATCATAAAACTATAGTGTGGTATATTTTCCAGAACAATGAACTTCTTTTATGAAACAAAGGGATTGTGATTAGATACATAATGAATAAATGCTACTGATTTTAAACATAACTCCTGCATCTCACATAAAAAGCTCATTTGATTGATGGCCTGGTATATGTATTTTATTATATTTTAAATGAATTTATAATTGTTTCACTATATCCAGGTCTAGAACTGTAAATTAGTGATTAATTGTGTGTGTATGTGTGTGTGTGTGTGATGTGCTTGCCTTTGTGTGGCCATGTGTTTACTGTGGTTTGAATGTGAAAGTCAATGAATAACTTTCAGGAGGAGGTTTTGTCCTTTAACTATGGATTCTGGGATGAAACTCATGTAGTCAGGCTTGTGGATCAAGCTCTTCTACCCCGTGACCCTCCACAGTGCTTCAGCTCTGGGTTAAGGCTCATAGAAAATTAAGATGCTTAAAGGGTCACCACCTTCTTCTGATTCTTTCAAGTTTCCATACCCTTTTCAAACATGTTTCATCACTTGAATTTTCTATGATAAACTATGAAATATCACACATTTAAATAATCAATATGCCTTGAAGAGAGCAAATATAGCTGTAGTGGTAGCTTTTCCCCCCTTAATCTGCATGATATCGAAATGAGTCTTTAACTATTTTATCACAAAAAGTGACTTATGAGGTGTGAGTATATTAAATAAAATGGAGCCATGTCACAGCAAAGGGCTCCCTCATGATTCACCAATGTTTAAGACAGCATCTATCTTTTTAACAATAACTATCCTTCAGGATGTTGTTTGAGAAGTTCTTTGCATGACAACTTTATTTCTGAACCTTCCCACACACTTAGGAAGGTGAGTATACTTAGCTGAGGCTCGCTCTGGTACCCTTCCTCCCACCTTTCCTTCTCTCCCCATGCTCATTTAATAAACCTCATGTAATCTAAAAAAATATGCATAAAATGTTCCTGATTTAGTGTCCTTGTGTCCAATAGACACCTTAATCAGGAACTTGTGTTTTTCTTTCTAAAGGTTAATTTTGATTATACTCTGCAATATACTTTATATATAAGGTAGTAACACACACACAAGCACACACACAGACACACAGACACACACACACACACACACACACACGATTATATTCACTCATTTATCTTAGTTACTGCAAATACTTCCAGATAAGAGATTTTGCTCTTTATAAGTGTCTCCCTCCGTTTGGAACATTGCTGTTCTCCGAGTCACTCTATTTTAGGTCACCTGTCACGTCTGGCTTCTGGGGAATGTATCCTTTCTCTCGACGGAAATGCTATCTTGTTTCCCTAGCCTTTACATTGCACCTAAGTTTTATCATAGAAATAACACTGCCTCCCTTCACAATTTACTTTTGTTAGTGCATTAAATAATAAATGGTGTAGATTTTATACTCCCTACCTGTCTTCTAGTCTTCTGAGACAATCGAAATTTTAGATCCCCACTGAAACATGCCCACATTCGTTCTTGTATCATCTTACTTGTGTGCATTTGGAAATAATAATTCTTTCATAGAAGATTAATTTATGCTGTAATGCACTATTGTTTCCTGTATAAGCCTCTGATAGTCTAAGATTTGTGTAGAAAAGTACTATCTTAACAACCAGAGACACTTTCTTTAGTGGAGCACACTTGTACCACTCTCTTGAGTGACGTGTGGCAATCTGGCAACTGATCTACCCAGTAAATGCTAAGGCAATTCATTGACCTGAAATAATACTGTCACAGCTTTATAATGGATGCTTTCCTTCTGGTACTTTAGAATTTTGAAACAACTAGAAAGAGGAGTCTTTTATGTAGAGGAAGGAAAGCAAAATCCCTAAATGTGCATTTTTAGGAGTCATTTTTGGAGTCAGTTTTCTCATTTGGATTTCTCGACAAAAACCATAGTCAAATGTTTCTCCTCTAAGTAGTGAGGGAGCCTCGTGAAGCATACACACAAAATGCTGTCTATTCTGCCTGGTTCTTTTTCCTTCATTCTTCCCATATCTATAAAACTTCATCTGTGAATAAAAACCAAGCAAACCTTCTAGCTTTTTCTAAATATTTCTGACACAACTTCCAAACTACTAACTCTGTTATACTTTATCGATACTGTCAGAAAATTTAAGACATAACAAAGGCTTTAGCCACCAACAGAAGAGATCATAATTGCATGTTCAAGCTGATGTCAGTTTCTATTGACCTGTAAGTTCGCATGGATGACACAAAGGGTCTTGGGTGGTGGTTGTGCACACAGTGGGTTAATGGTCAGGTGAGGAACATTGAACTTGGACAATTCATCTCTTTCATAATATTTATGCTCTCAGTCATGGAACAAGGCATTACCTCATCATTAAAGGTTATTTGCTGCCAACATAGCAGAGAGAAAGTTAGGTAAAGAAACAAAGGGTGGGATCTTGAATTAGAATACTAAAATATAGCTTACTAGATTCTCATGATTTATGGAATATGTTAATATAGTGATATTAGTACCTCTGTTTTCCTTTATAATTGTAACTGCGAAAAGTGCTTTCATATTTTCTTCATGTCATTAGATGCGACTTTAATATTGAACTATTGAAAAATCCCATGACTGTCCTTTGTGTTATTTTCTTCTTGGTTGTTGTAATGAGTTTATAGTGGTTTTTATAGTGAATTACTATAAGTGTGGTGTGACATTCTTGGAGACCAGAGTTACCAAATCATTATTACTGGAACAAAATGAAGATATTGGCAGGTTCTACTTCTATGTAGGCTCCAAGGAGAACAGGAATCCTTTGTCTAGTGCCTCTATGTTGCCAACCTCACCTGATCATATATGAGATTCAAATTCTTGTTTTTACACTGGCATTTCTTATTTTGCAGTGTGATTGTGATTCAAAGATTGTAAACTCTCCCACAATCTTTCCCTAACAAAGATGCATTTACTGACTGCATACAGTTAGGTCAATGACCTTGTATAACCTCTGCATTCTCAACTTTGCCACTTAGAACTGTAAAGTCTTTTTGTTTCCTGTCATATAAAATGGCAGTTTTAGTACCTATTGAATAAAATGCTAGTATCTTTTAAAGATGAGTGTATAACTGGGTCAGAACTGAATAACAAAAAGTAGAAATTTAACAATACTTTCCCAATAGAACTAATACATAGGAAATAAATTATTGTTCTATTGCTTTAATAAGTCTCCAGAGGCTCATTAAATCTCACAAATATGTATTGAGAGAAATACAAAAAATTATACTCCTAATAAAATTACTAACCAATTCATAGAAATTTGAAATAAAATCTACTCATGTATTAAATAATTGCTAAGTTACTTCACATAAAATTTTTAGAGCCTATGAAGAAACTCAGCATTGTTCATCCCCTTCAAGATAGGTCAAAATAATGGACACAGTTTCTAATATGCATTTTGGAAAATTCGGATAAAAGTGGATGTACATTTTGGTGGTCTATAAACTCTAGATTAGAGATGATGAACTGTGATCTCACTTCCTATGCTTAGATTCTAATTAACTGTTACTTTTACTAGGTTGAAGCTAAGGAATAGGTATAAGGTAGGGAAAAGGTATTTCGATTTTCAGAAGATGCCTTCTCCTTCCTGTTCTTAGAAATACAGGAGCAAGGGTATGTTATGAGTATGAGCATGTGTACGTGTGTGTGTGTGTGTGTGTGTGTGTGTGTGTGTGTGTGTGTGTGTACATTTAAATCTGAATATAGTTTGGAATATATATTAAAGCTAGTGACTGAGCATGATGGGTTATGCCTATAATCCCAGTACTTGGGAGGCAGAGGCTAGTGGATCTCTGTGTTTTCAAGCCAGGCTCGTCTACAAAAAAGTTCCAGTATACCTAGGGAACCTCACTCTCAAAAAAACACAGGAAACAACCTAGATGTCCCTCTACCAAAGAATGGATAGAGAAGAGTGATACATTTACACAGGAAATAATACCCATCTATAAAAAACAAGGAAATCATGAAATTTTAGGCAAATAGATGGAATTAGGAAATATCATCCTGAATGATGTAACCCAGACCCAGACAGACACACTTAGTAAGTACTCACTTATATGATTATTAGCCATATAGAACAGAATGATCATGCTACAAATCACAGACCCAGAGAAGCTAAGTAACAAGGGGGCCCAAGGGAGGATGCTTGGATCTCACACAGAAGGAAAAACAAAATTGACATTGTAAGTGGAAAAAGTGTATGAACTGGGTGGGAGAGGGTGTAGGGAAGGGAGTGAGGGTGAGGTGAGCAGAAGTAAGAATTGAGAAGGCTGGGAGAGAGATGGGAAACCAAGGAGGTCATCTCTGGGACAAGCTGGAGACCTGCAACAGCACAGGCTCCTGAGAGGATATGGGGGTGAATCTAGTTGATACTCATGGCAGTGAGGTACATGGCGACTGAAATGGCCACTCATAGCCAAGCAGAATTTCCTGTGGAGGAAGAAGGATACCAACTCACCCACAAAACCTTTGGTTCAAAGATTTACCCTACCTACAAGAAATGCAGGGATAAAGATAGACCATAAATTGAGAAAATGGCTAATCAATGACTTTCTCTGACCTGAAACACTCCCCGTCATAAGAGAGAGCCAACCCCTGACACTATTAATGATTCTTTGCTATGCTTGCAGACAGGAGCCAAGCATAACTGTCCTTTGAGAGGCTCCGCCTAGCAGCAGATCAAAACAGATGCTGAAGACCACAGCCAAATATTAGGCTGAGCACTGAGAGTCTTGTGGAAGAGTGGGGAGAAGGATTGAAGGACCTGAAGGGGATAAGAACACCACCGGAAGATCAAGAGTCAACTAACCTAGGGCCATGGGTGCTTACAGAGACTAAAGCACCAGCAAAAGATCAGTCATGGACTGATAGGTCCCAGCATATATATAACTTATGGCCAACTTGGTCTTCATGTGAGTCTCCTAGTAAGTGGAGTGGGGGCTGTCTTTGACATGGTCTCAGGTGTCTGCTTTTAGATCACTTGTCCCTAGCTTGGCAGCCTTGTGTGGTCTCAATGGAAGACAATGTACTCAGTCCTGATGTGACTGGATGTGCCAGGTTGGGGTGATAAGAGGGGACAGAAACTCCTCTGAGAGAAGGAGAGGAGGAAAATGGGGGAAGAAGGTGGGAGGGTTGCTCCAGGAACAGAGGAGGAGGTGCCTTTGGGATGTAAAGTGAATAAGTAAATTAATTAAAATGTGTAAATTAGGAAAATTGATATATACTCATGAATTTTTTAAAATCCCTTTTGTAGTTTTTCATTCATCTGCTTAAAACAGGTCTCCTAAGCTTTTGTTTGTTTTTGTTTGTTATTTCTACTATACTCACACCTATACATGGTAGAAATAAATATTTATACTTATTAATTCTTGTCATTGGGAAGTCAAAATGTAACCTTGTACTATAAATGAAATTGTATTGACCTTGTGTGTAGATCAATGCCATTTGGTGTAAGATAATCAATTCATGCAGCTGTCTTCAGGTGAGAAGAGTTCTGGCCTAACTGCCTTTCTAATGAGAGTTTTGTTCTCATCATTGCAATGTTTTGGTGACTTGGTTGCTATTTTGGCTAAGCAACAGATTTAAGAAGATGCCATAAAGGCAGTAATGGTCTACAGAGCCTAAATTATCTATTATTTCTCTCCTTTGGGACAAGTTTATTAATATTGGCTAAAGAGCATAAAAAATAAAGTAGCTTAATATTAACTATTTCTTAGACAAAGAAATGTAGAATAAACTATAACAGATTGTTAAAAGATATTAAATGGGTTCAATTACTAGGATAAAAGAATCAAGGTTAAATTAAAAGTTTAAGTATGAACTCATGAGTTCATGAGTAAGTGGGTAAGATATTGCTTAGCCTTCAATATCACACAAGAAGCTATGACTGTAATGTGAGTTGTTAAGACATGGTTTTCATAGCATATAGGAAATCTTTCTGCTTTAGAAGGTTTCCAGATTAGCAAAATTACTGATAGTTATTGAATATATTTCACTGGTAAACATGTTTATGTGAGAACGTAGGAATGTGAGTAAATTAAATAATTGTTATGATAAATCATTGTATACAAAATCACATGCAATGCAAAATGATAAGATATCATTTTATAAATGAGAAAATGGAAGGGCATGGAGAAATTTTGCTAATGATTTTACATTTCATACACTCTACAGACAGAATCTATACTTCATAACCAGCCTATGCTCTTAACTTCTTGCCCAGGAAGCACAGTACTTATGGACTATAATATCTATCTCCAAATGTATGAAATAAAAATAATATCTTGACAGTTGTTCGAGGTGAGTATTACAACAATAACACAAAAGATAGAGTTGGATTTTATCAACATATAAAGAAAGTTTTTCTTGGCAATCAAAATAAATGGCCAAAGTGAATTGGTTAAATTTGTTTTCTGAGCTCATAATAAGTAATCTCCCCCAAGATTTGTGACTAATTATTTTAAGAAATAATTTGGTGGAATGCTTTTATGATGGGGAGCAATGAAAATAGAGGAAAGAAGCAATGAGGTATGAATTTTCTGTGATATCTCTTGATGCTACAGCCACTGTGATGCAGGAATGCATTTTGCCTGGAGGAGAGAAGCAAGATGAGCAAGAAAAGATACCATATCTCACTGTGTGCTGATAGGGTGCTTTAGCTCTTACCTTAGAGCACAGATAATGAGTTGCCTTTTGATTCCTCTGTTATTCAATTAGGCTTAAAGATGACAGCTGTTGTAAGTTAAAATATTTCCTTCTACCAAAGAAAAGGCAACAAGGAAACATTGACAATGTAAGCTTTCTCATGATAAATATGTATTTTATATCAATGCTACTCAACTGTCTTTGGGAAATTAATGGAAAATTATTATTCTGTCACCAATCATTATTCTCTTCCTGTATAGATCTAGGAGACTTCCCAAAGAGTTATTCAGTAAGACATTCTGAGCTGCAGTACAGGAATAGATACTTGAAAATGACTTCCATCCCTTGGCTATTCAACATGCTGGGTGAAACACAAGGGCAAAGCACAAAATGAAGATGTTTAAAGGGGACAATCACTCTAAATTAAGGCATGTAGTTCTTTATTGAAGTTATCAGTTTTGATCCAACCCTTAGCAGAATGGTAGTCACATAGATGTTTTTAACAGTAAAAGCAATCAGAATGTAAGTGACTAGTTCAATCTCCCACACTGAAAAGAATGAGATAAATGCTTATGCATAGACATAGAAATGACATTTTAGTATGAATAATCTTATACATCTTATACATAAAACAAGGATTGAATCAGGAAGTAGCAGTCCTTCATGGCTCCTGTCCTCAGGTTCCTGCAATGATTTCCCATGATAGATTGTGACTTGGCTATATATGTCAAATAAACCATTTCTTTCTTATTACCTTTGGTTTTGGTGCTTATCACAACATTAGAAAGTGAGGTAAGACAACTAGATATAGATCTGGCATAGCCTCACCCTATGGATTTGATGTGACCTCACCCACAGACCTGATATGTGAAGTTACCATATAGATCTGCTCCCTGTCTTCACCCTATGTTTTTGCATGTAACCTCACACTATGGGTCTGACATGCCCTAACCTTGTGGATCTGACATGTAACATCATCCTATGGATCTGACACATAACCTTACCCTATGAAACTGAAACCTGAGCTTATCCTACGGACATGTTTGACCTCACCCTATGGATTGGACATACACTCACCCCATGCATCTGACACATGACACATGACCTCACCCTAAGGTTTTACCATGACTTTATACTATATGGATGTGACATTCTTCTGCATACAGGAAACACATTTCAGCAACAGAGATAGACATTACTTCAGAGCAAAGGGCTAGAAAATAGTTTTCCAAGCAAACAGACCAAAGAAGCAAGCTGGAGTAGCCATCTTAATATCTAATAAAATAGACATTCAACTAAAATTAATTAAAAGAGATGGGAAGGATACTTCATACTCATGAAAGTAAACATCCAACAGGAGTACATGTCAGTCTTTAACATCTATATTTACTACTGTTGAAACTGCAATGGAAGTATGATCTTAGCTAGCTACTCTTCTTAGAGATAACATGAAGTTGTCTGCAGCTGTGCTGTGAACTTAGAGTTGATTTGATCCAACTTATCATTAGCTGTTGTCTTACATAAGACATACTATATTGTATCCCAGTTTCACTATTTTAGCAATAAGATCAGTATTTCCAGATTTAAGGAGCAAAATGTTCATTGATTATCAATATTTTTATAACATATACTTGTTAATATATGAGCAAAAATAACTTTTATTATAAATACATTTTACCTTTTCTATATCAGTTTCTTCAACTATTATAATATCTTGATAATATTCTGTTTATCTGAACACATAAACTACAGGAAATACTCTATCTTGCATCACATTAACAGTGGTTATAGAAATATCTTCATAATCAGAAACATTAGTCTCAAGATGTGAAGTGTCAGTATCTCAGTTACCACGACTACTCTAGGGTGATTATGTAGATGCCCTTCTCTGATTATATGCAAAAGTCCATCAAAAGAGCAATTAAATGGACAACCAAAAATAATTTCAGTTGCTCCTGCACTTAATATGACTGATTGTCTATAACAAACAATTAATAAAATAAATACATAATTTCATAAAATTTAACTTCTAGGTTAAATATCTATTTGTATCTTATCACTTACCTATTTTTATTAGGGTTATAAGATGCAACATCCCCCTAATAAGAAAGAAATACTACATTTTCCTAATAACATTTTATTAGATTTTTACACCAGCTCCTCAGTTCTTTATATAATTTCACTTATATCTCATATTCCATTCTAGTCTTGGTACCTATAAGAACATGATAAACATAGAACGTGGATTCAGGAACTATGGAAATGAGCAAAATAAATAGGCCGAGGCTACAGACAGTACGATTTACTTTTTATGTAATTACAAACTCATATAGAAGGAACATGATCCACACATTTACATTATATAACAATCATTTATTGGTAAGGAGCACTTTGTAAAATAATATAAAATAAATTCTCTACACAAAATTTTTTCTCCAAATTAAAATTCTTTAAAATCGAAGAAACCGTTAGACAATTGAAAGATTTTTAAAAATGTTCTAGATTTGCAGAATACTGTGAAGATGGTTACCAGACCAATGGGAACCAATGAACATCTAATTTATATATAATTGTGTAAACGTGTGTACTTGATAAAAGATAGTCTATTCAATACATGATACTGATTAGATATCTGCCATCCTATGGATCTAGACCCATATCTCCCAGCCTGAAGAAAATAAATTCAAGCTGTGTCAAAAACCTTAACTTAAATAAAAAAATGCTGAAAAGGCTAAAGGAAAACTGGGGAAAATACTTCAGGATGTATGATGGAATTTCCCTGAACAGAATAGCAGTGATACAGGAAACAGTCCAAAGAATTTGCAAGTGGAAACAGATGAAATGGAAAAGCTACTACACAGCAGTAAAAAAAATCAACAAAGTGAATAGACAGCATACACAGCAACAGAAACTTTTTTTGGCTATACTTTATACATGAGGTTCATACCTGGAATATATACCAAACTGAAAACAAAACAAACAATAAACACCAATGCAGCAAAATTATTGACTAATAAATGGTCTAAAGAACTAAGAAGACAAATCTAAAGAGAAGAAATATAAGTGGTCAATAAATGTGTAATATCTTTAGTTATTAGGCAAATACTCATTCAAACTGCTTTGAGACTCTGTGTCATGGTATTCAACACAGCTTCATCAAGAAAACAAGGGACAACAAATGCTGGTAAGGATGTGGGGGAAAGGCAGCCCTTACTCACTACTGAAGTGGTATTATACTGGTGTTTACATTGTAGAAATCAATGTGGAATCTTCTTCAAGAACAAAAACTGAGTTATCCTTTGGCATCCCTCATACTACTCCTGGGCACATACCCAAAGAACTCTTTATTTTGACCCAAAGATATTGCACATCCATGTTTATAGCTACTCTTTTTCATTTCAGAGTTGTAACATTTATTCGAAAGGGGATTTAAATTACACCCACCTAGAACCCACAAAAAAACCAGAGCAACTGTCCTTTCTAGAGGAAGGAGAGAAGGCAGAGAGCCATGAATCTCAATGGGAAATTAGTCTAATGTCTTTCAAGAGATGAATGGATAATGGAATTTTATTCCATTAGATGGACAATGAAATTATGAAATGTTGATGAACCCTAAAATATTAAGTAAAGTAACTAGATCTCACACTGATACACATTATGTTTGGTTTGTTCTTTTATGCAGATACTAGTTTCTAATTTTCATATTATAGTTATTTGAAAGTCTGAATGATTAGAGCCAAGGCAATGATAAAGTACTCATAGGGTGTGCAAGAAGAGGCTTTAAGGGAGTGGTGTGTGGGCTGTAAAACATGTGCAATATGGGCAGAAAGGCTAGTGCTAGGAACAGAAGGGTACATCAAATATGGCTATCAGGAAGATTGGAGAGAGGAATGTGTTGTGTTAGGCAACATCAACAAAACTACATATGAACATCCCATAAGAAAACCTATTATCTTGCATGAAAAATAGTCAAAACTCTCAATTTTTTGCCTCTATTTCATGTCATAAAATATTTGACTTTAGAACCTCATTGATAAACACTTTGTGTTGAACTTTAGGGAGTAATTTTAGAGACCTTCTATGTTAGAATTTTCAAATCCACTTGTAGAAATAAAAATCAAATTGTGTAAAACTGAATTTCTTTACTTGACTGGATGACAAAATGCCATTGCTTCATCTTGAAGATGGCAGCATCAACTTATAAAATATTAAAGAAATATTAGCTCATGAATGTGTAAATAACTTAGAGTTACTGCAATTCTTAAAGGTAGGCTGATTGACAGTGTGATTCTTTGAAGAAATAGTATGAGATAGAAACTACAGTTGTGTTGTCAGGTGCTACATATTCAGACTACAGTGAAATAAAATAATGAAACTTCCACAAACTCTTCATGAGATTTGCTTAATGCTTGTAAGGGAAACATAATCAACAACCTAAATGAGAAAATATCTTGCTTTTAGGCAGCTAACTGCATAGTTGTAGGTTACTTATAAAGCATGTGTTATAGTTGCATAGCAACAAATGAAAGAAGAATACAATTGGTTTCCAAGCATTCCAAAGAAAGAAAGATAAGAATAAATATTGAAATTGATGTTTATTACTTTTGAAGAGTGTAAGGCTGTTCCCCTGAGTATCCATAGTGCAGCTGGCATGAGCACATACAAGCACAGGCAGTGTCAGAGTCGTTAATCCATCCATTCTTTTAATCATTCACAAACTACAGTTCTCTTAAGTTTATTGTAACTTTTCTAAAGATAATAATATAACTACTTGATGCTACAGGTTCCTCCCTGTACTTGAGCAGGCTGGAATGGCTTGGTGTGATGTCCTCTGAGCGCTGGTTCCTATGAAGAGAACACAGGCAACTCTGAAGTCATGACACGCTTAGAGCCTTCTCCACTGCTCACTCTTTGTGCCAGACCCACCTAGGACTCAGACAGCAGAGATCCAGAAGTACCAGAAGAAGGGATTGTTTGTGGGACCCAACCTTCATGTCCCTCCATCCGATGGAGGCCTGTGTCGGATCCTAGCAATATTCATCATGGGGACCACTTTGCTCCTGACACCATCTGCCTAACTCACCTGAACACAATAAGCAGAGAGACAGAAAAGCCAGCATATGCCAGCAGAAGGAACACCAGGCCTGCTAACATCACAGCCAACAAGATGGCTAGAAGTAAACATAAGAATACAAGCAACCAAACTGAGAGCCACATACGCCATCAGAAACAAGTTGCCCTACTATAGCAAGCCCTGAAGATACTATCACACCTATAGCACAAGAAAACAATCTTAAATATGAAATTATAAAAATGACACAGGCTTTATTATTTTTTGATATAGTCTTTAAAGGAAGAAAATAAATCCCTCAAAGACATGCATGAAAATGCAATCAACCACATAAAGGAGTTTAATACATTTCATAAAGAAATACAGGAAAATATAGTCAAACAGGAGAAGAAAATGAATTAAACTGTTCAAGACCTAAAAATGGAAAAAGAAGATATAAAGAAAACATAACATGAGGCAATCCTGGAGATAAAAAACCTGGGAAAGTGAACAGAAACTACAAACAGAAGCTAACTAACAGAATACAATGGAAGAGAGAATCTCAGGCATAGAAGATAAGACTGAAGAAATTGACATATCAGTCAAAGAAAGTGTCAAATATAAAAGTTCCTGACACAAAAGCATCGAAGAAATCTGTAACACTATGAAGAGCCAAAACCTAAGAATAATAGGCTTAGAAGACAGGTCCAGCTGCTAGGTCCAGAAATAATTTTAACAAAATCATAGAAGAAAATTTCCCTAGCCTAAGGAAAAAGATGAGTAGAAACACACAAGAAGCTTTTAGAACACTAAATAGATTGGATCAGAAAAGAAATTCCTCCTGCTATATAATAATTAAAATACTTAATGTACAGAACAAAGAAAGAATATTAAAAGCTGCAAGAGAAAATGGCCAAGTAATATATAAAGGCAAACCTATCAGAATTACACTTGACTTCTCAATAGAGACTATGGAAGCCAGAAGAGCCTGTATGGGTATCTTATAGATACTAAGAGAACACAGCCTACAGCCCCAACTACTATATACAGCAAAACTTTTAATCAACATAGAGGGAGAAAACAAGATGTTCAATGAAAAAGTAAACTTAAATAGCACCTAGCCACAAATACAGCCTTACAGAAGATATTAGAAGGAAAACTTCAACTCAAGAAGCCTAATTCTATTGAGGAAAACACAAGAAATAAATATCCCCTCATCTGCAAAACTAAAAGAAAGCTGTCTCTCTCTCTCTCTGTCTCTCTCTCTCTCTCTCTCTCTCTCTCTCTCTCACACACACACACACACACACACACACACACACACATACACACACACACACTCACACTCTACCATCACCAATATCAAAATAACAGGAATTAGCAAACATTGGACATTAATATCTATCAACATCAATGGCCTCAATTCCCCAGAAAAAAAGTTGCAGGCCAATAGAATGGATGCAAAAACAGGACCCAATATTCTGCTGTATACAAGAAATATACTTCAGCAATAAAGATAGACATTACCTCAGAGTAAAGAGCTGAAACTAGGTTTTCAAAGCAAATGAACCCAAGAAACAAGCTGAACTAGCCATTCTATTGTATAATAAAATATGCTTTCAAACAAAATTAGTTAAAAGAGATGGAGAAGGACAGACTCTTCATACTCATCAAAGGAAAACAAATCAAGATGATGTCTCAATTTTGAGCATCTATGCTTCAAAATCAAAGGTACCTACATTCGTAAAAGAAACAACAAAGCTTAAATCACATATTGAATCCCACACATTAATAGCGAAGAACTTCAACACCCTCCTCTCATCAATGGACAGAATATTAAGAAATAAACTAAAAGAAGAAATAATGAAAATAACAGATGTCTTGAATCAAATGGACCTAACCGATACCTATAGAACATTTCATCTGAACAAAAAAATATATAGATTCTTCTCAGTACCTCACAGAACTTTCTCCAAAATTGACCATATACTTGGTCACAAAGAAAACTTCAACAAATACAAGAAGATTGTTAATACATTTTATCTTATCACACCATCATGGATTAAAGCTGGAACTTCACAACAACAAGAACAGAAAGCCTGCAAACACATGGAAACTGAACAACTCGCTACTCGATTACCCCTGGGTCAGGGGTGAAATCAAGAAAGAAATTAAAGACTTTTATAATTCATTGAAAATAAAGGCAAAACATACCTAAAATTATGGGACACAATGAAAGCAGTGCTAAAAGGAAAGTGCATTGCACTAAGCACCGTCATAAAGAAATTTGATCAATCCCATCCTAGTAACTAAACAGTAAGTGAGACATAACAACAGACCACCAAAAAAATCTGAAGAATCATTAGGTCTTATTTCAAAAGTCTGTATTCCACAAAATTGGAAAATCTAAAAGAATTGAATGATTTTCTTGATAAAACTCACTTACCAAAGTTAAATCAAGACCAGGCAAAGTTTTTAACCAGGCATATAACCTCTAAGGAAATAGATGCAGCCATTGAAAGTCTCCTAAACAAACAAACAAAAAAATCCCAGGGCCAGATAATTTTAGCAGAATATTATACAAAACATTTAACGAAGAGATAATACTAATACCCCTCAATCTATTCCACAAAATAGAAACAGAAGAAACATTGTCAAACTCATTCTATGAGGCCACAGTCACCCCGATACATAAAAACATAAAGACTTGACAAAGAAAGAGAATTTCAGACCAATTTCATTCATGAACATTGATTCAAAAATATTGCATAAAATACTCTCAAATAGATTCCAAGAAGAGATCAAATACAATTTCCTTCATGATCAAATAGGCTTCATCCCAGAGATTCAGGGATGGTTCAACATACCAAAATTCATCAGTGTAATTCACCAAAAAAACAATATGAAAGAAAAAAATCACATTATAATGTCATTAGATGTAGAAAAAGACTTTGAGAAAATCCAACACCCTTAATGATGAAAGTCATGGAGAGATACCTAACCATAATAAAGGCTATATAAAGCAAGCCAACAGCCAACATCAAGCTGAATGGAGAGAAACTCAAAGTAATTCTACTAAAATCAGGGACAAAGCAAGGCAACTCACTTTCTCCATAGACTTTCAATACAGTACTTGACATTCTAGCTAGAGAAATAAGACTACAGGAGATCAAGAAAACTGGAAAGGAAGATGCTAACCTATTGCTATTCACAGATGATATGAGAGTATACATAAATGACTCTCATAATTCCACTAGAGAATCCTAAAGCTCATAGATATCTTCAGTAAAGTGGCTGGATACAAGATCAGTTAAAATAAATCATCAGTATAGAAAGTGCAAAAAACAAAACAAAAGGAACCACACCTTTCACAATAGCCACAAATAACATAAAAAATCTTTGTGTAATGCTAAACAAACAAGTGAAAGATCTGTATGACTAGAAACTTATGTGTCTGAAGAAAGAAACTACTGAAAATATCAGAATATGGAAAGATGTCCCATGCTCATGGATCAGTAGAATTAACAGAGTAAAAATGATCATCTTACCAAAAGTAATCTACAGATTCAATGCAGTCCCCATCAAAATACCAACACAATTCTTTACAGACCTTGAAATAGCCATTATAAACTTCATATGGAAAAAACAAAAAACACCGAATAGCTAAAACAGTCCTACACAAAAGAAAACTTCTGTAGGTATCTTTATGCCTGACTTCAAGCTATACTAGAGGCCAATAGTAAAAAAAATCTATAGCACTAGCATAAAAATAGACTGGTTGATAAATGCAATTAAATCAAAGACTGTGAAATAAACCCATACATCCATGGACAGTTGATTTTTGACAAAGGAGTCAAAACCATACAATGGAAAATGAAAGCATCTTCAGGAAATAGTCCTCAGCTAACTGGATATCTACATATTGAAAAATATAAATAGATCCATATTTATCGCCATGCACAAAACTCAAGCCCAAGTGGATCAAATACCTCTGCATAACACCCGATACACTAAATCTATTAGAATAGAGAGTGAGGAAGAGCTTTGAACTCATTGACACAGGAGACAACTTCCTGAGCAGAACAACAACAGCTCTGGCTTTAAGATCAACCATGAATAAATGGGACCTCATGAAACTGAAAAGCTTCTACAAAGCTATGGAAACAATCCACAGAACAAAACAATAGCCTACAGATGGAGAAACGATCTTTACCAACCCTATATCTGACAAAGGGCTAATATCCAAAATATACTAAGAACTCAAGAAATTAAACACCACCAAGCCAATTAAAAACAGAGCTAAACAGTGGATTCTCAACAAAGGAATATTTAATGGCTGAGAACACTTAAAGACATGTTCATTGTCCTTAGTCATCAGAGAAATGCAAATCAAAACAACTCTGAGATTCCATTTTACACCCATCACAATGGCTAAGATGAAAAACTCAAGTGACAGCACATGCTGGAGAGGATGTAGAGAAAGGGGAACACTCCTTCATTGTTGGTGGGAGTGCAAACTCATACAACCACTTTGGAAATCAATCTAGTGCTTTCTGAGACAACTAGGAATAGGGCTACCTTAAGACTCAGCAATTAAATCCATGGAGTATACCTGAAAGATGCTCTACTACACAACAGGATATTTGCTCAACTATGTTCATAGCAGCCTTATTCTTAATAGCCAGAATCTGAAAACAACCTAGATGTTCCTCTGTTGAAAAATGAGTAAGGAAACTGTGATAGATTTACACCATGGAGTACTACTCAGCTATTAAAAACAAGAAAATCTTGAAATTTGCAACCAAATAGATGGTACTAGAAATGATCATCTTGGATGAGTTAAGCCAGACACAGAAAGATACTGACTTATTATTGGATAATAGCCCAACATGGGTGTCCTCTGAGAGTTTTCACTCAGCAGGGGATTGGGATAGATGCTAGGACTTGCTACTATTGCTCTTAGTCGGAGAGAAAATGAGATTGGACCCAGGGATGTCTCTCTTTTTCTTTATCTTTCTTTCATAGATATGGAGATAGGTGTTGAAAAGAAAGAAAGGTTTATAGAAATATATAGGATGATAGCATAAAAAGTAGATTATTAAATCTACTCCTTGACCTAAGGCCTTATTTTTTACTAACAAATAAGGTTATTTTTAATTCATTGGTATACCGTTTTGTATATTGATTCAAAATAAGTTTAATTTTGATACATTGGTATAGAATTCATATTTATGATTAATCTACACATACATTATACATTTATATTTCTACTCTAATATGAGATATTGAAGCCATACAACTTAATTATAGTACAAAGTTTTCTTCCAGTACCTTGAAAGTGCTATTGCAGACTGTTTAGGATAATTAAGTAATACATGCTAACTGCTTGTTTAGAAAATCATGGTCATGTCAATTACTAGCATATTTTTATCACAAGAATATACATCCTAGCTTTAACAGACAGATGTGAGCCTATAGATAGCTAAGGTAAAGTAGTTACATAAGGTCTTCAAAGTACTCTGAGAGCTACAAAATATGGCATTTAGAGACACTTTTAATATTTTAAAGGTTCTTTGACAACAAGACAGGTTAACTCCTGACAATACCCAGCCAACCTCAAGAAGATGATGAGTATCCAAGAAACTTCTTATGGAGAAGGCCTCAAATTTGGCAAACCACCTATTGGGCAAAATACTCTTGTTTCTGCCACAGACAGAATTGTGAGCAAAATGGTCAAGCTTGGATGCAGGCAGTCAATGGCCAGACTCTGCCAAATCAGGTTATGCAAGCCCTCAACAGTTCCTGCCACACAAATAGGTCTATAAGATATATTGTGGCAGAAGGCTGAAGATGATGCTCCAACATTACAGGGGTTTGGGTGTCCAGGTAACAAACTCTCTCTGTCACTTTTTTTTCATTTTTGAAGTTGCCAACTTTCACTTCTGGTTCACTCAGATAACTAAGTTTTATTCCTTCTCAAGCCTCTGATGAGGTTGAAGATCAGATAGTTTAGCCTTAAAATTGAGCTTAGTCGTTTAGAGGTTAAGATATTTTCAGGTCTATATAGATGTTTTAAGTGGAGTGATGAACAGCCAAAAACCAAGTCTCAACCAATATATATATATTCTCAGTCTGTTCAAGGATGTTTTTCACCAAGTTCTCCGATGAAGTAGTTCGACTTCTAATGGGAAAAATATCTTGCTCTCTCACATCTAAGTGGTAAAGATCCTGCTTTCTTCCCCATCCCACATTGGGATCAAAACAAAAGCTTCATATTCTAGTTCCCCTTCTGAGTGAGACTTAAGTATCTTCCCTTGGATGCTCCTTGTTCTGTATCTTCTTTGGGTCTGTGCATTGTAGTATGTATACCCTATACTATATGGCTAATATCCACTTACAAGTGAGTATATACCATGCGTGTATTTCTGGGTCTGAGTTACCTCACTCAGGATATTTTCTAGTTTTATCCATTTGCCTGCAAATTTCATTATTTCTTTGTTTTAAATAGCTGAGTTGTATTCCATTGTGTAAATGTACCACAGTTTCTTTATCCATTCTTCAGCTGAGTAACATCTGGTGTTCAGCTGAGGTCTTTGACCCCATTGTACTTGAGTCTTGTCAAGTGTGATAAATATCTATCTATTTTCATTTTTTCTGTATGTAGACATTCAGCTAGAGCATCGCCATTTGTTGAAGATGCTTTCTGTGTTCCATTGTGTGGTTTTGGCTCTTTTGTCAAAAATCAAATGTCCATAGTTTGTGGGTATGTTTCTCAGTCTTCAATTCAATTCCATTGATCAGCCAGTCTGTTTCTATGCCAGTACTCCTACACCTTCAGCAAAGTGGCTGGCTACAAGATTAATTCAAAAAAATCAGTAGGTCTCCAGGCAAATGGGCTGAGAAATAAATAAGGGAAGCTACACCCTTCACAATAGCCACAAATAATATAAAGCATCTTGGTGTAACTCTAACCAAGCAAGTCAAAGACCCTGTATGACAAAAACTTTGAGCCTTTGAAGAAAGAAAGTGAAGTAGATACAGAAGATGGAACGATCTCCCATGCTCACTGACTGGTAGGGTTAATCTAGTGAAAATGGCCATCTTACCAAAAGCAATCTACAGATTCAATGCAACACAATTCTTTACAGACCTTGAAATAACAATATTAAACATCATAAGGGGAAAAACCTATAATAGCTAAAACAACCCTATACAATAAAAGAACTTCTGTATATATCTTGATCCCTGTTTTCAAGCTATATTACAGAGTAATAGTAATAAAAAATGATCGAGTAATTCTTAACACTGTGTTCTCAAGACTTAGACACTCACATTTTAAAAAGAAACCCTACTACAACCTAAAACACATATTGATCCTCTCACACTGATCAATTCAGTACTCCACTATCACCAATAGGCAAGTCATCCTTGCAAATCTAAACTGAGAAATGGTGGAGAAAACTGATCTTGCAAACCAAGCAAGCCTAGCAGGCAGTTACAGAACATTTCAACCAAACATGAAAGAATATAACTTCTTCTCAGCATGTCTTAGAATATTCTCAAACATTTGAAAGCATACTATGACACAAGTGACTATTACCAGACACAAGAAATTGAAATAACACCTTCCATCCTATGTGACCAATATGCATTAAAGCTGGATATCAACAAGAACAGAAACAACAAAAATCTCACAAACATGGAAACTGAACAACTGACCGCTGAAAGAAAAATACACTGAGACAAAATTATAGAAAAAATAAAAGAATTTCTAAAAGTGATTTAAATGAATACACAATATGCCAACTTTTATGGAACATGATGAGGTTAGTGCGCCTACATAAAAAATGGAGTTATCTCCTAACTATTGCTTAACAACATACCTGAAAGTGCTAAAACACACAAGCAAAAAATCACACTCAACGAGAGTAGACAGCAGGGAATAATCAAAACAAAAGCTCAAATCAATAACATAGAAACAAATAATAAATAAGTGCATAGCATAAATGTAACAAAAGTTGTTTCTTTGAGAAAATCATAAGATTAAAAAAACTCTTATCTAACAACTAAAATTTAGAGAGATAATATACAAACTAACAAAATTAGAAATGAAAAGCCAACATAGCAAGCAATTCTGAGCTAATACAGAGAATCATAAGGACATATTTTAAAACCTGTACTCAATTAAATTAAAGATCTAAAAGAAATGAAACATTTTTCAATACACACCACTTACCAAAACTAATTCAAGATTTATACAAACAATTTAAACAAACTTGTAACCCCTAGTGGAATAGAAAGCAGTCATTCAAAGTTTAACAAAAAGGCCAGAACAATATAGTTTTAGCATAAATTCTACCATATTGTCAAAAAAAGAGTTAATGTTAATACTGCTGAAACTAGCTCACAAAATAGAAAAGAGAAGTGCCATTGCCCAGTTTGTTTTAAGAGACCAAAGTTACACTGATACCTAAATCACATAAAGACTCAACAAAGACAGATCACTGTAGACCAATTTACGTTATAAACATAAATGACTATGTGTACAAGAATCCAAATAAATCCATACATATCACCCTGTTTTTAAAAAACTCCAATTGGACCAAGCATCAATATAAAATTATATATATTGAACCTTAGAGAAGACAAAGTGGGTAATAACCTTTACTTCATGAGCACAGTAAAGGACTTTGTGAGCAGAACACAGCTCAGACATTAATATCAACAATGGATAAACAGAACGTTTTGAAACTGAGACGCTTTTGTCAGGCAAAGGACCCCATCATTAAGACAAAGCCTATTGAGTGGGAAAAGATTTCTCCAGTTACAGGTCCAATAAAGACTTAATATTCAAAATATGTAAAGAGCTAAAAACAAAACCTAACAAAAATAAGCAAAAAACAAATCAAAAATCTAGATTTTTAAGAAAAGTAACCTAATTTTAAACCTAATTTTAAGTGTGGGAATGTTTGCTTTTCAATTCAATTTTTGGTGGAAATTCTAAATATCTGTCTGTACTTTCTTGACTACATTATCTAAATAGCTAGTTTTAATTATTTAATAACCTTGAAACAAGTTCTGTCTGATGTCTGTTCTTTAATTTCTGTGTTTACCTTTTGGTCTTAAGCAAACATCTTTGAAGAACTGCTGGACATAGAGATGAGAAAATTTTGCTCTTCCTGATGTTTAACAGTGAATGGTGTATAAATCCTTCATTTTGGGTTTTTTCAATGGTGCTTTAATTTCTGTGGAATTATTTTACATCACTTTATGTTGATAGTTGTAGAGGACCCTCCTCACTGCTTAAACAGGACCTTGCTTTCATGGTTGACCAATGGCTTGGGCTCTCCCAACTCTCTAGGACTGAGACTTTAACGTTTCTCTGGTGAACAATTCCTTTGTTCTTTGTTTAGTGTCTCCTTAATATTAACTGATGGTCTTTGCTTTTATTTTAGTTTTCCTTTCTTTTGTCTCTCCATCTTTTCCTTTGTCCTCTTTGCTACCTTTCCTTTCTCTTGCTTCCCTCTCCTAACTTCTTGTCTTCAACTCTTTTTACTACTGATTGAGACTCATCTTCCACACGAGAAAGTCAAGAATTAACAACCATTCCAAGGAGGACTTGGTCATAGTCTTGTGCTCATTCATAGTCACAGGTCTCAAATTTTGAATATTTTATTGTGTGAGAACCTTCTAAGTTCCACTTCACATGTTCTTTGTCTTTCAGCCTGCAAGAATACTAATTTTCACTGGACAGTAAATTAATGAGTACTGTTGAGTCCAGGAGAGGCAAAGCTAGACAATGAAACTTTTTCTCGGAAAAAAAAACCAATAAATAAATAAAAAATAGAAAAAAGAAAAACACGAAAAGAAAGAAAAAGAAAGTATCTGCAATGAAACATGTACATGACTATATGTTCCTTCTTCTCAAAGACTATAGAGCCTTAAATCCTGCATTCAATATTTTGAACTTTTTTAGACATTTTACGTAGCACTCATAATATTTCAGTGTACATATTTTCCCACATAGGTATATCTGTTGTAATCAAACCAACATTTTGGAAATCATTATTTGATCTTGCATAGCTTAACTCCATTTTAGAGATTCTCTAGCAGGACAAAAGTAGCACCAGCTAAACTGTAAGTTCAAATCTCTAATGATGAGCCCAGTCATTTTCAGCTATAACAAAAGGATTACAGATAATTATAATACAAAAAAAAATCCAACACACAGAATCTACCATTAAAACCTGTGTTATTTGTGGATAAATTGTTAATCTTCATGCATATTGTATAATATTATCTATTTATGGTTATTTTTCTTCCCACATTCCATCCTAAAATGACTTTAGTCCTGTGAATATATCATGATTTGAAATGACTTATGCTCTAACCCAGAGAGTTAGAAGAAATCTTAAGTAGTTAACTCAATAATGAAACTTCTAGGATGAGCCATTAACTTTAATGAATAATTTTTCTGTCTCCTTCTCATATTTTCTCCACTCATGTAATAAATAATAGTCACAATAACACTATAAAAGTGATATGGATGGTTTTAGTGGTTGTTTAATTTCATAGTCATATCTCATCCCTAATCAGTTGTTTAAATTATAGGCCTTAAAACGATACTTGGTGTTTTAAAAAGAAAATGTATTTTGAGATAATTTCATCCTAAAAATAAATTTGCTTTAATTAGAGATCTGGTTACTCATTTTCCTGCTTGTTTAGCTTAACGAATATCATTAGCATGGGCTGTGGGTAATAATGGATAAGATATGAGTTGCCTTCTTTCTCCTTATGTTTTCTAACTGGGGAAAAAATAAACCCTTCCATGTACATGGGCCTTTTACAGATCTGGCATTCCTCATTGTGGGATAAGAATGATCAGACATAAATTCCCTTTACAGGCATATTGACAAGAACATGGCCAGATAGTAACTTTTAACTTTCCATTTGTTACTTGTAGAAATTCAGATATATTACTACATGTGGATTATAATGTTTTAGTCTGTGAGAATTAAAAATTATATAGCTACATATTAAATGGAACTTATAATTTATCTAATTATAACATATTATGTAGTTTCCAAGAACATCATATTTATCATACATTTGCTAAATATGTACATACATGATATAAATGTGTTTATATTTTATACATATATGTGTAGATACCACAATTTTATAAATTCAAATCTTAATCCCTATTATTAATCAAATGTGAATAAATTACTTTAGGAGACAGAGCAATCATCTTAAAGAAAAACACTCTGATTTACCAGTAGATACTGTTACAAGTAATTGATAATTAGACTGTGGAATCTGGCCAGTGGGAGAGGGCTGGAAAAAGCCTTTCTGCTCATCCAAAATGAAACATATGTACTTTTACATTGCTTTCTTCTGTTAACCATCTGTTTTTTTATATTCTAGCCTTGAGGAACAAACTTTTCAATAAAATTTCAAACATAGCAACAGACACCGTATTTTTGTCACATTAAATAATATCAACTCTAATTAAATGTTTCATGTAAACTGTGATTAAACCTCTCTGATATATGTTTTACAAACACAACTAAATATCTTAAAAGATAACTCAGAATCCCACAAAGGATAAAAATCAGGACATAGATGACCCTTTGGTAATGCCAAGATACCACCAAGGATTGATAGTTTCTGCCATTCACACAGAGCCATGCTGAAATAAAATAAAAAACTGCAAGATGCCATAAAATGTGACTATTAACAGTAAAGAATGAAATGTGGCCAAATGTAGGGGTCATGCCTGTCATCCTATTACTGGCAGTACTAGCAAGGCAGAACAGGAGGATTAAGGGTGGCCTGGGTTGGGTAGTGAGACAACATTTCAGACAAACACACACACACACACACACACATACACACACACACACACACACAAAAGTGAAATGAAAATAAAGATACAACAAAATAGGGAAATAGATGGATCCAGAGGGTCCTAGAAACCTACAAGAAGAATACTATGATGGGCAGATCTGGGCCCAGTAGTTCTGCTCGATCTATGGCACCAACCAAGGACAATATGTGCAGTCATCAACAAACCCCTACCCAGACGTAGCCAAGGGACAGAATATTCTCCACAGTTAAGTGGAGACTGGGGACTGACTTTCACATGAACTCTGGTACCCCTTATTTGGCCATGTCCTCTTGATGCGGAGGCCCGATGGCACTCGGAGGAAGGATAGCAGACTACCAAGAAGAAACTTGCTACCCTTGCATCATATTCAAGGGGAGGAGGTCCCCATCAGTCACAGTCATAGGGAAGGGGAGTGGGGTGAAAGCGGGAGGGAGAGAGGAATGGGAGGATGCACGGGATGGGATGGCAATTGAAATGTGATATGAATGATTTTTTTTTCAATAAAAAAAGAGAAAAAAGTAACAGCATAATAGAAGCAGAAACTCTCACCTTCAACAGATCTTAGAAACAAAGCAAAGAGAGATTGACTAGGAGTCAATGCTATCTGTGGAAACCTGGAGCATGACAGAACTACTGGAGGGAGGTGGAAGTCTAGGAGGCTAGTTACTGCATAATACACAAACAAGTGAATATATAAATAAATAAATCAAACTCAGACATACAAGAAAGAGCCACACAGAAGAATTTAAATTTGAAATAAAATGTTATCCCATAAAGTTGTGTGTTGAATAATTGGTTCCCAGATGGTAGCACTAATATTGGAGGTGAGGAAAATTCTAGGAGGGGAGGCTGGTGTGAGGATATAGGTTATTTGTAGGGGGGGGTGTTGAGAGTTGTATCTTGTTTGGTCCCTTCTTGTTTTGCCTTACCATGTTTCTTCTTGCCACTATAGTCAGTGCTGTTTGGTTCCAACTCCCCTGACAAGCTGGGCTGATATCATGAGTGAAAATACAGTTTACCTGTTTATGTAGTTCTGTCAATATTTCATCCCAGCAATGAAAAGTCTGACTAACATTAAAAAATATAAGTATTACCAAAACAGTGGGTTGATTGTTATTATGAAACACGATCATCTGGTTCTGAAGTCTTAGTGACAATTTTGTGGGAAGAATTATAAAATGTTTTGGAAAATAGTTTAGAGGAATTCTGCAATGTCAAACGTTCAAGTTAATGGACATTTTATTGTGGGAACTCAGAAAACTAGAACCTTGACACAAATGCTGACATCAAAGAACTCTCTTCTAAACTTTTATGTAGGCATGGTGGCCTTAATGAGAAGCTCAACTAGAGTTCATGTATATTTTCCTTTCACCAAGAACTCTATGTTTTGTCCATGCCCTAAGATTTTGTGGGAGGCTGAGAATAAGATAATGGAGTAAGTAACATAGTGGAGAAAAATCACAATGTAGACCAGCACTGCACGCGGGCTGCAGCATTGTCTGTGATGATTGCATATAATAAGATTTCCATGAGGACAGGTATCAGAAAGCAGGAGTATTTGGAAAACTTGCATGTTTAAAACTGGACGCAGCCTTTAATCACAGCACTTAGGGAAGCAGAGGCAAGCAAATCTCTATGAGATAGAGAACATCCAGGTCTAAAAAGCAAGTTCAAGACAGCCAAGGCTACACAGAGAAACCCTGTCTTGAAAACCCTAAATAAATAAATAAATAAATAAATAAATAAATAAATGGAACTAAAAATAACATATTTCTAATATAATATTTGTAATTTTTAAAATTATAATTATATCATTTCCCATCCCTGTTCCTCTGTACTATCCTCGTCAGTCTTTCAATTTCATGTTCTTTTTTTCTTTTATTATTGGTATGCATGTGCATGTGTGTATAAAACTGAATACAGAAATATACACTGCTCGGCCCTTGGGGTGTCCCTTGAATGTATACGCTTTCAGGGCATGTTGGATAACATCAGTCCTGTTTAACAGAAAATGAGTATGTTATATTGGGACAGGAAGAAAGATAGCCATAAAGACAATTCTAGATATAAGTGAAACCACTGCCCATCACAGTGCCAAGTGTATAAATATGCATTGCTTTATGAACAAGTGAGAAGAGAGAACTGTGGGGCCATCATGCTTCTGTAAGCATCCCTGGGATCGTGTTTCTTCATATCTGCCTGCTAGCCACTCAGAAGCTGCTAAGGGAATTGGCAAAAGGACTTTGGCCCTAGTTTGTTTCTCTGTAGTTGTGATAAGACATTAGCCATAAGCAACTTGAGGGAGGAAAGAGCTTATCTTACCTCCAGGTTACACTCCATCATATATAGAAGCCCTGGCAACAACCTTAAGGCAAAAACTGAAGCAAAGACCATGAGGGAATGTTGCTTGCTGACTTGTCGCTCTTGTTTGCTCAGCCACCTTTCTTACACTGACCAGATCCACCTGCTTAGGGATTTCCCTTCACATGTTTCTATAGGGCCCTCTTTAACTAAGAAAATGTCTCACAGACATGGCTCTATGGCCAATCTCATTTAAGCAATTCTTTAGCTAAGGTTCCCTTTCCCCAGGTGATTGGCTTGTGTTGACAACTGAAACTTCTTCGTATGACAGGTTTTTATACCACTTAAGTTGATGACAAATCTTGAAGGCCACCACATGATAGCAGTTTTACAACCATACAAAATATAATAACTATGTAGTCATGGAAGTTTCCGCCCAGATATCAAAGGAGTTTATGAAAAGTAGACAATGCATATAGAAGATAAAGAAAATCTGTAGATGATCCCTAAGAGGGCAATGAATCAAACTTTTAGTGTTAAACATAAGTTTCAGCTAGATGCCAAAGATGTGGAGATAACAAAAATGTGTAGCATCTGCAAAAGAAATCTAAGTGCATTGAGTGAGTCAGCCCAATAAAAAAGCCATTGGAGTACAAATCAGAGGCAATACGGCAGAAGTCCCAAAGGCTATCAGAGTCCACACCATACTGCCACGGACTATGGGTGCGGAATACAGAAACTTACAGGACTGAGTGTTGGCTATACTCAGTCCTTTGGTCCAATCTTTCCTTGTTAGTCTATCTTTTCCTTTTGAATTAGGACTTCTTACACTGTTCCATGATATATTGCACGTGTATAACTTGTTTTCAATTTTATAAATATTCAAATGAAGTTTCCCATGAATCTCAGCAAAGACTCTGAACTTTTGAATGATGTTGGAACTGTTAAGACAATGAAGGCCCTTGGAGATTTATTAAATTTTATTTTGGTACAGGGGTGTACCTGGGTACAGGGGTGTAATGCTGTGATTTGAATATGAGGCTTCTCATATAATATCATATGTTGAACCCTCGTTTCTTAGCTGATATTGCTATTTGGGAAATGATGTAATCTTTAACGTTAGTGCTAGCTGTGGGCAGTGGTTTATTCAGTTCAGGTTCTTGGAGCTTGTCATATTCTCTCCATGTCTCTGTCTCTGCATCTCTTTATCTCTGTCTCTTGGTCTCTTCTCATCTCTTTTCTGTCTCTCTCTATGTATCTGTATCTCTCTGTCTCTCTCTATCCAAGAGGTAAATAATACCACAATTCTGGCCACAAAAAGTCATTCTGTCCTCTAAAGGAGACAAATAAGTAAAAGTAACTGGTGTCAAGACGTGAAGACTGAGACAACTGAAATTGTGATAAAAGTGTAGCAGCTTAGGTGAGGGGATTCTGTGAAGTTAATGAAAACTCTCATAGAGTTCATATCATATACTTTTCCTTCCGTACAGCACAGTCTCTTGGCACTCTGTCACTTGTCAAACATACAGCGGATCTAGCAGACACAGACTTTGACAAATGCAATGTTCAAAGACTCAGGTACTCACCAGAAAAGATAAATTCTGGGAAATTAAATTGAGGCACATCTACTCCAGAATGTGATCATGTACAGAATGCATATCACTCACATTTTAATACTTAAAACTCAGACCATAGATTCTTTCTCTCTCCTTCTTTCTTTCCCTCCCTCCTTCCCCACCTCCCCTCTCCCTTCCTGTTCTCTGTCTCTTTCTAGAATGTTTTTAGAGCAAGTCAGAAAACAGAACACACACCTTGACACCTTTGTATGATTAGGCTTGTCAAATCATCTAAGATCGAGTTATATATAGATCTGAACCAAAGGAAAAAAGGATGTCCTCTTGACTAAATATTGGGAATGTCAGTTGGATTCTACAAAGCAAGGGCAGTTTCACTGGCACATTTTCTGACCACATAGCTAACCACTATGGAAAAGGCGAATGGAGGAGAGATGGTGGGAATAACAAGCTGGAAAAAGAAATGAGACCCTCAGAGCCATTTTACCCACCTCAAAGCATCGACCTGAGCCTTACCTGGGTGGTCCTAAGGCTCAGCTTCTCTGTTTTCTTTTAAAACTGAAACTTGCTCATTAGTGTATATTATTTCTAAAAATATTGTGTTTCATTATACATTTTCATACCGTGTACTTAGATCAGTCGTGTTCAGACCTCTTCCACTCACTCCCTTTGATATCCTAAAGGTCTCCTTCTTCTCAGAGACACTTTCAGGTTTACATCCTAGGGTTGGTCGCAGCTTCAAAATTCTCCAGAAAATAAAGCATGTCTACAGAGCGTCTAGTGGCAATAGTTATATTAGTGGCTTATATTTATTTATTTTTTTGTGGTTCTATGTATTCTTTTTTGTTTGTTTGTTTTTTGTTTTTTGTTTTTTTTCTCCTTTGTTAATTTATTCTTGTTACATCTCAATGGTTATCCCATCCCTTGTATCCTTCCATTCTTCCCTCCCTCCCATTTTCCCCCTATTCCCCTCCCATATGACTGTTCCTGAGGGGAATTACCTCCCCCTGTATATGTTCATAGTGGCTTATATTTATATTAAAAAGTTCAGATTCTACTTATTTAATTTGGGGAGGGGGTGGCAGACTAAAGAGAAGCTTCTTGTAATCCCTGCACTTGGGAATCTGAGACAAAAGTATTGTCATGGTTCTCTTCAAAACTAACCTGGGCTTATAATAAAAAGGCTTTGTCTGAAAAAACAAAACAAAACAAAACCAAACAAACAAAATAAAACAAATAAACAAAAGCAAAGCAGCAACAACAAAATACAAGACAACAGAAGAAGCCTGAAAGTTAGAGCCTTCTCCCAGTAGATGCCTGGCCTTGCCTGCTGCAATCTCTGTGGTTCTTTTCCCTCTAAGCATCATGTCAAGACTGCATTGATATATCTCCTCTCATTTGAATCTAAGAGGCTTTGCTCTTATTCCATTTCTCCTATTATCTTGTATATGATGCCCTTTTTCTGAAGTGAAAAATTCAACATTGTCTGTCAGACTTCTTCATCAATCATCCATGTCCCAGTTACAGTGTAATAGATAGAAAACATAGTTTGCTTTTTAAAATATAACAGGAATGACTTGTAAATTATGATTTTTTTTAAATCCTTACATAGAATATATCTGATTTATTCCCTCTGCTGGGTATATTTAATTTAAAATTTAGTAGTAATAAAATTGAAATTATTTTCAGCACATAGATCTTGAAGGTGAAGTTTAAAATGCTGCACTCTCAGGTTTAAAGTACTAGGAGAAAAATAGAGGCACAATTCAAACTAACAAAATTCTAGAACATACGATATAATGCTAGCTTGCTCTTGTATTACTGAGTAGCCTTATAAAAACAAGACCGTCTCAGGTTAGTGTTGCTATTCAGAATGTGAGAAGGAAACTTCTGGACTTGGTGACACAGTGACATTTCTGCTCAAAATATTTTCTAAATACTTGTGTAATTACCAGTAGCTTCAATTCGTTGATTCAAATTCACACAAGAGTGTGGTGTTTGTCACTTGCACATCCTGCTGTGACCCTTACAGTACAACTTAGTTAAATAAGGAGGTTTAGGTTTTATTTACATTCCTCAGACACTGAGAAATAAGCCATTTATTATCAAAGAATCCACAAAAAGTTCAGAAAATGGAAAGAAATTGGTAGAAGGAAAAGGTACGGTCAGTGGGATCTCCCTCCAGGACACAGACAGGTTTATTCCACAATGTTTCTCAGTTTGACTCATTTTCTTACTTTACCCTTAGTGAGCATTTTCTCTCACATTTGTACTTTGCACTCTTGCTACCTCAGATGGTGTTATATATGACAGTGGCTCGTTCCCAGCCATACTCAGAATTTAAGCTTTCCGATAAACTTAAGGCCTCCCATAGACTCTCACTTTCAGCCATTTTTTTCTCAAGTAGAAAACATTTTTTTTAACTTTGAAATCATAACACATTGAAATGATGCAAGATGAGATGATAAGTATGAGATATGAGTAAGATAATAATTTCAATGCAATATTACTCTCTTCATTTTCCTCCCTTAAAACTCCTAATAATTCTACTCCGTCTTATCATTCTTAACTAAAATTTAATCTGTACAATTTAGATTTCCTACTCAGAACATTGGACTCTGCCCTGGTTATGTATTATCTATTCACAAAGGAGGTATTTAACCATGATCTAAAGAAATGACAGGAGAAACCAAATGTCCCCAAATAAGATAGGGATCTGATATGCAAAAGTGGTTTTATGGCAGCTGTAGTGGAGGTTAGTGGGTGGCAAAGCAATAGTAGACAGATTACAGTGTAGTTGCTCACAGGAGGAGAATTTTCACTCAACTTCAGCTTCCTTAAAATTCAGCCATGGAGAAATATATAATATTTTATTTCTAAATTGAACTAGCATATTCTTTGTTAAGAAGAACCTGTTTCATTTCACAAATGTTGAAGTGAGGACCAAGAACTTTACGCTACACACTTTTTGTTGTGTGACTAATTACAAGCAGAGCTGGAAACAATGTCAAAGATGGCTGTGTTTGTAGCACTCAGCTGATTATACTTCCTTTTCATTTAAGATTGAAGAACCACAGAAACGGTTTTGAACGGTCAAGGAGCAATCTCTGGAATAAGCCTTTGAGCATAATTCTGCATACTTTGGTTGGCCATAGCTTTTGAAGAGGCAGTAAAGGATGGGGATAATGTTTCTGAACATCTTTGTAGTCATTTTGTTTTCAAGGTACAGACACCTACATACTAGTTTTCTTGGTAAGGCCGTGTTTTCTCATTTATGTTGGCTATAAAATCAAAGACACAAAATTTGCCTGGAATCAAATCACACTAGCCACTATCTATATAACATATAATCATAATTCTTTTTATGAGTTATAGTCACACCAAAGAGTCTTCTGGTTAGAGGCAATTCAAATTATTCACAAACGGCAAGAAATTTATAGATTGATAATTAGAAAAACTCTTTTTTAAAGCAAAGGACTTCAGATTTCAGAAAGCAATTCAATTTGATGCTGTTTGATCAAGAACAGACATAGTGACCAGAACTACAAAGGATGGAGAACACACAGATAAGCAGCAATGGAAGTACCAGACGGTTTCATCCATCTTCCTTTATTCCATTGTGCACCATCTAAGAGACCATGTGTTATAATGTGTCACTTTGGATGTTTTCAGTGGACTTCCAAGGTGGCGGCACCTATCACACACTGTATTTGATCTACTGTACACAGACGAGGGACCTGACTGGGAGCTACAGACTGCTACTACAAGAGAACACTAGGTGACTAGGGTCCCAAACAGTGCAGACTGCCAGTGGGCCTGGCCCCAGGTCAAGCAACAGCTCATGGAGGTCCTGATCTGACTCTCCAGACCCTGGAATGGACCCCATCTGCGGACTGCAGCCAGCCCATAAAGCCTGAACTCAGTGTGTGGGATGGTGGAAATCTCAGGAAAATGGGTGAATCTGTCCATGGACACAAAGGATTATACCTTCTTCTCAGCATCCTATGGAACCTTCTCCAAAACTGATCACATAGTAGGTCACAAAGCAAATCTCAACAGAGGCAAGAAGATTGAAATAACACCTTGTATCATATCAGATCACCATGGACTAAGGCTGTACTTCAACAACAACAGCAATAACGAAAAGCCTAAAAACACATGGCAACTTAACAACTCTCTACTGAATGACACCTGGGTCATGAAAGAAATAAAGAAAGAAATTAAGGACTTCCTGAAATTCAATGAAAATGAAGGAACAACATACCCAAATTTGTGAGATACATTGACAGCAGTACTATGAGGAAAATTCATAGCACTAAGTGCCTTTATAAATAAATTGGAAACATCCCACATAAGCAACTTAATGACACATCTGGAAGCCCTAGAAAAAAAAAAAGAAGCAGAAATACCCAAGAGGAGTAGATGCCTGAAAATAATCAAACTCAAGGCTGAAATCAATAAATTAGAAACAAAGAGAACAATTCAAAGAATCAACAAAACCAG
This sequence comes from Acomys minous, assembly GCF_964271855.1. NCBI lineage: Eukaryota > Metazoa > Chordata > Mammalia > Rodentia > Muridae > Acomys > Acomys minous. The sequence goes on from NC_140487.1 coordinate 33,991,620, forward strand.
GAGCTGGTTCTTTGAGAAAATCAACAAGATAGACAAACCATTAGCCAAATTAACCAAAAGGCAGAAAGACACTATCCAAACTAACAAAATGAGACATGAAAAGGGAGATATAACAACGGACACTGAAGAAATACAAAGAATCACAAGATCCTACTTCAAAGGCATATATGCCACAAAATTTGAAAATCTAAGGGAAATGGATAGTTTTCTTGATCAGTTCCACTTACCAAAATTGAATCAAGAAAAAATAAACAAACTTAATAGTCCCATTTCCCCTATAGAAATAGAAGCAATCATTGATAATTTCCCAAGCAGGAAAAAAAACCAGGGCTAGATGGTTATGGTACAGAATTCTACCAGACTTTCAAAGAAGAGCTAATACTGATATTCTTCAATCTACTTCAAAAGATAAAAATTAATGGAACATTACCAAATTCATTCTATGAGGCCACAGTCATTTTGATATCTAAACCTCACAAAAACACAACAAAGAAGCAGAGTTTCAAACCAATTTCTCTTATGAACATTGATGTAAAAATACTCAATAAAATACTTGCAAAATGAATACAAGAACACATCAAAATATCATTCACCTTGACCAGGTAGGCTTCATTCCAGGCATGCAGGAATCATTTAATATATGAAAATCCATCAATGTAATCCACCATATAAACAAAGTAAAAGAAAAAAACCACACAATCATCTCCTTAGATGCAGAAAAAGCATTTGAATAAATCAAACACCCATTCATGTTTAAAGTCTTGGACAGATCAGGAATACAAGGCACATGCCACAACATAATAAAAGCTATATACTGCAAGCCAATAGCTAAAATCAAATTAGATGGAGAGATACTTAAGGAAATTCCTCTAAAATAGAGGAGTAGGCAAGGCTGCCCACTCTCCGTATCTCTTCAATGTAGTACTTGAAGTTCTAGCCAAAGCAATAAGACAACAAATTAGATGAAGGGGATCCAAAAGGGAAAAGAGGAACTAAAATTATGTCTATTTGCAGATGATATAATAGTTTACATAACTTACCCCCAAAATTCAACCAAAGAACTCCTACAGCTGATAAACGCCTTCAGCAAAATGGCTGGATCCAAAATTAACTTTAAAAAGTCAGTACCTTCCTATATACGAAGGACAAATGTGCAGAGGAAGAAATTAAGAAAACTACACCCTTCACCATAGCACAAGTAATGTAAAATATCTAGGAGTAACTCTGCCCAAGAAAGTAAAGGACTTGTTTGAAAAATAACTTCAAATCTCGTAAGAGATTGAAGATGACATCAAAAAATAGAAAGATCTCCCTTGTTGATGGATCAGGAGAATTAACATAGTAAAAACGGCCATGTTACCAAAAGCAATTTACAGCCTCAATGCAATAGCTATCAAAATACCTACACAATTTTTAAAGGCATTGAAAATTCAATTTTCAACATCATATGAAAAAAAAACAGAGTTGCTAAAATGATCCTGTACAATAAAAGATCCTCCAGAGGAATCTTCATACCGAATCTCAAGCTGTACTATAAAGCAACAGTAATTAAAACAGCATGGTACTGGCACAGCAATAGGCTAGTAGATCAATGGAATGGAATCAAAGACCCAGAAATGGCCCAAAAGACACACATATGGTCACTTGATTTTTGACAAAGATGCCAAATCTATTCAAGGGAAACAGGATAGCATCTTCAACAAATGGTGCTGGTCTAACTGGATGTCTACATGTAGAAAAATGTAATTAGACCCCTATTTGTCACCAAGCAGAAAACTCAAGTCCAAATGGATTAAAGACCTCAACATAAAACCAGAGACACTAAATCAGTTAGAAGAAAAAGTGAGGAGGAGCCTGGAACGTATTGGCACAGGAGACAACTTTCTGAACAGAACACGAACAGCCCAGGCCTTAAGCTCAACAATCAATAAATGGGACTTCATGAGTCTGAGAAGCTTCTGTAAGGCAGAATATACTGTCAACAAAACAGAGAAACAGCCCATAAACAGGGAAAAGATCTTCACCAACCCTACATCTGACAAAGTCTGCTATCCAAAATATATAAAGAACTGAAGAAATTAAACATCACCAAACCAAATAACCCAATTAAGAAATGAGGCTTAGATATTTGTCAGCAGAGGAATATCAAATGGCTGCCAAACACTTAAAGAAATGCTCAACATCTTTAGTCATCAGAGAAATGCATATCAAAATGACTGAGATTCCATCTTACACCCATTAGAATGGCTATGATCAAAAACTCAAGTGACACCACATTGCTGGTGAGGATGTGGAGAAATAGGAACACTCCTTCATTGCTGGTGAGAATGCAAACTTGTACAACCAGTTTGGAAATCTGTCTGGTGCTATCTCAGAAAACTAGGAATAGGGCTTCCTTAAGACCCAGCTATGCCACTCCTTGGAATATACCCAGAAGGTGCTTCACCACCCAGCAAGGACATATGATCAACCATGTTCATAGCAGCCTTATTCATAATAGTCAGAACCTGGAAACAGCCTAAGTGTCCCTCAGTCGAAGAATGGATTAAAAAAAAAACTGTGATATATTTACAGTATGGAATACTACAGCTATTAAAAACAAGGAAATTATAAATTTCTGGACAAATGGATGGGACTAGAAATGATCAAACTGAGGTAACCCAGAATCAGAAAGTCTCACATGGTATATACACACTTATAATTGGATACTAGCCCAAGAGGCATGTTCCATGAAAGTCCTCACTTACCAGGAGATGGGAATAGATTTGAGGGCATCCTATTGGGAGTCTAGGTGAGAGAAGAAGGGGAGAATTGGGAAATAGAAGGAACCAGAGGGTTCTAGAAACTTACAAGAAGAACATTATGATGGGCAGATCTGGACCCAGCGGTTCTGCTCATAGCACTACACCAACCAAGGACAATACATTCAGTAAAAGTCAAACCTTTACTCAGATCTAGCCAATGAACAGGACATTCTCCACAGTTGAGTGGAGAGTGGGGACTGACTCTGACATGAACTCTGCTTCCCCATATTTGACCACTTTCCCTTGGTGGGGAGACCTGGTGGCACTCAGAGAAAGGATAAGCAGGCTACCAAGATGAGACTCGATAGGCTGTGACCATATAATGGGGGAGGAGGTCTCCCTTAGTCACAAAAATAAAGGAAGGAAATATGGTAAAAGCGGGAGGGAGAGAGGAATGAGAGGATACAAGGGATGGGATAACAATTAAGATGTAATCTGAATAAATTAATTGAAAAATTTGTCACTTTGAGGCACACATCCTTACGGCATTCCTGAAAGCTGGAATCCAGTGGGGGAAAAAAAAGTCCTGAGGGGATTTTGATAATCTACTTGTAATCAACTAATGAAAGAAATTAAGAAGGGATCAAAAAAGAGGGGGAGAAAATAGGGGGAAATCACTCTTTGTTGTTGTTCCTGGAGAGATGGTGCGAGCTATGTTCAAATTGAAGGCTATCAGGAACAATTGTTTTTTTGTTTTTTTTCCCAAACTTTTTGGAACAATGAGACATTTTAAAGACAATTATATCTAAACAAGTCAATAAAAATTGTAAATACCTATTTGTCCTTAACATCATGACTCTTATTTAAATTTGTGCTGTTATCTTTAAACAGAGTTATACTGGTTATTTTGAGAATGAGAATGGGAAATACAAGAAGAGAATGTATTGATAAAGAAATATTTAAAGGGAAACAGTACGTACCTAATTTATACATGTTCCCAGAGACTACTGTATGCACTCTCCTGTTAAAACATTGTGAGTTAGTTCTATCTGATCAAGCAATGAAAGTAAATGATCCTGAACAACAGCTCTCTAGCCGTGGCACATGTTTGCCCAAGAACAGTAGCAGCTAGATAGCAGGATTTACATGTTTTGCTTCTTGTGTGGGATGGAAACTTAAGCCAGAGAACTCAAATAATAGCAGAAAATGATTTAAGCTGTGAGTTATGATGCATATCACGTATTAATTAAAAAAAAAGGTTCCTTAACAGAAAATTTCTCTTCTAGTTTATAATATGACCCAAATAACCACAATACTTTTTTGGAGTAAAAAGCTCTTTTTAGTCTGACTTCTGAGGAGTTTTGTTTCTGGCCAGCAGTTGCCTATTCATCATGGAAGGAATTCATATCTTAAGCCAGAAAAGCCAATCATTCCTCATCTCTAGCAAGTGCTCTATGCTTCTAGGGCTGATAGAGAGCAGGGGCCATAGGAATTCACTCATTTTAATGCAGTTGTATAGTAGTATTTTTGTTATATTTTTGAAAATGTTTTTCCTGATTTAAATTCAATTTAAGTGTTTTCCCTCCTGTGGTTATATATCAAAATATGTTAACTTTTTGTTATCTAGCAATATTCAATAGTATGAATTGACCCTGGGCTTAACCACTTGTTATTCTGATAGTTAATGTAAAACATTACAAGTAGCTCCTGGGTGGATTAATGGTTAGCCACTGAAAAAGTGTTTTACTAGTAGCTATGTGAAATTGCGTTTTCCATTCAGTGCTCTAGATGCTTGCTAGTGAGAATCCTGGCTTGTTTGCCAGGTTCATCTTTATTCTTAGTTTTAGTTTACTTTTAATGCAGAGAACTGGAAGTGACTGCAGCAGCAGAACTCTAATGAGACATTTGCACTACCCTCTCTAAGTCTCAGGGAACACTGCTGAAAAGGGGATGGGGTATATGTAAGAGCTGGAAGATAGGATGAAAGGTTGAGAAATTTCATTCTTTAGATTGTTAAAAACCACTGCAATCTTTTTGTTATTTTGTCTTTTTTTTTTCCCAGAGCTGAGGACCGAAACTTAACTCCCAGTAATTGTAGTTAACTGCAATGGGTCTGCACAGCAATTGCTCTATCAACAAACTCTCTGCCAAGAAAAAGAAGGGGCTGACATGGTCATACCCTTTGCCTCTGAACTGTTGAGCTAATGGGGCATTAGCAAGAGTGGAAAGGGAAGTAGAGGTAGGTGTGCTTTAATTGTTGTTTTGGTCCTCATTTCTTCTTTTCTCCTCAGTCATCTTGCATTCATTTCTTGTGTCTCACTTTGTTTGACTTCTTATTATTATTAGTTTTTAAATATCTAACTTTATGAGTTTGTGTATTGTCTTTGTACAGTGCCATTTTTGCCTAAGCAAAAGTATATTCTAATGGTTCTGCACATATAAATTACTTCATTACAAACACATATTAGTAATTATTATTGTTTTATTGAATATTGGATCTTGGTACTTTAACTGTGATATATACATATCCAGGTCACACTGATCAGAAGAACAGGTGAGTGACATCTGCCAGCTAAACTGCCCCACTCCCCAGATTTGGTTGCCAGATGTATGCCCTCCACCACTTCATCATCCACCCTTCTTTGTGGCCAGGCCCTCAATTCCAACAGACTCTTGTTGCTTGGGTGTCCCCCTTCCCTGCACCAAAGCTTCTATAAGCCAAAGGACACTTTCAATTGGACACAACAGCAGAACACAGAACAGTGAAAGCTTTTCACCAACTCCACATCTGGCAGAGAACTAATATCACTATATATATAAAACCTCAAGAAGCTAGATATTAGGAAACCAAATAATTCAATTAAAAATAGGGTCCAGATCTATCTTAGTTAGCGTTTCCATTGCTGTGAAAAGACACCATGACCAAGGTAACTCTTATAAGGGACAGCAGTTAATTGGGGATGGCTTATAGATTCAGAGATTTAATCCAGAGAGGTTGGATTTAGGGCTGGAGATGAGGTGGAGAGACTGTGGAAGGGCAGGAAGGGGAAACTGCAATCAGATATAATATATGAGAGAATAGTCTGAAAAAACGTACTTCTTTTTCTGCCTTAGTGATTATCCTATTGCTATGAAGAGATAACATAACCAAAGTAGCTCTTAGAGAAGGCAGAATCCAACTGGTGCTTGCCTATAGTTTTAGGATGTTAGTCTGTGAATATCATGAAAGGAAATAGACAGGCTTGTCACTGGAACAGTAGCTGGCTGCTTTCCATCCTGCTCCACAGAGAGCAGGCAGACAGAGAGACTCTTGAAACCTCAAAGCCCATCCCCAGTGACATCCCTGCTCCAAAAAGGCCACGCCTCCTAATCCTTCCTAAAATGTTCTCTTTACTGGAGATCAAGCATTTAAATATATGGGCCTACTGGGGGGCCATTCTCATTCAAATCACCACAAATGTTACTATAATATTATATTGTTAATTGTAGGAGTTATAATTTCCTTGACTGCTGCAGATTAGAATTCAAACACCATCATGTAGACATGTTTCAGACCAAGCTACAATATTTTACTCATGAGTGAGCAACCTACCTATATATTATTTAAATCTAGCCAAGTGTTAAAATTGTATAAGTATAGCAACTCATTCATTTATAATTACTTTGTGATTTCTTAAAAATTACTTGTGGTGTTTGAAGGCTAGACAGTAAGCTGATATTTTCTTTTCATTGTCTCAGGTCAAGGAGATAAGCAAGATGGTTTTATGCCTAAAAGTGTTAAGAATTCTCAGTCCGGTAAAGACATTACATTTTTGTTATTTCCTGTAAATTATCTAACACTCTTACAAATGGACCATGATATTTGCCCTTTTAAATTCATGATGGATGCTGTACAATTAACATTATCATGACAACTGAAATGTGGAAGCAATGGGCCTACACAGTAATTGCAATAAAATAATCCTGGCATTTCTCAAGCACAGAAATAGAAAAAAATGTTATCTGAGGATCTCATCTGTTCTTTCTTTTACCTTTACCTAAATTTATTTTTACTGTTATACAAATTATTTTATTGTATTATAGGGTTACATAATTACACTGTTTTTCTATTTCCTTCTCTACAAAAATGAATTTTATCTCAAAAATAAACAAATTCGACAAATCAGCTCACTTATTCTAACTTATTTATTAACCCTAATGATTATTATTATTTTTGGCATATGTGTTTATGGTATCTGATGTGTCTTTGTGTGTGTGTGTATGTGTGTTTATACATGTGTGTGTGGTGCATATATCAGACTGTGTGCCTATGTTCATGCATGTGCATGTATGTGCACATGTGCATGAACTTTTCCATATGCCAGTTATCAATGTCAATTCTAGGTTGCCAGTCCCTATATGATAACTTCTAGAAAGGTTTTATTTTTTTTGGTAATAATTGTCAAGAATTTGCATCATCACAGTTAATATCAAATAGCTAACATAAAAAGTCACAAAGCTTCCAGATAGCTTTCCAGAATTCCTATTCCATCCCTGCTATTTCTCACTATATAGTTGGTAAATATGGTCACTTATACTCAATCTGCAGACACATTTTCTTCATATATATAGATATATATAGATATAGATATATATAGTTTAATTGCTTTTAATGTGATTTTTAAATAATGTTAAATACACTTTTATTAAATAAAAATAATTACTCATATATGCTATTATATTATTACTATAATCTGCATTTTGAACATTAAAAATAAGCCGGACAAACAAGATGTAATAAAAGCAAAAGTAAAATAAATTTCCATAGGTAACACCCAGGAAAAATATTATTTAGTAATAGCTAAGAAGTACCTTTCGGAGGATCCAAAATGGTGGCGAGCAGTGTGGACTGTGTTTGGAAGTTCGAGTGAACAGTTCAGGGAATTGCACAGATTTCTGAGCAAGGAACATCAAGGTCCCCATGCCACAGTAGCAGGAGTGCTCCACAGTTCGGAGGGACCAGGGTGCGAAGGACCTGCATGCACCTGCACATGAGAGGAGTGCAGATTTTCTCGGATTGGAGCAGCAGCGGCAGAGACAACAGCAGCAGCAGCACCAGCGGCACTAGCAGCAGCAGCGGCAGAGGCTGAGGTTTGCAGCTCTGAGCCTTCTGATGGAGGTGATTGGTGTGGTGGCTGGTGGGAGTTGCTGCAGGAGAGGGGACTCTGGACAGGATTTGGGTCGCACGGTGCCTTGAGACCCAAACTGGACTCGGCGGATAGGTCAGCCCCAGAGTCCTGGGTTCAGCTCAGTGCGCAGAGCCGTGGGGGTGCTGGCTCAGCTCAGCAAGCAATTCTGCCTGAGGCACTAGCTCAGGGCATCTGCAGTTCTCCTGCTGTAACTCAGGCTGGATGAAGCACTCAGTTCCACTGGAGGCATTAGCTCAGCACAGCCGCAGTTCTCCTGCTGTGATGCAGGCTGGGCAGAGTGCTCAGTTCCACCCTATGCGCTAGCTCAGCGCAGCTGCAGTTCTCCTGCTGTGACGCAGCCTTGGCGGAGCGCTCAGTTCCACCCTAGGCACCAACTCAGCACAGCCACAGCTCCCCTGCTGTGATACAGGCTGGGCAGAGAGCTCAGTTCCACCAGAGGCACTAGCTCAGTTCAGCAAGCAGTTCTGCCCAAGACACTAACTAGCTCAGCTCAGTGGGCAGTTCTGGGACGCTGATGCAGGCTGAGGTCAGCACGCAGATTCGGCCCAGAGTCCCTAGCGGGACTTGCTGGGCAGATTGGGCCCAGAGACTCTAGCTGAGCTGTGCGTACAGGCTTGGTGGCCCTAAGACTCTGGCTGGACTATCCACGCAGTTTAGACTCAGAGTCCTGGTCTGAACTCAGCGTGCAGTGTGAGTCCAGAGTCCATGGCTGAGTGTGGTGCACAATTCTGCCCCAGAGACTCAGGTGGAGTTCGGCATGCAGTTTGGGGCCAGAGTCCCTAACTGTGCTTGACAGCCAGATTGGGTCCAGATACTCTAGCTGAGCACAGTCCCGGCTCTAAGACTCTGGTTGGACACAGTGTGCAGTTTGAATCCAGAATTCCTGGCTGAGCTTGGCAAACTGTTCGGGCCCTGAGTCAATAACTGACCACAGCACGCACTTTGGACCAAAATCCCCTAGCTGAGCTTGGTGCTCTGTCCTAGCCCAAAAATTCTGGCTGGACCCTGTGTACATTTGGGGCCCAGAATCCCTAGCTGAGCTCGGCAAATGGTTCAGGCCCTTAGAATGTAGCTGAACTCGGTGCGTAGTTCAGGCCCAGTGTCCCTGGATGGACTTGGCAGGGGACCTAGAAGGCTGTGGATACCTTGTCCTGACCCAACGCTCATTCAGAGACCCAGAATGATTGCAGGACCCACAGTACAGGGGAGCTGAGGATCACTAGCTGTGAGAGTCCTAAACAACAGGGCTAACCTCCTGCCATCCACACCAGTGAAGCATCAGAGTTTCCAGCCTATGGGACTCATGAGAAAACAAGTGAATCTATCATCAGACTCCCTCCACCTAACTCTGGAAGCTAACCAACAAAAACAGAGATGGCAAGATGTCTAAAGGACAGCGTAAAAGCATATGCAAAAAACCCCCAAACAATATGGCGTCTCCAGTTTCCAGCTATCCCAAAGAAAACAACCCAGAGAACTCAAATACAACGAAAATACAATAAAATGACTTCAAATCCTTGGTAATGAGGATGATAATGAAGGAAACAAATAAAATTTGTAATCAAATGCAGGAAGACGCAGCCAACCAGGTGAGAGACAAAAAGAAACACATAGAATGGAACTAAAAGAATTTCAGGAAAATGCAAACAACCAGATGAAAGAAATAAATAAAATGGTTCAAGCTCTGAAGACCTATAAAAGAGGCAATGGAAGAAACTCAGGAATCTACAAACAATCAGATGAAAGAAATAAAAAAAATCAGTTCAAGATCTGAAGATGAAAATGGATTCAATGATAAACACACAGACAGAAGAAAAACAAGAACATGAGACCTCAGAGAAGAAGGCAAGCAACACAGATGTGAGCTTTTCTAACAGAATCCAAGAGATGGAAGAACGAATCTCAGGTCTAGAAGATACAATCACAGATCTTGAAGCAACCATTAAAGAAAATGCCAAGTCTGGAAAACTCCTGACACAAAACATCCAAGAAATTAAGGACACCAAGAAAAGAAGAAATATGAGGATAATAGGCCTTGAAGAAAGAGAAGATATCAGACTCCAGGCCCAGAAACTATTCTCAACAAAATCATAGAAGAAAATTTCTCCAATCTAAAGAAAGAGATGCCTATAAACATACATGAGGTATACAGAACACCTAATAGAATTGACCAGAAAAGAAAAACTGCCCATCACAAAATAATCAAAACACAAAACATACAGAACAAAGAAAAAATATTAAAAGCTACAAGGGAAAAGGGCCAAATAACATTTAATGGCAAACCTATCAGAATTACACTCGACTTCTCAGCAGAGACCATCAAAGCCAGAAGGGCCTGGACAGAGATCCTGCAAACCCTAAGAGACCACAGATGCTAGGCCAGACTACTTTACCCAGAAAAACTATCAACAACCATTGATGGAGAAAACAAAATATTCCATGGCAAAACCAAATTCAAACAGTACCTATCCACAAATCCAGCTTTATAGAAGGTACTAGAAGGAAAACTCCATCCCAAAGGGTCAAGCTACAACCAAAACTACTCAGGAAACTATACCATGGGAAAAACACAACTACACAAACACTTGACTGGAACCAACATCAAAATTAAGACTCTTAACAGTCATTGGTCATTAATTTCTCTCAACATCAAAGGTCTGAATTCTCCAATAAAAAGACACAGACTAACTGAATGGGTGCATAAACAAGATCCAACATTCTTCTGCATTTAAGAAACACATCTCTCCCATAATGATAGGCATTACCTCGGGGTAAAAGGTTGGAAAAAATATTCCAAGCAAAAGTCACAAAAAGCAAGCAGGCGTAGCCATTTTAATATCGAACAAAATAGACTTTCAACCAAAATCAATCAAAAGGGATGAGGATGGACACTTCTTACTCATCAAAGGTAAAGTCAACCAAGATGACATCACAATTCTGAACATCTATGCTCCCAATACAAGGGCACCCACATTTGTAAAAAAAATCTGCTAAAAAGGCTTAAACCACACATCGATCCCCACACAATAATAGTGGGAGACTTCAACACCCCACTCTCACTGAAGGATAAGTCACTGAAACAGAAACTAAGCTGAAAATAACATCATTAACCAATGCCATGGGTCAAATGGATCTAACAGATATCTATAGAACCTTTCACCCAAACAAGAAAGAATATACCTTCGTCTCTGCACCCCATGGAACCTTCTCCAAAATTAATCACATTGTAGGACACAAAGCAAGCCTCAACAGATACAAGAGAATTGGAATAATACCTTGTATCCTATCAGATCACGATGCTCTTAGGCTGCAGCTCAACAACAACAGAAATAACAAAAACCCTACACGTACGTGGAAACTAAACAACTCTCTACTAAATGACATATAGGTCAGGGAAGAAATAAAGAAAGAAATCAACGAGTTTCTGAAATTCAATGAAAATGAAGGAACAGCATACCCAAATTTGTGGGATACATTGAAAGCAGTGCTAAGAGAAAAATTCATAGCACTAAGTGCCTTTAAAAAGAAATTGGAAACATCACACATAAGCATCCTAATGACACAACTGGAAGCCATAGGAAAAAAAAGAAGCAGAAACACGCAAAAGAAGTGGATGTCTGGAAATAATCAAACTCAGGGGTGAAATTAACAAATTAGAAACTAAGAAAACAATCCAAAGAATCAATAAAACCAAGTGCTGGTTCTTTGAGAAAGTCAACAAGATAGACAGACCGTTAGCCAAACTAACTAAAAGGCAGAGAGACAGTACTGAAATCAACAAAATCAGAAATGAAAAGGAGACATAACAACAGACACTGAAGAAATACAAAGAATCGTAAGATCCTACTTTGAAGGCATATATGCCACAAAATTTGAAAATCTAAGGGAAATGGATGACTTTCTTGATCAATTTCACTTGCCAAAGTTGAGTGAAAAACAGATAAACAAGATAAATAGGTCCATTTCCCCTACAGAAATAGAAGCAATCATTGATAGTCTTCCAACAAAAAAAGCCCAGGGCCAGATGGTTTCAGTGCAGAATTCTACCAGACCTTCAAGGGTGAGCTAATACTGATATTCTTCAAGCTACTCCAAAAGATAGAAATGGATGGAACATTACCAAATTTATTCTATGAGGCTATGGTCACATTGATACCTAAACCTCACAAAGACTCAACAAAGAAAGACAATTTCAGACCAATTTCTCTGATGAACATCGATGCAAAAATACTAAATAAAATACTTGCAAAATGAATACAGGAACACATCAAAGATATCATTCATCATGACCAAGTAAGCTTCATTCTAGGCATGCAGGGATGGTTTAATATACAGAAATACATCAATGTAATCCACCATATAAACAAACTGAAGATAAAAAACCACATGATCATCTCTTTAGTTGCAGAGAAAGCATTTTATAAAATCCAACACTCATTCATGTTTAAAGTTTTAGAGTGATCGGTGATACAAGGCACTTTACTCAACATAATGAAGGCTATATACAGCAAGCCAATAGCCAAAATCAAAATAAATGGTGAGATACTTAAGGAAATTCCTCTAAAATTGGATATAAAGCAAGACTGCCCACTCTCTTCATATCTCTTTTATATAGTACTCGAAGTTCTAGCCATATCAATAAGACACCAAAAGGAGATTAAGGGTATCCAAATGGGAAAGGAGAAAATCAAATTATCCCTATTTGCAGAAGATATGATAGTGTAAATAAGTGACCCTCAAAATTCCACCAGAGAACTCCTACAGCTGATAAACACCTTCAGCAAATTGGCTGGATACAAAATTAACTCAAAAAAGTCTGTAGCCTTCCTATACACAAATGGCATGCTTGCAGAGGAAGAAATTAGGAAAACCACACCCTTCACATTAGCCACAAGTAATATAAAATATTTAAGAGTTACTCTAACTAAGCAAGTGAAGGACTTGTTTGAAAAAAATTTCAAAACTCTGAAGAAAGAGATTGAAAATGACATGAGAAGATGGAATGATATTCCTTGCTCATGGATCGGGAGAATTTACATAGTAAAAATGGCCATCCTACCAAAAGCAATCTACAGATTCAATGCAATCCCTATCAAAATACCTACACAGTTTTTTAAAGACATTGAAAGTTCAATTCTGAACTTCATATGGAAAAAAACTAGAATAGCTAAAACAATCTTGTACAATAAAAGATCCTCCAGAGGAATCTTCATACCTGATCTCAAACTGTACTATAAAGCAATAGTAATTAAAACAGCATGGTACTGGCACAGCAACAGGCTGGTTGATCAGTGGAATCGAATCGAAGACCCAGATATGAATCCACACACATATGGTCACTTGATTTTTGACAAAGAAGCCAAATCCATTCAATGGAAAAAGGATAGCATCTTCAACAAATGGTGCTGGTCTAACTGGATGTCTATGTGTAAAAAAATGCAACTGGACCCATATTTGTCACCTTGTACAAAACTTAAATGCAAATGGATTAAAGACGTCAACATAAAACCAGAGACACTAAGTCACTTAGAAGAAAAGTGGGGAAGATCCTGGAACATATTGGCACAGGAGACAACTTCCTGAACAGAACACCAACAGCCCAGGCCTTAATGTCAACAATTAATAAATGGGACCTCATAAGGTTGAGAAGCTTCTGTAAGGCAGGAGACACTGTCAAGAGAACAAAGTGACAGCCTACAGGCTGGGAAAAGATCTTCACCAACCCTACATCTGGCAAAGGTATAATATCCCAAATATATAAAGAATTCAAGAAATTAAACACCACCAAACCAAATAACCCAATTGAGAAATGGGACTTAGAACTAAATAGAGAATTCTCAACAGAGGAATATCAAATGGCTGAGAAACCCTTAAAGAAATGCTCAACCTCCTTAATCATCAGGGAAATGCAAATCAAAACAACGCTGAGATTCCATCTTACACCCATCAGAATGGCTAAGATCAAAAATTCAAGTGACACCAAATGCTGGCGAGGATGTGGAGAGAGGGGAACACTCCTTCATTGCTGGTGGGAATGCAAACGTACAGCCACTTTGGTAATCTATCTGGTGCTATCTCAGACAACTGGGAATAGGGCTTCCTCAATACCCAGGTATTCCACTCCTTTGGGATATACCCAGAAGATGCTCCAGCACACAACAAGAAAATTTGCTCAACCATGTTCATAGCAGCCTTATTCATAATAGCCAGAACATGGAAACAGCCTAAGTGTCCCTCAATAGGAGAAAAGAAAAAGAAACTGTGGTACATATACATTATGGAATACTACTCAGCTATTAAAAACAAGGAATTCCTGAAATTTGTGGACAAATGGATTGAGCCAGAAATAATCATAATGAGTGAGTTAACCCAGAAGCAGAAAGACTCAAATGGTATACAATCACTTATATCTGCATACTAGCCCAAGGGGCATGTCCCATGAAAGCCTTCACTTACCAGGAAACTGAGACAGAGGGGAGGACATCCTATTGGGACTCTAGATGAGAGAAGCATGGGAGAATAGCAAAGTAGAAGGATCCAGAGGGTCCTAGAAACCTACAAGTAGAACATTATGATAGGCAGATTTGGGCCCAGGGGTCCCGCTCAAACTAAGGCACTAGCCAAGGACAATACAGGCAGTAAACTTTAAACCCCTACCCAGATCTAGCCCATGGTCAGAACATTCTCCACAGTTGAGTGGAGAGTGGGATATGAGTTTCTCATATACTCTGGTGCCTCACATTTGACCATGTCCCCTGGAGGGGGAGACCTGGTGGCACTCAGAGGATGGACAGCAGTTTACCAAGAAGAGACTTGATACCATATGAGCATATACAGGAGGAGGTAATCCCCCTCAAGAACAGTCATAGGGGAAGGGAATAAGGGGAAAATGGGAGGGAGGGAAGAATGGGAGGATACAAGGGATGGGATACCCATTGAGATGTAACAAGAATAAATTAATTTAAAAATTTAAAAAAAAAGAAATTTAACAGTTAAAATAAAGAAGTATCTTTCATTCTATTAAGATTGATTTGGGAAACAGTAATGATGAAGGGAACTGAGAAGATAGCTAAGTCGGTAAAGGGCTTGTCGCACAGCATGGGTACCTGAGATTGGTCCCCACAGGACATAAAAGCCCAGCATTGCAGTATTTGCTTGTAATCCCAGCACTGGGGAAGTGCAGGAGAGAGGGCTCCCTAGGGCAAGATGGCCAGCCAAGCTGCCAGTGAATGATCCTGTCTCATAAACAAGGTGGCTGGTTCCTACATCATGACACCTGAAGCTCTCCTCTGTCCTCCACAGATGAATACACCCTTACACTGATGGTGAAGAAAGAATTTGGGCCATTCAAATTTTATTCAGAGTAATAAATCTTAAATAATTAACAGAAAGACAGTTTTAAAAAACATTGTACTACAGAAATTTTGCTTCCCAAGTATTTCTAAAAGCAAAATAAGGGCAAATTCCCCAATGTCTAGATAAGAGTTTCTATCCCCCCCAAAAAAGAGTTTGTATCACTACAGTTAATTTCAAATAGTTTTTAGAACATAATGAATGAAGCTACCTATGGGATTTGAAATGCGATGCAAATGTTCAGCTTTGGGCAAGGATAAGAGTCATTTATAGATCAGTGTGCAGAACATCCAGTCTCAGAACCTTTTGTAAAACCTGCAGTTTTCGAGTGCTGCCTCAGCAGCTTCAATCAGCGCCAGTCTCTTCCATCCTATCTAGTGCTTCTAAATGTAAGAAAGGGAGAGCTGAAACCTTCAAGAGGCAAAACACATGAGATTAAAAGAAAATGGCAAGTTGAAAGCAAGTTGACAGGTGAGGTAATAGCACGGACAGTCTGTATTAAGGAAAATTTTGTTCAAAACTAAGTGCCTACCGTTTCAGGAGCAGAATGTCTCTCGTGGGAAAAGTGAGTGGGTAAGAACCCTGGTTAAGTCACTCCATCTCACTCTTTGTGTCTGGCTAGAAATCTCATACTGACTCCGTCCCAGGAAACACTTACTACTCAGACTTCCAGTGTCCCATTGTTGAAATAAGAGGGAAACTGGCCTTGGGCCACATTTGTAAATCCCTTTTCAAGTACACTATCAATCACATCTTATCCAATGCCAGTGTGCAGCTGGGTATTACAGGTTTCCACAGGAATCACTCTTTGTTTCACAAAAACACATTTAGGGGACAAATTACAGAAGGAAGAGGAAAGACAAAATCAGAAGAAATGAGTCTCACATTAGGAATATTAGCTGGAGGTCTTACAGATTGATAGATGTCTGTGTTACTAACTATTTGACTAGTTTGTGTGTATTAAACGTAATGAGAGCCGTCTTTTAGCAGGCTTCCATTTCGTTGCTTTTTCATTTATTCTAAGAGTCCACACGACTACTCATAGGAGAGCTGTTACTCTGAAACTACTTCCCAGAGCAGCTAGAATGCCTTTAATTTTAACTTTGGTGGGGGATTTTTGTTTGTTTATTTGTTTAGTTTTTTTTCTCTAGTGAATTCGAATATTTGGAACACTGGTTTTAATGTATTGGTTTGACATGAAGTGACACTAAAATGATATCCTTGGGGCCTTGTGTTTATTCAACCAGAAAAAGAAGAGTCTTTAATATTCTTAAAATGAAGAAAATGTAGGTAGTCACAATATACTCTGGTTTATTTGAAAATCATTAAAATATTTTATATAACACATATTAATCATTGAATTATACATATATATATATATATATATATATATATGTTTGCAGAAATTGAACTATATTAGGTACCTTCACCTTTCAACTTACAAAAGAAAAGCAAATGCTTTCACTTTTCTATTTTTAACCCAACTACTAATTTCATATTAAGCAAGCTATCCTGCAGTTCATATGCGTCTATTTGTGTCCCTAAATATTATACATGAATTAGCAGAATTGGCCAAAAGTATACACAATGATATCCCTATATGATTATAAAAATGAACTTATAATGAAAGTTTTAAAAAATATTTGAACTACAATATTAAATAAATTGTGGCCACAGTTGCCTTAAAAGAAAGGAACAATTTCCCAGATTAAGGAAGGTGATAGACCAGAGAACTCCTACAGCTGATAAACACCTTCAGCAAACTGGCAGGATACAAAATAAACTCAAAAAAGTCATTAGCTTTCCTATATACAAATGACAAACAGGCAAAGGAAGAAATTAGAAAAATTACTCCCTTCACGATAGCCACAAGCAATATAAAATATCTAGGAATAACCCTAACCAAGCAAGTGAAGGATTTATTTGAAAAAAACTTTAAATCTCTGAAGAAAGAGATTGAAAATGACATCAGAAGATGGCGGGATCTACCTTGTTCGTGGATTGGAAGAATCAACATAGTAAAAATGGCCATCTTACCAAAAGCAATTTACAGATTCAATGCAATCCCTATCAGAATACCTACTAAATATTTTGAAGATATTGAAAGAACAATCCTCAACTTCATATGGAGAAACAAAAAGCCCAGAATAGCAAAAACAATCCTATACAATAAAAGATCCTATGGAGGAATCTCCATACCTGATCTCAAGTTGTACTATAGAGCAATAGTAATTAAAACAGCATGGTACTGGCACAGCAATAGGCTAGTGGATCAATGGAATCGAACTGAAGACCCAGAGATGAATCCACACAAATTTGCTCACTTGATTTTCAACAAAGAAGCCAAATCCATTCAATGGAAAAACGACAGCATCTTCAACAAATGATGCTGGTCTAACTGGATGTCTACATGTAGAAAAATGAAATTAGACCCCTATTTGTCACCATGCACAAAACTCAAGTCCAAGTGGATTAAAGACCTCAACCTAAAACCACAGACATTAACCCAGTTAGAGGAAAAAGTGGGGAAGAGTCTGGAACTCATAGGCACAGGAGACAACTTCCTGAACAGAACACCAACAGCCCAGGCCTTAACATCAACAATTAATAAATGGGACCTCATGAGGCTGAGAAGCTTCTGTAAGGCAGGTGACATTGTCAAGAGAACAAAGCGACAGCCTACAGACTGGGAAAAGATCTTCACCAACTCTTCATCTGACAAAGGTCTAATATCCAAAATATATAAAGAACTCAAGAAATTAAACACCACCAAACCAAATAACCCAATTGAGAAATGGGGCGCAGAGCTAAACAGAGAATTCTCAACAGAGGAATATCAAATGGCTGAGAAACACTTAAAGAAATGCTCAACCTCCTTAATCATCAGTGAAATGCAAATCAAAACAACACTGAGATTCCATCTTACACCCATCAGGATGGCTAAGATCAATAACTCAACTGACACCTCATGCTGGCGAGGGTGTGGAGAAAGAGGAACACTCCTGCATTGCTGGTAGGAATGCAAACTAGTACAACCACTTTGGAAATCTATCTGGTGCTATCTCAGAAAAATGGGAATAGGGCTTCCTCAAGACCCAGCTATTCCACTCCTTGGAATATACCCAGAGGATGCACTACCACACAACAGGGACATATGCTCAACCATGTTCATAGCTGCCTTATTCATAATAGCCAGAACTTGGAAACAACCTATGTGTCCCTCAATAGAAGAATGGATAAAGAAACTGTGGTATATTTACACTATGGAATACTACTCAGCTATTAAAAACAGGGAATTTCCAAAATTTGTGGACAAATGGATTGAACTAGAAATTGTCATAATGAGTGAGTTCACACAGAAGCAAAAAGAGCTAAATGGTATATACTCACTTTATATCGAGACACTAGTCCAAGGTGTATGTCTCCATGAAAAACTGTACCTATCAGGATAGTGGGTAAGAGGGAGGACATCCTATTGAAACTTTAGGTGTGAGAAGCCTGGGAGAAAGAGGAAATAGAAGGATCCAGCGGGTCCTGGAAAACTACAGGCGAGTCTGGGCCCTGGGGTCCTCCGCAAACTGTGGCAACAGCCAAGGAAAAAATAGGCAGTAAACCTCGAACCCCTACCCGGACTAGCTGATGGACATTCTCCACTGTTGAGTGGAGAAGGAGATCTAACTTTCACACAAACTCTGGTGCCTGTGGGAAGCCGCGCTCACATTCGCCATTACAAGATAGCGCTGACATCCTGTGTCCCATGCTGACAAACAACTAATCTGCGCATGTGCGAAGGGATTTTCCACTCGTTGTGCTCTGCCTCTCCCACGGCGTCATCTCGCCCGATGAGCAACAGCCAATCAGGGACTGACACATCCTAAGCGGAGGACAGTTTCCTATATAAGGGAGGGGTTTCTGCTGTTTGCTCTCTCTCTGTCTCCATTTTACTTGTTGTAAGCTTATGCTCTCCCTCTCAAGATGCATTAAAGCTTTACTGCAGAAGGATCCTGTTTGTGTGTGCAGCGTCGTTCTTGCTGGCGAGACGGTAACGCTAGCCACAGGTGCCCCATATTTGAACATGTCCCTTGGATGGAGATGCCTGGTGGCACTCAGAGGAAAGATAATAGGTCACCAAGGAGAGACTTGATACTGTATGAGCATATACAGGGGGAGGAGATCCCCCTCAGACACAGACTTAGGGGAGGAGGGGGGAAGAAGGAGGGAGGGAGGAATGGGAGGATACATGGGATGGGCTAACAACTGAGATATAATATGAATAAATTAATTTAAAAAAACATGAACAGTGAACATTGGTAAATTACAAAAAAAAAAAAAAAGGAAGGTGATAGAAATGGTGGCTCTGGTAGTGGAGAAAAGGCTTAGTGGAGGGATATTTTAAGCAGAAACTACTATTTTACTTTCTTGCTGTTTTTTCATCTGTTTACTGTCTTACATGCACAACTCATCAATGATCAGCAACCTTGCACTTCTTACATAGTGGCCATTTGTGTTCAGACATTATAGAAGACACAAAGACAAATAGAAAAAAATGTGCATGGTTTCTGATGGGCTTTAACTTAATAATCTTTATTTGGAGTGCTTTAAATGTAGTGATAGATTTTATGGATAATAAAAATACAACATACACATTCTCACTTTTCTTAGTTTAGTTTCAAAGCAGTGATTATACAGACACTAATGACTATGGACTTGAGTATGCCCAAACTTCACACACAACTTTTTAACTGTTTTCACATTTTACCTTTAAAAGAGCAGTGTTGTTGTTATACCTCATTTTCAGTTTTCCAATGAGTGCAAAAGCTGGTATTCTGAAAGACAGATTCACAGCCAAAAACTGGCTTTAAACATATCAGGTATATTGATTGGCCCAAGTAGAATTCAGGTGCATCTGACTTCCCTGCCAGCATGGCAGAGTTGCTCAGCATGGCAGTAAGAGCCAGGAGTCTCTTTGGAGTCATGGAAAACACAGAGAATTCGTAGCAGCAGGCACAGCCTCAGATGCCAGTCAGTGGTTATGCCAGGCCTCTGTGCTGTGGAGAGGCAGAAAGGAAGCAAATGGCCAGAGATCTGCTAATGCTCATCTGTCTATAGTTACTTTGTCCTTCTCATAAACACTGGCCAGTTTTAGGGAATCAAATGTGAAATCAATAGAGTTATAAATAAACTGTCTGCAAAGGAAAGAGTGACATTCAGCAACAATGGTTCCCAAATTCTGGAAAGCTAAAGTTTCATATTGTTGACCAAAGAGTCTATGCTATTTTCAGGCTGTTTTGTGGCATCAAGCATATCCAACATTAGATTTCTCGCCGTGTTTCAGGTTATTACTACTTTATAGTTAAAATAGTCCTGTAATAGAACAGCTTATATTTTTTACTTTCTATGCTAGTCATACTACAAATTTTATACTTTGCAAAGTTGTGAGCATTAGAGGTTTACAAAGTGATGCTCTGTGATTTATATTTCAGTTTTCATTTCATTTGCTTGCAATGTAACTCATCAGTCCATTCATTGCTCTTGTGTGATTCTGTATATTATGAAGACAAAATTAAGGACCATCCAAAAATATAGTTTGTCTGCTTTTACAAAGTATTTTCATTTTAATTCTTAAAGATGTGTTATAAATTTGAAGAAACATTATAGTATCTAAAATGATCCATTTATCCTATGAGTAAAAATCTGGTAAGAACTGGTTCCTTGGATCTTAACTGGTTTTTTTGTTGTTGTTTGGTCTTTTGTGTGTGTGTGTGTGTGTGTGTGTGTGTGTGTGTGTGTTTGTTTGTTTGTTTTTAGAGACAGGGTTTCTCTGTGCAGCCTTGGCTGTCCTGGACTCTCATAGTAGACCAGGGTGGCCTCGAACTCACAGGGATCTATCTGCCTCTGCCTCCCGAGTGCTGGGATTAAAGGTATGCACC
Organism: Acomys minous; assembly: GCF_964271855.1. NCBI lineage: Eukaryota > Metazoa > Chordata > Mammalia > Rodentia > Muridae > Acomys > Acomys minous. The sequence continues at coordinate 34,012,836 of NC_140487.1, forward strand.
GTCAGTCCTCACTGACTGTTATGAGGACTGCTTACTGCTTACTGCTGAAATGGAGCATGACCCCTGGCCACAAAGGCAAGAGCTAGGATGAGTTGTATTGAAGTCCTCACTTATAGTGCTCTGAACAGTGCTAGCGTGAGGTTTCATGTGTTTCAAGCATACTCCAAAGTGGAAGCCATCAAGCTGAAAGCTGAGATTCAAGAGTCTCACTGCTCCACACTCCCTATCTGATTCCAAGCCTGGTCTAGAGGCTCAGGCTGTAAGGTCTGGTGTGCCCTGGGAAACGTCACTTTTGGTGGCACTTGTGTCTCAGCATAGTCAGTAGTCTACTAAGCTCTAAGAAACAACCCCATGCTGGTAACATTCTCACCTTCCTCCCCAGTGGACTGCAAAGTTCCCCCATCTATTTCAGGTTAGAGAAGAGGCAGAAGAAACTATCAGCCTGAGAAACCTGTACCAGAGTGTGGTCATAGGGTCTCCATGGCCCGCAGAGGTCCTGAAGTTTTGTTGAACATTGCTGCACAGTATCTTATGGCTTGGACTTAAATCTTTCCATTCTATATAGAACTCATAGGTCCTTCTGTCAATGACCTGTCCTTTAGGGCTGTACAAAGAGAGACAGTAGGCTTCTTTGTTTCTGCACTCTTTAATTCCTCTTCTTTGTATCTTGTTATGTTGAAAACACCCACTGTGCTCTCTTACCTGTTTGAAACTAGTTTGATGTGTAAATGTATGTTCATCTGGGCTTGTGGAGGAGAGAGGATCTACACTTGAGGATTTTGGTGGGATGTTCTATAACGTCTTTACTAGAAAGATCAGTAAGTACAGGCACAGCTGTGAAAGAAACTCAGATTCTCTGGGACTGAAATTAGAAGATCCATTGGCCCAGAGAGTCTTGGGTACCTGAACAATACAGGAAGATCTATCCAATAACAAAACAAAGGCAGTGATTTTTTGTTTCCATCATACATATTCATGAATTCAAAGTGTTTCCTTTGTGGCTATGGCATATTAAAACTTAACCATCTTAATGATAAAAAAAAATAAATGGTATATGAATTCAGAAATTGAAGCTGTTTCATAGGACAGCTTTTTCCTGCTTGTACTTCTGTTGAGAAAGATTTAAGACAATTTTTATATAAACTAAAATTCTATTTTAAGACTTTGTCTTATTAAAATTCAACTTTTATAAGAATCCTTTAAGTCGGGCGTGGTGGCGCACGCCTTTAATCCCAGCACTCGGGAGGCAGAGGCAGCCGGATTGCTGTGAGTTCGAGGCCAGCCTGGTCTAAAAAGCGAGTCCAGGACAGCCAAGGCTACACAGAGAATCCTTGTCTCAAAAAAACAAAAAACAAAACAAAACAAAACAAAAAGAAAAACAAAAACAAAACAAAAAATAAGAGTCCTTTAAAGAAAAATTTAGTTATACACCATAACTTTTTTGAGCTCAGTGTTTCTTTTTGATTATTCCTATCATGATTACTATCTATGATATGAGAAAGAAACTATCATCACCTTTGAAAATCAGTATACGTGTTTATAAAACAATCCCTAAATCATTACAAACCAAGGAAAGATCAAGGGGAAAAAGAATTGATGATGTAGCTCACTTAATCATCGGCTTGTCCAGAATGTGATCATGGGTTCTATTCTACCCAGCTTTCCATGAAATGCAATCTCTACATTTAGGAGGAGACAGTAGAGGGATTAAAAGTTCAATTCATTTTTTTTCTGTTATATAATAAGATCAGGGAAAATCTGAGCTATATAACACACTGTCTCAAAAAACAAAAGAACTTGAAATACGAAACAACAACTAAAAGTTACACAATAAGGGAGACTTGAAGTATATCTTATTTTATCTTGCTTTCATTTTTAAAGGTGGTTTCTTCCTATGTTCATAATTTGATGATGTTGAACTTGAAATGGTCATGATTGCTCCACCTGTATTCCAGGATTATAAACCAACATTTACATCATTCTAAGTTCTTATCTGTTCTATTCCATATAAAATACAAATTTATGTATTCTATCAAACACAGGTTACTGTTACATTTATGTTAACTTTTTTAAACAAACCTTAGTTAAAGTATCAGTAGTCAATGGCTATAAAAGATTTAGGTATTTGTTTTAGGTGAATACACGGAATTTAAGTATTGCAAATGGAGGCAACCATACATCAAAAATGCTTCCTTCTGTTACCAGGCTACTCTTACATTTTCTTTTATATTCTAGTCATTCCTTGGTATTTTATGAAAATTGGTGATTTCTGTTTGGAATGTAGGTAAAATACAAGTTGAAGTTAAGAAAGGAAATGCACCCTCTCTCATCTTTTATTAAGTACTCATGGGCCTTTATGTAAGGATTGACAACTCCTGAGCTTTTCCACATGCACACTGGCAGGTCTATTGGTGTTATTCTTGCTCAGATATTGTTTAGGCAGCTATGCTGGTGAGCCGTTTTTTATTAAATATTTTTTACATATACATTTACATTATTACACATATATACAATAAACTACTTAGGGCCAGAAGAGCCATGAACCAAACAGGAATTATATAAAATGTTACATTTTTAGTGTTTTGACTATCTGATCGCTTTGAAGAAAACATCTTCGCTATTTTGGTACATCTAAAATTCTGAATATAAATCAGTATCTATCATATCTTGTCATTATCAACTTAAACATCTATCTAGACCTAAAAACATCTTAACCCCTAAACAACTAAGCTTAGGAAACATGTTTGACGTTACTAAGAGACAGAATCTTTCAGCAGGCTTTGACAGTTTCTTATCCAGCCGTGCACTAAAGAGCTAACATGGAAAAAGCGAACTAGCTGGCAAATAGCTCACTTACTAAAGTCTGTGGCACATAGTACCAGTTCTTACAAAGCAATAGGGAGCCAATGGTTGTTACTAAACTATTGTGGTTTTGACTTTCCCTTAAAATGCCTCCATTCAACTTGCCAGTAAAGCAGGAATGGACAATCTGCTCTTATCTTATTTTCTCTGCAACTGCCTGTAAACCTCATTCAGGTTGGAGCTCCAGTTGATGAATAGAAAAATTCTCTGCCATAAAAGCCAATGAACCACTGACTCTAATTTATTCTATTTGGCTGCCTCTGTTTCATATTTCTAAATATCCATTGGTTTCTTTTGTTGTGAAGCTAAAACAAAACCACCTAGATACAAGTATCAACGCTCATATGTCTAGGACTCACAAATTGTAATATGTAGATATGTTGCTTGATATTCTGGTTTTAAAAACATATACATACAACTTGGGTGTGGTGACAAAGGCCTTTAATCCCAACACTAGGGAGGTATAGGCAAGAGGAACTCTGAGTTTAAGGACATCCTGGTCTATAGAGCAAGATCTAGGACGCCAGGACTACATTGTGAATCCCTCTCTTGAAAAAACTAAAACAGAAAACAGGACAATATAAAAAAGAAAGCACATATATACATGTAACATTATATAGAAAGTTCATAGGTTGAGTTTATAGACACACACACACACACACACACACACACACACACAAAGATAAAAGAAGTCATGAATTTGAAAGAAAATATGAGTGGAATGACTGGCAGAGAGAAAAAGGGATGTAGAGAAAATTATGTAATTATGTTACAATCTAAAATTATAAAAGTATATAATTAAAGCATATTCCTGAATTATTTTTATGTCTATTACCATTCAAAAATCGATCGACTATGTTGATGTATTATTTAAATTTCCTTGCTGATAAAATATTTAAGCAAATCAACACAAAGGAGAAAACTTATTTGTGTTCATGAATTCAGTCCATTGTTACTTGCCTCTGTTTCTACGCCTATAGAAAGTAGTACAGCATGGCAGATAGGCAGCACAGAGATAAATTATTCACTGCGTTGTGGCCAGGAAGGGGGGAAAGGTGTGTTGATGGATAAAGAAGAGACAGAAAAATAAGGAGAGACTATAAAAGAGGGAAGAAAAGCAAAGAAAGGGAAGGACAGTGTATCAGTAGTGTCCTACTTCCTTTAACTTGGAACTACCTCATAATGAATACATTAGTGTGTAAATGCACTAGTGAAGACACTCATTTCTCAATAGTGCATTAGATGTGAATCAAGCTTTCAATGTATTAGTCATTCTTGGGAAGTTCTATGTTCATATCCCAACATCATGGCAGTAGGTCACAGAATCTAAACTTCAGGTCAGTAGATCAGGAGCCGATAGGCATAAGTACTTATTTATTAAGACACTTGGTTGAGGGCTTTTCCAAAATATGACAAGCATAAAAAATTCATTGTGAAGATTTTATTTTAAAATACTATATAACAATAAGAGCTTGGTGAACATTTTATTCCTTGTTTTAGTTTTCAATTTTTCTCATTTTTATAAATGAGAAATAGTTTGTAAGTGTATACCTTAAAATCACCAACACCAAAAAGTTGCTACAGTTACTACTCAAGCAAGTTGTGGTTTTATTTCAAATGAATTACAAAAAGTTACATTTTTGTCAGAATCCTTACTGGCTAACTGAGAAGCTTCTCACCTCTGAGACCAAATTTCACTGAGTGTGAAGTAGTTTGTCTCTTCGTCATCACAGGCAGATGTACACCAGGCCATGCAGAGCACTTTCAGGTATGAGATAGGATTCTAAAGGGATGGGAATCCATATTTATTTAAATATTAATCAATATTCTAAAATAATACTACAAAAATTATCATGTATCTGTAGAATATTTGAAGTGATTTGTCTTCCTAAGAATTCTGTGAGGTGTAACCTGTGTTAGGCATCAGACAGTCTGCTGTATACACAATTTCCATTCTGCATTTTCCCCAGTTTTAATTTTTTTCTATTTTTATTAATAGTTCAAATTCACTTCCTTTTAAAGTGAAATTGAGATTTTTTTTTGGAATACATTGTTCTTCTTATCATTAATTTCAGGACACACTAATCAGCTTCTTCGCTGTGGCTATCAGTGACAACATTAGTATACTATTAGAGCCAGGAAATCAAGAATTCCTAAGTCACTATTTTAATTTGACAATCAAATGTAGTTGTCAGGCACAACATGAAGTTTTGAAGTATTTATGTCCTGTTAGTGAACAAATCTAGATATCATGTATATTATTCCTGCAGTTGTCATGTTAATAGTAAAACACTATTTTAAAAATACAATGTATCATAATTATAGTTATGAATCTCTAGAACTTATTCCTTGTAACTGCAGCTTTATGCTAACATGTCCTTTGTTCCCATCCATTTTATAACATCATTTTACTCTTTCCTCCTGTGAGATCAGTTTTCTTAGTTTCTACACATGAGTGAGATCTTATGGGATTTGTCTATCGTAATCAGATAACCTAAACACCTCCTACTAAAATCTATACTGTCGTATAATAGTACTGTTCTGAAGATTCAAATGTTTATAGATGGCTTTGGGAGACATTGACAATCCAATCAATAGTAAATATATTACCTTACTATCATAAAATAACACCAGCAACACAGGAGTTAAGGACAATGTAAGCCAAAGAAAGTTAAGACAGGTTTATTATAGAAAAAGTATTAGTAGGGGTAATTTGGGGGGAAATTTTTAATGAAGTACCTGAATTTCTTTAGATTTGGGTGCTGTCAAGTGGGAAAATAGATTTGCAGTTGACTATCATACTAATTTCTCCCTAGGGGTAGACAAAGCATGTTAGGGTGAAGTGGTCAATGGTAAGCAGCATTAAGCATTTATAGTGGCCATATGAGTACATCATATGCATGTTTATGGAGTTCTTTTTCTCTGTGTGAAGCTGCCTTAGAAGCAGAAGAAGCTAATGTTAAGGACACTACACAGCTCAGTTTTAAGCTGCTAGGCTGGCTAGTAAAAGTTATACAATTTTTCCTTGGTTGCTGTATTTTACCATAATCGCTAGCTGCTTAAACTTTTAAGCAATGATATTAATTAATAGTGGTTTAACATAGAATGGATAGGTCTGATATGAATTATAAAAGCACATAACAAAGCATATAAAGCATTCTCTAACAGATTAGTGCTCTGGTCTTTGAGAAAAGTAAATCTCGATGAATAGAAAGTAAAGTGGGACAGAGGGGAAGACTTCCTATTGGGACTCTAGGTGAGAGAAGCAAAGGAGAATGGGGAAATAAAAGGATCCAGAGGGTCCTAGAAACCTACAAGAAGAACATTATGATGGGCGGATCTGGGCCCAGGGGTCCTGCGCAAACTATGGAACCAGCCAAGTTACAGGCAGTAAACTTTGAACCCCTACCCAGATCTAGCCAATGGACAGGACATTCTCCACAGTTGAGTGGAGAGTGGGGTCTGACCTTCACATGAACTCTGGTGCCCCATATTTGACCATGTCCCCTGGAGGGGGAGGCCTGGTGGCACTCAGAGGAAGGATAGCAGGCTGCCAAGAAGAGACTTGATACCCTATGAGCATTTACAGGGGGAGGAGGTTCCCCTCAGTCACAGTTATAGGGGAGGGGAGTAAGGGGGAAATGGGAAGGAGGGGGAATGGGAGGATACAAGAGATGGGATAACAATTGAGATATAATATGAATAAATTAATAAAATATAAAAAAGAAAGTAAAGGAGCCTGCTGCCACTCTCTCCTAGATATTTGTCAAGTCAATGATCTTTATATCTTCAAAAGAAGCAACTTAGTAAGAATCATAAAAGGAAAGAAAAATCTTAGTGATAGTCTTTGAAGAGTTTAGAATATAATGTAATTTATCATTGGCTATCAACACAAGATGCAAACAGATATATATATAAAGATAATGGACAATGTATGCTTTAAACATTTGATGTAAAAAGTTATTTTTCTTTAAATTAATATTAAATGCATCTTTATTCTTCCTTAAATTGAGGATATGAAATGACCAATGATACCTGGAGGTGTAATTTTTGCAGTTTGCGATTTAGTTCTGTTTTGGTGATTTATATGAAAGTTTAAAAAAACATAAAATTTAAAAATGAGTCATTTAAACAAATCAAAGCTATCAGCAATGGGAAAGTGTTCATTCCCTCACATAACTACTATATTTATCTTGGCAAATTTTGTCCATTTCTCCCTGTACAGCTCTCTGAAAGACTGATGTAATAGCCATTTAATGGGCTTACTAAACTCTGAGAGTGGAGTGTATCACATGTAACATGGACAACTGTCAGAAGTACATATAAAAGAAATAGTTTTTAGGTCATATTGTGAAAGTACATCCTCCAGTTTTGTTCCTTACTGTCTGCAAAGGTGAAAATGAACAGAAATCATTGGAGGTTCTTCAGGTTGACCATGTCATGTTTACAGAAGAGATGGCAAAGGTCTGCCTGTAATAACAACTTTAAAAGTTATTTTATTATTTCTTAGGTCATGCCGAGGACCTCTACTGTTTTCTAGATTTTTATATGTCATGGCTGCTTTTGTTTTTTCATTTAAGTTGTGAGATGCATACATGGTGGAAACTATTTCTTAGCAACAGTGTTAATATCTAGCAAGAAACACAGAGGTACATGTACCGAGCTTACTACCATGACCTTACGTAATCATATATGTTTACATTGTTTACATTTTTTGTAGCCTGCCACATTGAAATCTTGTAGTATAACATGGTGACTAATGACTCTTAAAAGGCTCAAATATTTTAGTGCTTGACCACTAGGGAGTGGTCCTAGTTGAGAGAGATGAGCTGTGGGTGTGGTCTTGTTGGAGGAAGTGTGTCATTGGAAGTGCAAGCCAGCCAAGTGTCTCTGTTTCTCTGCCTGTGGATCTAGATATAGAACTGTGATCTCTTTGTTCAGTCTGCTGCCATGCCAGCCGCTATGTTGATAATGGATTTAACCTCTGAAACTCTAAGCAAACCCTGGTTAAATGCTTTTCTTTGTAACAGTTGCTGTGATCGTGGTGTCTCTTTGCAACTACAGTGGAATGATGACTAAGATCAGTGTTGGTGTCAGGGAGCAGGATGTTGCTGACTGGCCCGACCATGCTGCCTGTTGGAGGAAGAAGGTGGATGTTGTGTCTTTGGATTAGGGACAGTTGAATGCTTGAAGCTGGGCTAAATGGGCTGTCCTAGTAGGGACATAGAAGACAGGGATGCTGAGAGCAACGCAGCTTAAGACAGCCTAACTTAAGAGGTTTCAGAGGAGACGATATTAGTAAGTGGCCTAGAAATGGTTTTTGTGATATTTTGAAAAAAAAAAAAAAAAGGCTGCTTTCCGCCCTTGTCCAAAAACAAACAAACGAAAACAAAACAAAACAAAAAAACAAAAAACCCAACAACAACAACAAAACAAAAACAACAACAACAACAAAAAACTGCCTGAAGCTAAACTGAAAAGGTTTGCGTTTAATGGCATGGGCACAGAAGGTTTCAAAGCAGCCTCGTATTGATTCTGTCCTCTGCTTATTAGTGGTTAGTTGCACATATATAATGAAAAGGAGCAAGATGAGCAAGGAAAAAATACAAAATGTACAGTTTGAAGAGCACAAGAGAGTATAAAATGCAGCCAAGTTCAGTGCACAAGGAGGTGGGAAGAAGTTTAAAGAAAAGCCTGATCCCAAGCGGAATAAAGAGAGTGACAACCTCAGGACAAGACCCCAAGAAGCTAAGCTTCCAGCTTGTGTATAAGAATGAAAGGAAAGCTAAAACAGTAGAGAGAACCATCAAAACCAGAAAGCAAATGCAGATGTAATTGAAAGAGGAGGCCATTTTCTAGGCCCCCGCAAGCAGAAGAACTTGGCAGCTTGCTTCTGGTTTTAGAACTAAAAATAAAAGAAATACGTTGAGACTCCAAGCAAATACCAATAATATGCTTTCCTCTGTAAGAGTTGCTCTGGACATGGTGTCTCGTCTCAGTAACAGAACATGACTAAGACGTATAATATGGTAGGCCATCGAAGGATGTTTGTAATGAACTTGTGGCCAGATGTGTGCCCTCTCCTTGTAAGCTTTGTGCCTGGAAATAGGTGGGTGTGTCCTCTGCTAGCCACAGTCCACAAGACCGTAAACAAAAACATGTCGAGAGGCTAGTTCCTTGCCTAGACACTTTCAAAGCAAACCGCACAGACTTTAGGCCAAAATGTGTCAAAAGCTGGCTCTTCGAAGAAACATTTATCAAAGCTGCCCTGCATCCATCCCAGAGGCTATAGGACTCCTACAATTTACATACTTTTGTCTTAAAACCCAGGGGTCTTGGGGTGGGGCAAACTCTCTCTCCCACCCCCAACCCTTGCACACTCTCACTTTTCCTTTTGCCCAAATCCCCCCCCTCCTCTCTCTCTCTCTCTCTCTCTCTCTCTCTCTCTCTCTCTCTCTCTCTCTCTGTCTCTCTCTCTCTCTCTCTGCCTCAGCTTTCCTCCTGACTGGTTCTAGCCTACAGAAGGCTAAAGAAAACTCTGCAACCAGACTCTCAGCCCAGCCTCCCTGGAGCAAAAACCCACTGGCCAATTCTTCTATTAAAGCTCTTTTCACTTCTAATTCTATTCAACCTTCCTTGGAATGTTCAGGCTCATTTCAGGCAATGAATTAATGACATTTCAGTTGGAGAGAGTTTAAGGCATCCCAGGAAGTAAGTCAACAACATAAAACTGAAGTGGTAATGAGCATGTCTGACATCAACTTAGTCAGAATTCCAGCTGTTGATTTATGACTTTTAATGATCTCAGCTAGCATGAACTATGTTTTATATTTTCTCAGGGTTCAAAATTCTGTTGGAATATATAAAACTATGGAATAAAAAGTAAATCTGTTTCTATTTACAAAAAATATTTTGTATGTAAAAATTCCTAAAGATGCCCGAATTAACGAAAGTTTAGCAAGTTGATCACAGTAAAGCAGCTTACAAACATTGATTATATGATTAAATACAGCAGTTCCAAATTGAATTTTTTTTTTTACTATTTCCACTTACAACATCAGCAAAATGGAACATAGAAATAAATATAACAAAAAACACAAAGCTACTTAAGTACACTAAAGATGATTTCAGTAAGGCAACAACATTGGTGTACATGAGTTGAAAGACTAAATATAATTAAGGGGATAGCAGTTCACAATTTATAGTCCTGATCTGAATTTTAATAAGCTCTTTTGTAGAAAATGACTAGCTTGTTTTGAAGTTCATATGAAAATATTTTCGGCATAAGAAAAAATAACATAATAAACTTCCTCTGAAGCCACTGTAATCAAATACATTTATTAACATAAGAATGCTTTAAAAATATTGTGCCTGTATCCAGAAAGAAATTCATACATTTCAGGTAACTAAGTTTTGGCAAGGACACTGAGAAAGTACTATAGATGAAGTTTTTTTTTTTCAAGGACAGTACTGATTCAATTGATTGTCCATACAAGCACAAATACAAAGAATAAAAATTAAATATTTTAAAAATTAACAATCATGAATAAAAAGAAAAATATATGAAACAATCAGAACCACATATATACACAAATTCTATGGCATGGAGGCAAACAAAGCCTTTTCATGAAAGACAAAATTACATAAGCTACATCTGGAACATCAAAATTAAAATCTTTCAAAATGATACACCTTTAAGAAAGTAAGTGGTTAATATGATGCAAGAGAAAATATTTGTACATTTTATATATGTACTGATGTCATTGCCCTACTGAAATATCTTTAATTTACTTAAGTTGCTTTATGATTCTTGTTAAATTTATTTCTAAGTTCCATTTTGCTGATCTTGTAAATGGACATGCATACATATGTTTATATTCTACATATATGATATATATACATATATATCCATTCAAACATCTATTAATTTTTATAGAGATAGCCAAATGTGAAATGCATAAACAGATGGAGACTGAAAAAATCTAGCCAATATCCTACTCTGGTGTTTTTATAAATACAATGTTATTGGAATGAATCCTCATTTTGTTTATTTAGAGCTGGAGCTGTGTTGTTGCACCACAGTGCAGCAACATATGCCATAAGTGGACCAATATATCCTATAAAGGTGGTGACTATGAAGTTCCTAACATACATCACTTTATGTATGTTTGCCAAACCCTGAAACATAGGAAGGAAATCCTGTCTTAATCCTCTAAGACAGGATTAGAGATATATTCCAAAATATACAAAACTTAAGCTAAGTTCAAGAGATGTATTATACATAATGAGATTAACATTAAATAGTTATTGACAATTTTAATGTCTCAAGGGTTGATTTAAAGTGTTTCTACCAGAAAATATAAATATATGGAGTAATGCAAGTGTCAATTAGCATGGTTTGGACATTTGCTAATTTGCTCATATTTCAAAACACGGTATGTACAGTCTTGGGCTTAATTTAATTTTTAATCAAAATAAATTAGAGAATAAAGTTCTTTCTGATAATGTGGTATGCTTACGTAGAAAATTCAGTTAGCCATATGGGGAAAATATTTGAATTAATAACAGAATTTACTAGGTGACAGACAAAGAGATAGCATTAAACTCCCAACTACAATTCTGTTCATGAGAGTCTCTTGGCTCTGTGAACTTTGCTTGTTTAAGTCCTTCCAGATTTACAGTTCTTTCTTTTAAAAACAGGAAGATAGTAGTAACATCCCATGGCTGTAATAAATAACTGAGTTAAGCAGCTTATGAAAGAGAAACCTTGATCAGTGTTCAATATTCAGTAAATGACTGATCCATATCTTTATGGCTGTGACAAGGTAGCATACCATGACGGAAGCATGCACTGAAGAAAATGCTCTCCTCGTGGTGAGCAGAGGGATCATTGCTCTTTACTCAAGTGAACAGAAAACCAAGTTTTACGTCATGCTGCGTGGTACACTTAGAAGACTGAGACAGGTAGAAATGTAGGATTACGAGGCTAGCTTGCATTACTACATAACCTTGACTCAAATTTTTAAAAAAGAAAGAGAGATTTTTAAAGCAATACCCCTCCTGGATGGATAGTGCTGCTAGCCGAAGCAATGGTTTGTTAATTTTCCCACGTGTGGGACCCAACATATAAATTGTTGGTCACTGAGGCCTTAATTCCTTCAAACAGTATTAGCTTATTTTAGTCCTTGTGTCTGTCCATCAGAATTAGATGGCAAGATGTGACTGCTAAAATCACCACAAACATTGATCACTACAGAATTCAATATGGAAGTTCCTCAGAAAACCAGGAATCTACCTCAAGTTCCAGCTATACCCCTCACAGGCATATTACCAAAAGCACCCTTCATCCTACCATGGAGACACTTACTGAAACATGCTTATTTCTGCTGCGTTCATTATGAATTTGAAATAAGCTAGATGTCTGTCAACAGATGAACAGATACAAAAATGTGGAACATATACATGTGAAATATTATTTATCTGTAATAAAAAATTGCGTCCTGCTATACTCAAGGAGCAGTGTCTTGCCAAGCCATCATCAACGAAGCGTCCTCAGGTGGTAGTTGGGAAAACATACAGTGAGCCACAGCAGGAGAATGTGCACAGTCAAAGATCTTGAAAGGGCCTCAGGGACAGAGGACACCAAGGAAGGCTAATGCACAAACAGCAACTGAGGCAGCATGCATAGAGACTGCGTGGGTCTTTGCCAGAATGAGTCCCAACACTGAGAGGAGGAGTAGACACAGGCCCTGACACCTAACCAGGAAGCAATCTCCAGTGATGACCACATAAACAAAAACAAAAACAAAACAAAACAAAAAACCCTTAGTTTTGACAACAGAGTCTCACTGAGAATTCACGCAGGTTTCATGCCGAGCAGTAGATGACCAACACAGAAGAAAATCAATGGCATATTTGGAGATGTTTTGCTGGGGTTTCTTTCCTCTTCTTTTTCTTTTCCTTTTTTAAAACTTACGAGTCCTCTGCATAAATAGCCTGGATTTCTGTTTTGTCTTTTTATGAAATTCCTGTGTGTCTGATCATGTGACTCTAGTCTGTATGCGTTTCTCATGCTTTTTCTTTGGTTCAGCTTCTTTATTTGTTTTGTTCTATTGAGGCTTGTCTATTTTTTGTTTTGGCTTACTTGATTTTATTACTATCATTATTAAATGCCTGTTCATTTTTTAATAAGGACAGAAAGGGTGTGGATTTCGATCATATTGGAGGTGGGGAGAATCATGGAGTAGTTTGATGAGAGAAACCTTAAAGTATGGTATAAAATCTATTTTTATTCAAAAAGTAGAATTTTAAAAATAAAATGTTTATATAGTGTTTTAATGAATTTTTAAAATTAATTTTGAATGGATGTAGTGACACATACTGTAATCACAGAATTTGAGAAACGGGGTCAGGAAGATCAGCATTTCAAGGACATCCTCAACTGCATATCAAGTTTGAAAACAGTCTGGGACATGTGAGAATGTCACTCTTCAAAACCTAATTTTGATTTATATGCATTATTTTATTAAACTGTACCATACAATACACACATAGACATATAGTCAAGTTAAAGTGAATAAAATATTTTGGACTAAAAAGCATTACTTTAAACATCATTTGTCTTGGTTACTAAAAAGAGCAAGAGAGAAATCAAACTAGAACTCAGTTAAAAAGTTTCTCCGTACTAGATAAGTTTCATAGTGCTAGAAGTTGCTGTGCAAACTGCAGTGGGGATACAGTGCAACAAACATCTGTGTGATAATAAATTCAGAAGGACAGAGACCCATCCTTTACTCCTGGATGACTTTCAATAAATAACATCTTACTTGTTATGTAAATGTGTGTATTTATGTGGTGTATGTGTGTGCTTCTGTATGGGTTGTTGTGCTGTGTGTGTATGTCTGTACGTGTGAGTGTATGGTGTTTGTGTGTGAGTGTGTACCTGTATGTGTGTTTTGTGTGTTCATGTGTTTGTGTGCATGGTATGTGTGTATGTGTGTATCTGGGTGAGTGTGTCTCGGTGTCGTCTAATTCAAGTATGGAGTTGCTGATCACAAAGATAGTTCTCTCTAGAAATCGAAACTATTCTGCGAGTACAGGCAAGCACTATCAGATGACAGATGAAAATTCATTAGTGTAATCATTGGTCTCTCACATTAGTGTTATGGAATTACTTAATTGTGTTGATTTTATTTTCTACGTGATAAATTTTGTCACCTAAGAATTTACATCATAATAAATGTCAATTGCGTTTCAATCTAGTGACACCATGTAATGACTTTAGCAATGCAACAAAGCCATTTAAGACTCATCTTCTTCTTCTATTTACTCACAACCCTTTCAGTTTTCAGGATGTATTCTTTATTTTATTTTTAGACAATTTAACATTTTTCTGCATGGTTTCAGTGGCTCATTAGGGTACAGTTTCACTTTTCTACATGAGCCTATTCATGCTCTTTTCAAGATAATTTTATTTTCTTTTATGGCAAGCCACTACTAATGTAGTTATGTCAGTTTCTCTACTATATTTAAGCGTTTTTATTTTTTAAACAAAGACAATCGTAGTGAGTAATAAATTATGCTTTCTAAATTGATGCCAGTTGATGATGGTGATCTGTCTGGTATTAATGCAATGCATATTGGATACCTAGAAAACTAATACAATTTTTCTTGTTATTTTCAATATAAAACTAGCAGATTAAAAGAATATGAATAAAAATGTTTTCTACCTTCAAGGTATTCACAGGCAAGAGGAATGAGCCAAAACAAAAAGTGTGAATCTGGAAAGGGCTGACATAAGATTCGGAGTATTCAGTAATCACTCTGCTTGCCCCTTCTGCATTGGATATATGGTTTCCTTTGTAATCAGACAACATTTTACACACCTTCACCACTTAAGTGGAAATGACCACTTTATTGGTTTAAAATATGCTTTATGATTTTTATAGAAAAATTTCTCTTTAGGGCAATTGTATACATACTCAAAAATATAAAAATTAGTGTTAATGATTCAGTATAACTTTGTCCAATGTTAGAAATACAGGTGTTAAGAGCTGAAGCCATTTAGGGATTACCATTAGTGAGTTATTTAAAGACTGATTTACTTGATCTACATGGATTTTTTTTTGATAGGAACCACCTAGAAATCATCTCTCAACAAGAATATAAAGTGAGAAAGAAACTGAAAATCAAGCCAGCAAAATACATTTAATTCATCATTTAAAAATTTTACATTATTTAATATTTTTAAAGATAGGCTAAAATTCATTAGAATTTCTGGTGATAAATAATGTTGAATTCATTTATTATGGGCTGATATCAATTTATTTAGCTAATTTGGCTGATATCACTAAAAAAGAAGATATATTCAAATAGGAATCCAGAAGACAGAATATGTCTAAGCGTCCAAAATGCTGTTTATAAAGTTGGGGATTCTTCATGAGTACTCAAGCATATTTTCATAAAAATAATAGTTAAGTAAAGTTAATTTATTTAGAAGCTTCAAACATTCATAATACAGCCAATAAATCTGAAAAATATGTTTTATTCTATTAACAAGTAGCATCTTTTTACAAAATTAAAACTCACAAAGACACAGCAGCCTGCTGGATGCTGTGGTTAATACAGGATGAGACTCAGATGTCTGTAAATTTCCTTGTATAGATTTTGCTGAACTTGGCAGTACTAGTGTAACAAGATAGTACAATAATAATAAAATCAGTGAGCTGAAATGTAAAGAGTATTTTTCAGATTACATATGAAATCAGTTCCTAAAATAAGACAAACATTTTAATTTAATTAAATGTGAATGAAGACATTTCAATTAACCTCAAGTATAATTCACCTTCATTTTATTATGACTTTTAATATTTGTATAGAAACTACAGCTTAAAAACATTGTTTTCTACACTGTAGTATAGAAAGGTTTACTTTGAATTCAAAGTAAAAGAAGAATCTTAAGAAATAATTGTCATCACTAGTGTTACTAGTGACAGATTTCTCTGCAGGTTAAGATGGAATGGGATATTTGGTGAAGAATTAGCTACTATGAAAGTAATTAACATTTTGAAGCACAGCAGATTTTGCAACGAAGCAATTGGTTGTAAGATAAAAAACAAAAGATGTCCAGTATCATCATACAATGTTCTCTGTAGTCATAAACATTTTGGGGTCTTTGAGGCCTATTAAGAACCCAGTGTTCTAACACCTGCAAGCTACCTATTTTATTTATATATGTTTTTGAAAGTTGAAATTCATACAAAAATATATTTTAAATGATATGATTTCTTTTATTTGAGTTAAATATTTTCATATTTTAAATTTGTTCTTTTATTTTATATTATTTCCATATGTAAATATAATATATTATATTTATATTCTAAAGTCTTATAGAAATTCCCTACAGTTGTTTGTCTTTTTAATAATTGGCATTGATTAGATACAAAGAATGCAGTTTTCTTCACATGATTCAAGTGCTATTATCCCCCAAAACAGACATACTAGTATCACCATACAGACTGAGCAGGTTATATTTAGGAATATACATGAATATCCAAACCCATATATACATGTAACAACAACTAAAGAAAAATGAGGTCATTGATTTTAATGATAAAGAGTTATATTTTGGATGGTTTGGAGGGAAGAAAGTGAAGATATAAATGATGTTATTATATTCTCAAAAATAAAATAAACACCAAGGGAAAATGTAGATTATTTAATCCATGGAACATTTTAATGTAAATTCAATACTGACAATTTACTAAGCCTACTTTTAAAACAAAAATTATCAATATATTCTTTATTGAGGAAAAATCATGGGTTGAAATAGCATTTGAGTCAGCAGCATGTGATTGATGCACTACAGACATTGTCACATAAAGGCTACTTTTGGGGCTTGCCATCAAGCATATTTTGTGCAATTGGGATATCCTTAAGGACAATCTTTGCAAGATTCTTTTATTTTTAAGGTAAAATGTTTAGTGATTAAGGCAGATAAGAATAATTTTAGAGATACATCTAGAAAAATAAAGAACATCCATGCTGATCAAACTGTGGAGCCATTCTTTTAGAGAGTTGAATTTAATGAAATGACACAATAATTTTTTGAATAAGTAATATATAAAGATAATTTTTGATTTTCATTTTATCACTCATATTAAGAGACATACCATATTTAAATAATTAATATAATTTGCCCTTTACTCATTCCTGTATACAATTAAAAATATAGATAAATTTCACAAGGGTGAATAAACACAACACAGAATTTTTGGCATATAAACACACAAAAATAATTTTCAGGAAAATGAGCATATATACATTATTTAGTATATTCATTATTAGAAAAATAAAATAATATAAAATACAGTCTGACAGATTAGAAAATACAAATTCAGAAGAATGAAACAATACTCTTAGTATTAAACAACAAATAATTAAAGGCAATTCCTATTAAAAAAACTAAGTTTGTTTAAGCTTTAAGCTGAAAAGTATCATTATGAAGACGGTATATCACTATATAAATTCATCCAACCTCTGCTATGCTATAAATAAAATATTGGTGTTTTAAGTTTTAGCTGTGCATGTATTTGATATTTGAGTCAGGGCCTCCTATAATTTAATTAGTCTCATCTTTGCTATGTAGCTGAGGGTGACTTGAACTTTTCACACATCTACTTCTGCTTCCAAAATGTGGGTGTTATAGGCCAGTGTGAGGTACCAAGTCCTGAAATTACACATTTCTTTTGTCATTTTAAATTTACCATTTTATCGAGGTCTTATTTCTATTATGTCTAACTTCCTCAAAAAGACTGATTTCAGAATAACCTATTAAATATTTTCTATGTTTCTTGAGGAAGCTTAAAGTTCCCAAATATGAAATAACTATGGAAATAGAGATACCTTGACTACTCAAATTTCATCAATACACATGCTACATGTGTGTGGTATATTAGTATTTTTCTGTTGCTATGATAAAATACCATGACACAAAGCAACTTGGAGATGGAGGAAGAGGTGGAGGAAGAGGAGGAGGAGGAAGAAGAAAGAGAAGGAGGAGGAGGAGGAGGAGGAGGAGGAGGAGGAGGAGGAGAAGAAGAAGAAGAAGAAGAAGAAGAAGAAGAAGAAGAAGAAGAAAAGAAGAAGAAGAAGGTGATGAAGAGGACATGACAACAGGATGGAAAAGCAGGAGGGAAAAGCAGACATGGCTGTTCACATTTTGGTTTATACAGGAAAGCAGACAGATGGAAAATGATAATCAGGTGAGATTATGCATCCAAAAACTTGGTTCCCAGTGACATACTTCCTTAAGCAAACCTGCACTTCCTAAAGGTGTCAGAGTTTCCCAAAGAGTGTCACCATCTGAGGACCAGTTCAAATGAATGGCTCAATGGAAGATATATTTCTTCCAGTCAACACATGTGGAAGTATCAGACTAAGTCTCATAAACAGGTACCAGTAATTTGTGGGGGAATAAAAGAGTAGAATCCTGATGATGTTAGGAATGATAGCATTATTAACTGCTCTGTAGCTGAGGGGAGGTATACGAAACATTCTTTGCCCAAAGTGATAGTTTATGAGATATATATTGACAGATGTTACAACTGGAAGTATAATGCTCACCTGAAATAGAAAATAATTTTGTTTTTTAGTCATTATCAGAATACATCAAATATAGTCTAAGGAATGGCATATAAAAGTTATGAGCATCAAAACTTATACAGCTAATTTTTCTGAAACATTTGAGCTAAAATATTTGCTCTGATCAATAAACAAATTGTGCAGCTAAAGACATTAAAGTAAATGAGTTACTTTACTGCAAGTTCTAGGGGGAAAAGTTGTTCTTTATATTTCAAAGACCCTCACACTGTACTAAAGTTTACTTCCTTATTTTTAACACTTGACTACACTAATGTCATTTTAATTTCAAGCTATAAATAAAATTGCAATCTGCTCAAACGTAGCAGAGGATGGTCATATGCAATTTGCGAATGGGGACTAATGAGAACACTATCAAGTTTGTGCTGGATAAGGTATTGTGGTTTCTCTTTTGTCTTCGCATTGGGGAAAGCCGTTATCAATGTGCCTTTGTTTCTCTTTCTTAAAGTAAAAAATGAACATCCTCCAGAGCCATTCATTACAAAATAACTAAAGAAAATTAGTTGCAAAAGTTCTGCGCGTAGATATTGTAGTTACTTGAAAAGCATTTGTCTTTATCTGAAATTCAGTTTGTGAAAAAAATCGAAATGGTTTTGACATTTAATTTCATTTTCAGATTGTACTATCATGAAGAGAAAGGAAGGAATCTTTCCCTAAATAATAATATCAGTTTTTTTTAAAAGAAAACTGCTAGGTTAGTATGTGTGGTGAGGAATGTAGAAGGCCATGTGTCTGTAAAAATGAAAGGAATTTGTCTGGGTCAATACAAAGAGAAAAGGATTATTGGGTCTGTGGATTACAGGAGGACCCAAGGAAGAGTGCTTGAATCTCACTCAGAAGGGAAAATAAAACAGGCATTACAAGTGGATGGAGGGAGAGAACTGGGTAGGAGAGGGGATGGGAAGGGGACCGTGGATGGGGATTCGGAGTAGGAGAGAAGGAGGGGGAGAGCACTCTGTGAGAGAACAAAAATCAGAGGTGGGGTCATCTCAGGGTTAGGGGAGGCCTCAGGGAGGTATGGTGTCACTCTAGCTGAGACTCTTAGAACCTGGGGATATGGAGCCTGAAGTGGCCACCTCCTTTAGCCAGGCAGGACTTCCAGTGGAGGGATGGGGACACCAACCCACCCACAAACCCTTCAACCCAAAATTCATCCTGCCTCCAAGATGTGCAGAGACAAAGATGGAGGGAACGGCCAACCAAAGCATGGCCCTATTTGAGACCCATTCCATGGGAGAGAACCAATTAGTGATACTATTAATGTTAATCTTCTCTGCTTGTAGAGAGGAGGCAAGCACAACGACTTCTTCTGATCGGCTCCATCCAGCAGTGTGTGGAAATATCCCCAAACATTAGCCAGTGCTCATAGAGTCCTATGGAAGAGTTGGGAGAATGATGGAGGGAGCCAAAGGATTCAAGGACACCACATGAAAACCTACAGGGTTACCTATCCTGAGCTTCTGGGAGCTCACAGAGACTGAACCACCAACCAAAGGGCTTTTGTGCATTGGTCCTACACCTCCTGTCTACCCCACTCCACCCCCGCACATCTGTAGCGGATGCTCAGCTTGGTCTGCAAGTGGATTCCCTAATAGCTGAAGCAGGGACCCTCTGTGACACTGATGCCTCCCTTTGGATTCTGTTCCCCTAATTGTACTGCCTTGTCTGGCCTCAGAGAGGTTGTGCCTACTTGTGCAGCAACTTAATGTGCCAGGGCAAGCTGGTACCCATAGCTCTAAGGTAAACAAGAGGGAAAATAGGGGGGTATGCAGTGAGGGCTGGGAAAAGAAGAGATCTGCAATCAGTATGTAAAGTGAATAAATAATTAAATTTTTAATAAAGGAAAGAACAAAGAACTAGAAGAGAAAATGAGAAGAGGAGCAAAAGGATAAACAAACAGGACTAAGCAGAAGTTACTGCATCTTGGTGAAGAACACAATGGTGGTTCTCGCAGCTTTCTTACAAAACTTTCTGATGGATTACTTTTATTTTTTGTTGTTGTTAGTAGGAAATAAAAAACAGAATGTAAAAGAAGTAGCAAAATATGAATTAAATAACAATGTAGGGTTATATAAATTAATGAATACGCTCACGTATAGCCCTTTCTTCACTCTTAAAAAGAAACTCATGTGGATTGCACATTAATGGTATTTTGCATTTTTGACAGCAATGAAACAGATACTGTTGAACTAGTAAGATATTCATATAAAAAGGAGCAAATACAGTTTTTTTTAAAAATTCAATTTTCATGGAAAATCTGGAGATATAATAAATGAATGAATTAATCTCAAGAGTAGACAGAGGGACTGAGTGTAATCAGAAAACAGGTGTTGATCAATATAAGGCATTTTCTACTTTAATACTTCATTCAGCAAATGATTTCCTCCATACTCTCTTTTTACTTTAGGGCAAATAAACAAGCATGAAATGGAGAGTTTTTTAGTTTCAGTTCTACCATGAATATAAACACTTAAACAGTGCTTGAAAACATTAAGAGCCAACATTAAGATTCTTCCCTGAGAAGAAAGAAGTGAGTTTCAAACTCTTTCTACAGATAGTCATGCATATGGATAATCTTGCATTCAACAATAGTGTTTTCAAAGTTATGATCGATCAATAGTTTTTATTCTCATGGAATTCTGCTCTCGTCTTGCATAGTTATAAAGATTTAATCAAAACACTCAATGAATCAGAATTTATTTTCCATAATTTAAGCTAGCAATAAAGGGTTCTTGAATTTGTGCATGAACTACTTTTGTCATGAAAGGGCTGTTTATGAGAAAGTTAATATAAAGAAGAAAACTACACTATGTGACACTAAATTGAATTTTTAAAGATATATAAGACCAATCCATAACCTTTCCCTTATAGTAATTAGAATTTAACTTGGATCCACTGAACAAAGAACAGGACTTCCTTCTGATTTAGGTAAGTGCTGGATTAGACACTATTCTAAGATGGCAAATACCTCCTACATAAATTATGTACTTCCTCTTTTTATTCTCATTTTCATGAATGCTTGGTTTAAATCACACACAGCAAAGAAATTTCTGTGAATAATATTTTGACCTGATAATATTTTAAAAACTCACATAATTGCTGAATTGTAAATTATTTCTCCTTTCATCTTATATTCATATTGGTATTTACATTTTTATTTAAATTAAGGAAGATTGAAATCAGTTCTTAGAACCAATATAACATAATATAGTATGAGAAGTTGGAGGGGAGATAATACTACTAGTTGTCTGAGCTGGAAAAATAAAGAATTTTGCTCCTTTTCATCAAAAGAACAATATATTATAGGTTATACATTAGAATTGGACCATCTAGACTAGAATTGAATCAATAAGTTAAGAAAATACTGCAGAGAAATAATTTCCAGTAAAATTTCGATCCCATAACCAGGTGATCTTTTCATCATTGTCATCTAAGGCATAAATGTTTAATTTCACTCTACCTAAATATCAATTATCTATCTAACATCTATCTATATATTTATCTGCCTCTCTGTCACTTATCTCTCTATTACCGTTTTACATATACCCATGGCAAGATTTTTGAAAGTATATTTTAAGATGTATTTTATTTATATGTATGAGTGTGTGTGTGTGTATATATATATATATATATATATATATATATATATATATATATATATATATATATACACATACATACATAAATGTGTCATATCTGGGCATACCTGTAGAGGCTAGAAGATGTCTCATCCGTTGTAGCTAGTTAAAAGCAGTTGTGCAGCACTTGATGTAGGTGATTGGAACAGACAGAACATGGGTTTGTAGAGACAGCTCAATGTTAAGAACACATGCTGCTCTCCCAAGATAGAATTCTGCCATCAGCACCCATATAGGGCTGCTCACAACCTGCCTATTTTCAGTCCAGGGGCTCTAGCCCCCTCTTCTGGCCTTGTAGACACCTGCATGCACTTCATATACATGCACATAAACACACACATACATATAAATAAACAAATATATTTAATTCGACTATAAATTTTCTACCTCTCTTATTAAATTTTGAGAAAAAAAGAAGTGTAAGTTTCCTAGAAATGTTCTTTATTACTGAGGAAAATGATAAACATATCCCTAGACAGAGCAGATTTGTGTCTTTGTTTTATTGAAATGTCAATTTTTTCACAGTGACTCTTTACTTTTGGATATGAGATTTTTTATGTCCTCACAGGTCACTACTCATAAGCTTCATTCCACTAAAACTCCCATTTATTTTGTGGGGCTATTGTATCCTATAACTCAATGCTTTTTACAAGACCAAGATTTTGTTCCTTTGCAGTCTTATAAATAATTAACAGGAAGATGGACATATAGTAACCTGGTTCAGATCCAAATGTTTAAGATTCAGGCTAAGATAAATGCCAAGTCCCCAAGCGTTCAGAATTAAATAAAACTATTGCACTCTGAGATGTCTTTCCTATACTGGCAAGGACTGATATTTAGCATATTGGCCATCACAGTGAGTTTAGAAGCAGCTGTCACACAATTGTAGCCAATAGTGTACAGTCTCATAGAAAGACAATGTCATCACAATAACAATGTCATGGAATAATTAATGGTTTTCAGAATTTACATATGTTGTTTGTAGTATTTTCACTGGAATTTGCATTATTTCCCCAGCAAGCTGGGGCATTAGTAGAGAGTACAAAACTATCAAGCTATCAAAAACAGCATGAGCATCTCTAAAACTGCACATGTCACATTTAACAACAAATTTTATTTGAAAATGAAGGAGATTTTCTTGATTAAAAGAAAACTTTCTAAGAAAATATCTTCTTACAGTCTGTAGGACAGCACAAGTTTCTACATAAAAATAATCTGTTACTGTTGGGGCATATCTCAGTCTATAAAGTGGTTGAGGACCCAAATGTCATATTTAGCATATACATTAAAGGCAGAAAGTGGTAGTGCAAGTTTCTAATTCCAGAAATGGCAAAATAAGAACAGAAGGGTCCCTAAAGCTCTACAGCCTAGCTATATTGTTAAGTTGAAAGTCCCAGTGAGAGATCCAAAATATAAGTTGGATGGCTCCTTAGGAACAACCCCAAGTTTGACCTCTGGACTCCACATATGTGCATGCATGTGGTGTGTCCCACAAGGCCACTGTGCTGCTGATAAACTACATCTGAACAGGGGATCTAGGTCCTCACCATACATGGTCCTCAGATGACGCAGTAATCTCTGCACCACCCCTCTCCTCTGCCTGGACTGGTTGGCTCCATTGGTGGTCTCGTGGAGCTCCAGTACTCTCCACATTCTTCTATTTCCACATGGACCCTCTGCTCTGATATAGTAGATAGGCAGTACAGTTTCCTTGTGGGTCCCATAATATGAAGAGTAGGGACGACTTCTAACTTGGACTCACTAATCACTTCCCACTGGTTGTGTGGCCTTGCTAGGCCACAGAAGAAAAGGATATAAGCAGTCCAGATGAGATTTGGAAGGCTGAGGCCAGATGCTAGGAGAGGAGGACTTCACTTTTCTGAGGACTAGGGGATGGGGAGTGGGATGAGGGAGTGAGGGTGGGACCAGGAGGAGACAAGGGGGGAAACAGCAATGGGGACATAAAGTGAACAAACTGAAAATAAAAACTATAAAAAAAGAAAGAAAAGAAAATCTCCTGGTACCACAGTGGTAGAGTTTTGTGATTCCTTGCCTAGTAATAAGGACACCATACTGTTATGTTCTCAATGACTTCATATTTTATTATTTATATATTGAAACAAAGATGATGGTATTAAAGTCTAGTACACCTGTGCGATGACTAAATCAGGAAAGCGATTCATTTGTGGATAGGATTAGTGCCTTTATAACATGGGATTAGCACCCTTAAAGGGCTGGGAGGCAACGTCTCCAGAGAGTGAACTATTACTGGACAATAAATGATCCTCTGCCATGAATTTTGCTCTTTTCAAGTTCCAAATATGCTACCAGAAGTAAATCCATTGCAAAGACCTCACTTATGATAATTTGTTTTAGTAGCTTAAACATCTTGACAACTCATGATGCAACTCAAGATTTCCATTTCTGTGTTTCAAATCAACACCTCAAGTTTTTGGAAAGCATATGCAATTGCGAACATGAGAAAGCTACTGGATTCACATAGTCAAAATGGAGGTATGATCAGAGAAAATTTATATATATATATATATATATATATATATATATATGTGTGTGTATATATAATGTATATATAATATATATAACATCAGCATAATAATGATACAAAATTTCAGAAAAAAATAAAATTTAAAGAAGAGCATACAGAGACTGGACCTAGACCCCTTACACATATGTAGCAGATGTGTATCTTGTGGGTTTTCTAACAAGGAGAGTAGAGGCTCTCTGTTGCCTGCCTTTGGATCCATTTCTTATAACTGGGCTCCCTCAGTGGGAGGGGATGTTTTTAGTCCTACTTTGACTTAAGGTGCCAGAGTAGGTTGTACCCCTTTGGGGCCTTTCCTTCTCTAAGAAGAAGGAGGGGTGTGTGAGGGTAGAACTTGGAGCAGAAGAGTGAAGGGGTTGGGATCAGGCTGTAAAGTGATTACATAGATGATAGATAGATAATCTGTACACAGAAAAAGAGATAGATAGATATCCTGAAACTAAAAAGCACTATAAAATAACTAGCTATACAACAAAGCATTTTTGATACAAACTTCATTCATTTAGAAATTATGAAACTGTGCAATGCTGACTCAGTTCAACACAGATAACATTTAACATTGGATTTTCCTTTTAGAAATTATGACACTCACTTTTGCCTAAATGGGATGCCAGCTTAAACTCTCTAGGAAGGATGTTCTTAAGTCACAAAGGCCAAAAATTGGTTAACCCAATAGCTGGGGAGATGGACAATATAAAATTATAATATAATTTGAATTCATACAACAACATAAAACTTAAACAACAATCCCCTCCCATAGGAAATTTAGTTCAAAGAGACATTTTTCCTAAATGAATCCATTAGGTGCATTACCAATACAGAGTATGTTATTCTTTAATCCACCAAATGAGACAATCATAAATTTGTCAGTTTTGTAAGAGTTAATCAGCTTGGTAATTTCAAATATTTTTACAACAATACCCCTGAAGATGCTATTTCTCCTTGAACTTTGCATTGAACATATGTAGCTTCTGCCTTTATACATCTATAGATCACAAGACAGAGAATAATAAGCTTTTCTTTTGGATTGTGTTTAGAAACATAAAAACATTCAATCTGCAAGTCAGAAAAAGCTGTGAGAAAGATCTTATTTGGGGCGTAAATATTCCCTGTGGTTTAATTAAAGACTGGTAATTAGGATTATTATGTGTTGTGGCTTATCTGGAATTCTGATCACTGAGTTTTGTTCCCAGTTGGCTCTTTTGATCTTTTCTTTTATGCTCCAAATACTTTAACCAATTGGATTTTAAAAAATTGTGATTTGATATTTAAAATAAATGTGCTACAATGGAACATGGAGAATAATAATGATGTAACAGTTTTTATGATAAAGTTATTTCATTTGAAGTGTGCTCTGCCAAAAGTTAATTTTCTTATAAACTTTTTTCATTTTAATATATAATTATAAAAACATTATAAATCACTTTTGAATATTACTAGTTGATCACATGGCTGTGTCAGTAAATGTGTATATTCCAATATTACTTAACACTTTTGCCATGAATTTTAAGATATGTTATTTCAATAATTTGTAAATGGAAAACACTATTTTTCTATTCTTAAAGGGACCATAAAAGGAACTATTTTCCCAGACTTGGCAGATACTAAATACAAAGGAGGTGCCTCTAGGGTAGAAGAGGGAGTTAGGGAGCATAAGAAAAGGAAAATACAAATGAGGGAGGGACAATCAGGATGTAATATGAATAAATTATAAAAATTTTAAAATATTGTTTCCACTTAAACAATCTTATCATTAGTTTTTATACAAGAGCAAATAGGAACTAAGATGAAGAGACGCACTTTGAATCAGGTTTGGATGTTTAGAAATTTGGCAGATTCAGGAATGATAAGTTGGGTTTTATGGAGAAATAAGATTATATGTTGGAAACATTTGTTCAAACTGTATTCTAGCAACAACTGTAACACAGTGAGGAAATCCTCTGTACAGTCTGAATTTCTGCCTCATAAACGCTCATCACCACTGTGAAAAGTCCAAGCTATAAACTTAATTAACCTTCCCTGATGCTAACAAAATCAGATGGGAAAATAGATCTAAGCATTTTGGTGTTTTCTTTTCATTTAAAAACAAAATATTTCACCTAATTTGAGTTGAGGGTTTTTTTTCATTTGCTTATTTATTTTTTAACATCAATTTACTTGATGTTTTTCAAACTATATCGTACTTTGCTCGGTAGCAGAGATTGTCCTTGAACTTCTTCAGCCTCCTGTCCCAGCCTCTCAAGTACCAGAATTATATTCACAAACCTCTTTGCCAGGCTTGATCTTCAGTTTCTTAAAAAAATAGAATACATATTTTTGTGTTACATTTCAAAAGGAATTATAATCTGTATCATTTTCAAAATAATGAACTTCCATAATGATACCAAAAATAAAACCATACATCTAGAAAAAATGATGTTTCCTTATGCTCCTGGTAGAGAAAACTTAGCTGGAAATTTACAACAATTTTTAAAAGTTTTCTTTCTTCTTTTTGTGTGTTTTCTGTGTGCATGTGTGTGTATGTTTGTGTTATGTACTGATGAGTGTACGTGAATATGCATATGATTGCCTCTGTCCACCAATGCCAATACATGCAGAGCCTTGAGTAATACTTGGGTGTTATACTCCATAATTTTCTTTCTTAATTACTTTGAGACAAGATATCTCAATGAACCAGAAGCACATTGATTGTTTTGGTTCAGCTAAATGGATGGGGAGCTCTCAGAATGTAATTGTCTATGATTACTTTTTCACTGAAGACTTGAACCTATGTCTTTGTCCTTGTACACTATCCTTACCTGCTAGTCATATGGCCCGACCAATTTCAAAATTTTTACTTGTCATGGTATTCAATTTTATTTTTCCTCTGATAAATTGTGTTAATTCTATATTCCTTTACCACTTAACTATGTAGATATGCAAAACGTAAGAGTACACACACACATACACATTTTCTTAATTATTAAAATTGTAGCTCCATTCAAAATGATAATCACAATACTTACATCAAGGGTCTGTGATCTCTCTTATTCCTGTCCAACAGGCAGCTGAAGCAATGATTTATGGTATGAGGTTTTTGTTTTGTTTCTACTGTGAAGTTGTTAACTATTAATACATGGTTAAAGATGTTCCTTTTTTTTTTTTAAAACTGGTCAAACAGACTATAGCCATACCCAGGGCAAGAAACTCACTACTTTGGAAGCTAGTGAAAAAATGTAATTTTAAAACTGAGTTTGAACACAGAGTCCCTGAATGTGTGAGCAATACTTACTCTCAAAGTAAACAAGACTTATTATATGAAAACCCTTGCCATGGATGGAATGGTTTCCTATGAGGTACTCATCATGGAGACCTCAGTAGTGCCCCACACAACACTGGCTGTTATCATTGAGCTTGCTGTCCATCATCACTGGATTGTAAAACCCTATTGTGAAGATACCATTCACTTTGGATCAAGGACAGAGAACAGTTAAGTTGAATTGGAGAGAAAATACATTAATGTCCCAAACAGTGCTGGATCATGAAAGCTTCAACACCAATCTGCCAGACAAGATGTGTCTACTGATGTATTAGTGGCATGAAGGCTGTGGGGCAAGCCAGCCTCCCTGTGCTTGGATTGGAGTCTTGCTCCCCAGGATAAAATTCATGCTTGGGTAAGCCAACTCAAAAGTCTGTGTCTCCTTGGTAGTCTGCTTTCCTTCCTCCGAGTGCCATCAGGCCTCCCCATCAAGGGGACATGGCCAAATAAGGGGTACCAGAGTTTGTGTGAAAGTCAGTCCCCCGTCTCCACTTAACTGTGAAGAATATTCTGTCCCTTGGCTAAGTCTGGGTAGGGGTTTGATGATCACTGCACATATTGTCCTTGGTTGGTGCCATACATGGAGCAGAACCCCTGAGCACAGATCTGCCCATCATAGTGTTCTTCTTGTAGGTTTCTAGGACCCTCTGGATCCTTCTATTTCCCTATCTCCAATATTTATCCCACCTTAGGGTGTCCTCACCACTATCCCATTTTCCTTGTAAGTAAAGACTTTCATGAGACCTACCCCTTGGCCTAGTGTCCAGATATAAATGAGTATATACTATTTGAGTCTCTCTGCTTCTGGGTTAGCTCACTCATTATGGTCATTTCTAGTTCAATCCATTTGTCCACAAATTTCAGGAAATCCTTGTTTTTAATAGCTGAGTAGTATTTCATAGTGTAAATGTACCACAGTTTCTTTATCCAATCTTCTACTGAGGGACATTTAGGCTGTTTCCATGTTCTGGCTATTATGAATAAGGTTGCTATGAACATGGCCGAGCAAATGTCCTTGTTGTGTGCTGGAGCATCTTCTGGGTATATTCCAAGGAGTGGAATAGCTGAGTCTTGAGGAAGCCTTATTCCCAATTTTCTGAGATAGCACCATTTTTGGTGCTGAGATAGTTATTTTTGTTACTGGTGTTTTTTTTTTCTTTCATCTTAGTTATAAGCAATCTCTGACATAATAGCTGTCAATAGAATGGGCAATGTTTGGGTGACATAAACAACAGTAAAGCACTCTTAGAGGATTAATGTGATAATGTCCACTTTAAACAAAACACTTGAAACACAGAAACAGTACACATAACTATAATAGCATTTTCTATTCTTCAATTTTCTGTCACTCGAATATATGGAAATTTATGTGACATTGTACAGTATATATCTTTTTATTTCATGTTTCATTCTTTTATAAAATTAATATGACTGGCTTTTATGAAATGTCTGTTACTAATATTAAATGTATTGAATACAATTTCTTTAAACAATATCATTTTGGTAATATGATATTTTTAAGGTGTTATGAATACAAATAGTTGTTGGCATAATTTTTTTGTGGACTGTGTACAGTTTACCCTTGCTTATTCAAATGCTGATATCTCTACCCCATTATCTAGTTTCAATCTGGACATTGCATTGTGATGTTTATTTTAAGTATCTCCTGTCTCAAGTTTGTGTAAACATGCTACCATTTGTTCTTTGTACTGCCAATAAAATCTAACTAGCCAATGCTGAGAAAGACAGAGAATAGAGTGGGACATCCTGGAAAGAGCAGGAAGGAAAGGAAAGATGCACTTGGAGAGGACCTGGAAACACTAGGAAGAATGACCAGGATCTAAGATAAATAAAAAGCAGATATAACAAACAATATTTGAGTGGGAAGAAACTCTACTAGCTTAGAGGTTTAAGATGGAATAATTATTGCACAGCACTCTTCTATAGACTAATTAAATAGATCCTAGTTTTCTGTGTAGTTATTTGGGTATAAAGTTGGTTATGGAGTTACTGTTGATTATACTAAAATTATAAATAAATGTTAAATACTAGTAATCCTTTACCAAATAGTATTGAAATTAAAACTTGCATAACTTAAGCACTTTATAAGATAAATTTCTATATTATAATTTCTTGGACACACGTTTATATAATCCTTTTATGCAGAATATGCAAAGAAAATAAATATTTATGTTGACTGATAAGCTGAATAGTGCCTTTATATGATCAATGCATGTTATAAATATGTTTTGAATGTCATGGACTCCATAAGTATTCAGTTTGTGGCAATTACATTTAAAATATATTTATGAAAAACCATGTGAACCAATAGTATATGTGTGAATGTCCATGTGTGTATCATACAGGTAATTTATGTGATCATATATTTTATTATCTGAATACTTCCTGATTAAAATTTGATTAATTTACTTGGCAATGTTAGTAAACAAATATCGCCTAAAAATAATTTTGCAAGAATTAGACTGGAACGATTGGAGAACATCTTTTTGCTACATATTTATTAGAATTTTTAATACCAAAAACAACTTAAGGTTTTCCTAAACTTTTGGGATATATTGTCATTAAGACTATGCAACTTACAACGTTTTAGTGCAATTGAAAGTATTAATACATATCTACTTGTTATTATATATATTATTAGAGTTGGTCCACCTTGAAATTGTTAATAATAAAAAATTTGAGTTAAATAAATATGTGTTCATGAGTGGTGACTGCTTTCTCTCAGGAAAATCAATATGGCCATTTAACTTTTCATTCATACGTGTACATTGCACAGTTGAATGTTCAGTGGGTGCTCTGCCCTCATTTTCTTATGGTGAGTACTAAAGAACGATGAGATCATTACAGAGTGGTCTCCCAGTGACGGTGCAAAACTGTGTGGTTGGCAGAAGTGAATTTGCCCATCGTTTACTTAAGCGTGATGAGACTGGGATGTTGCCAGAAGCTTTGTCTTCAACAAAGTGTGTGGCTTAAGAAGGTTCTGCTGTGGTATATGTGTGTTTTACATACTTTTCCAGTTTTCTTAAACTATTTATTTAACCCTACACATTAACAAAATTTCTATAAATCATTTTTCCTGTACTTGATTGAATAGGAACAGATTTACATCATTTATTTCCAGAAAATAAAAAGGTTGGCTTCCTTTAGTAATTATAAATATTATTAATTGGGAAGTTTTCTTTGGGTTTGTAAAGAACAACTTACCACTTAAATTCCTATTTTTTTATATTAGACATACATGTTGAAACTTCAGTATGAGAAATGTCATGATAACAAGGCAGAAGAAAGAAAAGCAGTGATTAATGTGGTGTTTTAAATTGAGTAATATCAATACAAAAAATCTATGTTTAAATAGGATAAAAATTATACCTTCATTATATAGCAATGATTAGAGATGACATGTTGCTATAGCACCTGACAATATCTATAAAACTGAACGGAAACAGGTCAATGATGTTAGTACCTCAGACTTATACAATCTCTAGCTCCAGGCTCACAGAAAAGCACAGCAATGGCAAAAGGTGTTCCCCACCTCCGATAGGAAAAGGGATTTGGTGTTCAATTTCTCTGTATCATGTCAGTTGGCATGTACATATTGCAGAATGAGAATGAGAAAGGGCTGCAGGCACTTCTGGTTGTCAAACATTCTTTTCATTCTCACTCTTTATTTTGAAGAAACAAACTTCAAGGTGAACCATATGGTTGAGCCACTGAGGATATTTTTTTCCCATCTTTTCTAATACCTAGGTACAGCCACATTCCTGAGTCCTGGGGAAAAGGTGCCAAAAGGGTGCTATAAATGATTGTAGAACAAACACAAAAGGAAAAGTGCATTGCCCTACATTTTTCTTTGTCTATCTTGATAGTTGAGTTGTGGATATTGTGACAGGGCAGTCACATCACATAGAAACGTTGTCTAAAGTATTTGAGACCTGTAATGCAGAAAAAATGATGGAACTCAAAATTCCCACAGCTCCTGTGCTCATCCCAGAATAGATGTTTTCTACACACAACAAAGAATTAGCCTCTAACATAGTGCTATTTTATTCTTTCTTACTATGTCTAAAGGTTAAACTCAAATAAGTCAAGTAAACACACTACACTACACACACACACACACACACACCACCACCACCACCACCACCAGCACCACCACCACCACCAGCAGCACCACCACCACCACCAACAACAACAACAACCACAACAACAACCAAATAAATAAAACAACCAAATAAATAAAATGTCTAGAATAAGTAAATAATATTTTCTTATGAGATGTGGTCCTGATTTGTAAATTCTATGCCCACCTTATCTCTGAATAATGACACAGAGTCCTTTTTATTTATTAAAAGCTTCAACCACTATGAATGAGCAGATATTCTGATATTTAGCACTAGCTTGGCCTACTTCCCATCCACATGACCTATTATCTTCCATCTTAGTCTTCCCCTGGCTGCCCCATCTGTATCCATTTCCCAATTTTGACTCCATTTGTCTCTCTGTTCACTGTGTTCAGAAGTGTTGCCTTATCCTCTTCTTACCAGCTATTGGCTGCTCACATCTTTAATTAACCAATCAGAAGGTAATGGGGAACAATGTTTACAACATGCAAGACTAGAGATGCTTCTTAGTAGTGACAATTCCAAAATCCAGACTATAATCAGATCTCTGGGTGTAGAAATCAGCAATTGTATACACAGTGCACAAAAACATCCTCCAACATTGATTTTGGAGATGCTCTCTGTGGACCATAACAGAAGTCATCCCATAATAAACACAGCAAGTTTCTCACATATATTGCAGTGAGAACAGAAGCTAAGACTAAAGGTTAGATGAAGACCTAACCCCGCAGACTCTGACACATTCAGAGATGTGTAAATAAAGGGGATTGGATCTGAGCTATTTACCCTAAGCAGATCGGAGGAAGGACAGGTGTCTGGGCTATAAGTGCAGGCTGCCTGGCCCCTCTGAAGCCAATGAGGTACAGAGACAAGACATCTGTTGACCTTTGTTATATTCTTGTTCTAACACATCTGATTGTAACAGACTAAACTGCAAGTAAGCATGGCTTCTAACAGAAGCTTCCACCTCTGATCACCCTTTACTAGGGGCCAAATGCTAGTTATCCAATAAAGGCTGCTGTTACATCTTCTGAGCTCTGATACAAACTGGTGATGTATACAAGAGTGCTATAAGAGCTTAGGAGAACCAACACACTGGAAATGCCTGTAAATCCAGAGAGTACTGGTTCTGTCCAGATGATCAGTAGATAGATAACACAGACAATGTCAATACTGGAGTTATATGGACAAAGGGGTGCAGCAAATGTCTCTGATTGGTCAGGCAGTGCATGAATATCACATGAGCATCTTTTTGGTTGGACCAGGGAAACATACTTAAAGCATCTGAAAGATTCATTGGCTTTGCCCATGACAGCTCAGAAAATCAACCGGCATCATAGAGAATACTGTACCATTTGTTTAGCTTCTGCCACAACCATATAAATATCCCCAGAAAAAGGATTTTTCTTCCTTCTTGAAAATCTCTCATAGTCTCAAGAGTTTTGCCCCACTTCTTCAACGTCTCTCATTAAAAAAAAATTCTTAAGAAATGTTGACTTTTTCTTGCACAGCTCGCACACCAGTCCACATTCTTAATTTCCACTTGCTGTCAATGACAGCCACTGAGCCATTGTCCCATTGGATCTCTATCATCCCCTCAGAATAGTGCAAAGCCTTCAGATAGAAATAAGATCGGATGGTAGTTACATCCTTGTGGTGGGGAGCTTCTCGGTTGTCTGTTTCTGTAGTGGCTGGATCTGAAAGGACTCAAAGTTTGAACTACTGAGAGCAAAAGTGACAACATGGGCTAGAATTCATTCATGGACCAGGAATAAGAATCCAAAACTCTCCAAATGCTAGACTTTTCCCTTCAGAGGGAAAGACCTGTATTGTATCCAACATCTGGAAGTTCAGTAACTCCCTAGGGATTGATATCTGCCTTGCACTCTTCTAACATTGATGAAAACCAGCCCACATTAGACCTTCTGGCAGCTGGATACAGAGTGGGAGGTTTGGATAAGTGCATACTAACCAGCCACCATGTTCTGAGATAACTGAGAAATTCCAAGTAATTTGGAAATAGGGTTCCAAATGAGCATCCAAAGTTTCTGCTTCCAGGGACCTCCTGAGAGATTGGGATCTGCCACTGCCAGAACCTAGTAGATTTTGTGTGTTGGGAAACTTACTGAGAGAAGGGCAGAGTAGAGTTGTGCAGCTTCAAAGCACAGCAGTACAGCAAACAGACACCAGAGGGAGCGAGGGACTGTGAACTCCTCCTCCAAGGAGAATGCAGAACTGTCTCAAACCAGGAATCTGGAAGGACAGAGACCACTCATACAAAGAAACGCGCGAGGACTCAGATACAAAGCCAGGCTGACAGGCAAGCATTTCTGCTAGAGGAATCCAGCCCACGGAGTCTGGAAACTGTCAAAGGAACAGCTGTCAACCCTAATTGTCAAAGGTACAAAGATATAGGGATGTGATCTAAAGAAGAAAAGAGTAAAAAAAATCTATGAGTGAGTCTTTAAGCAATAGAGTGCTTCAAATGACTGAGATATATGTGAAAATAACAAACATAATGGCATTTAAAAGTGTTTATTTAAAAAAAAATAAAAAATAAAAGTGTTTATTTAGTAGAAGAAATTGATGCAAGGAGAATTTATAAATCTCCCCTTTCCAAAACAAATAAAACAACAACAAAAGTCCCCCACCCAAAACAAAAAACAACAACAACAACAACAAACCCAAAAATCTAAAAAAATCTCAACAATTAATAACATATTTCAAAAATCTTCCTTGGAGTGTCATCTTTTTCAATTAAGACATTACTATAAAAACTAGCAATTAAAAAACTATAACACAACAAAATGAATCTGGAAAAGCCAGTGGATACAAATTATTTAATTTATACTTCTAGGTCTTTTTAATGAATAACTTTGTACAAAAAATCAGAATAAAATGTTACTAAAACTTGTGCATCTTATATACTGTAGTATGGCCTGGAGTGAGTCTTTTTTACATAATTTAGAGGAAAGCTCTACATTTGCTTTATATTTTGTCTATATTGATGACTATGTTTCCTGCTTATTTAAAGAAGGAATTTGTTATGCACCATGAAACACAAAACTTACAATTTTTAACCAATGATGAAAAGTCTGCCAGGTGGGCCAGCTAGAGTTGCTATCATGGTCTGCAACATGAGTGATGTCAATCCTGCAGTTGTCTTAGGCTTTCTTTACCTTATGGTCACACAAAGTGTCACTCAACCTGTGTACCTGAGGCACAAACCAAGAAGGAAAGAGCAGGCACATTTTTCAATCTTCACGTCAAAAGGGAAAAGCAGGCCTATGTTTTTATGTGACTTTAGTAGGGATTGAGTTATGAGAACACATGTAGTCAGAGTGATTGAGGAAATAAGTCGTGCTGAATCCTATTATTTGAGAGAGTTATGGTCGATAAAGTTGCTGCAAACATGGAATTGGTGAATGCTGTGCCATTCATTCTAGAGGACATGCAGAATGAGGTGATGCGAGCCTCTGTTCACAGCATTTTCATCCGCTGATCAATATATAGCCATATTTTATGTGCTTCTGTGTAAAGAGCCCTTGTTTAATACATATTACTAATCCTTAAATATTGAACGGGTAGCTGGTAGAACTATAACTCGTGTTTGAGAAAAGCAAGACACTCTCATTTTTCTCACGAGGGACATCACTGTCATTATGGCCTTAGCAGTTAGACAACACCTCAGTGCTATACTTTGGGCTTTATTAAAAATAAAAGGGCTAAGATTGAGCATAAAAATGTGAAAAAAAAACCACGGTCCTGAGCAGACTGCTCAAGGGGTGCTTCCCTTTGAGTATGAGAGCTGGGAAGAGAAGTAGGGGGTCTTCATGACTGAATTTGGTCAGCAACAATGTATCAAGTTATTCATTCTTTGGCCACCCTGTAGAAGATCACAAATGGCAAGTGTCCAAGGTATTAATCTGGGCGAATAATTGAAGTTTATTAAGTAGGACATGCTGAGAAAATAGAAAGAATTATGATAGTTAACTGATAGCCACATGCTTCCTGGAACGAAATTAGGGAAGAAAGGAAGTGAGAGACGGACTAAGTAATAGATCCCACCACAGGAGTAGAGAAAGATCTACCGGGATGTGGCTGGGCTGTCTAGGCTGTAATGTTACATAATGTTCAGGTTCTTCCTCTGGCACTGAGCCGTGTGCTTTATCTCATTCACCAGCTTGAAGGTATGGACAATGGTCAGAGAATCTTTAAGGAAAGTCCCTCTCATGAATAGAGGTGGCCGAACATTCTGGAAATCAACGCTATCCACCATTTGTGCTTTTCATTTGGGCACTTTCGAGTCCCTAGCATTTTTCTTAATATTTAGTGAGGTCTGTCAGGTGGAAGCTCAGAGGGCTGGACCGGAGCCATTTGAATCACATGTGCAACTGGAGAGAAATGCAGGCTCTGATGCTTTGGATGGATGGCTAAAGAGCTAGGTTGTTGTTCTTTGAATGTATAGAAAAAGTCACCATTTACTTGTCTTTTCTGTTCCAAATAATCATAAATAGTTGATCTTGGGAAAGTATAAAACTGAATTTGTATTTGGTAAGTTTCTCCCAAACTAAGGATGTCTAACTCTGAGTGGCAAGGGGCAATGGTAATGTCTTTCTCCCCTTATCTAGAACACACAGTTGGGTCCTGAGTCACAGGAGCTTGCCATGACTGTTGACTGCTCCCCATGGATCTTTAGCAGACATGAAGGGGGTGGAAGGATCAGAAGTCTGAACTGTCATGTTCATGCAATGAGAGGCATTTCAAATGCATAAGATATTATGCAGGAGACACAGAAGGGACACAGAAGGCATCACTCTTAAAACCAGGGGTCATGTTGACATGTGGGTGCTTTAATGTTTCTGTTTAGAGCCATCTTTAAAATTGCTTCAGCTGTGCTTACACTCCTTTTAGGATCCCATCCCCACACTTGCCTACATCCTACTACCTCCTGAATCTCAGGAAGCACCCTCACACTTACGTCATACTTCCTTCTTAGCAACTGTGTTTTAACTTTCATATGTAAGCCTATATTCAAATATATTTAGTAAAATCGCTAATTCTGCTTTACTATACTTATTCCTTCAACGAACTCTATTTCAATAATTAGCATTCATTTTAGCAAGGAAGGGGAGAATAAAGATACTTATTATAGAAATAGGATCACACGGTTATAGGGGCTCAGAAAGACTCTATTAAGCTCTGTGCAATAAAAAGCTAAGAGCCAATAGTATAACTCAGGACTGAGATGGGGTGGTTGTAGTTTTGCAATAGATCCCAGAGACTGAAGTCTCAAAAACCAGAAGCCCCAATGCATAGGAAGCAGAGGGTGGTTATCTCTGCTCAAGAATAAAAGAGAATTGGCCTTTACGTCACACGTCTGTTCACTCTGACCCTACAAGGATTGAATGAAGCCTACCCATACTGGGGAGGGAACATCACCACACTACTTGTATCACTTACAATATTAGCCACCTCCAGCCAAATGCTCGCAGACCCATCCAGACCAATGGATCTTCTCAGCTTGCCAGTCATCATGTTGGCCTTGTGAACAAATCAAATCAATCATGGTAGGTACTGGGTACCCATGTGGGTAGTTTACTAGGCATGTGAAAATTAATAGGGAATAAAGCAATAACATAAACAAAGCTCTTGCTTTTGTGCAAGTTCACTTCAAGAATGGGAGACCTAGCACCATGACCATTAGGTTCCTTTCTGGTCATGGAGTCACTCATGGTCTTAAGGTGATTAAACTGTCTGACCATAGGCCAGGCAGACTCAGCTCCAGAATAAAACATATTTTCAACTTAATTATATTTAACCTTACAAATAATATATAAAATGATATATGCACATAAAATACTTTTTACATGGATTATGTATTCATAAAGTATTAAATATATAATATTCAAATTATAACAAAAGATAGGTGTTTTATTTTTCTTTTTGGTTTTTGGAGAAAGGGCTTATGTGTGTAGTAACGGCTGTCCTAGAACTTGCTCTGTAGACGAGGCTGGACTCAAACTGAGAGATCCATATGCCCCTGCCGCCCAAGTGCTGAGTTTAAAGGCGTGCACCACCACCGGGTGGCTAAATGAATTTTCCTTCAAAATATATATTTGTGTTGAACATCAAAGGATATAAAAAGGAAGATGAAGATTAATACAATAGAGATTCACACTGCTGGTGACACTGGATAGCAGAAAGCCACTTAAACTACTCAATTGCCTTAATTTTTTACTTTTTGTTGTTGAAAATGGCTACGGTATGGGAATAAAACGTGTTTTTTTTAATACCCTGATAAAATTTCTCCATCTTAAAATGATATTGAGATTTTTTTAGCTGTGAAATATTGGTACTAGATTAATATGAATTGGAATTTGTGATATTAACAGCCCATACCAGAAACTGAGCTATGACTATTCTCAAAAAAATTTTGCTCATAATCTTTAAACACCTGAAGCAACTTTTATATTATTTTGTAGTATTAGGAGATGTGTTGCCAGATTTTGAGAATTTTGTTCAACTTTTCTGAACTGAGTTAATATCTCCTTTACTAAGGTGCAGTGGGGGCTCATTTTGCAGTGCTTTTTTGTACTGTGTATATTCTGTTTACTTCTTTTCCAGTCCTCTCCCGCCTTTCATCATTCATATGTTTGTTGTTTCTTTGCTAACGTGAAAGAAGAACTGTGCATTTAAAAAATTAATCTTCAGTGATTTTATCAAATTTATCCAAACTTAAGCCTTTTTTGATTATTCTCTTAAAAATTTTAACATGAAATTTTTTATTAATTAAACATCTTTTATTTTTACATATACATGTATATTATTACACATATATACAATAAACAAACTATAGCAAGAAGAACCATGACACAATCAGGAATTAGGTAAATGTTACATTCTTAGTGTTTTGGCTATTTGTATTTGACAGCCTTGAAGAAGACATCTTTCCTATCTTAGTGCATCTAAAGTCCTGAAAGTAAATCAATCTCCATCACATCTTGTCATTATCAACTTAGAACATCTATCTAGACCTAAAAACATCTTAACTCCTAAACAACTAAGCTACATTGTAAAACTAGGCTACCTGGTCTTCAACTCCATCAGAGACTTGAGAAGAAATAACCTTGATTACCTGAGTATGCTGAGAGTGCAGGTTAGGAGCTTTGCAAATGAGAAGATGGCAGAGACAGTTTGTTGCCCAAATAGTCACCCAAAACTCTCTATAACCTTGAAGCATCATCTTCAGCCTTCTAGCCCAGTATATTTGACAGATATATTTGTCAGGCAGAAACTATTGAGGATGTGCTTGCCCTGTCTTGGCAGACTTTGCCCATTGACTCTGCCTGGATCCAAGCTTGCCCTTTTTTAGACAAAATTCTGTCTGTAGCAGAAATGAGGACATTTTGCCCAGTGGCTTGTTTGCCACATTTGAACCCATCTCCATAAGGAGGTTCTTTGATGCTCATCATCCTCTTTGAGGTAGGCTGGGTGTTACTCAGAGTTAACCTGTCTCATTGTCAGTCTTATTTAGAGTGAAAACAAGGTTAGAGAAGAAAACAAGAAATATCTCTCTTTTCCTTTATCTTGCATTCTTAGGTTTTGAGATAGGGGTTGAAAAGAAATAATGGGGGAATATAGAAATATATAGGGAAGATAGAACAAAAAGTGGATTAATGAATCTACTGAACTTAATGTCTCAATTGTCACTCACAAGGTTGTTTTTAATTCAGCGGTATATAGTTTTGTATATAGATGCAAAAGAAGTTTAATTATAGATACAGTGGTATAGAATTCAAACATTAGGTTATTATATAGACACATTATATATATATGTATGTATATGTATATATATATATATATTTCTATTCTAATATGAGGTATTGTACACATATAACTCAATTATAATACAAGGTTTACTTCCAATACTTTGAAAGTGCTACTGCAGGCTGTTTAGGTTAAATAAGTCATACAAGTTAAATGCTAGTTGATCAAATCATGTTCATGTCAATTATTAATCTACTTTGATCACAAGAATATACTTCTTAGGTGTGGCAGATAGATACGTTTCTATAGAAAGATAAGGTAGGATAGTTAGATAATGTCTTTAAAAACCTCAGAGACATGCAAAATATGGCACTTAAAATCTCTTTATTATTTTAAAGATTCTTTTTACATTTTTGAAATAAATTTCTACCACTGTTTAGAGGTTTTATGTTTCATTCTCCAATCTTACTCTATACTCAATTTTAAAAGTGTTCTCTGTGTTTTAAGATGCGCTTAAAATATGTTGAAACTAATATTTTAGCCAATTTCCTACTGTGTAGCATTGCCCTGCTACCAGTTCTCGTGAACCTGCAAGCTGTATTCCAACTGCAGACAAGCTTCTGTAAAGAGCGCTCTTCAGAGGACTTCAGGGAAACATACTGCTCATTTCTTAAGGATATGTTTCTTTGCTTTTTATGTAAAATTATTTCAGGTCATCACACTAATTTTGCTCTTTTTTTGCAATTTAATTTACTTTTATTTTTTGTTTTTTTTAACTTTTAATTTTATTTATTTAGTTGTTCACTTTACATCCCAATCATAATCCTCATCCTCCTCTCTTCCTGGTCCCACCCTGCCCCCCTCTTCCCTCCTCCCCTACACCTCAGAAGAGGGTGG
Organism: Acomys minous; assembly: GCF_964271855.1. Lineage (NCBI taxonomy): Eukaryota > Metazoa > Chordata > Mammalia > Rodentia > Muridae > Acomys > Acomys minous. Next base: position 34,053,666 of record NC_140487.1, read on the forward strand.
GATACTAACCACCCCAGCACTTCAAGTCCATCAGGACTGAACATATCCTTTTGCTATGGTGGCCAGGCAAGGGGCAAGGCAACCACACTAGGAGGAAGTGATAAAAAAAAAGCATGCAACAGAGTCCATGTCAAAAACATCCCCCGCCCACTTACCAGGGGACCCACAAGAATATGACTTAGATCCAGTCCACGCATGGTCCTTGGTTGATACTCCAGTCTCCACAGGCCATGCTAGACTCAGGGTAATTGGCTCTGTTGGTCTTCTTGTAAAGTTCCTGTCTCCTCTGTCTTTCTATCCATCCTCCAAGACCCCACAACGCTCCCTGCAGTACGCCAATTTTTTGGCTTTAAGTCTTAGAGTCTGTTTAAGTCCTTTGCTTGGTGGGGCCTCTCAGAAGACAACTGGATTGCAGATACCCGAAGCCAAACAATAGGTTGAACTCTGGGAATTTTGTGGTAGTGGTGAAAGAAAGGATTGAGGAAGCCAAGGGGTCCGGACACCACAAGGAGACTTACAGAGTAAGCTAACCTGGGACCATGGAGGCCCCAAAGCATGCAGAGACCGGATCTACGCCCCCTACACATATGTAGCAGGTGCGAAGCCCAATAAACTTGTGGGTATCCTAACAATAGGATTAGAAGCTGTCTCTAACTCTGCTGCCTGCCGCTAGCTGGGCTGCCTTGTCAGGACTTGGTGAGAGAGGATTCATTTAGTTCTCCTGAGAGTTAGTACCACTTGGGGTCCTCAAGGATGGGACAGGGAGGAACGAAGGGATGGAGGCTGGAATCAGGCTGTAAATTAAATGAAATAAACAAATGACATGAAAAAATGAATGAGTAAAACATTTGAACTATTCATGGACATTGTGCTACAGAAGCTGTTAAATGTTGAAGGGAAAGAACAGAACATTCTGGTATGAAAATATATCATTCTTGAGAAAATGAAAATTGCCTTGAAATTGAATTCCGGTTTCTTGGCTGAATGTTTACCTGTGAGTGATTCCATAGAAGAAAGTCCCATTTTCTTACATTGACATTGAATAAATTTGAGGAGACGGAGAAAACTGACTGAATGATTCAGTAAAGGGCTAGTTCAGTAAAAGGAAAAAACAAAATAACCCTAAAAAGAGAAGTTGGAGAAGAATAAGATTTTGAAATACATCATTGTTTTCTCTATTCAGTCTACGACCCTAACAATGATCCTGAAACGGTTAAACTCTATGTTCCAAGAAATCACTGGTCAGTGATGGCGCAACTGTGCAGCATTTGAAAGCAGGCTACTTTGCAAGCAACAAACTGCAGTGCCTTATTCAAGCACATTACTAGTATTAGCGCAATGCTATTTCCAAAATTCACTGGTTTCATTAAAATATATTGAAATCATGTTGAAAATAGAATGCCTTTTAAATGGAATCTTTGCAAGTTACATTTTAATTGAAAAATGTTCTTTGTTAGCTGTGTTTGAACAAGCTTTACCACTGGATGAAAATAATTTAAAATAATTCTGGAGGGTGCTTGACGCATAAATTCTTTGTCTCACATTGTTATTTTAGCAAATAAATCCATGTTATTGAATCCTGTGGCTTTTGACAGCATGGTGGCCGTGAAGAGAGGTACAATAAATGAAACTGATCACTTTCATAAGAGCCAATATTTCTATTTTCCCAATGATACTAGGAAAACACACTTATTTAAATTTAATGACTTTACCTGTTAATACTAAGAACATATGTGAGTGAATGAGATAGTGAAAATATTTTAATAAAAATAAAATAATCTTTGTTTTCAACTTGAAAGTATTGTCTAATCTTTATGATTTTTGTTGGAAAATATATCCTCATAAATTTACTTTGATTTTCTTTTATGTTTTTGAAAAATGCTTTTTTCCCTTGCATAACGTATTCTGTTTATGGCTGCTTCATGCTCTCCTCCCTTTCCTCCCCATCTCCCCTTTCACCCAATTCCATTCCCTTTCTGTCTGTCATTAGAAAACCAACAGACTTCTAAGGGATAGTATTAAAATATAGCAAAGTAAAATATGGTAAGATAAAACAAAAACTAACACATCAGAGTCCACACAGGACAAAGAAAGAGAAGGAACAAAAAAGCCCAAGAATCAAACTCTCATTTGTTCTCACATTCAGGAATTCCATGAAAACTCTTAACTGGAAGTCAGAATATATTCACAGAGGACCTGATGCAGACCAATGCAGACCTGTGCATGCTGCATCAGTCTTCATAAGTTTATATGAGCTTTAATCATGTTGATTTAGACAGCCTTTTTTTATTGGTGTTCAAGGTCATCACTGCCCCTCACTCTCTTTCCACCTCCTCTTTCATTGGGCTCCCTGGTCCCTGAGGGGAGGGATTTAGTGAAGACACCATATTTAAGGATAAATGCTTTAAGGTCTTTCACTTACTGCAAAATGTCTGGCTGGGAGTTTCTGTATATGTTCCCATCTGCTACAGAAGAAAGTTTCTCCGATGATGACTACATAAGGCACTGGTCTATGAGTAGAGCAGAATGTCATAAGGAGTTATTTTATTCCTACATTTAAAAAAAAACAGAAGCATATGTTTTTACCTAGGGTTATCTAGTTTCTGGTTCTTGGTCGCCCAAGCAGTTTTGGGTATGGGTCATCCTATGGATTTACTGGTTGGTTCCTCTTACAAAGTTGTTGCACTATTTCCCTAATGTATCTTGCAGGTGGGACATCATGGTAGATAAAAGTGTTTCTGGATGAATGAATGTATAAATTTCTCTTTTGATAGCATGCAGAGAATCTTTCTCTACCAAAGACTCTATAACATATGAGTGAAGGCTCTATGTAGGCACTATCTCAACTTCACCATGTTCAATGAGTTGTAGATGTTGCCTTCAGCAATGAGGCCTTGCTGCCAGTTTGTAGAGAGCAAACTTATTGTCTTGGCAACAGCCTGGATCACTTGAGGATTCCCATGGGAACCTTTGGAAAATAACTCAATTAGATGTAATCCAGTTCCTGTACTCGAAGGCTCATTTATTGACTAGAGATGGTCAACTGGGACTCTGTTTCTAACACTATTTGGCAATTTCGTTTAGGTTGTCTTCATATATATATGCTTCTAATGTATTAGGATTCCAAACTACCTTTCAAATGGCAGTTAATTTTAACCATATCTACCTGTATTCCATTTCTCCTTTTCTCTCCTCCTCTCCCTTGATCTTCTTGTTCCATCCCCTGCATCCATCAATACTTATTCTATTTTCCTTTCCTAAGGAGAACTATCTGTAGCCTCTACTCTCACACAATACCTAACTTCTATTTGGTTTTCTGTATGTGTCTTGTACGTTGATATGCATTTGCTTTTAAAAGTAGAAGAACTTTCTGCTATGATTTTGTGAAAATATTTTCTGAGCCCTTGACCTGGTTTTCTTCCCCTTTTTCTATTGCTAATAATCCCCTTCTAGATTTCCTGGATGTTTGTGCAGGGAGATTTTAGATTTAATGTTTTGCATATCCATTTTTTTCTCCTGTATCTTTAATACTTGAGCTTACTTTATCTCATTCAATCTGTTGATTTCACTTGCTCCTGTGGTTTTTGTTCGAGTTCCTACATTTTTCATTTTTGCCTGTTTGGGGTTCCTTTGTTAATCCTGTTTCCATCTTCAAGTTTTAAACAGTTTTACTCATTTCTGTCACTGTTTGTGTTTTCACAGATTTCTTGAAGTGATATATTTGTTCTTTAAGATCTTTTATTACAGAGTACATTAAGGTCTTTTTTCCTTCAGCTATGTTGCAATAATCAGGCCCAGTTGTAGTAGGGTACCTGGGTTCTAGTATATACATATTGTCCTTGTTGCTGTTGATTATTTGTTTACTCTGGTGTGTAGACATCTGGATTTCCAAATATTATAATTCTAGCTGTTGACATCTGGTCATTTCTTTGTTGGGTTTCTGTTTTATTCCTTGGTTTCTGTTGCACTCTAATTGCTGTGTGTTGCTTCATAGGGAATTCTTCTGGGATCTTGATAGCTATGTCCACCAGGACTTCCAGGGAAAATGTGTTTCTAGGTACTGTGATCTGAAATTTAGGAATGTGAATGGGCTAGGCAGGTGGTGTTGATGGCACTCACAAAAGGGAAAAAGGTAGGATGTTCCATCTTATCGGCTTAGTCCCCTTGAAATGGAGCAGAGGCGAGGAGAGGCAATGGGAGAAGGTTAATGCAGTGATGGACATGGGCCTGATGTACTGGATTTGGAGGAACTGAAGGAGAAATGAAGAGCTGCAGTTACCCTACCTATTCCCTAGGTCAGAGCGGCCTGTGGGGTTCCAGGTAGAGCCTGCTGTAGGTTGACGCTAGAACAAAGTAATTAGTCAGTAGAAGCAGGTTAGATGAAAACATCTTTATGATGCACTGGAGATGTGGGTAGGCAAGCAGAAGGCAGTCTACAAAAGGCGTTCTGCTGTAGAGCCAGGGATGAGAGTGGGATATGAGATTTGGAGGAGCAGAGGAAGAGGTGAAGATCTGCAGTTGGCCTACTTGCTTCCCTGATCTGAGTAGCCTGTGTGCTCTCAAGGATTATCTGGTGAGTGTGGGAGCCAGAATTAATCAATGAGTTGAGGGAGAGAAGTTAGGAGGAGAAGATCTGTGTGATCCCCTGGGCATAGAGGAATCCGGTGCAGCTCAGCAGGTAGTCTGCTGCAGAACTAAAGATGAGGCTTGGTATTGCATTTGGAGGAAAGGAAAGGATCGGTGAAGATCTGAAGTTAGCCTTCCTGTTTCCCTGGCCACATAGTGAATGTACGTATTTTATTAAATCTGAAATTCTATTATACCAGAACTGTTTTAGACAGTCATCTACTACTGTGTTCACTTTTATTTTTAAATCAGTTCTTAGAGAATTTTGTACAAAGTATTGCGATAGTATTCACTTCCCTCCCCCGAATTCTCTCACATCCATCCCAGCTTTCCTAAACACACAAGTTACAAACTTCCCACACTCTCATCCTTGATGAGCCTTGAGCTTTGTGGAGAAGGGTGTGATGTAGATGTCTCATTTATCGCTGAGCACTCTATAGTCTCTTATTCTGTGCACCATGAGAATTTATTGGTTGCTGTGTTAATCTCCATCTCCTTATGAAAGAAGCTTCTCTGGGAAGGGCTGAGAGATTCACTAACCTATGGATAGTCCTACAGGGATAAACCATTAGGAGCTGGGTCAATCTTATGTCCACTTAACAGAATAGGATGGAGTTTTCCTCTAAGGCCTCTGACTTGTTTAACTACAGGTTTTTTTTGTTTGTTTTTTTCTTTTGTTGTTGTTGTTTGTTTGTTTGTTGTTTTTTTGTTTGTTTTTGTTTTTTTACAGTACTGGCATGCATGGCAGAGCAGGAACTGGTTACTTTTACAAAGCCCTGAATCAAGTTTCCAAGACTTCTTTCTCTGACATCTTTGCACTTGTTTAAAACCAGAGGCATTCAACTACTCAACCACACACTTTTTTTCCTTTCTAGTTACATTATGGTCTTAATAAGCACTGGTGCTTACGTTGTCTAACAGTGTTTCAGGAAATGATTGAGTACATATAGGATTGTAGTGACTAACAATATGATGGAGCTGAAAACTTTTTATTACTGGTTATTTTGGAGTCTTCCTAACATGATATAATATAACAATGGATCACTCTCTATGGTGGTTTTTCTCTAAGAAAACCTGTAGTGCATGTGAACATGATTTTGTTTTGTTTGCAAGGGTGGGATGTGCACGTGTATAGTGTTTGTCAGCTGAAAACTGACCTATGAGAGAACAGGTGAGTTTGTCCACTGGAATAGGATCCACATTTTGTGGGATCGTGGTCTTTCCTAACTGATGGACATCCTAGTACAGACTCTGAGAGGAGATATATATTTATGAGCTCAAAACTAGTGGTGGGGCTTTTTTGTCTTGATTGTTCATCATTCCACTTTGAGATGCTCCTAGAGAGAACCACTCCAGAGAACACTTCAAGGTTCTGAATTTCAGCTGCTGCTCCAGGTTCTAGCTGTGGCTCCAGGCTCCAGTGGCTGAGGTTGCAGTCACCTTTGTTGAATTGCTGCCTTGTTATTTAACAGGTCTCTTGGATTTCTGCCAATTACACCAGTGAAATCGTTCCAAGGAACTGAGTCTAAAAAGGTCTACTTCTCCTGTTCTCATTAATCTCTTTTCTCTGCTATCTAGGCAGATGTGTTGGAAAGGAGGTATAATCCTTAAAGAACCCCAAATAAAGTAGGTTTGAAAAAATTCAAAGCCTACACAAATCTACTATTCATCTAGTCATATGATCATAGGATATGAAATTATGTAAATATGTGATAGTAATAATAAATATTTATGTACTTTACATCCTTACTATTCTATCTTATTGTTATCTGAGTTTACACTAGTTTATATTAAACCTAGGCAATAGAATTGCATGTAATGTTTCCCTAGCATCAGCCCCATATCCCAAGTGCTTACTATATTGACTTCATCAAGAAATTGTATACAACAAGAAAATTTGCTCAACCATGTTCATAGCAGCCTTATTCATAATAGCCAGAACATGGAAACAGCCTAAGTGTCCCTCAATAGAAGAATGGATAAAGAAACTGTGGTACATATACACTATGGAATACTATTCAGCTATTAAAAACAAGGAATTCCCGAAATTTGTGGATAAATGGATTGAGCTAGAAATGATCATAATGAGTGAGTTAACCCAGAAGCAGAAAGACTCAAATGGTATATACTCACTTATATCTGCATATTAGCCCAAGGGGCATGTCCCATGAAAGCCCACCAGGAAACTGAGACAGAGGAGAGGACATTCTAGTGGGATTCTAGATGAGAGAATCATGGGAGAAAGGCAAAGTAGAAGGACCCAGAGGGTCCTAGAAGCCTACAAGTAGAACATTATGATAGGCAGATTTGGGCACAGGGGTCCCGCTCAAACTAAGGCACCAGCCAAGGACAATACAGGCGGTAAACCTTAAACCCCTACCCAGATCTAGCCAATGGACGGAACACTCTCCACAGTAGAGTGGAGAGTGGGATATTACTTTCTCACATACTCTGGTGCCTCAACTTTGACCATGTCCCCTGGAGGGGGAGACCTGATGGCACTCAGAGGAAGGACAGCAGGTTACCAAGAGGAGACTTGATACCCTATGAACATATAGAGGGGGAGGTAACCCCCCTCAGGAACAGTCATAGGAGAGGGGAGTAAGGGGAAAATGGGAGGGAGGGAAGAATGGGAGGATACAAGGGAGGGGATAACCATTGAGATGTAATAAGAATAAATTAATAATAATAATAAAAAAAAGAAATTGCTTGTAAATCATGGTCTGTATCATCCAGGTGTGTACTGCTAAATTTGAAAGCCGGGAAAAATGGCTGAGATGCCTATTTAACATATCAAAGCAGGCCTGGCCTCCAGGTTCCCCCAACTTGCCTCAGTCCCTACCTATTACAGGGTATGGCTGGCATGCCCTTCTCTCTAACATGAACTCTCAAGGCCAGGGGTGGGACGCCCTCCCCCCCCCCACAGGCTTTTCCAAATATAAGCCAGATATTTTGTTTAGCCATCCTTTGTTTTGTACCTTTGGCCTCCTGGCTGCTTGACCAGGTTTCCCTCGCTCCCCTCTTCCACCCTATCTCCTTCTCCACAGATAGCCTAACGCAGCCTGGTTATGGCCACTCTGGACTCTCCCAGATGTTAAAGCTTCTGGCTATGTTCTCCATTTATCTACACTAAACTTTCTTCTCCATCACACCTAGGAGCAGTCGTGTTCTTCCCTTTCTTTTTACTTCTTTTTCTCATTGACGTATGAATACATTCTATGATGTTTGCAACACAATCAAATCACCCAAGAACACAATCATCAGAACTAGACCTTGTCCCCTTTGTGAAGCAGCTCATCACTGTAGTCAGTGTTTCTGAAGTGCAAATATATATTTTATTAAAACATTTTAAATGTAACTAATAATATATTTTCGTACTCTGAGATAGCACATGAACCTATCTTCTACTGAACTATGTTTACTGAGTAAATATTCCACAAAGTAGACTTAGTGAACTTTATCAAATGTGGAATATTTAAACAATCCAATCCAATCCAATCCAATCTAAAGTTTTACAGCCACTCAGGTGTCATGAATGAGGTAACCCAGACCCCAAAAGACAAGCATGGTATGTACTCACTGTACCTGAACATTACCTATAAAGAAAAGGATGCTCCTGCTATAATCCACAAATCCAGAGAAGCTAAGGAACAGTAGGAAGATGGAATACTTCCTGGAAGCTTTATGATTTAGAAAAATTGAAGGTGGGAAGTCAGATGATTAAATATGGAAATTTTGATTTGTTGGCATTACTCTAAATTCTGAAACTACTTTCTGCATTAATGTTGCTGGCATTATAGGAGCCAAATCTGGTGGTGTCATCCATGTTCAGCTCATGTCTGGACACTCATGTCAGCGAGACTTAATGTTACTAGCGGATACAATCTGACAGCCCAGCCCTCGGTCTTCTGGCTCTTACAGACTTTCCACCCCTCTTCTGCAATGCTCTCTGAAGCTTAGGCACAGCAGTGTTTTGTTTTCATTGGGACTAGGCTGCACAATTCCGCATTTGATTGGTTATGGTTTTCCACAACGGTCTTTATCTGTTGCAAAGAGAAATGGATAGATAAAGAGGAAAGAATACACTTTTCTCCTGTATAGGCAGAAATGCTTATAAATTAACTGTTAGGGATAATGATGGTTTAGTAAATTAAAGTCATAGATTCTCCTCCTTTTTATAGATAAAGTATCCTACTCTTTGGGAAAGGTACACTGCTACTGAATTTAAACAGCATAAGCAAAAAATAAGCTAGGCTTGTTTTTCTGTCTTCATAGGTCTCTCAGATTCATTTGGATTCATTCTCATAATGTACAGTTTAGGATCCAGCAGTAAAGAATACTGGATGAATTAAAGAAAACATTAGAAAAATAGTACAGAAAGAAAAGAAATAAAATGTCAAGAAAAGAGAAATGCAAACGATATTCTTCTATGCTTGCAGACAGAAGTCAAGCAGAGTTGTGCTCTGAGAGGCTCCCCTCAGCGAGTTTTGAAGCAGTTGCTGAGACTTGCAGCCAAACACTGGGCGATGCACATGGAGCCTTGTGGGAAATGTGGGGAAAAGGAGAAAGGGACATGGAAGGGACAGGAGCTTCACAAGGAGGCCAACAGAGCCAACCAAACAGGGCCCAAAGGGGCCTGCTGAGACTGAAGCACCAATCAAGGACCTCACAGGGACTAGTTCCAAGCCCCCTACAAAGATGTAGATGATGTACTCCTCAGCATTGATGTCTCCTCTAGCAAGGGGAGCAGGAGCTGTCTCTGACATGGATTCTCTTTGCCAACTGTTCAATTATTTCCCCCTGGCAGAACTGTTTTGCCAGGCTGCAGGAAAAGAGGACACACTCAGTACTGATGCCACTTGATGAGCTGGGGAGGATGGGAAGTGGAAATTCCCACTTCTGAGGAATAGGGGAGAGTAGTGAGGGAGAGGTAGGAGTGATGAGACTGGGAATTGAGAAAGGATTGGGCTACAACCAGTATGTAAAGTGAATAAATAAATATATTTTTAAAAAATTAAAGGAGAAATTTAATAAATCATTACTGAAAACTCAAAAAAAGAAAACAGAAATAGAGCTCTAATCTCCTTTAAACACACACACACACACACACACACACACACACACACACACGTACACACACATACACCACAAGCACACTGCTTCTTGAAAAAGATATTTATACTACAACATTCCATAAAACACTGAGAATGAAGTTGAGGGACAGAGAGAAAGAACATGTACATGTGTATGCATGCATGCATGTACGTGTGTGTGTGTGTGTGTGTGTGTGTGTGTGTGTGTGTGCTCACACATGCTGGTGCCTGCATGCTTTGAGAGATTCCAGCAAAACTGGGATTCCTATACCAGAGCAGCTTGCACCAGAGCCTTTATGGGCTATAAATTGTTTGGAGGTGGGTGTTACCATGTATCGTGCTTTTAGGTGTTAGCCTGATAGTTGTCTGAACCATGATCAGTAGGATGACAACATAAGGAACTTACTTAAAAATTTAGATGACCTTTGATTAACAGTTAATTTATAAGCGTATCTCCCTATACAAGAGACAGATGTGCTCTGACTTATCCAACCCTATGGTCTCCCTAGGATTTAAAAGAAGAGCTGCTTGAATGATATTTGATTATTCAACTAGAAACTATAAATTCCACACTACACCAAGATAAATTGCCCTGTTTACTCTCATATCCTGAAAAGAATGGGTTGGATGAGTCTGGAGAGAAATCTTTCATCCCAAAGTCATTCAAGGCAAAAATGAAGAGTCACATTTTGGAAAGACTGTGAGAAATAGGAATTCAAATGAAAAGATGGGTTGTGGATCACTTTAATCTTGTGGGTAAATATTTAAAAGAAAGTGAATTAGTTATGCTTGTCAAAGCCATAAAGACATACTGGGCAAAGCAACTTAAGGAAGGATAGTTTTATTTTGGCCCACATTTGAGATTATGAGCATCATCATAGTGAGGAGAGCATGGCAGCAAGATCATGAGGCAGCTGGTCACTTTTTGCTTGTATCAAGTAGCAGAAAGAGTAAATGTTAGTGTTCTGGCTAGTGTTCTCCATTTTACAAAGTCCAGGACTCAGTCAAAGAATGGTACTACCCATGTTCAAAGGATAGTACCCATGCTCATGATAGGCATTTCCATAATATGTAAGAATCCTTGGAAACACTCTCATATATACATCCACAGGAGTGTTTCCTCAGTGACTATAGAGTCATCCAAATTGACAATCAAATCAAAATTATGCCTCACAGGAAAAGTGTAGAAAGTAGACACACAACGCTGTTAAATCTGAGATGTATTTCTGAATTCTTATTTCAGGCAACCAGCAAGAGCAATCTTGAACAAATTACTCTAAAGCTTAAGCAACAAGCTTTTGTGTTTCATTCTTATAACATTGTGGATATATATGAGTACTCTTATATTTCATCTATTTCATTTCTAAATACCTTGGATTAACTTTGAGTTCTTTGGGATTTCTCAATGCTGACAAAATTAATGGAGAAAGTAATCTCAGAATTTAGAGTAATGCCAATGAATCAAAAATTCTATATTTTATCCTCTGACTTCTCAGCTTCAATTTTTCTTCATGATAAATCCTCCAGGAAGTCAGCCCATCTTCACATCTTGACTTTATGATCTCTGTAATATACCATGGAAATCATTTTTTACAGAGCAGAAAGTGGAAAATAACCGCTAAATAATCTTTTTGTTCTGTCCCTGGAATGGCCTTTGTTGCTTTTGTAATCCTGAACCTTCTCAGTCTTTGCAAATCCAGTGTTTACTTCATCACAAAATGTAACACATTTTGTATTTCATACTTTAAAATTTGTCAGAATCACATTATCAATAAAAAAGCATAGCAGGGTAACCTGAAACTAAATGCAGTGCTGTCCTTTAGTACCCTACAACAGAGCCAAGGATGGCTAGTGTAACTTCCCAACTTTGTAACATGGAACAGTTCACTTATTTGGTCTCACGTCAATGTTTCAGTAATACAGTAGGAATAATGGTCTTATATTTGTTACCTTTCTCTTTCCTATGATGAAATACCTGAGAAGTGCTGTAAGAAAGGAATGGCTTATTCAAACTCATGATTTGTAAAAGAAGATGCAGTCCAAGATGGCAGGAAAGCAGAGTAGCAGGGTCATGAGGAGACAGCTTGTCACATGGCGTCTTCAGACAGGGAGACAAAAGAGATGAATGATGGTGGTTGCATAGCTCTTTTTTTTTCTATTCAATTCAGGAGCCCACCCAAAGGTATGGTGCTACCCACATTCAAGGTAGTTTTCTCTCAGTTAAACTTCCCTGACCACCACCCTAATAACACACTCAAGTTGTGTCTCCTAGGTGATTGTAAGTCAATTTAACAATGAATATTAACCATCAAGTACCTACCTTCCATTGCTGATATGATTGCAGAGAGTTATTACTGAAAAGTACACGTTATTCCCATTTTGATTACATTAATACAAATAGTATTCTCATTTGTTATTTTATTATTTTTATCATCAGTGTAAAATAACTGAAGAATATGATCTCACAAATCCATTGGTATCTCAAAGTATTCTACCCTTGTGCTTGTTTAGCACAGAATTTTTTAAATAACTAGTTTGCTTAAAATTATATATGCATACAAGTCAGATAAGAGTGACAGACACAGATACCACTTGTGAAACTTGTAGATAAGATACAATCTTCAAGTGTTTTCTGGGAAAATAAAAGGTGAGTGTGAATTTATGCTGGTTTAAAATTTTTGTCTGAAAGAACTTCTCTGGACAGCCTTTCTCCATAATTGTCAATCAGAAACATTAAATGCAACTAGTGCTCTAAAGACAAGTGATGGATGAATCTGTCTCTATCTATCTATCCTCTTATCAGAACACAGATGTTCTCAAGAGCTGCTGAAGCAGTCGGTATTTATGCATTTATTGTAAATCATCATTGAACAAAAAGTGTAGTAAAAACATATTCTCCAAGTAGAGATTTCTAAGATTTGCATTTGTTGGAAGCTAAGTTCCCAGTGGTGCCACATGAATAGGAGGTCAAACCTTTAATGGTGAAACTTCTTGGGACATCACTAGACGGTCTTCCCTTGGAAGAAATAATAAAGTTTTGTTTTGTTTTGTTTTGTTTTGTTTAAGTTTTTCATATTACATCTCAATGGTTATCCCCCCCTTGTGTCCTCCCATTCCTCCCTCCCTCCCATTTTCCCCTTACTCCCCTCCCCTGTGACTGTGACTGAGGGGGACTTCCTCCCCCTGTATATGCTCATAGGGTATCAAGTCTCTTCTTGGTAGCCTGCTATCCTTCCTCTGAGTGCCACCAGGTCTCCCCATTCAGGGGACGTGGTCAAATATGAGGCACCAGAGTATGTGTGAAAGTCAGACCCCACTCAACTGTGGAGAATGTCCTGTCCATTGGCTAGATCTGGGTAAGGGTTTGAAGTTTATGGCCTGTATTGTCCTCAGCTGGTGCCATATGTGATAGGCCATTTGTAGGAACCAATGTGTTATATAAGATCAAGATTCCCTTGTACCTCTGGTTTCCTGTCCTACCCTGTGGTCTCTTGTTCTTACAGGTGCTTTATTGTGACACCACTTGCCATGAATGCCCTCACCTGAGGTTGAAATGAAGCAGCTTCACTGCCAACCTTTGTCTTTTAGCATCACAAATGTGTTTACATACTCTTCAGTTCTGAGCATTTATGCTTAACAATAGAAAATTCACTAGCAGGAAGATATTTAGTTTAAAATAAAATATAATTTTCTAATTTAAGTCATTTCTTGAACAGATTTCAATAGGAAGCCTGTAAACAATGAGGATGTCAGAAAGACAAACTCCTCAGTCCCTTCCAGACCTTCTCTGCCTTTTAGAATGACATACTTAATACACAAGTAATTGCCATTGAAATAAATGTCTGCAATGCTTTAAGCACTGAAACTTCACACTATTCTCCTATGTCCAGATCAAGCAATGAAAAAGTGAGTCCAACGTATTAAATGAAATGTACTCTAATTTCTCTGCCTCTATCCCACTAAATGACAGTTGTGCTAGAAATCTGGAAAGTGCTGAGCTCTGCAAAAGCAGCAGATGCTCAAGGGCACTCTTGAAGGAACTGAATTTTGGTGCATCCTTCTCCAATTACCAGAAATATCTAGGGAAAACAACACGAGGCCATTTGAGGTAGTTCTCAGAAGTCAATTAAAATGTAGCGTGGGCATTATTGCTGAGTATACATTACTGAAGATTCAGATTGATGGTTCTCTGTAAGGCAAACTTATGATACTGCAGAGAGTAAAACCTTCTATTCAATAACAGGCACTTATTATATACATTTAAGACTGGAAGAAAACAAAAACAACTATCGTTTGTGTCAATTAAGTTCAAGTACTAAAAAGTAAGAAAAAGTGCACTTGTAGAAAGAGAAGTTTGTTTTTATTCTATAATCCCCCCTCAATCTTCCCTTTGTCAGATTCAAGTATCTACAATCTCAACTGCCTCGGGTCTTCTGAGTTGTCAACAAAGCCTCTCACTCTTAGTTTACAACGATCTTTCTAATTTTAAACTCCTGAACAATATACTTATTCTACTGGTGAACAGTTGAAATTAAGGTCACATGTCACTCTACTTTACTAGAAAAACTTTTCTATCACATTGCTTTAGTTTGCTTCACCCACTTGTGTACTCTCTCATGTATTATATAGTCCTGGATATGCAGTCACATTCTGTACCTTCTATAAAACAACTTCAGTTTACACTTTATTTTTTTGCATTATAATTTTTTTATTAATTCATTCATATTACATCTCAATTGTTATCCCATTTCATGTATCCTCCCATTCCTCTCTCCCTCCTCCCACTTTCACCCTATTCCCCTCCCCTTTGACTGAGACTGAGGTGGACCTTCTCCCCCTGAATATGATCCTAGGGTATTACATCTCTTCTTAGTAGTTTGCTATCCTTACTCTGAGTGCCATCAGGCCTCCCCATCAAGGGGACATGGTCAAATATGGGGCACCAATAGGATGTCAAATTCATGTGACATCCTATTGGGACTCTAGGTAAGAGAAATATAGGAGATGGGGAAATAGAAGGATCTAGAGGGTCCTGGGAACCTACAAGAAGAACACTATGATGGGTGGATCTGGGCCCATGGGTTTCTGCTCAAACTATGACACCAACCAAGGACAATATGTGCAGTAAGCATCAAACCCCTACCCAGATCTAGCCAATGGACAGGACATTCTCCACACTTAAGTGGAGAGTGGGGACTGGCTTTCACAGTTTACACTTTAATTGATGTGTTGAACATTTCTATGTTTGAGGTGTCAAAGCTAACCATATTACTTACATCTGACAAAAACTTAAAAATTATTAACTTCAATTATCAGAACATACACACATGGGGGAGAGATCCACAAATGATGTTTCTGTGGTTCATTTTGAACGGCCTCCAGGTAGAAAAGGAATCATTCTATCATGGTTTTGCCTCTGCTTCAATGACTGATATGTTCTCGATTTTCTCCTATTAAGATTATTTGTTACCTCAGATTTTGATTGCGTGCTACAGTAGAACCTTAATGTACCATTGCATGGCCCTGCTGTGGAGCTCATGAAAATTGTTGTTTATGAGACCAGAGACAAATTGTGCAAAGTAAGTGTCTGGATGACTAAAACCATTTGAAAGTATGTGTGTGAATCCAACTATTACAGACAACACTTTATTGATCTAATTGTGTGCCATTTAGATGTGCAGCCTGTAGAGCACATTTAAATTGTACAAAATATTAGTAGTTATTATTGGCTCCTATATTCTAACTATGCATTGCAATGGCTAATAAAATTCTCTTATTACTGACCAGAAGCTGAACCCCATAATGTCTACAAATGAATTAACATTATACAGCATGCAAGCTTTCCCTGACCCTCTGTGGCCTTCAGCCTTCCAACACATGATCTACCACTTCCAAGATATTTTTTTTAATCGGTGGTCACATGGTCTCAGGAGACTGTAAGATATTCTAGGAGAAATTAGTTTGGTGAAATAAAAATGAATGTTATAATCATGAATTTATCTACAGAAAATGTTTTTTTCAAACCAAAGAAAGCCTTCTGGCAGAGTGGAAGGAGTTTTGAGAGCCTTGAGGGTGAAGCGCTAAGCATAAAGAAACCCCACCATGCATCACGGATCTTGGCTGAGGGGTTAATCTACATCTGGAACTTCTCAACCTGACTTGAATGAAGAACTTGGAATAACTAGGAATGGATACACAGCTGGAATGTCACACTTTTCACTAATTTTGTTACTTGGAATTCCCCAGGCATTAGTAACCCTGAGTGTGTCCTGAGATCTCACAGTGAGATGATTAGGTAAGTGATAACGTCATTACAAATTGAGTGTTCTTACAATTTCCAGTTTGTATCTGGGAAACGTTTTCATGTCTGGAATAAATAATTCATAATACATTATGCTTTGACATACATGTTATATGTCTATAAATTAGAAAATAATATATGAAATGCACTTATACAATGTCTATAAAGATTCTCAGTCTCCTGGACTTGAAAGTGGATTGTACACTTAGAAGTTTCTCAAGGCTCTGGCCCTTTGAGCTTCAAAGTGCACAATCTCCCACTTTCAGAGTCTACAGGCATCGACTCTGCCCAGAAAGTAGAGAGCTTGGTGTGCCTCTTTTAACATTTTTCAAGCATAAGGAACAGTCAGATTCACTGAGAGTCTTAATGTGCTCATTTGACTGAAATACACAAAAGACTTAACTCTTCATCTTGAAGAGCTTTCTAGATGAGCGCTGATGAGCCCTTAATTTTACATCAGGGGTTTTTGTTCAATGTGAAACTATTACAGGACTTTAATCCAATTTGAAAGAATAGAATAAATCTTGGAGACTTTCCAAGAACTAAGATGGTCTCTCCTATTTACTCCTTATCTCTTTCATTAGTTTACACGGGGCAATATTAGCACCATGTTTCAACGCCTTGTAGACTGAGAACACAGGCATCAGAAGCAATAGGAAGTGCAATTACGAAGGTATTCATGTTGTACCTCACCAACTTGTGAATGGTAATAAAGTACCATGCCAATAGGGCTTTGATGATGTCCTTAAGATGAGAATTTTGAAGTGGAGAGACTATTCTGGATTGTCCAGATGCGACTTCTATGTAATCATAAGTGTGCTTACAGGAAAGTTAAATAGAATTTAATACAGAACAGAGAGGGCAGGAGATGTACTAAGATACAAAGATAATATACCAATGGCTGTGAAGGGATAAAAGGAATTTGCCAGCCATGGAAAGAAGGAATACAGTTTTGTATGCTAGAAATGATAGAAAAGGGATTATCTAATGCTTTTATTTTTTCAAATATTCATGTAAATTGTGGTCCCCTAAATTGTCACAATACTACTTGATTCTTCTAAAATTATTGAAGAAAAAGCAGATATACTTTTATTGCAAAATCTTATCTCTTTAATGCCATTCCATTATTCCTGCCCATACTTTCTACATATTTCCAGACAAGAGACCAGCACATGACATTAATAAAGTCAACTCCTGAGAAGCCAATAAAGGAAGTTTGGAATAGAAGAATGGGATAGAAATAATATCTCTGATGCATGGGTTTGATACTTTATAGAAAATAAACTTTTAGTTTATGAACAGTCTTATTTCAACCAGACGTATTACCCTTCCTTTTCCTTTAGAAAGAGATGTTGTTAGAGTTGGACTACCTTTTATAATACTGACCTAACAGTTGAATATTAAACACCCTATATTATATGAGGTCAATTCAAATCACTGAAAACATAGACTATGCAGCCTAATGCATCTGGTTTGGTGAGCTCATCTTTATTGTTTAGCATCAAGCAGGGATTGACATGAAATTCAATTGAACAAGCTCTTAACATTCTATTTTCAAAACCGTGTCTGAGTAATTGTAAAAGCATCTGACCCTGGGCCTGGAAACACGACTATTCAACAACCATTGACAATCTTTCCTGTGCCATAATGTTATCAAACTGCTGTAGTAGAGAGATAGGCGAGAGTGCTTCAGACGCTCATGCTATGTGAACAAATTTTATTATTACTTTCCTATTGGTTTTAATTCACATAACATGAAGTATGAGGCTAATTTTTGGCTCCACTTTCCTTCTCCCTCTCCATTTTGCAGCCCATGAGGCTCACTACTGTAGACTGTGCTTACAGATACCTTTGCCTTCTAGTTTTTGGCCAGGACCAGCAAAAATGAATTCTTTACAAACACTTAGAACATAAGAGAGAAAGAAAAAACAAACTATCAATTTAATTGTTCCCAAACCAGAGCATCCTTTAATGTAGTTATCTACTTTCCTCTTCCATCTACCACCAAATAGAAGAACCAAGAATCAAGCTTCCATTTACAAAGCTCCATCCCAATCAAGAGTACCATTATGTGGACTCCAACAACACTATTGCATCTAGGTTTGGTCTCTTTTGGTCTTGCTAAAATATTAGTAAATTCTTTTGCTGTTTTTCTTCTTATGTCTGCCTTTACTTCCTTTTTCTGATTTTGTTGTTTTGTTATTGTTGTTTTAACTTGAACTTTGACATATAGTCCGGAGCCAAAATCCCTCCCCCTGTCATTCTAGAGTCTCTCTGGTGTTCCCAATGTGACCTCTGGCCATCATCTCCCTGCTGTATCTCCCCATTGTTATGACAGATGAGACCCTGCCTCATTGACTTTCTCATGCATAGCATGAAAACAAAGGTATCACCCCATTCCTGCTTCTCTTCTCAGGACAACCATGTTTCCTTATGTACAAGGTGGGTGCAATACAGAATCTGAGCTGGTGGAGAGGGCTTTAGAAACAGTCCTCTCAGGACAGCTTCAGTGAGACAGCTCATTTAAGTCGGGGGTGGGGGGAACAACAGCTACTTAAACCTTTGGGGAGTGGATAGAGGCTATTGGCTTAAGTGTCTATCATTAGCCAGCGCCAAGGTTCTGGCAATGCCTTATTTGCATGGAGAGAGACTCAAGGCGCTTGCTGGACATGACCTTATAAGAAGAGTGGAAGTTTAAGCTGTAACCTAGCTACTATGCTATATGATCACTTCAAAGGTGGCAGTGGTATGCATTAGAACATGCTGACCCTAAACAGGGAGGGAACAGTCCTACTTCTGTTAGTCTTCAGATATGACACTCGGGGTTTGGACATGCCTCAGTCTCATTCTTGCTATAGGCTCCGCAGTCCCACAGGTGAAAGTAGTTTAAATTATGATTGTTGCCTATTTTTTCTGATGTATGCCACTATAAATTAACTAACACTGATTAAAATGGCATTACAAAGCTCTGGAAAGTATTTTTAAAGTTATAGGTAGTGGCACTTTATTAATGCATTTTAGCAACACAATAGTATCACTCATGTAAGGCAAGTAGCTTATTTTTTAAAAGTAAAAAGTAAAACTTAAGTTTAAGGTAGTTTACAATGAAAAAAACAAAGCGCAGATAATTTTTTAAAAGTTTACAAACCACATTTCTTGTAAAACGAAAAGAGACCTATATTCTAAATGTACAGAAGAACCTTAACTTTCTAAGAATTTGAATATGAGAGAACAAAAAAGTTCATTAAAAAGTAAGTACAAAATTGAGTGAAACAGTGCATCATCAAAGAAGATATGCACATGACAATTAAAATACAAAAATGTGCACAACATTGCTAGCAATTAAGGAAATGAAAGATCGACTTCACACTTATTAAAATGACCTTAGTTCATATAAACCTGGCAATACCGATTGCTAGTGAGAATGTGGAGTATCAAATCTCATGCATGGTTGTAGGGAATTCAAAATGATGCACCCAGCTTGAAAGAGAATATGGCCAATTCATTAAAAACTCAATAAAACGTACAACAGTTGCTCTCTGAACAATTTTTACAGTGGTCTTTGAAATTTACTGCCACCTAACCTCAGGGATGCTAGTGTTATATGTACTGGCAGCTTTAGTCAGAACTTCAAGCACTGAAATAGTCAGTTTGGGAAACAAAAATTAAGGAAACATGAGTTCAAGGCCAGCTGCTCTACGAAGTGAGTTCACAGGATAGCCAAGGCTACTTAGGGAAACCCTGACTTGAAAAATAAACAACAAACAAAAACTATAGAAACGAACTTTGATAATATGCATAATTAGATATTAGGAGATTAACTTTAAAAAGTTGTTGAGACATTTTAAAAAGTTAACTACTCTTACCACTAAGTAAATATTTACCACTAAGCTAAAAAAGAAGTAAATAAATAGATGAAGAAAATAAACCAATTTTAAGTAGCTGAAAATTATATGAATCTAACTAAGGCATTCTTGGAATGTTGGACAGTCACATCACTGGCTTGGTGTAAGGTTGAGTCCCTTCCTGTGAACTCACTGCTTCATAGTGAAGCCCTTTCCTCACTTCAGGAAACTTTTCTTTTGTCTGGCAACTATTTGCTATGGGATGCTTTCAGTATCGTAGCCTTGATTCTGTTTCATCAAACTTTCTTCTCCTACAGCAATCAGCGCATCCCAACACACACCATCCAGCATGACTGCATGACCACTGCCTTAAGACAAACCTCTAGAGGTGGTCATATTATAAAACAAAACAAAACAAAACAAAACAAAACAAAAAAAAACAACAACTAAAGGTCACAGAAGGCCAAGGAAAACTTGTGAATGCTATCATGCTAATTCATTTTACACATTATGGAATTCCACCTCTGAACAAAACCACATTCACACCACAGAGAGTGGGCTCCAAAGAGCACAACTAAAAGTTAAATAAGTTATAATGAGGTGAATCTAGGATGAAGTATAGAATGTAGCAAAACAAGTAGAAATAAAAACTATATGACACTGAGAGGCCTTGGAAAGGTGCTAATCTAAGTTATTTGGGGTACATAGACTGGGTAAAACTAAAGGCGAAGGAACAGTGTTTAAGGAATGTGCAATATCTGGTCAAGTTGTATATTGTACAATTTATATACTAAATAATTCTGAATTAAGGATATGTGTGGGTAGGGCTGTAATTAAGAAAAAGGATTAAATGGGCTTATATTCAGGTAATTGCTAAATTATTGTAGCAATGAGAATGTAAAATATGTAGCTGACTGTCAAGGGAGGAATGACTGTATTGTGAAAATTAATGTGGAGAAAATTGCATAAAATGAATCAACCTAAAAAGTTCATTAAGATACAAATTAGCTACAGGATCCTACAATTTAAATTTAAAGCACGTTTTGAGGAAAATTTGCATTCCTGAATATAAATTTAGTTCTTAAATATATAACATATGCATAGGAAAGACACATGCAAAAGTTGAGGTGGAGAGTACCTGGGGAATAAGGAGATGAAAGAATTGAGACTAGAACGCAGGAGAATGAATCTAATATTTTATTTCTTAACCTAGAAGCTGACCCCTTGGGGATCCTTTACTTTTCTGTTTAAGTGTGCTTAAAACATTACATTTGCACACACACATAAAATACCAGATACACAAAATTCATTAAAGCAAGCTATTATAAGACTAGTATGATACTTTTTTTTTTTTGCTATTAAAGAATTGGATAAATCAAACTTTAATGCCCTCTTAGAGTTAAAGACTGGCATATTTTCTATAACTTTACTTGGTAAATTCATCATATTTCGACCTAGATTTGCACCTTCATTATGACCCGATAAACTATTCAATATTCTTTGCCACTTGAATCCCAAAATGAATTGATATTTTATGTATTTTGATGTAGAGGATTTTACATGGCAACTGTTCCTCACCAAAACCTACTTGTAAATATGAGGCTCATTAAAGGGTAAACGCTCAATTGGATGTGGATGTCATTCAAGTTGAATCTGTTTAAATATTAAGTTTACCTCAGGCAAAAAGAGGCTTCCAGGTCCAGATTTTTAAACTAAAACTCATGTGTCTTTGTAAATGAAGACAGGGAGCTGGTAGGTGTGAGCCAGGTCGTTAATATAGGAGATTAGCGAATTCCAAATGCATGGTAACACAGCACAGAACCCAATATGTGGATCTCCATTTTCATAGGCTCAAATCAGCTCTGACTCACTTAGCGGCAAGCTTTGTTTTCAGGGAATACTCCATTTATTTGAAATTATAAATCAAATGAATGACAAACATTATCAGCGACCTTACAGTGTATCTGTCTTGGCTAACTGATGCCCACTTGGAGAAGACAGATGACAGGACAGAGGACGTCATTTGATGTAATGAAGACCGATGGCTTCTGCTTTTGTAGGGGGAAGCCCAAGTGCCATCAATTTCAGCTGGTGACAGTTCATTTCAGGCAGAACCAGAGAAAATAAGCACGAAAGAGCAAGGGAGGGATGCACCGTGAGTGGGACTATCAGTGAGCAGGATGTGTGCTAAGTACATGGAAGTGAGGCAGAAGACTGCATGGGCTATATTTTCCCTCTCATCCAAATAGACATTGCCTGCTCATAAAAATTCTAAACTTTCATATTTCAGCCATATTTGTGTTTTATATGCATGATTCTCATAAAAGTATGGAAAAATAACAAAATTACCTTCAAAGAAAACTATTCGAAATCAGAAATAGAACATTATTCATAACGTTGTATCTGTTTACTCTCAGCTACCAATATTTTTGAGAGAGAGAGAGAGAGAGAGAGAGAGAGAGAGAGAGAGAGAGAGAGAGAGAGAGAGAATGATACCTGAAGTCAATGTGTTACTATATAAGCCATGTTGATCTGGTACTTTGATATAACTCAAGATACGCCTTCTATTTCATACTATTGGGTGCTTGGATTAGAGGCATGAAACTGCCTGTGGAGCTGGGCACATATACATGTATTGTAAATAGCACATGCTTTGTTTTGATATTTGTAGATTTTTACTTATCTACACATGGTTTGCATTCTGTTGCTTTTCTTTAATTTGTTACTTTATTTCATATTTTCATCCAACCTTTCATCAACCTTAAATTTCACATTCTCTAGCTTTTCGATATTTGTCCTTCAGTTTCCAATGAAATTTTAATAAACTATAAGCTGTTCCTCTTACCTCCTCTTTAGGACAGTCGCATTACTAGATCCTTTTATTGCATGTTATTCCCAAGCACACACTTACTAGTTTTCTGTATTCTTAGGACCATCTGTTTTATTACCCATTAAAGGAAAAACTTCAAACTACTTTATTATACACCATTCAAATATATATTTAACTTAATATTTTACTAAATGATGATCCATTAATGAAGAGTAATTTCTCGGAGATCTTGTATTATATACAGAAGTTCTTATTGCAACATGCTTTGAATTTTTATTTTTTCCTTATTTAAATAAATGCTTCCTTTTCCACAAATCCTTCCATATCCTAACAAATCCTTTTTTATTCAACTTCATCGCCCCTCCACTCTCTCTCAGCAAACAAAAACACTCAAACAAAAATCAAACCAAACAAAATGAAACCAAGGCAAACAAAACAAAAGTCTACAAACAAGCAAACAAACAAACAAGCCCATGGAGCCTGTTTTGTGTTGGCTAAGTATTCCCAAGCATGGGGCCTGCCCCAGGGTACAGATTATACACCCAGTAACACTCCATTGGGGAAACCTGACCTCTCTTTCCTTGCAGTATCAGCTGCAAATAGCTTCTTGGCTAGGGAAGGAGTCTTGAGTTGACTTCTTTTCAGTGCTGAGGTTTTGTATGGCTTGAAACCATGCAGGCTTTGGGCATGTTGTCACAGTCTTTCTGAGTTCATGTGTGTATCCCTTCTCATTGATTCTCTGAATCTTCAAGCGAAGTGTCTGAGAACAGAGAATTGAGTTCTCCAAAGTGTCTCACTCTCATTGTCCTATTGAGGGTCTTACTCCTACTTACCATCTACTACAAAAAGAAATTTCTCTGATGAAGCTTAAGTCAGCCTCTGATTATGGATATAACAGTATATAATTATGAATCATTTTATTGTTATTTTCCTTTAGCAGAAAAGTAATAGCAGATTTTTCCTTAGGCCCATGACCTACACAGTTTCAAGTTCTTTCCCACGTCATCAGTGTCAGATATGGGTTTCATCTCATGGACTAGACCTTAAGTCCAATCAAAAAGTGGTTGGTTGTCCTCACAACACTTGAGCCACTACTGGAGAAGAATATCTTACAGGCAGGCCATTGTTTTATGCTGCAAGATTTGTAGTTTGGTGATATTAATGATCATCTTTCCTCCACTAGCTCCGTGCAGAATTATTTCCAACATTATAAATTCTAGTCAGTAGAGATAAGACTTCTAGATGGGGCCATCTCGTATTCTCCATGTTAGAATGCACATGTCAGCATTATTCTGAGTAATAGAGCCTCTCATTCTAGTTGTGGAGAGAAACCAATAGCAGTGAAATAGCCTGTGGTATTTTGGGGTTCTATGGAACTCTTTTGGCCCTAGACTAAGGCTAGACTAAGGAATATTTAACTTATTCCTGTCACTGGAGATTTTACCTAGGAATTTAAGCTGTCAAGTTTGGCCATTATCTTTCTCATTCATATGGTTACTTCCTTGAGGTTCCTTTCATACCTGTATTTATTGCACAAAGTTTTTATAGTTGTGGGTTTCCGCATGGATTTTCTAACGGCTGTTAGAGTTAGCTGTCCCTCCCTGTATTTGTTCCTTTACCCTGCTCTCCCATTCCTCTGCCCACTTCATCCTCATATTCTACTTCCCCCTTTATTTCTCCACAATACTATGTTCTATTTCTTCTTACTTGGGAATTTTTCTTCTTCTCCCTGGCATCTTGTTAAATACCTAAACTCTGTGGTTGTTGGATCATGGCACGCATATCAAAAGTTTAAAAGCTAATATCCACATATAAAAGAAAACATGCAATATTTGTCTTTATGGATCTTGGTTGCCTCACTCAGGGATATTGTTTCTAGCTCCATCCATTTATCTCTATATTTCAATTTTCTTAGCAGTTGAATAATATTCTATTATACAAACTGGCTACATTTTTATTATCCATTCGACAGTTGGTGTATATTTAGGCTGTTTTCAACTTCTGGGTATTATGAATAAGGTAGAAATTAACATGGATAAGCAAGAAGTCCTATAATAATAAGTAGAGTTCTTTAAGGATATGTCTAAGAGCGGTATAGATGAATATGAATATAGATTAGATCAACATTCTGTGTGGCTGCATGTAGAAGAATTAAACAGGTTCATATATACCAGCCTATATAGAGCTCAACTCCAAATGGATCAAAGACCTGATCATATGACAAGATACCTTGAGTCTGACGACAGAAGGAAAAGTAAGGAACAGACTTGAACTTTTTGACCCAGAAAATGACATTCTAAAGATGACACCAATATCACAGACCCTAAGAACAACAATTAATAAATGGGAAACTGTAAAACTTCATGAATCTATAAAACTTCTTTGTAGCAAAGAAAATCATCATTCAAGAAAAGTGGAACCCTACATAATGGAAAGATATTTACAAATTATATATTTTGTAGGGAATTGGTGTCTAGAATGCATGAAAAATTTTTAAAAATCTATTAAAAAAACAAATAACCCAATTTAAAAATAAGGTACAGAACTAAAGATAGAATTATCAAAATATGAAACAAAAATGGCTGGGGAACACTTAAAGGAATGTTTAACACCCTTAAGTCATCAAGGAAATACAAGTTAAAATTACTATGTGATTTTATCATATTTCAATCAAAGTGGCTAAGATTTTTTTTAAAAAGATAGCACATTGTGGCAGGTATGTGGGGAAAGAAGAGCAATTCATTGCCAGAGGGATTGCAAACTTCTAAGCCAATATAGAAATCAGTATAGAGAGCCTTAGAACTTAGTACTGGGACACAATTGCAAATTTACACTTTATTTTCCAATAGTGCTTTGAGGATATGGTTATATGATGTTCAGATTTCCTTTTTCTACATAAAAAAATCTGGAGAGTCAGACTTCTTTGTTAGTGATTTGCTTTCTTCCCTATTTGCTTGTAAGAATTCCCTTGAATTTGATATCCTTCAGCATCACACTTATGTATCTTGGGATTTATGCATAGGAGGATGTTATGATTTAAAGAATATGCATTTACTCCCTTCCCAGGTTCTTAGTGTATTGTTTCTGATGCGTCTTACAAAGCAGGCATGGCTTCTTGCGTGTATGCCTGTCGTAACTGTCTGCAAACACTACGAGGACAGCAACTTTTGTTCTCTTAGTCACTGTTGGTTTCTAGTGTCCATATGATACCTGGACTTCAACACAAAATTTAACATTTGTTTATGGCAGAGTTTCTCTTTCCCTACACAATAGGGACAGAGGGGACAGAGAATATAGAGAAATATCACTTACTTCTAAGTATAGGTGAACAGGTTATAATGTATTGAAGAATGGTGTACAACGTTAGACGAGGCAGTTAGTTAGGCAGAGATAGGCAAATAACTGGAGCTCAGTTGTCTACAGTATCTAGACTACTCCATTAGTTTGGGGCATTAGAAGGATATTTTCTCATAAAAAACAAACAAACAAACAAACAAAAGACCCAGCACCACCACCACCAACAACAACAAGCAAATAAACAAACAAAATACCAAGGTAGATAATATTTGAGAAATGATGTGGGATGTTATCCACCAGACTCTGTATATACATGTACACAGTTGTATTCATAATATACACTTGCACACAAAGAAAACTGTAAAAATTAAGTCTTAGAAGAAAGAGCTTAGTTGTATAAATGAATGGGTTTTCAGTGTGTGCTTGCTCTTTTCTGCTAGAGCAAGCAAATAAAAATCATGGAAACAAAAAAAGTAGACAATGTTGACAAAGGTTGATGAGGATTTAAGAATTAACTTGGTGATCGAACACTTGCTTGGCATACTTGAGGTCCTGGATTCTATGCCAGCACTACAAAAACAAACAAAACAACAGAAGCCTCTACAAGACATACCGTAGGCATTTGAATTTCATCAAGGTGTTTGCATAGCAATAGAGAAGAAATTATACCATTATGAACAGCTGCTATCATTGACTGAGTATCAGCATGGGTAAAATTAATTTGAATTCTACTTTATGCCATATACACAAAAAATAACAATGTAGCAAAATTTTAATACATCTATAATACATCAAATAATAAAATTACTAGAAGATAACACAACTAACTCTATTTCAGAATTTAAATTGGGAGATAATCTTCTTAAATAGGATATAAAATATCTTAATTAGAATGAACTGATAAATTAGATTACAATTAAATTAAAACACTTTGCATTTTATTGTTTATATATGTATATATATATGTGAGCTTTTAAAATACATATTAGGCACACCCTGCATTATGAGAGTAAATTTATAACACTTATAAATGAATGGCTTATCATAGCATACTTACCAAAATGGCTATAATTAAAAGTATTGTCCAGAAATTATAGCACAGGTGCACAGCAGAGTAACCTCAGGCAGCTGCATGACAGAGTCTCCAATGAGTCATTATACCAACACACTATGAGCTAACACTCCAACTTCCAGGTACATATTGAACAGAGTTTCAGTGTTGGTCATCCAAAGACATTTGCAAACTCATCTGGAAGTGATATGACTAGCAATGACAATAAAAGAATGCCGTTCTGTGGCACATTCCTAGAATTCAGTGTTAAAATATGTGTGCTACAATGCCATTGGCTAACATATAGGAAAGTGTCACACAATGTTGAATAAAAATGACAAGAAAGGAGATATTCACATTATGTAAACTCTATGCAGTTCAAAAATAATTAAAATTGTTTATGAATTTATATTATATAAACTACAAAAGAGTATAGACATAATCATTTTGGCAGGGGGAGAGCCCAAAGACAGACATGTTGTTTTGTTTTCAAGGAAAGAGGCAATTAGCAACCAGCCCTCTATTTGCAGACCTGTGCATTGGTTATGTAGATATTTGTTATGTAGATATTGAAGATGCTCTATTTTTTTCTGTGCACTTACTACATTTGTACAGTCTATTACAATTTAAATGTGTAGACTGAAAAGTAAGCCAACTGGACATTGGAATACAGTTAATCCTATTAGAAGCGTAGGCCAATGTTGTCAGAACAAAGGCAAGGGTTTTTTTTTCTATTAAAAAAGAACAGGCAAAAAGAATCAATTAAAAAGATACTAGCCAGGCAGTGGTGCCTTTAATCCTAGCACTGGAGAGGAAGAGGTAGGTGGATCTCTATGATTTCCAGGCCAGCCTGGTTCATAAAGTGAGTTCAGGAGAGCCAGGGCTACAGAGATCCTGTTTTGAAAAAACAAAACAAAACAAAAACAAAACAAACAAAAACAAGCATGGTGGCACACATCTAAAATCCAACACCCAGAGGGCTGCAGCAGTAATATCATGAGCTTAAGTTGTACTCATAACTTAAAAAAAAAATATATATATAGTGTAAAACTGTGAAAATTACACAATATTACCAGTTTAGGAAGCAGAAAAAAAATTCAGATTTAGTCACATTTTCTACCATGTAACAATGATTGAAATTGTGGAAAAAATTTTAAATTCCAATTGTTTTCTTTCATTCTCCTCCCCCCCCCCCCACATTTTTGTTTTTCTTTTTTTCCCTTTCCCTTCATCCTCTCCTATTCTTTCTTTTTCCCTCTGTCATTCTCTGTCCTCTTTTCATCCCTCTCCTTTTCCCTCACTCCTCCCCTCCTTCTTCCTGGCCCTCTCTTTTTTTACAGTGCAAAAGTGATTTGTTTTCCTGGGAAAATAAAAAGAGAAGAACTCCACAGGCAGC
Organism: Acomys minous; assembly: GCF_964271855.1. NCBI lineage: Eukaryota > Metazoa > Chordata > Mammalia > Rodentia > Muridae > Acomys > Acomys minous. The sequence goes on from NC_140487.1 coordinate 34,082,105, forward strand.
TGAAAAAGATGAAGACTTTAAACTCTGACATTAGGGCCTCCTGCAACGTGGAGATTTGTTGTTCTGTTCCCAGATGGACTTTGCTCGCCAGGTTCCGTGTCGGGCTTTTGAGACAAGGTTTCTTCCCCAAGCCTGCTGCTCTGCTGGCTTCTGATAAGCAATTTCCCATTTCAAATACTCATCATTCCTCTTCTATTTCATCAGAAGTCTCTACAAGTCTTAACAAATTGTTCTTACTAATCACAGATGCTGAGGTATTCCCAATCTTCCAGGACTTTGATTAATAAAAAATTTCTGTCTTCAGAGAACACATCAGACCTTTCAATACTTGTCTCTAGTTGTCTATTTTAGGCCTCAGGATGCCTGGAATACAGATCCTACTTTTTTTTTCTGTTACATATTTTAAGATTCATGTCATCTGGAAAGACATCACTTCCACTTGGTCATGTCGTATTCCTGTCTTTTTGTTTAATAGCAGCCTCCTTTCTGCCTCATCTTGACTCCGTCCTAGCAGAGCTTGCTGTTTGTTGCCTGGTGAGCCTTAAACTCATTGGGTCATGCTGTCTGAACACAGCTCTGTTCTCAGTTTTTTCGTATTTGGTCATGGAAAAATAATATAGATGTACCATAAAGTTGCACATATAGACAGAACAAAAAAATTCATACATGTCAAATGCAGGAGTTGATAGGTTTTGGAAACTTTTAAAATTCACTCTTCATTTATTTTCTAGCATATATATATGTAGAGGCATCCTATATGATTGGAAATATGAAAATGCCATTATCAAAAAATATGAAAATAAAATGTTTTTAATGACTCTGAAGTTTGAAAGAATATGATTCTGAGATGTTTCTGAGTGACAATCACTTAGCAACTTTGCCTCCGGCCATGCTTTATGATTGCCTGGTCTTGCTAACCTGACTCAAAGACTTGGTTAATATGAAGAGACAAGAGTCTGAATTCAGTTAGGACCCTTTCTCATCTGAACTGGAAGAACTTAAGAAACCTTCCTCCTCTGACTGATTTATCAAATGATCTCTATTTCTTAGCTTCCAGGATTTCCAATAAGCCAGAAAGAATTATTTGTGCTTGCATAGAAAAAAATCAAAATGACTGAATCTTCAGCCTGTCTCTTCTCTAAATGTGATATGGATTTTAAAAAAAATTATAAAAGATTATTTCTTAGGCAAGTGCAATTTTCATCTAAAAGAGACACTGTTTTTTAAAAAAAAAAATTGAAAGCAGACACTTTGAACAAGAGCTCCAGCCAGGAGCAAAGCTCTGAGTGTCCAGACTGTGTCTGTGTTGGTGTGTTCCCATAACCTAACGTGACTGGAGTCATTTGACTGTACAACTACAGCAAGTCCAAAACAGCAACAAGAGCAACAAAACCTTCTAAGTTTGTACTCAAATGCACACACACACACACACACACACAGAGAGAGAGAGAGAGAGAGAGAGAGAGAGAGAGAGAGAGAGAGAGAGAGAGAGAATTTGGGTAATTTTAGTGTCCAAAATTAAGTGAGGCACAAGCTAAAGAAATGAAAGCTTGTAGTGTTTTAACTATCAAATGCACATATTTTAGTCATTTTCTCTGATAAGTTTTTAAAATAACACCATTTCTATGGTTTGGAAGGAGTTTATGGTTATTACCACACCATGAGCACATGTACTATTATAGCTGTGCAGACCATTACAGCAGCCACTTTACAATGTGTACGTATATCACTATAGCCAGCTCTGTTGTATCGTGCATTTGCTATTAGGTTCAAGTCCGACAGCTCCTTTAGTTTCTTAAATCATCCATTTTTGTAGATCACATTTTGTGGATTTTCCTAATAATAATGTATACTCCATGATGTATTATTTCCTGTAACTGATCTACAATTGGAAATTTTAACAATGACTCCAGCAAGAATTGAGTCTTGGGGACAGTCCATTAAGAGAATCTATTCCAGGAAGTCAGCTGACCAAGACTCCCAGACAGCTTTGCAGCCTAACCATGAATATTATATCTCAGACTCTGGGAGAGCTGTCTTAACTGGGCATCATGTTCATATTCATAAAATAAATAAATAAATAATGACAGCAGGGAGGAAATTACTTGTTTTCCTTAAGTATGTAAATCAAAAATCACACTCATTGTTTCCTGTTTGGACAGGAAGTGCTCCTGCCGTCACACCTACTTATAACCATAACGTTAGAGTCTGCAGTTTTGTGCCTGCCATAGTTCAGTTTATGGTTCTGTCACACACTACCTCAGAGCTGATTACTTACACAAAACAAATGTTTATTTAGCTGGTCATCCTGCAAGTTTGGGAGTCCAAAAACATGTCACAAGCATCTACGTGGCACCTGGTCCAGGACTTTTTGCTGAATCATGTCATGGTAGTATTCATCACACAGGGAGACAGATCAAATGTCTCTCTTTTCTCTTGTAAAAGGACTGATACCACCATACACCCACTGACACCCACTGACACCCACTGACATGCCACATTTAAACTTAATTAACTTCTCAAAATCTTGTCTCACTCTGTATTTTAGGGATTAAATTTCCAGCAATTAAATTTGAGGAGTGTACATTTGAACTGCAGTAGTATCTCTGGGCCTAAAATTTCTATTCCTTTAGTACATGGTAAGAGCTAATATTGCCAGATATTAATACATTGCAGACTCATCTATGTACATATTTATAATAATCTCTTATACTTATATATTTCTGTTTATCTGTACTTATGATTCTTTGGGTGAAGAAGATACAAAGTTATAACTACAAACACTGGGAACAATAAATACTTCTTTATCAGGTTGTGACACTGAAAGAGAATTTAATGTTATTAGTTGTCATTTCCAAAACCCTTTAAGCAGAGACTCTTCTCTCACACCCAAGAGACATTCACTTCCATTTAGCAAAAACTTTGTAGAAATAAAAACATTTATTTAAAAAGTTCTTAGATCTTCCTTTTTTGTTTACTTTTGATGAGCAGTGACATGTACTTCATGCCCTCTGTTCACCTGTGTCTTAAAGCTGGATATCTGAAACAGAAGTTTCTTTTTACTCGAGCCATAAAACAGAATGCTTTAATTGCAGTTTTTGCAGAGAGGGCACATATATTAGTAAACATGAATTGATGATTGCTTTACATAATATCTAATGACTTAATTAATACAACATAATATTTTATTTGTATAACCCATTATGCTTACTGAACTAAAATATAAATGCAAATTAAACTACATATAATTTTATTATTGTTTAAGAACTACTATTAATTTGAGAAATCTTTAATTCAGCTTCTTATTACTCTGGGATAGAGTCTTACATTTCAGAAGGTATATGAAGTAGATCTTCACAAAAAGTAGAACAGGACATAATTCTCCAGTCTGAGAACAGAGCCTTCATTTGATGTCCCTGAGTTCATGATTTACAAAGTGGCTGGCACCATAACCAACTTGTCATAACAAGGTCACGCTATCTGTTTAAACAATGACAGTTACTAATAGAGACAGGTGGAATAGTGAGTCATCTCCACAAAACTGGGAAATGTTCATGATTTATGCATCCAAATGCCAAATGTGTGACACAGTAACAGAACTGTAAAGTTTAAGTGTGTCTTTCAACAACCTACTCTCAGAGGTGCTTTTAGGCATTTCTTCATGAGTGTCACATCACAGTCCCCTTGACATCCATGTGTGAAGTACTTCTGGATCAAATATCTTTTTCAGTTTGACCATTTAATTTTGCACATCTTTAACTGTTCTTACACCCTCAAAATAATCCTTCCTCTCTGTCTTTGCTCTCACATAAAGCTTTTATTTCCTCCACACAAGGCTAGAATTCCAAGTTTCTGCATGCCAAAAATTTACAAATATATTCACAGGAACATCCCTAGCTTGAATATAACATGAATGTTTTAGAAATGGAGTGACACAGAAGGCCATGAGAGGAGTTAGAAATGATAGACCAATTCTTTCTTCAGCAAATTTAAGCTGCATAAAACTGATATTAAACATAAAAACTCTATATAATTTGTTATCTTAAAAATTAGACTATTTTTACTGAATACAACAGTTATAAAGTCTCCATATTTAAAGTTATAGGAAAGCATTTGTATTTTTATCTGAATTTCATTTAGTTATCACAGCTATTAGCAAAATAAATGGCACCAGAATAAAGCAACATGAAATATTTTTCCGTGGTATCCCTTATTACTCGACCGTTAATTGATAAAATATAATTTATAGAGAATAATATTTCATGCCAGATTTCCCTTTAAGGTTCCCATTTATTTTTGGAGTAGAAAAATGATATGTCATAGCATTTTCACTTTCTTTAGCCAAAATGAAATACCTGAGATAATACTTGTGAAGAGCAAAGTACTAAGTTGCCTCATCATTTTGGGTCCATGATAAATTGGCCCCTTTGCTTTGGGCCCATGGGAAGATAGAATCCCATAAAAGGGGCATATAAGGGAGCCAAGAAGAAAAACTAAAGAATTACAGCCCCATAATTACTTATTGGGGTATACCTTGAATAACATTGTGTATTAGTTTTGCAATCCAGACTGATTTGGGGGATGCCTCAGACTAGTGACCTTAATACTATATGTGTCTGTGGGACAGTTTTAAAGGTGATTGCCATATGGGAGAGTAACTGAAGGGGAAATGCACTCTGGATATTGGTGATATCCTCCATTAAGCTAGAACCTGGATGAAAAAGGTTGGATGAATAGAAGACCAGTGCATCCAAAAGCTATATGAGTTTGAGACAAGTGTGTCTACTATTGCTACCATTGGGTACTCAATGCTGTCTGTCTTCCACTGCTGTCACTGCCCATGGCCATTGAGTACCAGTTTCTGTGTATGCTAATACAATAACTCTCCTCTATCATAGATGTCATATCATATGGTAATTATATCTTTTCTATTTCACTAGAAAAATCTGGCATAACAAATCTAAAAATATCCCACTACCAGTTTTATTATCTTATAATTCATTACCACATTACCACACTAGGTTCGAGCCTTAGACACATGGACCTTTGAGGACTGTAAAGATGCACTTAAAGTAGCCACTTCATGGTAAACATACTTAGTATATTATGCTTATCAATTTTCACATTATGTGATGATCAGATGACATCTTTAATCTGCCTTATGTGCCCTGGACCTCTGACATATCAGAGCAGAAGCTATCAGATCATACCACTTCCACTGGATAAATCATACACTGTTATATTTAAAACATTTTGATGGTCTGTTATTTTTAAATAATCTGAATGCTTTGTGTACTTTCTGTTTTTGAATTCTCAGACACATTACCTTGAACTCAGTTTTTTTTTGTAATCTTGATTTTTTAAAGAACTGTCTTATTGTTATAAGCATACAAGATACAAGATATACTTATGTATATCTTCATTATTGCCTTATGCTCTTATATCCTTTCCCTACAGCCTCCAAACCATGATTTCATTTTTGCTGCAGTCTTGATGTAGTTTTTTAGGCAAGTTGCTAGAACAAACAGGATAAGACAAACATAAAACTGTCACTGGGTGTGATATTCAAGGCTGCATACTATCGAGTGATCATCTACACGCTCAATCACCCAGAGCTTGAGACATAAACTGAAGATGCTTTGATTTCTTCCTCATCCTCATAAATGTCAGAAAATGAGGAGAAAGTGAGTTATATTTATATAAAAAAATAATAAGTGATACCTTGGCATTGCTTCAGAATAAGTTAATCATAAAAATTAAAAATATTAAAAATGTTTTGCATCAACTTAAAGACCCTAAAGTTTTCTACACTATGCTACACAAAAGCATTAAATAACTTTGAATTGATAGTCTAGAAAACTATCATTGAAAACATGTGGATAACTGACCAGAGAGAGAGAATGAGAGATAGAGAGAGAGAAAGAGAGAGAGAGAGAGAGAGAGAGAGAGAGAGAGAGAGAGAGAGAGAGAGAGAGCCTCTGGACCTCTCCTGGGCCTTTCAGAACCCCAAAGTACAATGGGAACACTCCTCCAACAAGGCCACTCCTAACTTTTCAAATAATGCCACTCCCTAGGCATTCAAATATATGAGCGTATGGGGGGCCATTTTTAGTCCATCACCAATTTCTCTTTTCTCAAAAATAAAAAAATAATGTTCCTCACTTAATAAGTATGAGGATGCTCAATTTACATAACTAATTGCATATGTTATACCAAGAATGATTAGATTGAATTCACTTTGCTTTCTTAGTCATCAATTCAGGTTTTTTGTTTGTTTTGTTTTGTGGCAGGCTGTCTGGCAACAAATTTGTCTCCTTTTCAAGATTCACAGATCTGCATACTGCGTGCTCAATGGTAATGTTGGCTGATTAGTTATAAGCATAGTCATATTCAGGTTACCAACACTCCCTTGTATTGGAATAGAAATAGAATTTGGGGACGAGGAGTTGGATGTCCTCCAAGACTTTGCAAGGTCAAATATTTTAGATTTTTTGCTGTTGACTGTCAATGTCTGCTCTTTCTGTACACACAGAGAGGAGAACTGTAGTTCTGAGTGGCATGAGACAAGTTTAAAGGATGAGCTAGCTCCTAACAGAGCTTTCTATATCAAATCTAAGATGCTCACAGTATCAATCAGATTAAAGGCATGCATGGGGCATCACTAATTCAGTTTCATGGATAATTCACTGGCTTTTAATTTATTTTCTTCATAGAATACAGATTATGCTTTTAATTCCATGGAAATTATATGAATATATTTACCTTTCATGTTCAGTGTGACATTAAAATGTCTATGACTTTAATAATAAGAAAAGACAATGTGAATTCAGCAGTTCACGGCTAAATTGAAGATAGTTGTCTACCGGTGATGGCCAAGCCCTCATTGTCCTTAGTTAAGGCCAGTAAGAGAATGGGAAAATAATCCCAGGCCTGTGTTCTTGATACCATTGAAAGTCTCTTTGCTCAGTTTCTCTGGATATCCTGTCATGCTATCATGACAATAAAGGAGGAAAAAGTGCGCACCAAGTAAACATTAATTGAACACCAGTTATATGCCAGGCAAGTCAATCCCAAAGACCAAAAAGTAAAGTTGGCCCCAAGTTATGACTATCTATAAAAATCAACACTGTACACTCACAGATTTAAAGACAAGTTCATACTAGTTATTTGGGGCTAAGTCTACATTACCAATTCTCAACTAATGTGGACATGTGCATATAAACATTGCATTCTCTGAAGTACTGCCTCCAGGTAACATGTATTCTAGGATATCTATGATAGGCTATGCCCTGTAGGTTTGCACATTCTCTGGCTTTACACAGGATGAAATATCCTATCAATGTGTTTTTAGAATTTATCCCTTTCATTAAGTGCCAGCTAATACATTTAATTGGCTCTTCAAATTTGGTGTCTAGTTCTGATTTAATCAGCTTTGTCCTTCAAATATAGCATGACATTTACCTATCTGAACAAGCCTGACATGAAACAAATACTCTTCAACTTTCTTTTAGGTCATTTATTGCTCAAACAGAAAAAAAATGTGTCTAATAACTCAATATCTAAATGTCTTGAATTTACCTGCATCTTTCCATTGATATGTCCCAGATCACATTGGTGACCTTAGTGCCTGTACTGAGGCATCCATAGAGTGGCCATTTAGCTAAGACTCAAAACACGGGCACCCTATTGGTCTAGCATCTGAGTGGCAGTAGCACAGTTGTCTTGAGAAGAGATGCTACATCCATTGCAGTAGTAACCACACAGAAGGCATTGGAGTTTGCCAGGCGGTAGGAAGCTAAGAGCTCTGGGGTTTGGGTTGGGCCTTTCTCTCTCTGGCAGCTCTACTGGTTTTTAGATTAAGGATGTGCTTTGAGACAACTTGGCTCTGGAGTCCCGAATAGACATTAGACAGGAATGACATGTGAGTGAGTGAGTGAGTGAGTGAGTGAGTGAGTGAGTGAGTGAGTGAGTGAGTGTAGTACAGCAATACAGCCAGCAGCTGAGGTGGGGAAAATACGGCCCGCTCATAGATCAAGGATTGCAACATGTACAGTGTCAGGAGAGGCAAGGCTCCTTTGCTGAACTGGTTTAGCAATGGCCACTTTTCCTGAGGAGGATATCTGTGTGTGCAGCTGAGTGTTCTTTTGGTCTGAATGGCTGTTAATCACTTCACTGAAAAATATTCTAGTCCTAACTGTGTGGAACAGGCCACTGCTGACCTAGTGGTTCCTACTGCATGGTTGACGCCAATGGTCTTGATTTTCTTCATAACTGTCTCTAGTCTCTTAGGTACGCTGAGATCACAGCAGTCCTTTCTCTTGTGGTTGTCCCGCCAGGGTGATGACGTGGAATGATGAATGCAGATATTTCCCTCTTGGTGTTTCCAAGGTCATCCAAGTTTTTAACATACTGATCCCTCAAAAAATATCAATGATTTACTGTGAGGCAAATGAGGTGTAGGGCAGGAGATACTGGCCTGAAGCAATAGTGAGGTCAAGACGTGTCCAAACTCCCAAAATTTGGTTTGTGACAGGCAAGAGTAAATATCACTCTCTCTCTCTGTTCTGGGCCTTCATGCTCCAATTAACCACTAAATGAAGATCCTAGTAATCACCCCTAATCTAAGCTTCATTCTTTCAATTCCAGCACTTATACACAAGGTGCCTGGTCACCCTGAGGGAAGAAGCAACCTTGGGAGTGAGTGCTGAAGTGCTCATTTAAATATCTGATAGTTATGGGGCCATCCAGAACTTTGAACTCTGACTCATGTTTACAATTAAAACACACTGATTTTGATTTTCAATTTCAAGACTGAATTTGAATATATTAATATAGAATTTTTGACATAGGATGTAAACAAGGTATTATCAATCTTTTATTCCAGTGTATTCATCCATTATCTATATTAACTGTCATATTTTAATGTTTAGCACTAAAATATTGAAGATCTGACATCTGCGTCCTACCACACCATGCATCAATCTAATGAGTTCATTAGTACAAAACACCTAGTGATCATTACATCGATTTGTGTACGCAATATATTTTAAATTTGTCACAGAAGTTTCAGCTTTAATGTCATGATATTTAGAAATGGCCATTTTCTGGAAGCAATGTTGCCATATAGTACCTCATTAAACTGTGAGCCTTATCCAAGGGAATTTCCATTAAAAATATTTTTAGACATTAAGGGCCTTTCAAAATCCTTCATTTTTTTTTCAACAGACTTCTATTCTTTGGTTAAACATTGTCAAATATTTTGATTTACTAAAATATTATATTATAAAATGCTTATTAGCATAACTGAAAACTGAAAAGCATTCCTAAAAACTAATATAATGCAACTGCTAAGGTATTTTTAGTCTATTATTTTTTGTGGATATGTCACTATGTTTTGAAATGGAATACGTCTAAGTAGCAAAGATTATGACTCAGGGGATGAAACACACATTCTATGATGGATCCAGCATGGTTATGCAGGACCCCATGTGGGATATCATGGACTTTCTTCAAATAACACAAAACTGGAGCAAGTTTTACAGTAACTACTCACTTTACCTGATCATAATGTATTCTGTATTCATGGCTGCTATTCTTATACTAGCACAAGGAGGAATCTCACCCACCGCAGCACAGATGCAGCTCACTGTGTTCATGCATAATCCTTACCTTGTTCTCAGAAGCTCTAGCTCCCTAACGGGCTTTTGTTCTTTACGTTTGCAGATCAAGGCACATTCAAAAGCAATGCATCTCATCTCTGTGCACAGACATGGAGCTGAGCCTCCTGGGAAGCCATTCAACTCAAGCATTACTAATCAGTTTTCACAAAATCATTTGGAGGATTTCATTTTTTTCTCTAACAGCCACAAACAGGGAACATAGGCACTGACCACAAATAACAACTTATAGTACAATCCACACTGTAAGACAATATGATTTCCCAACATTAGAAAGTTAAGACTCTTTAAAAGGTCAGAATGTGACTTCTGGAAAAGCAAACAGATCAGTGGTAAAGCCTATGATGTGTTGATGAAGGACAAAGTTGAATAAAAGGATTTGGTTCTGTTCCAATTCAACTATATGTTTGGAAGAGAATATTTCCTGAGGAGGAGTGGACAGCATCTTCAGAAGTCAGCCACACACTCTTCTCTTGTTACGCTAGTGATGGAACAATTTAAACCAGATCACGTCCCCAACATATGTATTTCATATGAATCTCCTCTTCTCTGGAGTTTCCTTTATCCATTCTGCCTCTACAAACCTCTCATGTTCCCCTTGCAGCTTCTATCAATGTCATTTGTTTAATGGTTTACCCTAACCAGTCTTATCCTCTGATAACCCATAGGACATGGTAAAAATGGTTAGATGGCTGAATCAACCTATAACCACATCTTGTATAAATCAGATAAAATGACAGAAGAATGAAATGAGTTAGTGTACACACACACACACACACACACACACACACACACACACACACACATACAAGTTCACACACATGCACAAAGACATGGACACACCAAGACAACTTTTCTATTTGCAATTCAGTTTCATCTTATAAGGTACTCTACATTTTCGGGTTATTTTGTTACTTAAACAAATTCCTCAAATTGTGATCCAATTGGTGGTGGGAAACATGTCACCTCAATTCAGAACACATCAATATTAGCAAGAAATGTATGAAGAATGCTGCAATTTAAAATGTTGAATTACCCACTTCTCATTTAAAATGAATTATTTATTCTTCTCAAATCTCATGATAAGTGTTGATGAGTGGACATCTCTGTTTAATATACTCTCTTTTTCCCCCTCTGGTCAACTTCTGTATCTAAATTGCTATTTCTTTAAATATTATAACTTTAAAAAATAACATAATCTTAAACTAGTTAGTGAAGTGATTTACATGAAATGAACGCAAAACTCTTCTTTTATATCTTCTATTTGCAGTTTCTTTTCTAACTGATGGTGTGTGCAGCACTGAGGTATCTAGGCACTGTGGAGATAATCAATAGCCATCTTCCTCCTTCTTTTCCACTATAGTCCTTCAAGATCATAAATAGGACAGCTCAGCCTCAGAGCTTTATGGTCCCATCTCAGCACAAGAACAATATTTCATTATTTTGTATCTAGAAAATCCTAGGCTGGTCTAAACTAAAAGTCAAGGCCTGTTCAATTATTTCTTCTTTGTTCTTTTCTCAAGGCTAGACGGGGGAGAGAATCTGTTGAGGGGAATGAGTGTGATTAGCTTCTTCCTTTACTTTCATTTCTTCTAGGCTTTATTTATTTGTTTCAGTTATTATATTTGTTTGTCTACCTTCTGCCTTTGTTTTATTTCTTTCTCATCTAAGGAAATAATGAAAAAGAAAAAAAATCATGGAAGAATATATACATGAATCAACACTATAATTAACTCATCAAATTAATGGCTATATTGTTTCCTGAGAAAGCCCTAACAAATAAACTTTTGGTTTGAAAGATCTGACCTAAAAGCTTCTCCTTGAGGACTAGTGTTCACGGTACGAGAAGGTGTCATAAAAGCTTCCAATGGAGAAATTAACTAATAGTCCCAGTTATGATGCTTATGAACCAGAACAATGTCCAGAATGCTATGCTACAACCCTACAAGTGCAATAGTAGCATCCATACTTTGGCAATAAACAACATGTCTTTAATCAGACCTAGAGCTTGCTCAGCAGGAGGGAAATCATGCTTAGGACTGGAATGCTACTCAACTACTTGGTGCCAGTGAAGTCATGTATCTTGGGGGAAACCCACAATCATCACATTACTAAACCAAAATAATGCCTAACTATATTCTAAATATTTGTCCTTATGACATAAATAAGTGTAGTCCTCATCCCTCATCAATGAAACTGCTCTTTGCAACAGATGCTGACCATAACAGAAAATCACAACCAATCAAAACGCAGTTGTGAAGCCTGTTCACAATTAATGCATCTACAAAACAACTTCTGCACCCAAAACTCAGTGATCACTGAGGATGCACAGGACCCTAAGAGCCAGAGAAATAGGAAGTTTGCAGTGCGATTGTGTCTCCTGGAAATGTCATAGAAACTACACAGATAAACTCTCACCAACATGACTGCCTGATTATGGCCTGAAAAAAGCCACACATATAGACATGTTAATGTGGTAAGAGTGCAGAAGACTCCATATTTGACAAAGATCTAGAGACAATGAAGAATATATAGAATAAGAGAAATAGTCATTCTCAGAGAAGAACACACCAATATCAAATAGTCCTCTTTCCTTGTTCTGTCTCTCTCTGTGTGTACAAAACAAAACAAAACAAAACAAAAATCTATGAACATGGAAAGAGATTGGGGGGGGTACATATAAAGGCTTTGGGAAAAGAAATGAAAGAGGGAAATAATGCAATTTTTATAATTAAAAAACCTAATTTAAAGTGTTATCTTAAATTTTGAGAATTTCGTATACGAGTAGTATATTTAAATCATTTCCACCTCTTCTTTTCCTTGTAATTCCTCCTGTGTTTCTCCGTCCCCCTAAAATTAATGACCTATTCTTCTTAATATTATCACCTATAATATATGTACTATACACACATGTCTTTCTACCTCTGTATTGATATGTACATCTGTATCTATAAGCTGCTAATTTGTAACATGTAGACAAAGAGCTTGCTTATTTCCTAGAGAAGGATCAGAGTGTGTGTACAAGACAGTATTCTTAGCCTAAAACTTTACTTATAGATGTTTTCCTCATATTTTCTTGAATTTTTTCTCCCCTCTGTAGCCTAAAAGTATGTGTGCCCTAAAGATGCACGTCCTGCTATGCTCTCCTTCAGGAAGACCTGTGATCTGTAACCTTGATTCTGAATGGTTGGAGCTTTAGTAATCCTAATTGCAGGAAAGGGACACTTTACCAAAAACTCAAGAGAAAATACAAATTAAACTTCCTGATATATGTAAATACAAATTTAATTAATCCTTATCTGAGTAATACACTGGCAGATTTAATATACATGATTTGGGGCTAAAATCTCTCTCTTCCTTTTCAAGTAACTTTATTAGTATTTGAGAGCATTGTGTTTTTCTTTACATAAGCAGATTGTATTGTGTTTTCTATGGCTTTCGCTGGATACATAACTCCTAAGACATTTTCATTTCTCTCATTAATTGAAACTATAACTCATTGTTGCCCATATAATTACATTGTTTAGTAACTTCACCAAATGCCAATTCATTGAAGAGAATTTGGCCAATTAATGTGCCAAATAAACAATCTATAAGATTTCCGTTTTAAAGCTTCAGCATGCTGTTATAAATGACAGAATGACCTTTTGTGTAAAATGTGCAGCATATATTCTTTATCCATTCATTGCCAATTAGAAGTATAGCTGGATTACATTGTCTTGGTTATTGTGAATCATGCTAAAATAAACATGGTGGTGCAGATGTCTCTGATATGTAGATTTCCAATCCTTCACACATATACCTAGAAGTAAGATTGGTGTATATGCAATTCTATGCAAAGTTTCAATTTCTCAATATACTATGTTTATAAATTATGTATTACAACAATTTAAAGAGGTAAGTTGCGTCAGCATTTGTAGATTGCTATTCCATTTTCAGGAACAAGCAATCCTATTCAAATGCACATGTTTCTCTGCCCCTCACATATATATGCCTTCTATACTGTTTTTTTGTTTGTTTGTTTGTTTGTTTTTTGCCTGCCTCTTCATTGTATCCTACCAGGTCTATGATCTAGGTCCCAGTGTGGATGCAAGTCACTGAAGTAGACCTTCCTGAAAATGCTGGTAAGAGTGAGAGCAAAATGTTTTGCTTCACACCTTTAAGCCCAGCACTTGGGAAGCAAAGGTGGCCAGATCCCTGAGTTCAAGGTCAGCCTGGCCTATAAAAGTAATTTCCAGACCAGCTACTTTGTCCATTAAAGGAAATCCAGCATTTAGTTTTTGCTTTCCACTAGACTTTTATTTACAGTAACATATTTCATTTGTTTGTTAGCCATACTACTATGTTTTCTATATTTTACTTCTTGTATTCTTTATCTATTATCCTGAGATGTATTTCTTTACTTGTATGAAATGGAAATTAACTTTTTGACAGCATCACATATCTGCAAACATTTCATCTTCTTTTTTTCTACTAATCTGTGTGGTTATGTTGTTGTTTCTATATCATATACATTTTCATTTTCAAATGAAATATTTTAGATTATATTATATATTTCCTCAGCTTTCCTCATAAATGTGAGCTAGTTAACTGTATACCATTCATCAAAGAGTCTATTTTTCACAGTAATTTGAATGTGGTTTTTTCCTATTTGCTTACTATTATTGGAATACATTTCCCAATATATTATACTATTTTCTAGAACCTGCATTCCTGTCCTTCCATTAGTGTGCTATATATTGCCAGTAGCTTTAACACACATTTTAATGCACTTTTAATATAGAGTAAAATTAGATTTTCTAGAAGCTATTGCTTTCTGAACACATTCTTCTATATGAACTATTAATCACTATAGATCTCTGAGTGATATTTTCATAACTTAGGATAACTATCACTTTCATTAATATTACATAAAAACCACTATTTTACTTCATTTACTCTATCCTTTTCAACACTGCAATAGAAATTTGAAGATGCATTAAATAGTTTGCGAAATTGATTTGCATGTGTTGTGGTTTTTGGAATCTTATGCTAGTGGCACTACATCTTTGTTTTGTTTTGTTTTGTTTTTTCCAACTTCACTGTATTTTCTAACTCATGGTTCTCGTCCTGTGAACAGTAACCCTTTTGGAGTGAATGACTCTCTCACAGGGGTTGTCTAAGATCATTACGTAACACAGATATTTATATCAGGATTCATAACATTAGCAAAATTATGGATATGAAATAGCAAAGAAAATAATTTTATGGTTGGTGGTCACCACAGCATGATGGACTGTATTAAACAGTCACATCATTAGGAAGGTTGAAAGCCACTATTCTAATTAGCTATTTTTAACTGTTGAGCAATAGTTTAATATTAAATAGTTTAAAAATTGAAAAAATATTTTCTCTTAGTTATCTTAATTTCTGCAGAAAAACTTCCAGAGATGACTTAATGAACCTGTTCAAGACCTATGTCTGCTCTGAAAAGTATTCCTTTGTGTGGTATGGAACAGATCATCAAAGCCATGGAACATCCAGGCAACAGTGTGAAGAGAATATTATTATCAACCCAAATTAAACACACTGGATTTCCTGTAGGAAACAGCAGCTGAAGAGCCAAAGAAGAAGAGGGTAATCCGTTGATACAGTCAGCAAATATAAACATAATTTTTAGAATTAAATCAGGCTCTCATGTTTATATAAAACTATTGAGAGATGATGATGTAGATATGAATATTATTCATTTATCAAACTGATTATTCGTTCCTTAATGTGCCCAATGAACATCAAGAACTGTGCTAGCTGTTATGGACAGATCACTGTGGACACAGGAAAAAGCTTTATCTTCACAAAGCTTAATGTTTTAAACTTTTTTAGTAGGATTTTAGGAAATGTAATTTGAACAAGCTTGAGAAAACCAAGGGAATTTACCGAAACTGTGGTGTATTCTCGATTCTGGGAGAAGCATGCAGTAATCTTAGACTAGAAGCGAGGCCTCCATTACTATTAGCTAACACAAAATTTTCATTTCCCGTCACCCATTTCTCTGAGATTTCTGTAGCTTTTGTACACTGTTGCTAAGTGACTTCTGTTTCTTATTACGTATGGCAGAGAACGGGCTTGGAAATCTCCCAGTAGGTATGTGTCGAGGCCTGATTTATGCGGTCACAGTCTTAAAAGTTCCAAAATTAACAAAGAGACTTTGGGATTTTTTTTTAAGCTAGATGGACCATTGGTAGCCAGAGAAAGGGGTACAGAATAGGATCAATGCAGCAACTCTTGCAACACACAGAAGGGTAAACCAGGGAAGGGCCAGCGCCTCAGTTAAAAGGTGCAGACAAGGACTTAAATTGTGTGTGTTGAGGTACTGGTGGGGTGAATCATGGAAGAGGCGACAATTTTATTCAAGGGTATTGTTTAGGAAACAATGCTAACTCTGGTTGTCTTAGCTTTAGAGCAGCTGAGAGCTTCTCTCTGGAAGTCTAATTTCATGTAGGTAAAAATTATTTCTAGTGAATCAAAAAAAAAAATTTGCTCCGATAGACCATGAATTAATTCTTCTCTAAGATAGTGATTCTTTGTTTGTTTGGTTGGTTTTTGTTTCTTTGTTTTTCTTTTGTTTTGTTTTTATTTATTTTTTTGAGATATGGTTTCTCTTTGTAACCTTGACTCTCCCGGACTTGCTTTGTAAACCAGGCTGGCCTCAAACTCACAGAGATCCTCCTGCCTCAGCCTCCCTGAGTGCTGGGATTATAGTCATGTACCATCATACCTGATTTAGGACAGTGCTTCTTATATTGTTATGTATATATAACTTCCTGGGGAAATTTTTCAAAATTTCTCATTGTTTTTTGTAAGATTAGATGATGACTATATAGCCATGAGAGGTCAGAAGGACGGAGTCAACATGAAGACAAAGTTGGAGCAGGAGCAGCCAGAGTGAGACTAACTGGCAGGGAACAGGGCACGTGGCCTAGGGTGTAGGCCAGACAAACATAGATGGATTAGAATAGATGACTATTTGCCTAGCTAGGGGCTTAAAGCTTATTAATAATTGAATAGGTCTCCATATAATTATTTTAGAGATAGAACAGGCATATAAAAACAATACTATTATTTTTACACATGGACTGTAATTTTCCTTTAAATATCCAGCTGAATTACTGAGAATATAAAGCTAATTTGATATGACAGGCTTAAATACGTATGCATATATGTATGGACTTACATTCAATGGCCAATACTTAACAATAGTGTTTTCTTAATAGAAGTTAACTTTATAAAATAAAGCTCGTAGTGGATTAATAAATGATTTAAATTCTATTAAGCTAACAAACCAAAACTAATTTATAGTTTAAATCTAATGTAATAGGCTATGTTCCCAGGAAAGAGAATAATAGATTTGAAGCTCAAGATTTATAAGCTTGGTTTTATTGGAAAACACTTCCAGAAAAATACAAGTCTCTCTCTCTCTCTCTCTCTCTCTCTCTCTCTCTCTCTCTCTCTCTCTCTCTCTCTCTGTGTGTGTGTGTGTGTGTGTGTGTGTGTGTGTGTGTGTAAAAGCTTAGAGAAAGCAGCTGAAAAAACATAAGAATAATATCAGTGGAATACAACACAAATTTTTGCTTTAAAAGTATTAGTGTACATTCGATTCTATAGAATATATCACTGCATGAATTCAACAAATAATTTCTACATGAAAACTTTCTATGGGGTTTTTGTGGCATCTTCCTAATTTTGTAATATTGCCTATTTATTTATTCTCTCATATCTCCTCACAATTGCAGTTCCTTTTCCTCTCCTCCCAGTCCCTCCCCCTCCATCTTTCCTCTACCCCAACCCACTCCTCATCTATTTCCCTTAAGCAAAGGCAGCCCTTTCACAAATATCAACCAAACGTAGCATATTAAGTTGCAACGAGACTAGACACATCCTGTTATAGTTAGGCTGGAAAAGGCAACCTAGTGTGAGGGAAAAGGTCCCAAAAGCAAGCAACAAAGTCAGAAACAGTCCACCTCCCATTATTAGGAGTCCAA
Organism: Acomys minous; assembly: GCF_964271855.1. Taxonomy (NCBI): domain Eukaryota; kingdom Metazoa; phylum Chordata; class Mammalia; order Rodentia; family Muridae; genus Acomys; species Acomys minous. The sequence goes on from NC_140487.1 coordinate 34,099,803, forward strand.
CATGAAGATCAAGCTACACAACTGTATCATATACGCAGAGCACCTAGGTTGGTCCCATGAAGGCTCGCTGGGTGTCAGTTCGGTCTCTGCAAGCCCCTGTAAGCCCAGGTTAGGTAATTCTGTGCTTATTCTTGTGGTATCCTTAATGCCTCTGGCCTGTACAATCCTTCCTCTCCCTCTTCTGGAGGATTCTCTGAGTTTTCCCTAATATTTAACTGATCTCTGTACCTGTTCTTGGCCCTTCCTTGTTATTTAGCCTCACTGTGTCTCTGTATTGTAGCAGGGATTATTCTTTACTTTATAGCTAATATCTTCTTATAAGTGAATTTATGCCATATTTGTCTTTACGGGTCTGGTTTGCCTCACTCAGGATGATTTTTTTTTACAGTTCTATCAACTTGCCTACAAATTGCATGATGTTATTTTTGATAGCTTGGTAATATTCTGTTGTGTAAATATACCACATTTTCTAAATCATTTTGTTGTTGTTGTTGTTGTTGAAGGTCATCAAGGCTGTTTACAGTTTCTGGTTATTTGGAATGAAGCCTACAAGCATAGTTAAGCAACTGTCCTTGTGGTATGGTGGAGGGTCCTTTAAGTATGTGTCAAAGAGTAACATAGCTGGATCTTGAATTCAGATTGATTCCTATCTTTCTGATGACATGACACATTGATTTCCCTAGTGGTTGTAGAAGTTTGAATTTCTGCCACCAAAGGAGTGCTTCCCTTGCTTTATGTCTTTGCCAGCATGAACTGTCCCTTGAGTTTCTGATCTTGGCCTTTCTAATGTATGTAAGGTGGAATCTCAGAGTCATTTTGATTTGTATTTCCTTGATGGCTAAGACTGTTGAAGATTTTTTTTTAAATTTTCCCTTCCATGTATTTAATTATTTATTTATTTAATCACTTTATAGCCTGATCTTAACTCCCTTGCTTCTTTCCTCCCAGTCCCACCCACACATCCTATTTCTCATATTCCTCCCTCTACTGCCTCCCAGAGAGGGAGAGCCCCGGATTGGTTCTAATCCACTCTGGTCTCTCAAGTCACTGAACGACTAAGCACTTCCTCTCTCCCCATGGAGTGACAAGGCAGCCAAGGAAGGGAAGGTGACCCAATGGTAGGTAGCTGATTCAGAGATAGCATCTACTCATATTGTTAGAGGACCTACGTGTTGTCTGAGCTGCACATTTGCTATATGTGTAAAGGGGGTCTAGGTTCAATCTATATAAATTCTTCGGTTGGTCATTCAATCACTGTGAACTCCGGTGGGACCAGGTTAGATTATTCTGTAGGTCTGCTTGTGGTGTCCTTAAACCCTCACGTTCCCTCTATCCTTCCTCTCACTTTTCCACAGCACTCCCTGAGCTCAGCCCATTGTTAAGCCTTGAGTCTTTGCATCTGTCTCCATCAGTTACTGGATGAAGTCTCTCAGAAGACAGTTATGCTAGACTCCTATATGGAAGCATATCAGAGTATCATCAGTAGTGCCAGTGGTAAGTTCTTTCCCATGGGATGGGTCTCAAGCTGGACCAGTCACTGTTTTCCCATTCTCTCATACCTTGCTCCATCTTTGCCCCTACACTTCTTGTAGACAATACACATTTGGATCGAAGGTTTATGTATGGGTTAATGTCCCCTCCCTCTGCTGGAAGTCCCACCTGGCTTCATGAGGTGTCAACATTACACTTCTTTTTTTTTTTTAATTTTAATCAATTGTTATCCCATCACTTGTATCCTCCCATTCCTTCCTCCCTCCTGCTTTTTCCCTATTCCCTTCCCCTAGGTCTATGACCAAGGGGGCCCTCCTCCCCCACTATATGGTCATAGGCTATCAAGTCTCATCTTTGTAGCCTGCTTATTCTTTCTTTGAGTGCCACCAGGCCTCTCCACCAAGGGGAGGTGATCAAATATGGAGCACCAGAGCTCATGTCAAAGTCAGTCCCCACTCTCCACATAACTGTGAACATCAAGCCCCTACTCTGATCTACCCAATGGACACAATATTATATTTCTTAATACCCGTTGCTTGGAGCCTCAGCAAGGATTACCCCGATAGATTCCCAGAAACATTATAGACCAGAATGACAGCCTACAGATTGGGAAAAGATCTTCTCCAACTCTACATCTTATAGAGGGCTACTATCCAAAATATATAAAGAACTCAAGAAATTGAACACCAACAAACCAAATAACCCAATTAAACAATGGAGTAAAGAGCTAAATAGAGAATTCTTAACAGAGGAATCATGAATGGGTGAGAAGCAATTAAAGAAAAGCTCAATGTCCTTACTCATCACAGAAATGATTCTAAGATTCCATCTTATGCCCATTATACCTGTCAGAACAGCCAAAATAAAACACTCAAGTGACAACACATTCCAGTGAAGATGCTGAGCAAAGAGAAGATTCCTCCATTTCTGTTGGTGGTACACACGTGTACAACCACTGTGGAGATCAATCTAGAAGTTTCTTAGAAAACTGGAAGGAGGGCTGCCTGAAAACCCAGCTCTACCACTTCTGGGCACATACTCAAAAGATGCTTTGCCTTACCACTCTTGCTTAACTATGTTCACTGCAGCTTTATTCATAATAGCTAGAAACTAGAACCCAGATTCCCTGTTGTGCTTAATTTAAAAGTATGGCATAATAAATGTTTGTTATTAATCTAATTATTATTAGGGCAATATTTTATAACCTGCTATCAATCAATGATGACACAGACAGCTGATGTATTTTAGAATAAGCCTTTACCTGGGGCAAGGCAGATATTATTAACCTTTTAAACTAACTTTACCTACCAGCTCCATCTCAGGGTACCTCTCATCCATGATCCCAAAACATTGTTAAATTGTTAATGTTCTCCATCTCTTTCCATGAAGAACTTCAGAGTTCCTCCTCTGAGCCCATGTGGCTTTTTTCCTATCCCATGCTGATTCTCCTCCTCCCTCCTCTGCCCTGTCTGCTCTCTCTCTCTCTCTCTCTCTCTCTCTCTCTCTCTCTCTCTCTCTCTCTCTCTCTCTCAAGATACTCTCTGCCCGAAGTCTGCGAACCTTCACTCTGCTGCTTCCATATGCCTTGCCTAGGTGCATTTATTCAGCTAATCAGGTAGGTGAGATTCAGGGCAATAACTAGACCTTGTGAGCCAGTAATTAACATCAGAATACATCAAACCAACCTCTAACAACTCCCCTCAACTAAACAATGGATAAAGAAACCATTTACACAATGGTATACTACCCAGCTATTAAAAACAAAGAAATCCTGAAATGTGCAGGCAAATGCATGGAAGCAGAAAAGATCATCCGGAGTGAGACAACTCAGACACAGAAGGATGCATATAGTATGAACTCACTTATAAGCCGATATTAGCCATATAGTACAGGATAAAATAAAACAACCCATAGATCTAAGGAGAGCCCAAGGGAAGATGCTTGAATGTCACTCAGAACAGGAAATATAATGGATATCCAAATTATTTGGAGAAAGGAATCCTGGTGGGAGTTGGGGTGAGGAGGATAGCAGGAGTGGGGATCAGGTGAGTGGAGGGAGAACTGGGGAGGGGTTAGAAGAATTGGGAGAGAGAAGAAAAATCAGCAGGCAGGTGCATCTCCAGGCTACAGACACTCCTTAAAAGGCTTCTTGGCCATCCAAGATTATTAAGAAATCTGTGTTTAGATCTGTACCCCATTTATTGTTGTTGTTGTTGTTGTTGTTGTTGTTGTTGTTGTTGTAGAATTGTATATTAGACACTGGAGGGCATCTCTACCCTGGCTAGTTCCCAAATAATTGACACAGAGGTCTCTTGGATTTATAAAAAGCTTTAATGTGCGCTAACTGGCCAATATCCACCCTCTGAACCAGTTTGCTATTTTCCAGCTACATACCCCATGTTACTTACCATAATTTTTCCTGCCTAGGGTGGTTCTGTTCCATCAGGCCAGCCCTCATGACCACTTCCTCATTGTTTTTAATGCCCCATGGCAACTACCTTCTCTCTGGCTCCTCCTCCTCCTTCTCCTCCATCTTCTGTTTTCTCTGTCCCCTCCTCTAGGCCTGGTGATCCCTCTGCCGTTCCAAGCCTGGGAACTTAGGCTCGACCAGCTTCTCTTTTGATCAGTTACAGGCTTCAGCAACTTCATTAACCAATCAGAGAATATTGGGAAGGAAAGTTATACAAAGTCACATCACTTGGTGTACAGGAGAGTGCACTCATCTGGGTGGCAATCATCTTGGGGGCCAGTAAGTAGCATTAGAATACATGAACCAGTCCAAACCCCAACATGTTTCAATGATTTTTAAAATATTAAATAAAAAAGGTTTGAACTTTTCGTTTATTTTTGTAAGTTTTACGTCGTGCACCTCAATCCTACTCATTTCCCATTCCTTCATATCCTACCCTTACAACCTCCTCCCCAAAATAAAATCAAATAAGGTAGAATAAAAAAGTATCTTGTCATGGAAGCTGTAGTGAGTCACAGTGTGTCCCATAGCATACCCTTTTGTCTACATAACTTTAGCCAAATGTTCATTTCAATGAGTCGTGGAGCTGGTTCACAGCCTGTCTTCTGATATACTACTCTGGACTCTCACCGAGACTCCTCTCAGACATGCTGTTGTTGCGCTGCATCATGGAGATTCTTCAGCTTTGAATCTGCAGGAACAACGTTTTTGCAAGCTCCTGCAGGTCCTCGATGGGATAGATATTGGAGTAATAGCTGAGTTGGTCAGCCGGCCAGCCAGCTCTCCTTCACCCACACCACCAGGGGGAGCTCTCCAGAACTGTCCCCCTCTACCTCACCTAATGCTATATTTGCCTTGTTTTCACTTCTCCATATGGAAAAATAAATCTAAATCCCATACTAATAAATATTTCAATAAACAAATTATATAGGATAAGTATCTGAAGACAATTTATAATTTAAGACTTAAAAGCATCATATTCAGTGAATAAATAAAGATGTCTTATCACAAATTAGCTTCAATCACAGGATAAATGCATTCAGTATGACAGACTGTTAATTCCATTCAAATAGTGATCACTCACAAAAAGCTGCGAAATGAAGATTGCACCAGTAAGTTTTTATAACATAACTTTCAAGAGTATACATTTTCCTAGAGTTATTTTCACTGAAATTTGATTTCAAGACAAATTGAAGCTTTCAAATAGCACTACCTGGCCATCTATTAGGCTCTGCCACATAATAGAGCAGTTCAAATGGAAACGAAACGAAGCAGTGATGAAGAGGAAAGGCAAAAATAGTTTCAATTTCACAAGATCTCTGCATTGTCAGAGACAAGATAGTGGCTGTGCATGAGAAGCAACATTTTTAGACTAGAGCCCAAGGAAACCTCAGATCTCTGTTTCAGTGGCAGGAGTGGAAAATATACTGCACAGTAATTCTGAGAACCTGAAAATAATAGAGGGCAGCCCGATATTTTAACATAAGTCTTTTACACTGTTAAAGCTGTTGTTTTTAAATGTGTGGACATGGACATAACTAAATTAACAAACTAATGTCTTGGGAGGATGGGCAGAACTGAAAGCAAAAGAGATTTTAATGATACTCAGCTGAATTCATTTTATATGCATATTTGTGCATTAATAAGGAAAGAAAAACACCAATATGTAACCTGGCTGATTAAAACAGTCATCTGAGTTATAATAAGATCTTAATTCCCAGGACTTTCCAAGAAAGCATCATCAATTATCCAGGGCTACAGAACAAAGTTGTTATCACATTTTAAAGTAAGATATTAACATTTTCCATGAAACATACAGCAAACACAAATCTAGTAATGGGAGCATTTTGTCCTATTTACAGTCAGCAGTGTTCAACTTTAAGGTATCTTATTTCATCTATAGTCAACTTACATTTCCATGACTTTAATCATGCTGAAACAAATAAATGGCAAGTAAATATGGCCACAGGTAACTATTTTAATATAAGACTCTTAGATATATGGGTTCTTATTTTTCTAAGCAAACTCCATCAATTTATTTTAATATTAATAATTAATGAAAAATTTTATCAAATATCTAGGATTTGAGCTTCTTAACTGATCTACATTTTTATTTAATAAGTTAGAGTCAAATTAGATTTTCTAATCACAATAAGTTCATACCTCTCAAATTCCTAGGAAGAGTTATGTATATATTTTATAACTAATATATGTGAAGACTATATATATATATGTATATACACATGGAAAATTATGTATATTTATATGATATAAAATTGCTGAAGAGGTCGGAGGAAAATTCTTAGAATTTTTCCTCAAAAATATATGCATGTGTGCGTGCATGTATGTGTGTGTGGATGTGTATATATGTATGTCTGTATTGCAATCATGAGCCAACAACCAAACTTTTTTTCTGTAATGGGATCTGACTATATAACCCACAATGACAGTGAATTAAAAATCCTCTTACCTCTGGCTCTGGACTACAGTGATTACAAACACATTTCATTATGTTCAGTATAATATTCTCTATATAGACAAGTGACCATGCCTTTAATCAGTTGATATCTATTCACATCCCAATCTATGTTCTTCGGTGTAACTAGTCTTCAATATATGTGGGGTTTAGTGAAGACTCATTTGGAACAGTTTCTGTTCAAACTAGAATCAACCTAAGTACCAGGCATATTCCTTCTACTCGTGTGTGTGTGTGTGTGTGTGTGTGTGTGTGTGTGTGTGTGTGTGTGTTTCTGTGTGTGTTTGTGTATGTGTGTGTGCTGTGTATTTAAAGAACACATATAGAAAAAGTTATGTTCCTTCCTATGAGATTCATCATTAGTTTCTGGCCTCATATGAAGAAATATCTGTTATTTTTATAAAATACCTGAAAAGTTCCTAACTGTATTTCTAATTCAAAATTCAATCAGAGTACTTTATTGTTCTTATATCTGTATTTCTCTTTCTCTAGGTTCCAAATATTTTATGTGTCATTAGTACCTAAAATTGACTTTCTTAACATTCTGATCTGTATATAATGATAACATAACACATAATAGAACAACATAATTACACAATATTATAAAACAAAACATTAATAGTATTTTAAATATTATTCTTAATGTTTCATTCTTTCTACCATTTCTAAAACTTAATCTTTATTCTTATTTAAAATAATATTTATAAAATACATTTTCATCATATTATTTATCTATTCCAAACACCTTCAAGACCCTCCCCACCTCCTTAGCAACCTAATTTTGTGTTCTTTCTTTCACTTTCTCTCTCAAATGAAACTAAACCAAAAAAAAAAAAAAAGAATATCCGAACAATCAAAACCAGTAAGACAAAAGTATCAAAAGAAAACAAAAAATACACAAAAACCCAAAACTTGCTTTGTATTGGCCAGTTACTCTTTTTTTAAATATATTTTATTAATTTATTCATAATACATCTCAATTGTTATCCCATCCCTTGTATCCTCCCATTCCTCCTTCCCATTTTTCCTTTACTCCCCTCCCCTATGACTGTGACTGAGGGGGACCTCCTCTCCTTGTATATGCTCATAGGGTATCAAGTCTCTTCTTGGTAGCCTGATACCCTTCCTCTGAGTGCCACCAGGCCTCTTAAGCATGGGGCATGCTCTGAAGTAAGATTGATATACTCAATGTCAATCCATTAGAGAAAACCAATTTTATAATTCGTACCAAGTGTCAATTTCAAATAGCTTCTTAGCTAGGGTTGGGACTATGTGTCCACTCTCCCTTCTCACTACTGGGATTCTCTCTGGCTTGAGTCTGTGCAGGTGTTGTGCATGCTACTATAGTTTCTTTGAGTTCCTAGGTGCAACAGGCCTGTTGTGGCTGTAAGATGCTGTTTCTTTGGAATCATCAATGGCCTCTGGCTCTTAAATATTTTTCTGTTTCCTCTTCTGCATAGATCTCTGAACTTTGAGAAGAGAGGTTTGGTGACCAAATCCCATTTAGGTCTGAAAAAGCATCTAGTTGTGAGTCTCTGTCTTAATTACCATAAAGTGCAAAAGGAAGCTTTTCATATGAGAGAGGAGAGATGCGCTCATCTGTGGAATAGGAAGTGTTATCAGAAGTCATTATATATCTATGTTCATTTAACAAAATTATAACAGTAATTTTTGTTTATGATCCTGATTTAGGTAGTCTCAAGTTTTGAGCACTTCAGCACTGACGGGTGTAGGTTTCATTTCATGGAGTAGGGCTTAAGTCCAAATGAAAAATTGTTGGCCACTCATACATTTGTGCCACAAATTACTTCTGTTATCTGAAAAAAAAAAAGTGACACTGTATGTAAAATTCTATATATATTGATTCCTTTTACTTTCAAATTTGAAATGATCTTTTGAATTTTTTGTTTCAAATTCTACAATTTACGGGACTTTAAGAGTCCAACCTTTTTTTCATTATGACCTGTTTTGAGGGATGCTAGTGGAGCACAGGTGACATGAAGGAGAAAGGGAAGGAGGGTTAAGTGGGGAGAGCACTGGGATGGTTGGATTGAGAAAGGAGTGAGAGAATGGGATAACAGAAGACCTTTGAAAGGCCATATGGATGTCTGTTGATTCATAAACATTATACACACACACACATACATACACAGACACGCATACATATATACATGCACATACATACATACACACACACAAACACATACTTATATAAAATAATTTAGAGTTTGCCTTTATAGGGGATTGTGATCATTGCAGAAGCCATAGATTGCCAAGCAAAAAGACCAGAACCAGTTATAAGACACTGCTCTTAGACTGATGATGAGAAGTGTCCCAGACATCCTCAAAGCAATCTAGACTATTGCCGATGCTCTTGTTTGCCCAGCAGAACTTGGTGATAAGGCCCCATTACTGAAAACAGCATATGCTCTGGTCATGGGAAATGGAGAAATCAAATTAGTACTGACCAGAAGGTTTTTCTCTCCAGTTTTCTGGAAGGCTGCCATTTAAAAAAATTAGCCAAGAGTCTTAAGCAAATGTTAACCCTGTGACGTGAAATAATGAGGGATGCGGGAAGACATATCCACGGGCATAACAGTGGATGATATTGTGTTTTTCTAAAAAACATGGTAAGCCTACTTTTATTTTTCTGTCTTCCTTTCACAAATATTTTAATTTTATGCTGGTTAAGTGATGAAATATTACAAACTTAATTATTTAAATAAACATAGCTCCCAAAATACCTTAAATAAACCTGTTATACAGAGATTCTTACACACTATTTAAAAACCGTCTCATCCTTATTACTATTTTACAATGCTAATGTATATTATACAGTATCCAAATACAAGGCCAAAATGTGTAAACTTGTATATTTACCTGTTGAGCCAAACAAAATGAGTATGGGAGAAATTGTGAGAAAATGAAGGGAAATTGAAAAGTCATGTAGGACAAGTACTATCAGCAACAGACAAAACCTGCTGCAAGGGATAAACAACCTAAAATGATGGTTGTCATCTCTTTCTTTTTCTTTGCTACCGCATCTGTTTATTACATCTTTTTGGTAAATATCTTGTATTATTGTGGCAGACACTGGGACTGTAACAATCTCTAATCATACCGTACTTAATAATCAGCCATCTATACTGCGTTCAGAAAAATGCATCAGTCACTTCAAGAAGACACTGTGTTAAGGATTTTACATGCCTTTGTCTTTTTGTTGTTGTTGTTGTTGTTGTTTTTGTTTTTTCCTTTTTTTTTTTCCAGACAGGGTTTCTCTGTATAACCTTGGCTGTCCTGGACTCACTTTGTAGATCAGATGGCCTTGAACTCACAGTGATCTGCCTGCCTCTGCCTCCTGAGTCCTGGAATTAAAGGTGTGTGCCACCACACCTGGATAGTTTTGTCTTTTTTTAAAAAATTATTTCCCTTCATCTGATATTATAATATACTTATATCATCTCTCCCTTTCCTTTCTCTCCTCCAAATCTCCCCATATATCTCTTTTTGCTCTCTTTCAGTTGCATGGCTTATTTTTCATTAACTGTTGTTATATAAGAATATGTACATACTATATATGTATATTTCTAAATATAACCTGCTTCCTGTTCAATTAGAATAAATACCCTAGAAAGTAGTTCTTATTATCAAATATTTTGCAAAAGAAAAATCAAAGGTTCACAGCTACTCAATTTATTTTCAGCTTTGTGAGCATAAACATCAGAAAAAAAGGTTAGGGTCAAATATCTATTAATGCTACACATTAAATTTTAGGAGAAAAGCTGTGATATCTCTCCCTGATGCCTAGTCTGATAATTGGGACGACCTTACTTTCTCTGCAGTATTATAAAGAGCTATTGTAGGAAGGAAGTTAGCTGATACAAGGTTCTGAGCTTTCGGAAGAAGATGCTTTTTACTTCTTCCCAATACTGGCACAGAACTGATTTCCCACTACTTCACAGCTGCCCCCATTTCTAGCATTAGAGATACTCTTATTTTTCACTGTTTCATCTGTCTTTTCCTCCCATGGGACTGACATGGCAAATGTGCAGTGATCAAAGCTGTAAGTATTTACCATAAGCTTCATGCTCAGGGAGGACAGGTCCAATGTGATTTCATTTCCAAACTGAGCCGAGTGTCTTGAGAAATTAGCATTCTGCAGGATGTTTAATGCTCAAGGATGAGCAGCCCATGCAGTCTCTGGCTGTGCAGGGGATACTGAGACATACTGCCATCTTAGTTATGTATTTCTCTAAAGCTGACATTTAACAAAAAAAGCTTATTAACAGTAGTTAATTCAGAAGATAATCACTCTCTACAATTTGGCCTAATGATTTTAGCATAGCTTTTGGTGAAAGGTCACTTACTGTCACCCTGAGTAAAAGACAGCAGGAACTTAACACTCTTCTTCATGAATAAGACTATTATCCCGTTAACCTTTTAAATACAACTACACATATTTATTAAAATGAAAAAAAATCTCTTTGTTACAGAGCAATAGAATTTCTATGACTTGTCATTTTAAAAACATAGTAATCTCACTCATATCCACATCAATCCAAAACCAATTTTGGAAATGCATCTCATGTGCCATATGAGTACAAAACAAAAGTTTATTATTAACATATAATTTCAGTGATTTTTTTCAGTAGCAGTAATCACCTTCTAATAAGTGTCTTCTATAATCGCATTTGGTATTAGAAACATAACATATTGAACAGTTCCTTAGTTAATGCAACGATGATTCAATTTAAGTCCACTATTTAATATCCTCTAGTAATGATGCAAATCTCCTGAAGGCTTCTTAAAAATCACCTAGGGAGCCGGGCATGGTGGCGCACGCCTTTAATCCCAGCACTCGGGAGGCAGAGGCAGGCGGATCGCTGTGAGTTTGAGGACAGCCTGGCCTACAAAGAGAGTCCAGGACAGCCAAGGCTACACAGAGAGACCCTGTCTCGAAAAACCAAAAAAAAAAAAAAAAATCACTTAGGTATGTATGCATTCAAAGTAGTAACAAGAGGGGCTGGAGAAACTTTTCAGGGGTTAAAAGCCCATGTATACCTACAAACAGGATATATATATCCACAAAGGTATAAGTGCTATTCCCTTTAAATCATTATTGGCTAGGAACTTTACAAATTATCTGGGAAAATGTAATAGCAATGAACGTCTTCCCTGGAGCCATGTCTTAACCTGCTTTTTGCTGTCTCATGGGTCATTACATATTTTAAACCAGGCATATATTAAACCAAATTGATAGTAGTCACTGCTGTATCTTAATAAAATATTAAACTTGCATTCTACTCAGGTAAAAAGAAATTATGAAAGCTAACAAATAAATAGACAATTTTAGACAACCTTTAGCCCAAATAAATAAAAAAAATTATATAAAAATAGGCAGTTGTCATGGCTACTTTACAAAGAGAGTCAGGGAATCTGACTCAAACAAAAAGACATTTAAATGAAATAGGGAAAGTGTTGCTTAATAAATGGAATGGATGGATCAACTAACTTGGACTATTTTTAAATTTTATTTATCTTTACATATGAATTTATATTATTACACATATATACAATACACTACATGAAGCAAGAAGAACAACAAAGCAATCAGGAATTATAAAAATGTTACTTTGATAGTGATTTGGCTATTTGTATTTGAAAACCTTTAAGAAAACATCTTTCTATTTTGGTTAGTCTAAAATTCTTTTTTTTCCAAGATATATATTTTTTATTAATTTGTTCTTGTTACATCTCAATGGTTATCCCATCCCTTGTATCCTCCCATTCTTCCCTCCCTCCCGTTTTCCCCTTATTCCCCTCCTCTATGACAGTTCCTGAGGGGGATTTCCTCCCCCTGTATATGCTCATAGGGTATCAAATCTCTTCTTGGTAATCTGCTGTCCTCCCTCTGAGTGCCACCAGGTCTCCCCCTCCAGGGAAAATGGTCAAATATGAGGCACCAGAGTATGTGAGAAAGTCGTATCCAACTCTCCACTCTACTGTGGAGAATGTTCTGACCATTGGCTAGATCTGGGTAGGGGTTTAAAGTTTACACCTGTATTGTCCTTGCCTGGTGTCTTAGTTTGAGCGGGATCCCTGGGCCCAAATCTGCCTTTCATAATGTTCTACTTGTAGGTTTAGTCTAAAATTCTTAATGTAAATAAATATTGATCATATCTCATCTCTATCAACTTAAAATTTCTATCTAGACCTAAAAACATCTTAACCCCTGCATAACTAAGCTTAATTGTAAAACTAGACTATCTGGTTCTCAACCCCATCAGAGACTTTAGAAGAAATAAAATTAATTACCTGAATTAACAGGAAGTATAAAATCACCATCTTCTTCAATCATTTTTCTGGGCTTCATGACTGGGTAAGAGCTGAAGGTCATTGCTGGAGGTTTTAAGACTTGTGTGTGACCTTGGAAGTCTAAGAGGCTAACCTTCAATAGGTGACTGATGAGCTAATACTCATTAAGTATTTTTCTGTGAGTTTTCTTGTCAGTAAGTAAACCATGAGTAGCACAAGAAATTAAGAATTTATTTTTCTATATTAAGAAATCAGAGACTAACAGTCAAAATCTCATGGTAAACTTCCTGGTCCTCTGTCTGTTGGAGTCTTCCTGGCCTGCCTTCTGCTATGGTCCATAAGCCTGAGGTACAAGGATTTTATTATAAATGTGTCCAAAGAAATAGAGGCCATGAATTTGAGGGGTAAGGTGACTAGGAATGATGAAAGAAGGAAAGGGAAGGGGGAAGTGAGGTAATTATATTTTAATTTATAAAAGGAGTTTCCATACATTAAGATTTTATTGAACATTTTGAACTATAATACAATTAACATGTATGAATATAAGTGTGTATACACATACATAATATATGATAGATGGTAGATAGATCTATCAATCTTCACTGGACAATTTTACTGAACTGTTCAAGCAAAGGCTAAATTTCAGATTGATGACAGTCTTACTTTTCCTCTTCATTTTTGTTGCAATTCATTCTCTTTACTATACATATTTTTGGATGTCTTAACCACTTTAGCAATATTCTTAGCCACTCTATGACTTATTCTTGAATGTTTGTCCAAGACCAGAGAGCAGGATTCATCACTGTATTCTCCAACAAAACCTTTCTGAAGGGCCATTATTATAATGTTTTTGAGGAGAATGTTTACTAGCATGCTAAAGACTTTGAAAATGAAAGGGCACTATTTATAAAACTGATCAAAAGTATTTCAGCAAAATTGTAACAGGGAAGTGAGCCAATGAGTAGTGAAAGCCATTTCTCAAATATAATAACTTGTGCCTGAAATGCTCCATATAAGAAAATAGCTTCAGTCACATTTTTCAAAGGAGAGTATTGGATACATCACAGAATTCATGATCAGAACAAAGCAGGATTGTACTTAAGACACAAAAACTGTGGAAAATAATAAATTGTGATCAGTAAAAGGCATCTAGTTTAGAGTTTAGAGAAACTTGCACAAGCCAAGTTTCATGAAAAATAATATCATCTTCAAATCAATTCTGAGAAAGTAAGTTCAATTGTAAAGTTAATATAATTGCAAATCACAAGAAAAGATTTTTTAAAATCTTACATAATGTAAAGGCCAATATTAAGAATTGCCTACATATTTTCTGTCAAAGCCTTTGGTGAGTGCAAAGTAACTGAAATGTTACTGGAAAAAGCATATCCACGCACGCATGCATGTGCGCGCGTGCATGCGCACGCACACACACACACAGAAAGAGGAAGAGAACCTGAGAAAATATAAACAAGTAAACTGAAGAATAATAACAGCAACACAAATACAACTGCATAATGGTAAAGCCCAAAGTAAACAAATGAATACATACTTAACCATGTAATATATATATAATTTTATTGAGACAGGGTTTCTCTATGTAGCCTTGGCTGTCCTGGACTCACTTTGTAGACCAGGCTGGCCTCAAACTCACAGAGATCCATCTGCCTCTGCCTCCTGAGTGCTGGGATTAAAGGCATGCACCGCCACAGCCCGGCAACCATGTTTTAGTATAATATAAATTCATTAAAACTATGCTACACTATCATAAAAATTGAAACAATTGCTCCGAGTAAATTTAAGTTAGAATTCACAAAAAGAAGCCAATAGTTTGCATGAGGGATGAACTATTCAGAAATGTCCTTTAATAGTGCATAAACATTTTTAAAATAATAATCAGATTTGATTTTTGGTTATACTTTCTGCCTATAATTGTACTATATATTATATTATTCTATTTCATTTACATGTCCTATTTTACTTCTTAAAACTTGAAGTTAAGGCAAGATCGGTGGCCTAGTAAGGTAAAATCTGTTATCAGGATTTGAAACATGAGATGTCTGATTACAGGATTAACATTATATTCACATGAAACAAATTATCCAGGTAACTTAATATTTAATGTCTATCAGTAAGCAAGCAAATTAACATAGAGATAATTTTACCCTGTCATCTGATGCTTATATATTAGAGAAGATCCACAAATGCATTCTTAAAATTGGTGATGAACCGAACCCATAGGTATCCATGGTCCAGCTGAGTAAAAATAAACAAATAAAGGAGAGGGAAAAAAATGCCCTGAAGCGCTCAGTGATTACCTTTACACCTTAGAAATGCGTGAAAACCTCCCCAGTGTTCTTGCCTCCCACGTGTACTCATGATTTATCCATCTCTTCTAGATAGCCCACAACCCAGAGAATTAAACTTACGGTGTTTTGCAATATAAGATATTAAAAGGGATTGCTACCTTGTTTCCACTTAATAGAAAATGTTATGTACAGGATTTCACTAGATAGCTTGAAGCAAAGGACTGGTTCATTCCTAAGTAAAAACCATATGTATGCATTTGGGTTAGGAATGTGCTTTCGTATTTCTATTTGAATAAAGGTGTGTTCAGTGCTTTTTTTTTTAAAAGAGTTTTAAAACATTTTAATATACGACTTGTCCCCAATTTAATGCTACAATTGTCTATGAAAACATACAGAAAAATTTCAAGACTATATAAAATCAATTCCATTTTTGGTGAAGGCTGTTCTTGTGCCTTAACAATGTAAAGCAATCCAGTATCCTGATGATAAGTATCATGATGAGGTTCAAATGTGGTAGCCTATGTTTTCATAACCACAGTTTGATCCTTTGAAATGCTAACATCAGCGTTTGATTGCTAAATTTTTTAGATGTGACATTGTGACTTAAATAGTTAATTAATTAATTAATCAATATTTTATTGATCTATTATTTCATACAGAGATAGAGAGCAAATAAAAACTTGACTGTTTAAAAGTGACATTGTACTATGAAACTGAAGCATTTAGCACTCATATCAACCCATATTACTACTTGACTTAGTTCAAAAATTAGTTACCATTTCTTGCCTTAGTTTGTTTGCTTGATTTTCTTTGCCATGCTCCAATTTCTAATTCTCTTAAGGCTGAGTAGCACCCTTAAGTAACTGCTGATTTTACTAAGTATTTTCATTTTCTTTTATGACTTGGAAGCAACTGTCTGAAAGTAAATTCCACTTGCTCATTGCAATTCTTATAGTCTTTCTTTGGATCCACTTGTACATGGCATTTCTTTTCAGTTGTTTGTTGATCATTAACTGTTAAGTTCCTCAGACATAAAATAATGAGAGAGAGGGAGAGAGAGAGAGAGGGAGAGGGAGAGAGAGAGAGAGAGAGAGAGAGAGAGAGAGAGAGAGAGAGAGACAGACAGACAGACAGACAGACAGACAGACAGACAGACAGACAGACAGAGACACAGACACAGAGAGAGACAGAGACAAAGAGAGTCAGAGACAGAGGAGAGAGAGAGAGAGAGAGAGAGAGAGAGAGAGAGAGAGAGAGAGACAGAGACAGAGAGAGAGAGAGAGAGAGACAGAGAGAGAGAGGGAGAGAGCGCTTTGATGAGGCACAGAAAGAAATAGTTGCTGATGTTTGGTTTTGCTAGATGAAACCACAATAAATATAATCAATTCGGTATACATTTCAGTATTCTTGGGATCATTTCTACTTTTTTTGTCACAAGTCAAACAAGCCACTTAATCTGTGAGTTTGATATGTGCAATAGTAAAATGAAAGTACGATTATTGATAATATGTGTGTAAATAACTGGTGCTTATAATGCTTGTGAACTTTTAAGAATTTCTTTCTTCGTGACCTACAATGTGAAATCAATACTTTTGACTTGAAGCCATTGTCAAAAGATTGTTGTTTACCATGAACTCCGGTGCCCTCAATTTGATCATTTCCCCTTGGTGCGGAGGCACCGGCAGGCACAGAGAGGAAGGGGAAGCAGGCTAAACACAAGCCACCTGAAAGGCTGTGGTCATATGGTGGGGTATGAGGTCCCCTCCTGTCAGAGATCTAAGTGACGGGAATAGGGTGGAAGAAGGAAAGAGGGTAGGAACGGGAAGATACAAGTGAAGGAAAAACAGTTGGGATGTAATCTGAGTAAATTCTAATAAACTTAAAGAGAACATAAAAAAGATAGCTGTTTATAAAAAGAATAACAAACATCAACTCTGACACTACTCCCAGAAGTGAAATTAACTGGTAAATAGAAGGATCTCTTCCAGGGATTTGGTCAATAACAAAGTTCAAGCAAAGATTATGTCCAACTTCCATAAATGCACTTGACACAGCTTTTCCGAGCTCTGCTACTCATAGCTGAGGTTGTATGTAGGCAATTTTCTTTCTCCTTTATTTCTTTCTATCCTCTAATGAGCTTTTCCAGATCACCACACATACAAGTGGGTGTAAGTTAAAGGTAGGTAAAGAGAAGAAATATTATTTAGAAGACAGAGAAATAAATATTTCCTCATTAAGTCTTTATTGACTTTCTACCTTGTCAAAATACCAAATTCTATTGCTGCTGTGATGGATAAAGTGATCATTAGCCAGGTTACCTCAAGTTTCAGTCATCATTTTCAATATAAATTATGTTTACTAGTTATCAGTCTATACTTCTTAAGACTTAAAAAGTGTTGTGATGGTTGGAAAGAAGGGGAACATGTCTCAGAGATGGGGAATCTCATCTGAATGAACTGAGCCTAACTCACCAAATTACTTTGGACAGATTTCTGAGATTTTGCAACCTTGATTTTCTTATAAGGAATACTATAGACTAGTTAAAATATTTTTCAGTCATATCATCCAAAGCATGTGTCCTATCCAAATATGGGATTGCTTAGGCTGTGCTTTGGAGATTCTTATGACTTAACGGTCAGCGGAGGCCATTATTTGCTTATAATTCTCCTAATTTCCAGAAGTTCCCCCTGTCTTGTCACAATTTACCCTGGAGGGCTTGGATTATTTAGGATTTTTGGTAGATGATTTGGGGTATGCACCCACGGTGCCTTCTTCTGTTCTCAGCAGCAGCCCCTATCCACATATGAGCATTGCGAGCTTCGCTCTTTAGAAGGAAAAAGAGGGAGCATTGGGCACCTTGGAGAGCTCCACAAGTTAGTGTTTGATGCTCAGGATCATAATCCTCTCTTCTGTCCTCTGTGTATGCTAGGTTGGGGATTATCCCACACCTAAGGCAGGAAGATGATGGCTGCAAAGAAGATAAAATGTATCTGGAGTAGATCAACTCAGGGATTCAGCTGGTTATGAAAAGTGGAAAGTATGTACTGGGATATAGCACTCTGTTATTTTGTTTGTTAGTTAGTTTGTTTGTATGCAGCACTCTGAAGATGATCAGACAAGACAGAGCCAAATTGATAATCCTCACCAACAACTGCCTAGCTTTGAGGAAATTTATGCCATGTTGGCTAAAACTGGTATCACCAATACAATGGCAGTAATATTGATTTGGGCCCAGTGTATGAAAAATACTACAGATTGTGCATACTGGCTATCAGTGAACCAGAAGATTCTGATATTGTTAGAAGATGTCAGAGTAGACCAGGAACGTTTTTCTTTAGTAAAACTTTGCCTGAACTCCTTAAAAGAAAGAGAGAGTGAGTGTGTGTGTGTGTGTGTGTGAGAGAGAGAGAGAGAGAGAGAGAGAGAGAGAGAGAGAGAGAGAGAGAAAAGAAGAAGAAGAAGAAGAGGATGAGGATGAGGAGAGAGGAAAGGAAAGAAAAGAAAAGGAAAGGAAAGAAGGCAGCAGAAGTGGAAAGAATTAGTTGGCCTTCACCATCACTCACAAGTGGTTCTGGTCTCAAGCCTTAAGGAAAAAAAACTGAAGTTCTCTTCTTCAGCTTTAAAATTGTCAAGCTGAAGTTCAGTCTTTAAGAATAATACTTGCTCTGATAAAGTTGTGAAACACTACTTTAAGTAAACAGGACAGTTGAAAATCTGACAAGGTTTAGAGCAATTGAGGATAAGAACAATATTCTGACAGAATCAAAAACGCAAGTGAAAACAAGGTAAGAAGTGGCACTGTTTTGCATACTTCCAAGCAAGGAGGTTCTGAGCAAAACTAAATAAACAACCGCATGTCTGAGAGGTTGTTCTGGTTTTGTTAATATCTCTTGAAATTACCTTATCATGGTTTTGGGCTCATTTTCTGATGTCTGATCTTTCAGTATCTGAAGACAAGGTAAGAATACAGTTATCTTTGGAGTAACTTTATTAAAAAAAAACCTCTCACTGAACTTGTTCTATTTTCTAAACCATTGCTCTTCTATAGGCCTTGAAAACCCAAAATTCAATTGAGTAGAAACAGAGTGTTTAAAATTCCGCTCAGTACTGTATTTCACTTCTTTACTTCTCGTAAAGTGTCCTTCCTTCCCCAGCAGTGCCATAATTCACACGAATGCTGATGTGCTTCTATAGTAGCTCCCTATTTCTTCTCATCTCTCAAAATGTTTCAGCAATCTGCTATGCTCTGTAGCTGATGTCAAACATGGTTATGCCAGCTGACTTCATTTACTAAGCACTATTGAAAAGGGTGGGGGGAGCCAAATAAATCTCATATCCACCTACACGTAATTGAAAGTTCTGTGAGGTGTTCAGGGAATGTCTTTCACTTTTCACTTCCTGAGAGTCATCAAGTGCTTTGTATAAAATAACATTCAGGGAAAAGTAGCTTCAAACTTTCAGCACATGGTGCTTGCCCCAGCTGACACCTAGGCACTTGCTTTCTCGAGAAGAAACAGCCACCTATTCCACTAACTTAAGTACTAAGTGCATTCAACATGGATGGCTTTTAGACCACTGCCCCCTGAGGTTTAGTTACATTTTATCTTTAATTCTGC
Source organism: Acomys minous (assembly GCF_964271855.1). NCBI lineage: Eukaryota > Metazoa > Chordata > Mammalia > Rodentia > Muridae > Acomys > Acomys minous. Next base: position 34,119,477 of record NC_140487.1, read on the forward strand.
AGTGGGCGTGTTGTGTTGTCATCTTTTTACCCCTTAAGCTGTCTCTACACTGCCTGAGCCTTCAGTGAGCATTGTAATGGTCCAGACAGCAGCTCATGGCCCTACTCTGCTGTACAGCAGGGTATGTTTATCTGCTGGATCTACCTGTGTATTTAGGCATTAAAACTGGCTAAAAACAGGCTCTGTGGTGCACACCTGTAATCCCAGCATTCCATGGAGGCAGGGAGGCAGAGGCAGCCAGATCTCTTTGTGTCTGGGGTTATCCTGGTCCACAATGTGAGTCAAGTACAGGCAAGGTTACCCAGAGAAACCCTGTGTTGAACCTCCCTACAGGTTAAGAAGTCATTCCAGAATGTTCTTGCAACCTTTCCTCCCATTTCACTCAGTCAGAAAGTATTTATTGTTGCCTTAGGTAAAAACCAAACAACAGAAGTAGAAACATTAATTTTTGAGTCAGAATACAAAGTAACATTTTACTAAGTGAAATAGTCTTTCTTGTTTGTCTCATTTATTTTTCACTAACTCCCAGATCACATTAGGTCACTCTCTTACATTGATATTTCGTCAATGTTAAAGGTCAAAATTAGCCATAGAAACACTTCAACCTAGTGTTGGCCTATGCGCTATCTTTCACACTTGCTGTTGGAGCAGAACCATCATCTGCCCAGCTCCTCATATTCCATACTCCTGCAGTGTTAACACAGGTGAAGTCAGTAGCCTCCATGCCTTGGGTTGTTGCTGCTCTGTTTTCTTTATCAGCCCACATTATCCATTGAAAGAAGAGAAAGACTATGCATTCGACAGATAGGATTCAGTTCCTCTGACTCAGACATCTGCCTATCAGGATGTTATAACCAGGCTGATCTTACCAAGACTCGTGCCCACTCCTTCAAACCCTTCTTTCTCTATGGGGTACTACCTCAACAGGCATAGGGGATTCAGATATGGAAAGATTAACAAAAACTAAAAGAAATATGTGTCACACATTAGGTAGCTTTATTCTTCGAGTTCTTTATATTACTAAGGGATCTAATAGGTCTATTAGGTCCATGCATTCTATCTAGTGTAGGTGTTTTCACTAATGGACCAGTATGGCCTACCAACCAGATGGCCAGGAAGGCAAGAATAAAATCATTACCTCTGCATCCCTAATGATGGCCACAGAACCTGATGTTTAGTACACAAAATGGTATGATTGACAAAGTATCAACCACAACTGAAATTAAAACTATTACATTAATGCACCTGAGACCTCACCATTGTTTCCTGATTGTTTTGATCTCTATTTGGTTTTTAGAGATTCTGAAATCATAGAAAATGGGATAATTAATCTGCTTCCAAACTAGCTAGTTTCAAGAATGGGCAATGTTGACATTAAATCTTCCATTACCCCTTCATGCACATTAGCTGATGAGACCCATCTACTTTCCCCTTCAGTCATCAAGTCTGTTTTTGTATGTATCACAGTAAAACACAGTATGGAATAGTCTTCTTTCATCTCTGCAAATCAGAAAAGTCTGAAAATTGTTTGATAAGAAACCTGAATTCTGCCCTCTTTAGAAAGAATAGGAGTTTCTAATAGCTACATTTATTTATAAAGACTGCACTTAAAGCTTGGTCATGACATTAAGTTACAATATCATTTCACAATATTCTTTTAGGGATTTTCTTTCAACTCCAGGAAGTTTCTCATTTTGTATATTAATAAAAATGGAAAAATATATTTTGTCAGATTGTTGATTTTGTGCAAGTAGTTTAACAATAATAATATTATAATGACGTGGTGCTTGTTAGTGAGTATCAAAATAACAAACCTATAGTTGGCTATGACATAAATGACAGTTTTTCAATAAGTTCTTTATAGATTTGTAACATGTTTCACAAATTACAGTGTAACTGGGTTTGTTACATACTCAATCAATGCTATCAAAAGCAGGAGTCTGTATTATTTACTGCTAACTGACATTATTTTCTGTGATGTCACTCATCAGCGGCATCAGTGGGAAATAACAGGCATCAAGAGCCACAGAGCTTGGCGCCCTCAGTCATATTTCAGTGATGGGAGTACATTTTATGGCTGAACCTTGACTCACTGCTTCTGTCCTTTGCCAGATATAAAGTGGAAGCACACCAACCTCATCAGATGTTTCTAACATGACACCACAGAGTGAGTCTGTAGTGGATGTCTACAGTGTGAGACAAAGAGAATCTCATCACAATGCAGTTTCTTACGTCTCTTGGCATAGGAGTCCATTTATTACAACAGCCTTGAAGGTCAGCAAACAAGCCTTGTACATCCACACTTAGCAATTCTCAACAACACTCATAAATATCAATGACAGCAACCAAAGAGAATGCCCAAATCATTATTTCAATGATAGTCGATTACACTGAATAGTTCTTAGGTTTGTTTGTTTTACTGATTGTTTTAGTTTCTCTTCTGTTTGCTTATAAAACAGGAGAATATTTTTGGAAGTAGGGTATAAAAAGCATAATTTTAACACTTACTTAGAACAGTAACAAAATTAGAAAAGTAACTACAGAAAATTCAGACACTCTGAAACTGGATTAATGGCCACAGTAAAAGCAAACAGAACTCATGTTTCTTTCATGCAAATAGGCTTTAGGAAAAAAAAGTGTGAAAATGTTTACTGAGCTGGATACGGGGATAAGGGATTATGAACCATTAAGAGACTGGGCATAAATGAAAAATAAATAGAATAATTTACAAGAAATGTTACCAATTCAAATAGACTTTAATCGAGTTTCTTATTTATAAAGTTTGTAACACAAAACACATTTTTTTTTTACAGAAAATGTAAGATCAGAAGAATATAGACACAGCAAACACGAACCTAACAAGAATCATTCAACATACAAAGAGTAAGGTGTGCATAAATAAAATAAGCCCCATTTCTCAGTCAGTGTGCTATTGCTGTGAAAAGACACCATGACCATGGCAACCCTTATGAAGGAAATTGATTAGTTGGGGTTGGCTTACAATTTTAGAGGTTTAGTCCAGTATTGTCATGGTGGGAAGCATGGTAGCATCTAGGCAGACATGGTGCTGGAGAATAGGTGAGAGTTCTATATCTGGATCAGAAGGCACCAAGAAGAGAGAGAGACACGAGGATTGGATTGAGGATTTGAAACCCCAAAGCCACCTACAGTGATACACTTCCTCCAACAAGGCCACACCACTTAATTTTTCACAAGTAGTGACAGTTCCTAATGACCAAGCATTCAAATAGCTGAATTTATTATAATTTATTCACACTATTTTCCAATTGTAATCCCATCATACTTATCTTCCTGCTTGCAGCCACCCTCCTTCTTCCACCCTATACCCCTCCCCTAGACTTCTGACAGGTGAGGCCTTCCTCCTCCTCATCCAACCACATCCTATCAGGTCTTATATGGATGACCTACATCCTCTTCCTCTGTGTTTCCACCGGGCCTCTGTGCCAAGGAGCAGTGATCAAATTCCAGGCACAAGAGTTCATGGGATCAAGACAGATGCTGAGTATTGCAGTCAGCCACTGTGAGAAGCACAGCTAGTGGTATGGATGAGTTGGGGGATGGAAGGACGGTGGGGGCGGTGGGTTTTCAGGAGCTCCACAACGACGTTATTAAGGCTGGCAGAAATGGGCCTTGAGGGTGGGGGCTGCACAAACTGATGCACCAACCGAGGACATTACAAGCAGAGAACTCGACCCCTTGTTCAGATGTAGCTGGTGGATGGCTGAATCCCCACGTGGGGAAGTAGGGTGGGAGAACAGGGGCCATTTTAATTCGAACGGCCACCCAGATTTAAGTTGTCCTAGACTGGACTTAGAAAACATCTAGAAATCAGTAGCCATTCTTTTTTTTTAATCTTTTTTTTCTCCTTTATTAATTTATTCTTGTTACGTCTCAATGGTTATCCCATCCCTTGTATCCTCCCGTTCTTCCCTCCCTCCCATTTTCCCCTTATTCTCCTCCGCTATGACTGTTCCTGAGGGGGATTACCTCCCTGTGTATATGCTCATAGGGTATCAAGTTTCTTCTTGGTAACCTGCTGTCCTTCCTCTGAGTGCCACCAGGTCTCCCTATCCAGGGGACATGGTCAAAGGTGAGGCACCAGAGTATGTGAGAAAGTAATATCCCACTCTCCACTTGGTGGCGAGCAGTGTGGACCGTGTTTGAAAGCTCCAGTGAACAATTCAGGGAATTGCACAGATATCTGAGTCAGGAACACCAAGGTCCCGACACCACGGTAGCAGAAGTGCTCCACGGTTCGGAGGGACCAGGGTGCGGAGGACCTGCTTGTCCCTGCACACTTTCTCGGATCAGAGCAGCAGCAGCAGGGACAGCAGTGTCACCAGCAGCACCAGCGGCACCAGCGGCACCAGCGGCTCCAGTAGCCATTCATTTATGAAAAAAGTACCCTTCAAAGAAATCATTTGATTATACTTATAACTTGATAATGTGATCTCCAAATTTACCATGCTACTAAGTTAAGAAGAAATTTAGTCTGTTATCATTAGAAATATGCTCATTCCATATGTAGAAAATATTTTCAAGAGTCCTAAGTTAGAAAATTGAATTCTTCCAGAATTCTATTATTACTTGGGAGATCATTTTTTTCTTTTTTTCTTTTTTTTCCCTCCTTTATTAATTTATTCTTGTTACATCTCAATGGTTATCCCATCCCTTGTATCCTCCCATTTTTCTACCATTATTTGTTAAAGAAATGCAAGCTTCCTTTACTTTCTTTTATCTCCCTCCATGTTGTGCAAGTGTGTAAGCTCTTAAAGTCCCGTGCCCTTGAGAAAGGGTTTATCTGTCTTCAGAGGAGAAAAACCAAGGACAAGAAATGGAGACTTAGAGATCCAACGACACAGGCCGCTTTAGACCGGAAGTAGTCAACACAAACATAGCTGTGGCGTTCCCAGCTGAGCTTTGTCAGCACTACAACTCATCAAAGCTTACTTCTGGCTTTCCTCTTTTCTCTCTTAATGCTGGATTTTATAAATTACAAGGCTCCCATAAGAGCACACCTTGCATTCAGTCATTTAACCTGAGAAGGGTTAACCTTTCTATAAAATTTTTTCCTTAGCTATGGTTCTAAGAAAACAGAAAATCATCATTGTAGAGAAGCCTATTTAAGTGGTTTTTCTTAACCTTACAGTAAGGTGAGAATAGTTTTACATAACCATGAGCCTCTAAGGATCACATATAAAAGCTCAAGACCACTTTGTACGCAAGTGTTTTACAAAAGCTAATTTATTTTTAGTTTGAGGAGAATGTGTAACAGATTTGCTTATGTATGACTATAAACTTCACAAATCATAGAAATTATTTTAATTAAGTTATATACTTTTTTGTTACCAGGATATTATAATTTCCTTTTGGGTTGTTAATATAGATTTAATTCTGTTGCTGTAGAAAAACAGCATGCATATAAACACCATGGCAAGAGAATGTTTATTTGGCTTACCATTCTAGCCCGTCTTTGAAGAAAGGTAAAGGAAGGAATTCCAGATGGTCAAGACCCCAGAGAAATTGACACTCCCATGTTGCCTGCTTTTTGCTATCATGTGAAGCTCATACACTCTGACAAGAAAAGACAGCTTCCCACCATGGTCTGAGTCTACCTTAATTAATGATGAGAGCAATTCATTACAGCCATGCCTACAGATCAACCTGATCTAGACAATTCGTGACTTGATGTTCCTTTATCAAGCAATTTGGAGTTGTGGAACTTGACATTTAAAACAAGCCATCACACTTCTTTAGCAAATATACAAGTCTCTAGTTGACTGGGTTTTGTTGTTGTTGTTGTTGTTGTTGTTGTTGTTGTTGTTTTGTTTTGTTTTCTGTTAAAGCATAGTAGTCTAATATCGATAGAGAGTTGTGATACGATACATTGCTCTAAGAGGGGAAAAAAATCAGACTTTCTATTAAATTCCTATCAATTTGTACTAATATGTTTTGTATTTGACACAATGATATTTAAATTTTGAAGCAATTACCCAGCTCTGGGGTTAAGAAGATTGAAAAGGCAGAGACTTTTGTTGCTCAGTGACCCAGAAAGCTTTTGCTGGAGACACACATGCTTACAACTGCCAATGGAAACAACTTGCTATAATATGAGTAACAAGGAAGTTAATTCCTAATTTTATCAAGCAGAGACTTAACCATTGAGGTAGATATGATGAGATTTTACACAAAAGCCAAAACTTGTGAAATCCACACCTGAGTTGGCACACTAGTTCTCAATACATTTTCGAACAGTATAGCTTATCTGCTTTCTTTTGTTACCTTAAAAGTAGAAGAAGCATAAGATCATCTACTCAGTAGGCATGACTAGCTTTCATCAGGCTAGTAAGCCATTGGATGGGAAAGCATTTTAAAAATACTCAACAAAGAGCCTCTTTGTCTTCATTCTTGCATCTTTCACATGGATGTCAAAGTAAGTATATGGGATTACAAGATGCTTGGTTAAAGGATAAGCACTCAGGCAAATGGAAAATCTGTCTTTAAATAAGCGTTATAGGATGGCAATTAAGTACAATATGAAAAAGCAAAACAAAACAAAAACAAACCCTTAAAACATTGAGGTTGCATTTTATAGGACCATTACCATTTAACTGTCATTGTATCCAAACAATATTTTAAGGACATACAAGATTACTGCTTGAAAGAAGGAGTTTCAGAAAACAAAAAGATAAATATTGATTTTTCCCAGTATGAAGCAGGTATGAACTTGAGAGGCCAAGTCCTATCAGTTGCCAGGCAGGAGGGTATTGATCCTTGTTATATGAAGACAAAACAGCTGGTCCCACTAAATCTATGTGGGTTCAAAAGAAACAGTTATGAAAATAATAGGAAAGATTCACAATGTAGCCAAATTCAGCAAATATCTACAAGGAAATATGAATCTTCTATATTTGACTTATTAAATTTGTAAAAGTATGAAAATCTTATACATTATAGTATTTAACTATATGTTGAATAATTCTTATACTATGACACTTGGAAGGTTTATGAGAGGAAAACATATATTTAGAATGAGCAATTGGAAAACAGGGGCCCATATATTTGATAAATGAACATTTGAAATTAAAATAAGCCTAAGAGGAAAAGAAAGTTGAATCTCTGTCATTGTCTTAGCTTGTCATAATGCTTTTGCATTAAGATATTTTGAAAATATTGCTTTAAAATGTATAGCACATTTTATGTCATAGAGTACTCCATTTTAAAATTACATCAAAGTGGTGCTTTTATCTAAGGGATAAGGGCATGGATAGAGCAAAAAGGTGAACAATGAAGAGCACACCCCCTCTGACAGGAAAAGACTAAAAGTGTATAGGTAAAATCTAAGGATATGTTCTCAGTGATATATGCAGTAGTCTATTAGCTTTAGACAGAACTGCACTTCCATAGAATAGTATGGCAGCTCCTGCGTCCCTTACAGAGAATTGCCCCAATGCCCATTATAGACACTAGGAAGGAAGTCCCGGAAAAAGGATACATTTTCAATCACGTAACAATTGGAACACTAAAATCTACTCTATCACTGCTGTTTTCTTATGTATAAACATCAGGATATTGTCTTAATCTTAGCTAAAATGTTTGTTCTGTTTTTCTCTTCTGTTCAAATGGGATTTCTCATTTCACATTCTTCATACTTTATTTGTTTACTATTGTATATGACACATGGATACAAGTAGCTACCTTTTAAGCTTACAGTTACACCTATACTCTTAGACCTATGGTAGGTGCCTAAAAATATAGATGGTTGAGAAGCTCACACAGCCTAAGTATTTCCTATGCATAACTAGAAATAATCTATAAAATACATGCTGTAATATATTACCAGTAATAACTAAAAATAAAATGGCAGTGAAATATGTAGTAGGAGTTTTATGAATGTCTTATCTGTCTTTAGTTCAAACGGCATTATTGACTCTACGTCTCCTGATGATGTAGCCACAATGCAATGCCTTTGTGGTGACCTGAAGTTAGGAAAGTGACACAGACATATTGGTTAACTATGACGAACTGTAGTTTAGTGAAGCTACACAACAAAGCAATGAATGATTTGCTGCACATGCCATCAAGGGATAGCCACACCTTGCGGAAAGTCTTCCCAGTATACATCTTCCTGCACTGGAAGCCTGGTTGTCTCACTCAGTGGTACATTTATGTAGCATCTTTTAGAGAATGACAGGAGAAAGTGCGTGTGATTCTATGAAATGAGAAATGTAGTGCGTATGCCAAAAGGGTCACAGGCTCCATGCTTGTTTTACTTTTCTATGTGATGGTGAACAGAAAGTATTACAAATGTGGGAGACTGACCCTGCTGCAGCCCGTAGAGAAAACAGCAAATAACTCCAGGCAGTGTAGAGTGATTAGGAGAAAAGATACATCGTACTAAAGCTGAAAATATTTAAGGTTTCTCTTAATCATATAAATACTAAATACGATAATTTATGTCTACAATATAAATAATCTATATATTTTGAAGGATAAATTAGTAAAGTAAAGCAGTCAATATAATTTTAGGAAACAACATATACTACAAATATTTATAAATATTGTTATGTAATTGTGTGTCCAGAGCAATCGAAGCCAACTTTACAAAAAGTACTAACAGTCTTAAAGTTCAACATCATATATAAGAATTTTCTATTTAAAAATTTTTATTTTATGATAACATCATTTAATATATTTTAATTTTAGCAATGAAATTGATACAAAGCTGCACTAAGACTAGGAAAAAAATATTCTGGGTGGTTTGTTTTTTGTTTGTTTCTTTAGTTAATCTGTCTGTTTAGACTAGATTTATAATAAACAATAATATAGGTTTTTTCTATTCACATAAAATAATGTATGGGTGATCTGACTAATATTAAAATAATGTATTATATTATTAGAATTTAAGTACTTTATTTAAAACTCTGAAAATTACTTAAAAACTCTAATGTGAGTAGAAAGGTGGTTCACTAATTAAGAGCATTGACCACTTTTGCAGAAGATATTAGTCCAGCACATAATACAGGGACTCATAGCCACCAGTAACTCTAGCTATTTTGGACTCTATACCCAGGACCTTCCTAGGAACCTGCAGGCCCACACACACATTTAGAAACTTTAAAATAAAAATTGGTCAAATAGCTGGCATGTAATTTTAATACAAAAAAGCATTCTATGATATACCAAAAATTGAAAAAAGATTTCAAGATCTCACAGTTATAATACTAAGCACATGCTCACTATAGTAGCGGAACATAAGACAAGAATTATAGCTATCATTTGTGTAGGACCCCTGGGCCCAGATCCACCTATCATAATGTTCTTCTTATAGGTTTCTAGGACCCTCCCATCTTTTTCTCACCTAGAGTCCCAATAGGACATCCTCTCCTCTGACCCACTTTCCTGGTGAGTGAAGACTTTAATGGGACATGCCCCTTGGGCTAGTGTCCAGATATAAGTGAGTATATACCATTTCTGGGTTAATGTACCAGCCAAGGACAATATGTGCAGTAAACTTCGAACCCCTACCCAGATCTAGCCAATGGACAGGACGTTCTTCACAGGTGAGTGGAGAGTGGGGTCTGACTTTCACATGAACTCTGCTGCCCCATTTTTTACCACATCCCCTGGATGGGGAGGCCTGGTGGCACTCAGAGGAAGGATAGCAGGCTACCAAGAAGAGACTTGATACCCTATGAGCATATTCAGGGGGAGGAGGTTCCCCTCAGTCACAGTCATAGGGGAGGGGAGTAAGGGGAAAATGAGAGGGAGGGAGGAATGGGAGGATACAAGGGATGGGATAACAATTGAGATGTAATATGCATAAATTAATAAAATATAAATATTTAAAAAAGAATTATAGCCATCAAGAAAATTAGTTTCATATGAACTGTTTGGCTCTCAAAAAGTCATCACCCTATTTATTCAATTCAGACTTTGTGAAAAGATGATAAGTATATTTTATAGAGCATAGCTTCATCCAAGTCCTATATCATTAAAGCAAATCCCATCTGGTAAATTCTTAGCTGTCTAGTAACCCATGATTTTTTGTTTGCATTCTTGTTTATAAGTAAAAAGCATGTAAGTGACTGCTGAGCTAAAGCAATATTCTGTGAAGATTTTTCATAAAAGAAGTAAATTTATTGAGCAACGCAAAAACAATCTATGTGGATCACTCTATGACAGGAGGATAAGCCCAAGTCACTCGTACTAAATACTACACAGGTATCATCCCACATTATCAAAACTCTAAAAGAATATATCTAGTGAATCTGATCAAGGTGGCTTAATAACTTTAAACCTAGATAAAAATATTTAAAGTATTTCATTATCCCTCTTTCTCCTCTCTCTCTCTCTCTCTCTCTCTCTCTCTCTCTCTCTCTCTCTCTCTCTCTCTTTGTATCTTCAGCCTTCTCTCTTTACAACAATATCAGTTACTTTATAACATATATTTACAGATGTACACACACACACACACCATTCTGGTTTAATTTTTAGAAAGACAGATGACTAGCCTGTCACTCAGAACCTAATGTTTGGCATATGCGTGGTACACAATGGCAAGGCATTATTGGTCATCCTAATTCTGATTTTGTGATTAATTCCAGCAACTAAAAAGAAGAAATACTTCTTCACATCTGCACTATAGAACCGAAAATCTAGTAGGTTTCTGATTGAGGCTTTTGTTGGTACAAAGGTAACAATGTTCAGGAGCCTCAAAAGAATTTCATTGATGCAATGTTAGGTAGGAGAAAACACAAAAGGAGTAGAGGATAATCACTCCTTACTTTTAAACAGTACTAGTGCAATGGCTTTAGGCATAAGAAACGTATTGCACAGTGGTACTGAACACTTCTTTTCTTGTTCTCTCTGTTTCCAAAACTGAGTTGTGGAATAATCAAGTGTTATCATACTTGTAAGATTATAACAACTAGTGGTAAAATATCTCATATTAGTTTGGATTGCTTTATACTTATATATTATAAAACTAGGTTAAGCATGTAACAATCCTTTATATTGCTTTCTAGACATATTTTAGGAAATAACAAAAACATTAGTGAGTAAAGGATAGATTTATAAACGTTAGCCTTCCCATGCTAATGTGATAATTTACACAGTAACATTTAAACTTCTAAGTATTTTGTTAGTGTATTTAAAGCTAGCTCCAGGTTTTCAATTATTTTTACAGAGCAGTTGACCTCTGAATTAATACATATAAAACACTCATGAAGATATGGATTTTCAAAAAAGTTAAATAGGTATTGCTAGCAGAACAGAAGCTTGTAGTTTGCTTGAAATAAAATAATATTATTAAATAAGTACTACATTTGTTACTTAAACATGGCTATTAGCCAAAAAATTATTAACTGATTGCTTGAATAGGTCCAGTACTTCCATTATGTCCCAATCATCTCTGTATTATACAAAAATTCTGTTGGTCAATTTTGCATTACTTCACAGAGAAAAAAAAAGTTTATTCATCTTATAAGTAAAAAACTCCAAAGAATGTTAGGATTGTGCTTCTATTTGGCTAGATTTCTGATGAGGAGTGCATATAGGAGTGCATCATGCCAAAGCATGTACAGGTGCAAGTGTTCATATCCCAAGCCAGAACAGAGACTGGGCTCGCATAATCTGTTTAAGTGTGGAGGAATTTTAATCCAGCAACATGGCTGCTCTGGCAAGGGATCATATCCGAAGACACAGGTCTGTGTGATCTGACTGAAGTACTGACGTGCACTTAGCCCATATCTGTAATCCCTCTAGCTGGAAATTAGTGCTCACCTTTTATCTCCAAAAATGACACCTAATTGAGAGGAAGACAAAGTGATGAATCAGAGAAAGGTTCGACAGTATGAGTCAGAGAAAGGGTATGCCCAATTCGCACAAGAGAATCGACAGAAAATAGTGGCTACTTAAGAGCAGCACAGAAGAACAGGAGAGTTCATGGTGACAAAACAGTTGAGTTCTGGAGAAGAGTACAGTTCAATGAAGTTTGGTGCAGTTCAGTTGAAAGCAGTTGAATTCTTCAGTTCAGTTTGTGGAGTTAAAAGACAGTTTCCAAGTGGAGCAATTCAGTAAGATGCCTAGAAAAGTCAGGTTGAATCAGTCAGCTTAGAGAGGAATTTTGAGCTAGAACAGCTGTGTTGAACATGCCAACAAGAGTTTAGAACGATCTAGAAAGGGTGAGTTTATTCAGCAATAAGTCTCAGATGCTAAAAACATTTTAGGCCTAGGTTATCAGACAAAGGTGGCTAGAAGTTGAAGTCTTCAAGGTCAAGGGTTATAGAAGATTAGATTGGAAGGAGGCTAGAAGCTTTCATGCCTAGGCCGAGGGATAAATAGAACAGAGACATAAATGCTTTGACCTCAGCCCAAGCCATGTATTCATAAAGCACAGGCATGGTTCTAATCTTATCCCCTCATCTGTGGAAATAAAAACAACATTTACATTTAAGTCCATGATCCTAATTATCCAAGGATCTCCCATAAAAGATCTATCTCTTAAAGCCCCATACCAGTTTCTAATATTATAACCTGGTAACAAGCCTTTAAGATTTAAATTCTCTAGGACACAATTAAGCTATAACAAAAATATTTTTTTTCCATGGTAAGAGACAATGATTACTTGGCTATAAAATAATTAGAAATATTTATTTTGAATTTGAAATGAAAAGACAACAGAGTGTTTTGCTTAGAGATTGAAAGTAACAATAGATAAAGAGTTAACCAATAATGGAACATCAGAAACCACAGAGAAAGAGGGATGAAGTGTAGGGGAAAAGAGAGACAGAGTGAAAGGAGGCCAGAGACAGAAATAAGATAGAGGCATACAGAAACAGGTAGATAGACACTTGACTCGTGAAATCACATCTATGTGAAGATAGCATAGATCCAATACTCAGAGCATAGTTCTATAAAACAAATAAGGTTGTGAACAAAGATTAGGAATATATTAGATAGGAGACAGTACAGGTCATGAAGATCATATTCCTATCTCTTAAGTTTTTACCTATGATAAATCTGAGACATTCATGAAAATAGAAGCTTTAAGTAACTCTCTGCTTACTTCTACAAATACTGATTAGTATTAAATCTGGATTTTACATTATTTATTCAGACAAATAAATATTCAAAGCAGTGTAGTACACAAACTCAGAAGTGTTTTCAATATAGGCTTCAGTGTTTACTACAATTTCTTGGTCTATTATTTGCCTGTTAACGTAGAACAAATAGTTCCAAAATACAGTGGCTTTAAGTTATAATAGGGCTGGGTATTCAACTCAGTGCTAGCACACCTGCCTACCATATATAAAGAACAATTAAATAAAAGCCTTGTGAAACTGTGGGAGTCTGTAGGCCAGGCATTTTGGAAGGGCTCATCTGGTATACTATGTCTATGATTACTATCAGACATCTAGAGCTACAGTTATTGGAAGGCTGTACTGGAGTTGGCATATGAAAAGAAACATATTCAAGTCTGAAATTATGCTGTTGGTCAGACTATTTACTCTGTACTTTGCACTCTTTGAGACTGTTTGATTATGCACATGACAAGGATAACAGAATTCTTTAGACAAACTGAGAGTTCAAGGATTCTGGTCCAGTACCCATGTCTTAACCTCACGACTTCCACCATTTCTGTTATTCTCACAAGACATGCTTGACGCAGTATGACAATGAAAAACAAGAGTCTACAGGTAAATTAATCACAGGTTATTAAGGGCCATAAAAGAGATAACTTACTATACATGGACAGTATAAGGTAACACATTAATCTTCAAATTTTAGATCTATAAAATTAACATAAAAGTTCCTATCTCTTAATTGTGTCATAGCACAGACAGTTTTCTCTTGATTGTCTCACAAAGACAATTTTCTTAAGTGCTTGATACCCAGCCATCTCAATGCTTTTAGCTTTCCTCCCTCTTTTTCATTTCTCTTATGTTGTTATATATCTCGGCAAATCTGTAAACATTTGACATTTCCTTACAGTAAAATATGAGGAGGGGGGAAACTTATAATACCTGGATTGACTTGAGATTTTAACTCTTAGGAAAGATTTCACTCAAGTAAAAGGACATATTCAAGTGGAATATATCCATCTATTAAATGAGAATACATGGAGTCATGCACATGGATTTGCTTTCTAAACTAAAATGTGATATTTAAATAATAAATAATGGCTATATAAAATCTTTTGTTTTATTTTTTACTCTTAATTGAAAATAAATTTTGTCCCCTGATTGTCTTTCCCCAACTACTCTTCCCAGTTCCTTTCAGCATCACCTCCATTTCATATGGACTCCCTTTATGTCTTTCATTAGAAAACAAACAGGCCCCCAAGGGATAATAATAAAACTGAATGAAATAATAAAGTAAGGGGAAATAAAAAGATAACACATTAAAATTAGAGAAAAAGAAAATAGGAAAGACCAAGAGAAGACAGATCTGCAGATCCCTGAAGGCCTTAGCGTGCTGCCCCATCTCTATGAGTTCATATGAGCTTTTACCATGTTGATTTAGAGGGCCTTGTTTTCTTGGTGTCCTCCATCTTCTCTAACTCATATACTCTTCCCACTTACTTTTCCAGAGTCCCTTGATCCCTGATGGGAGAGATTTGATGGAGATATCCATTTATAGCTGGTGAAGACACTGAGCCATGAGTATAACAGTCATTTTATTACTATGTCCTTTTAATAGAGCAGCAATATTTGGTTTTCTCCTACATCCCTGGGCTATTAGAGTCTCAGATTCTTTGTCGCTCCAGCAGTGTAAAAGATGGATTCCATTTCATGGACTAGGCTTTAAGTCAAATCAGATATTGGCTAGTAACTCCTACGAGCTTTGTACTAATGTTGCCCTAGCATATCTTGCAGGCAGAACATCAAGTGTTACTGGCTGTGTTGGTATTAACACTTCATTTTGGGTAGTGTTCAGATACTTTTCCTATACCTAGGATGCTAAAACACAAGTTAAAGGCTCTATGTATGTGCAATCTCAACTTCTCTATATCCAAGGAGTTATGTGGGTATTTTCTTCAGCAATGGAGACTTGCTTTCAGTCAGTTTGTGGAGAGCAACCTATAGGCTTGGGTTGTTTGGGGATTACATGTTATATGTTTGGTCAATAGCTCAATGATAAGCAACTTAATCCTGATACTAGAAGTTACCTTTGGTGACAAAAGATGGCTAGTTGGTGCTTACTCTCCCACATTATTTGGAAATTTCTGTTAGACCACCTTTATATATATATATATGATTCTCCTGTATCAGGCTTCCATATTACCCATCAGATGGGCCTTAGTTTTAGCTAACTTGTCTCACATTACCTCTCTCATCACTCTTCCCTCCCCATATCCATTTGGTCATTGCATTCAAAGCACCCAATCATCCATAACTATCTATAATGTCCTATTTCCCTTTTCTAAACATTATCTGTCTGTTGCCTCTAGTGCCTTACAGCACACCTAACTTCTGTGGTTCTATAGATTATAGTTTGCTTTTCATTGAATTAATAGCTAATATCCACATACAAGTGACTCCATTTCATATTTTTCTTTCTGGTTCTGGGATACCTCAACTGGATTGAATTTTCCTTTTCTAGGTCTAGTTACTTGTCAGCAAATTTTATGATTTCATTTTTTTATTGATTGCATTATATAGATATACCACATTTGAAAAATCGTTCTTCTGCTTTGTGACATCTAGGTTGTTTCTAATTTCTGGCTATTCTGAATAGAGGAGCAGTGAACACGGTTGAGCAATTGTCTTTGTGGTCAGATGAACTTTCCTTTGGGTATATGCCCAAAGGTGGTATAACTGGATCTTGAGATTGATTTGCAGGTCCCAAAGGAAACATCACACTAATTTACATAGTGGTTACAAGTTTTCACTCCTAAGAGCAATGGATGATTGTTCACCTTACTCCACATCCTTGCCAGTATGGGTTACTCCTTGTTTTCTTGATCTTATTATTATGATAGGAATATGAAGGAATATCAACATAGCTTTGATTTGCATATCTCTAATTACTAAGGGTAGTATACATTCCTTTAAGTATTTCTCAGGCACTTGAGTTTCTTCCATTGAGAATTCTCTGTTTAGATCTATGCCTCCTTTTAAAATTGAATAATTTGTGTTTTGATGCCTAGTTTTGTGAGTCCATAATACATTTTGGATATTATCCCTCTAGCAGATGTGGAGGTAGTAAAAAATATTTTCCCGTTCTGTAGGCTTCTGCTTTGACCTATTAACAGCATCCTTTGCCTTTCAGAAGCTTTTCATTTTCATGAGGTCCCATTTATTTATTGTTAATCTTAGTAACTGCACTATCAGTATTCTATTAAGAAGTACTTTTTCCTGTGCCAGTGAGTCCAATGTTATTCCTCACTTTCCCTTCTATTAGAGTCAGTGTAAATAGTTTTATAATTATGTATTTTATTCATTTGGAGTTGAGTTTGTGTAGGGTGATAAATATGATCTATTAGATTCTCCTAGATGCAGACCTAGAGTTTTAACAACACAACTTGTTGAAGATGCTGTCTTTTTTCTTGTGTGTATTTCTGGCTCCCGCCCCCCCCCACCAACCCCATCAATAATCAGATGTTAGTTCATGTGTGGATTTATGTCTGTACCTCGAATTAGATTCCATTGATTAATGTTTCTGATTTTTTTGCAAACAGCATGCTGTTTTTATTAAATATGTTGTGTAGTAAACTTGAAATCTGGGATGGTGCTACCTTCTGAAGTTCTTTTGTTATTCTATATTGTTTTAGCTATCTTGTTTCTTGTTTGTTCCTTGTTGCTGATGCTGTCGTTATGTGTGTTCCTACATGAGGCAACACTTGTTCCTTAATGATATGTGAAAATCTATGTTGGAATTTTGATGAGGGTTATATTGAATATGCATCTGGCTTTTGGTAAGAATGCCATATTTGCTATGTCAACCCTACCATCCATGAGTATGTAGGATCTTTCCGTCTTCTCATACCTTCTTTAATTTTTTTCTTCAAAGTCTTAAGTTTTTAATCACACAAGTTTTTCACTTGTTAGAGTTTGTTAGAGTTACCCCAAGATATTTAATATCATTTGAGCCTATTGTGAAAGGTATAGTTTCCTTGATTTCTTTCTCAGTCCACTTGTCATTTGTATAGAGGAGGACTACTGATTTGTGTGTGTGTGTGTGTGTGTGTGTGTGTGTGTGTGTGTGTGTGTGTGTGTGTGTGTGTATGATTTAATGTTGTATCCAGCTGCTGTTTTGAAAGCTTAATCAGTTTTAGAAGATTCCTGGTGGAATTTTTAGTTTATATAGTCACTTATGGATACGATCATATCCACTACCAATAAAGATACCTTAACTTTTTCCATTTCTAATTTGCTCACCTTCGATCTAATTTGTTCACCTTTGTCTTATTGCTCTAGCTAAGACCTCAAGTATTATATTGAAAAGGTATGGAGATAGTGGACAACCTTGTCTTGTTCCTGGTTTTAGTGGAATTGCTTTGAGTTTCTCCGCATTTAAGTTGGTTATTGGCTTGCTATAAGTCTCTTTTATTATGTTGATGTATGTCCCGTGTCCCTAGTCTCTATGGGACTTTTTATCATGAAGGGGTATTGAATTTTTTCAAAAGACTCTTTTGCCTCTAATAAGATGATCTAATGTAGTAGATTCTTTAATGATTTATAATATGTTGAAACATTCTGGTATTTCTGTAATGAAGCCTATTTGATCATGATGGATAGTCAATTTGATGTGTTCTTGTATTTTTTGATAATATTTTGTATCTACCTTCATAAGAGAAAATAATCTGTAACTCTCTTTGGTTTTGTTGGGGTTTTATGTGATTTATATATCATGATACCTGTGGCCTCATGAAATAAATTGGCCAGTATTCATTCTGTGTCTAATTTGTGATAATTTGAGATATATTGGCATTAATTTTTCTTTGAAAGTCTTTGAGAATTCTGTGCTAAAAAATCTGGTCATGGCCTTCTTTTGGTTGGGAGATTTTTTCATTACTGATTAATTTTACTAGAGGCTATAGGTCTGCTTAATTAATATTTTATATGATATTTATTTAACTTTGGTAAGTAGTTTTAAGAAAAAATATCAAATTCTTTTAGATTTTCCAATCTAGTAGAATATATTTTTTAAAGTATGTCCTTATGATCCTTTGAATATCCTTGATGTCTGTTGTTATGCATAACTGCTCATTTGAATATTCTCTTTATACTTTATGGTTAATTTTGATAAAGATTTGTCAATCTTATTATTTTCAGAGAACAAACTTCTTTGTTTATTCATTCTCTTTATTGCTTATTGTTTGTTTTTTTCTGTTTTACTGATTTTAGCCTTGAGCTTGATTATTACTCCTTTTTGGTGTTATTTTTTTTTTCAAGACAGCATTTTTTTTCTATTTGTCTAGAGTTTTCATGTGTGCTGTTAAGATTTTGGTATGAGAACCCTCCTTTGCTTTAATGTAGGCAGGTACTATGAGTTTGCCTCTTCAAACTAACTTTATTTTGCCCCATAAGTCTGGGTATATGGTTTACTCATTTTCATTCAATACTGGGAAGTTTTTAATCCTTTTTAAATTTCTTTCTTGACCCATTTTGTCACTCAGTAGCTAGTTGTTCAGTTTCTATGAGTTTGTAGGATTTTGTTATTTACATTAATATTGAAATCCAGCTTTAATCCATGATGGTCTGATGGGACGCAAGATGTTATTTCAATTTTCTTTTATGTGTTGAAACTTGCTTTGTGTTCAAGTATTATCAACTTGGAAGAAAGTTTCAAAAGATGCTAAGAAGAAGGTTTATTCTTTTGTTTTGTGTTTGGGTGAAATGTTTTATGTTTGAGTAAATATCTTTTTTTGTCTATTTTGTATATAATATGAGATAGCTCTAATTTTTTTTATTATTCTGTACCTAGGTGACCCAATTAATTGTGAAAGTGGAATATTGACGTCTCTCACTATCAGTGTGTGAGCTTCAATATGTGATTTAAGCTATAGTAGTGTTTCTTTTATAAACATAGGTATCCTTTTGTTTGGTGGATAGGTGTTAAGAAACTAATGGTGAGGAATGGTTTTTTCCTTAATGAATATGTCTTTCCATATGTCTTCTGATTAGTTGTTATTTGGAGTATATTTTTGTCAGATAAAATGTCCACATCAGCTTAAATCCATTTGCTTGGAATATAATTTCAGTAATTTTATTTTGAGGTGATGTCTATCCTTGATGTTAAAAAGTGTGTCTTGGATATAGAAGATGGGTGGATTCACACTTATTCTGGTAGCCTCAGTGTTTTTAGTAGGTAATTGAGATGCTGAGAGATAGCAATGACCAATAGATCTCTCTTTCTGTTTCTTGGTCATTTTCCCTTGTCGCTTTAATATTCTTTGCTTGTTCTACATGTTTAGTGTTTTGATTATTACGTATCAAGGAAACCTTCTTTTCTGGTTCAGTATATCTGTGTTCTGCATATTTTCTGTATTTTGATAGTTATGTTTTTCTTTAGATTAGGACAATTTTCTTCTTTGATTTTTAAAAAATACTTTTTGTGCCTTTGACCTCAGGGTTTTTTTTCTCTCTTTTCTATATTCCTATTATTCTCAGATTTGGCCTTTATGTAGCATCCCAAATTTCCTTGATGTTTGGCACAATGAGTTTTTTTTTTATGCTTAATATTTTCTTTGACTCAAGTATACATTTCTTATATGGCATCTTCAATACTTGAGATTCTCCCTTCTACTTCGTGTACTATGTAGGCCAAGCTTCTCTCTGATGCTCCTGTTTGAGTGCCTAAATTTTCTATTTTCAGATTTTTTTCGGTTTTGGTTTTATTTATTGGTTATATTTTCACTCTGTGGTCTTGAATATTTTTATTCATTTCTTTTTACTTTCTGCTTGTGTTTTGATAGATTTTCTTTAAGGGATTTGTTATTTTCTTCTTTAAGCATTAGTTTCATAGTCATAAAGGCTAGTTGAAGGACTTTTTTTCTTGTGTTTCAACTATGTTGCTATACTCAAGACCTGCTGTGGTAATAATGTTGGGCTCTAATGGAGACACATTGTCTTTGCTTTTTTTTTTTTTTTTTTTTAATGCTGGGCTTGGAAAATTTGTAACTCTTGATGCTGATGTCTGGTCTTTTCTTTGTTGGCTATGTCTTAGTTTCTGTTGTCCTCCCTGGTTCTGAGAGTTCAGTGATTGTATGTTGCCTGGTAGGAAACTCCTCAGGGACCGTGATAGGTCTGGTCACTGATGGTTCCAGATAAAATGTGTTTCTAGCTATTGAATGCTGACACCGAGGAATGGGGATGGGCTAGGGGTGGAAAAGCTGAATGAGTCCACAGGAAAAAGAAAAGCTATTACATCAATATCAGTTTAATCTCCTAGAAATGTTGCTAGAGAATGTGGAAAGGCCACAGCAGCTTTGGTCTCATCCAAAGCTGGAGATTATACTGTAATTTTAATTTTTGGAGGAATGGAGAGAGAGCGAGAGAGCGAGAGAGCGAGAGAGCGAGAGAGAGAGAGAGAGAGAGAGAGAGAGAGAGAGAGAGAGAGAGAGAGAGAGAGATCTGCAGATAGCTCAATTGCTTTCCTTGCTATAATTCCCTGTGGGCCCTCATGGAGTGCCTGCTGGGTTTTCGGACTGGAGTAAAGAAAAGAGTTGGGTAGGAAAGTTTGGCGGAAAGGACTGTTTGATCCACTGTAGCTGGAGGAAGGGAGGCTGCTGGTGGTGGTTTATTACAGAGTGGGGGAAAGGTCGGGTGTGATTTCCTTGGGAATGGTTTTCACAGAGCTAAAGGAGAAGTGCAGTTACCTTTCCTCTTTCTCTGGCTGGACTGGTTTTTTGTTTTGTCTTGTTTTGTTTTTTGCCTTTTATTTTGTTAATGGCCTTTACTGCCTTCTTGGCTTGACAAAGGAAGCTACTATGTAAAGTAGACCTAGTTTGGCAAGGAACTGAATGTAGCTGTCAGGAGAGAAAGCTACAAGTCCTTCATCTTTAAGCCCTGTGAAATACTATTAGCAACTACTAGTTAAAGAATGAAATAGAAAAGAGGTAGGGAAGGTTACCACCAAAGTCCAACCGGGCAAGCAAAGTAACTATTACTTACAGGGGTATAAGTGAGGGGTTAATTACAGAAGCCAAATAACTCAAAAAAGTTGGATCACCAAAAAGCCTACATGACATTTCATAAAATCTGGGCACCTAAATCTCAGAGCACAACCTGCAGCCAGCTCACGGGTTAAAGAGTGGGATTTTGCAGGTAGCTCTCTTGGTAATCTATCCCTATACCAAGCAACTTAGACTCTCCGAAACATGTTTTTCTGAAAGTGTCACTCAGCAGTCCTCATTCCTTATATATTTGGGGAGGAAGAAAGCTACTATATCTAGTCAGTTTTAAGAACTTCCTGAGCTCAATGAATTCCTCTGCAAGATGGATGTTTTATCTTCACTTAGATCTTGTGATTTAACTAAGTTCCCTCCAAGAGGGAAGGTTTTCTCAGAGGAAATTTCTGCACTACATAAATATAAACAAAGAAATTTCAGAAAAAAATATGAGTACTCATCAAGGTTACACACAACAAAACAATTAACACAATTATTAAGGAAAATGTGCCAATGAATTAGAATAAAGTATAGATCAGGCTTATGTGATATGCTTTACCATAGTATTTTAAAAAACCATTCAGAATAAATCATTATATTAACAAGCTCAAGAAGAAAATTGATTAAACCTTACTGAGGCAAAGATGGTATTTGACAAAACCCACATGGAATCCTAACACAAATGCTCAGAAATCAAAGTTAGCCTGGCACTCAAGAGGAAATGCTCATCAGCAAGCATGCTGCAGATAAAGATGTGTTCCATAAAAAGCTCAGCACTTTTTCCTCTGAGTCTGAGTGCTGCAATGATTTCTGCTTAGATCAGTTTTACTCACCATATATCTAAAAGCTGCTCAGTGAAGAAGGACACAAACATTTGAATGGAAAGACTAAAAATCATCTCTATTTTCAAATGAAATATTTTTTTGTGTGTATTTTCCCACTGTTTTGACTAACAAAGCAAAAATCCTGAGTATAATATTGGGCTAGAGTTTTGCAAAGTTACTTCTGAAGATACAGGTAAAGAACATGGACTCTATATAATATTTATAATTATCTATAACAAGAGACATTTTAGATAAAAATTATGTTCTTGGAGTTATTTTGAAATTAGTATATATTCCCATATCGCTGACTTAGTGTGTACAAAATTACATTAAAAATTTTTTAAAAATATATTTTATTAATTTATTCATATTACATTTCAATTGTTATACCAGGCCTTGTCTCTTCTCATTCCTTCCTCCCTCCCATTTTCCCCTTACTCCCCTCCCCTATGACTGTGACTGAGGGGGACCTCCTCCCCCTGTATATGCTCATAGGGTATCAAGTCTCTTCTTGGTAGCCTGCTACCCTTTCTCTGAGTGCCACCAGACCTCCCATCCAGGGGGCATGGTCAAATATGGGGAACCAGAGTTTGTGTGAAAGTCAGACCCCACTCTCCACTCAACTGTGGAGAATGTCTTGTCCATTTGCTAGATCTGTGTAGGGGTTCGATGTTTACTGCACATATTTTCCTTGGCTGGTGCCATAGTTTGAGCAGGACCTCTGGGCCCAGATCCACCAGTCATAATGTTCTCCTTATAGGTTTCTAGGACCCTCTGCATCCTTCTATTTCTCTTGCTTCTCTCACCTAGAGTCCTAGTAGGAAGTCTTCCCCTCTGACCCACTTTCCTGGTGAGTAAAGACTTTCATGGGACATGCCCCTTGGGCTAGTGTCCAGATATAAGTGAGTATATACCATTTGACTCTTTCTGCTTCTGGGTTAACTCACTCATTATGATCCTTTCTAGTTCAATCCATTTGTCCACAGAAATTTAGGGAATTCCTTGTTTGTGATAGTGATTAGTATTCCATAGTGTAAACGTACCACAATTTTAATTGTCCAAGTTTGTATGAATTTACATAAAACCTTTAAAACTTCATCATTGTAGGAATAACTAGATAAATTACAAAAAATCCATCTTTTCTGTGCTGTGCATCTGTAAAGACAAAGTAAGAATCTTTTTTTACACTAAAGAATGTTTGCTCAAAAAGTACTTCAATAAGATCAAAAGGAATAAAATCCATGCAAAGAAGATCTGTGGAAGTGCCCCAATGATAGATAAGATGACCCTGAGTTTAAACAGCATCATTAAAACACAAACACAAACACACACACACAAACACACACACACACACACACATACACACACACATGTGCATAAACACACATGGAAACAAACACCTGAAAACTTAAATGGTTATTGTTTTCTGTCATGAGAGATGGCAACTGGGGAGATGGGAAATAAAATAAAGGTGAAATTCTTTGCTCAAAACTTTTGGTATTTTTAGGAAGCCCTATTGCCATTTTTCTAAGATAACCCCAGATAGATTTCAAAAGTGGTTGTGCAAGTTGGCATTCCCACCAGCAATGAAGGAGTGTTCCTCTTTCTCCACATCCTTGCCAGCATGTGGTATCACTTGAATTTTTTATCTTAGCCATTCTAATGGGTGTAAGATGGAATCTCAGAGTTGTTTTGATTTGCATTTCTCTGATGACTAAAGACATTGAACATTTCTTTATGTGTTTCTCAGCCATTCGATATTCCTCGGTTGAGAATTTTCTGTTTAGTTCTGAGCCTCATTACTCAATTGGATTATTTGTTTTGATGGTGTTTAATTTCTGGAGTTCTTTACATATTTTGTATATTAGACCTTTGTCAGATGTAGGGTTGGTGAAGTTCTTTTCCTAGGCTGTCGCTTTGTTCTGTTGACAGTGTCACCTGCCTTACGAAGCTTCTCAGAATTGTGAGGTCCCATTTATTAATTGTTGACCTTCAGGTCTGGGCTGTTGGTGTTCTGTTCAGGAAGTTGTCTCTTGTGCCAATGTGTTCCAAGCTCTTCCCCACTTTTTCTTCTAACCGATTTAATATCTCTGGTTTTATGTTAAAGTCTTTAATCCACTGACTTCAGTTTTATGCATGGTGACAAATATGGGTCTAATTGCATTTTTCTAAATGTAGACATCCAGTTAGATCAGCACCATTTGTTGAAGATGCTATCATTTTTCCATTGAATAGATTTGGCTTCTTTGTCAAAAATCAAGTGACCATATGTGTGTGGATTCATTTCTGGGTCTTCAATTCGATTCCATTGATCAACCAGCCTATTGCTGTGCCAATACCATCCTGTTTTAATTACTGTTCCTCGATAGTACAGCTTGAGATCAGGTATGGAAATTCCTCTGGAGGATCTTTTATTGTATAGAATTGTTTTTGCTATTCTGTTTTTTGTTTTTCCAAATAAGTTGAGAATTGATCTTTCAATGTCTTTAAAATATTGTGTAGGTAGTTTGATAGGGATTGCATTGAACTGTAAAGTGATTTTGGTAAGATGGCCATTTTTATTACGTTAATTCTCCTGATCCATGACCAAGGGAGTCCCTTTATCTTCTGATGTCATGTTCAATCTCTTTCTTTAGAGATTTAAAGTGTTTTTCAAACAAGTCCTTCATTCCTTGGTTAGAGTTACTCCTAGATATTTTATATTGCTCGTGGGTATTGTGAAGGGTGTAGTTTTCCTAATTTCTTCCTCTGCATGTTTGTCATTTGTATATAGGAAGGTTACGGACCTTTCTGAGTTAATTTTATATCTAGCCAATTTGCAGAAGGTGTTTATCAGCTGTAGGAGTTCTCTGGTACAATTTTGGGGGTCACTTATGTACACTATTATATCATCTGCAAATAGAGATAATTTTACTTTCTCCTTTCCTATTTAGATCTCCTTGATCTCCTTTTGATGTCTTATTGCTCTGGCTAGACCTTCAAGGCCCAGCTATTCCACTCCTTTGTATATACCCAGAAAATGCTCCACCATACAAGGACATATGCTCAACCACATTCATAGCAGCCTTATACATAATAACTAGAACCTGGAAATAGCCTAAATGCCACTCTGTCGAAGAATGTATAAAGTAACTGTGGTATATTTACACTATGGAATACTACTCAGCTATTAACATCAAGGAAATCCTGAAATTTGTGGACAAAAGAATGGGACTAGAGATGATCATAATGAGTGAGTTAACCCAAAAGCAGAAAGACTCACATGGTATATACTCACTTTTAATTGGGCACTAGCTCAAAAGGCATGTCCCATGAAAGTCTTCACTTACCAGGAGATTGGGATAGATGTGAGGACATCCTACTGAGACTCTAGGTAAGAGAAATATAGGAGATGGGGAAATATAAGGGCCCAGGGTGTCCTAGAAACCTACAAAAAGAACATCATGATGGGTGGATCGAGGCCCAGGGGTGTCTGCTCAAACTATTGCATTAACCAAGGACAAAGCAATAGTAAACATCGAACCCCTACTCTGATCTACTCAATGGAAAGGACATTCTCCACAGTTATGTAGAGAGTGGAGACTGACTTTCACATGAACTCTGGTGCTCCATATTTGACCACCTCCCCTTGGTTGGGAGGCCTGATGGCACTCAAAGAAAGAATAAGCAGGCTACCAAGATGAGACTTGATAGCCTATGACCATATAGTGGAGGAAGAGGCCCCCTTGGCCATAGACCTAGGGGAGGGCAATAGAGTGAAAGCGGGAGGGAGGTAGGAATGGGAAGTTACAAGTAATGGGATAATAATTGAGTTGTAATCTGAATAAATTAATAAATTTAAAAATTTTTTGATATTTTTGACATCTGACTTACAAAATTATATTCTCTAATAATAAACCAAAATTATTGAAATAGTTCTGTCAATGGTATAATTCTAAGGATTGAAAATGATGTGACAAGAGCACAAAAAGACAAATGGAAAAACAAAGGATTATGAAAAGAATATTACTATTATTACTCTAATGAAGGTCATCTACTGGCCAGCCAATAAAGAATGAAGTTTTTGTAGAACTATCAAAGCTGAGGTCTGAAAGGGCTTGGTGTTTGAGAATACTTGTCAAATACACCCAAACATAAAAGCACCTAAAACTCTTTCAGGTGAAGGAAAAATTAGTAATAAATACACATACACACACACACATACACACACACACACACACACACAACTGGGGCAACAGTGAGAATTATTTGTCTATAAAAGGTATTCAGTCACAAAAAAACTGAAAGAATAAATTTTAATACATTGATAACATTAGTATTATTACAAAAATTAGGATTTGTCAACATTTTAGGCATAATAGATAAGGAAAAACTGAATATCTGGGGTTTAAAATGGATATTCCATGTGACAATGTCAAGGTAGACACTTGACATTATGCATTTTTAGAATCAAAGAACTATGTAACAAACAGACATAGTGTCCTACTTGAAAAGTGTGAACTTTAGTTAATAATGTAAATATTGATCTATTTATTATAGTATAAAGGAACCACAGAAAGTTCACCTATGGAAGGGGAAATGTATCACCATTTTCCACTGCTCAATCTTTCTTTTTTCTCTTTTTCTTGCCTTAAGATAAGATCTCAAGTAGTAAGGAAGCCCTTAAGCACCTTATGAAGCTAAGGATGACCTTGAACTTCCTATCTTCTAGTATGAAACTCCCAGGGGCTGGGACCAGGTGTATGCCATCTACTTTGCACAGTACTGGGTATCAAACACATGGGTTCAAGCATTCTAGGCAAATGTTCCATGAACTCAGATACATCCCAGCTTATGCTAAGTATTTCAGTAATTCT
Organism: Acomys minous; assembly: GCF_964271855.1. Taxonomy (NCBI): domain Eukaryota; kingdom Metazoa; phylum Chordata; class Mammalia; order Rodentia; family Muridae; genus Acomys; species Acomys minous. The sequence goes on from NC_140487.1 coordinate 34,146,296, forward strand.
AAAATTTTTTTAAAAGACTATGTGGTTTGCATACAGGAGGGATACTGACTTTTTGGGATTGAATTTGTATTCAGCCATTTGCTGAAGGTACAATTAAGAAAACCACACCCTTCACAATACCCACAAATAATACAAAGTATCTAGGAGTAACTCTAACCAAGTAAGTGAAAGACTTGTTTGAAAAAAAAAACTTCAAGTCTCTGAGGAAAGAAATTGAAGATGATATCAGAAGACGGAAAGATCCTCCTTGTTCATGGATCAGGAGAATTAACATAGTAAACATGGCCATCTTATCAAAAGCAATTTACAGAGTCAATGCAATCCTTATAAAAACACCTACAGTCTTTTAAAGGCCTTGAAAGATCAATTCTCAGCTTCATATGGAAAAACAAAAAACGTGGGATAGCTAAAATAATCCTGTACAATAAAATATCCTCTGGAGGAATCTCCATACTTGATCTCAAGCTGTACTATAGAGCAACAGAAATTCAAACAGCATGGTACCGGCATAGCAATAAGATGGTTGACCAATGGAATTGAATCAAAGACCCAGAAATAAATCCACACACCTATGGACACTTAATTTTGGACAAAGAAGCCAAATCTCTTCAATAAAAAAAGGATAGCAATCTTCAACAAATGGTGCTGGTCTTACTGGATGTCTACATGTAGAAAATGCAAGTAGATCCATATTTATCGCCATGTATAAAGCTGAAGTCCAAGTGGATTAAAGACCTCAATGTAAAACCAGAGACAATAAATCTATTAGAAAAAAAGTGGAGAAGAGCCTCGAACTCATTGGAACAGGAGATAACTTCCTGAAAAGAACACCAACAGCCCAGGCTCTAAAGCCCATAATAAAAGGGACCTAAAGAAACTGAAAAGCTTCTGTAAGGCAAAGGACACAGTTAACACAACAAAGTGACAGCCTACAGACTGGGAAAAGATCTTCACCAACCCTACATCTGACAAAGAGCTAATATCCAAAATATATAAATCTCAAGAAATTAAACACCACCAAACCAAATAACCGAATTAAGAAATGGGGTTCAGAACTACACAGAGAATTCTCAACAGAGAAATATAAAATGGCTGAGAAACACTTAAAAAAAAAAAAAAGAAAGGACAAGATCAGGCACGTTCTGAGAGGTGTGGCTGTAGACAAAATGCAACTCTGGTCATGTGAGTTCTTTAACTACGCTGTGTGTGCACAGATGGAAACAACTGGGACTCAATAGTCAGAAATCAAAAAAAAAAAAATTAAAAAAAAAAAAAGAAAGAAATGCTCAACGCCCTTAGTCATTAGAGAAAGGCAAATCAAAATGACTCTGAGATTCTATGTTACAGCCATCAGAATGGCTAAGGTCAAAAACTCAAGTGACAGAACATGCTGGTGAGGATGTGGAGAAAGGGGAACACTCCTTCATTGTAAGCAGGAGTGCAAACTTGTATAACCACTTTGGAAAACAATCTGGTGTTTTCTCATAAAGGGAATAGGGCTACCTCAAGACCCAGCTATTTCACTTTTGGGCATATAATCAAGAGATGCTCTACCACACAAAAAGGACATTTGCTCAACTATGTTTATAGCAGCCTTATTCATAATAGCCATAATCTATTCAACAAGTCCTGCAGTCAAAGAATGGATTAAAAACCCTGAGCTATATTTACATGATGGAATACGACTCAATTATTAAAAACAAGGAAATCTTGAAATTTGCAGGCAAATGAATGGAACTAGAAATAATCATCCTGAGTAAGTAAACCCAGACCCAAAAAGACACACATGATATATACTCACTTATAATTGGATATTAGTCTAACATGGATGTCCTCTGAGAGCCTTCATTCAGCTGGGGATCAGGACACATCACAGGACTCGCTATCGGACTCCAGGTGAGAGTGGTATGGAAGAGTGGGAAGATGGAAGGATCCAGAGGGCCCAGGAACCCCACAAGAAGACCATCAATGTTAGTCTCTTATCTGGCTTTTCACAACTCAGAGGCTCCCTTCTCCCCCTGGAAGAGACACAGATTCCCATTGTCTGAACCCTGGCTGAACATGGCTGTCCTGCGCTCCCTCAAGCTGGAGGATCTGATGAAAAAGCTCCCTTCCTGCCCAGAAGGCCTTCTTCGTGACCATTCTCAAGCCAGGGCCTTCTTCAGGTAGCCTCCAGATGGCTAAAGAAAGCTGTGATCAGATTCTCAGCACAGCTTCCCAGAGAAAGCCCCTAGAGGTCAAAAGTAGACAAAAGAAGCATGGTGTCCCTTGGAACTTCAGTTACAGACATTTGGAAGTCACCTGAAATGGGTGATGAAAGCTTAGCAACTGAGCTCTGGTCCTAAGTAAGAGCCAGATGTGATTTTTTTTCCAGTTAGCTATTACCCTCAGATTTTGATAAGTTTGAATGTAAGAAAACATTATAAAATTTCATTGTTTTCCATAATGTAATGGAAACATTGAAGATTTCTGAAACTACATTACACTTATAAAATTGTAAACTTCAACACTACAAAATCATTATGCAGCTCTACACAAGTCTAGTTCCATATGCCCAATAAACACAGTTAATTAGAATAAATTGAAGCAAATCTAATTAAGAGGTGAAATACCTTAAGACTGAGTAATTAAATGGAAGAAACTGAAACATGATAATACTTTTATGGTTATGAATGGGCAAATTGAATACTGTGAAAATGACTATATTGCTGAACATGTTCTACAGAAAGAATGCCATTAATTTCAAAATTCTAAGGATATTCTCCACAAATAAAAGAGAAACCCACAAATGTTCACGTGGAATCAAACTAACTAACAAACAATCAAGCAAACAAGCAAACAAATCTGTAAATGTGACTTAAAATAACCAAAGCAATCCAGAGAATATAACATTGCTGCAAGCATTAGGATTATCTCATTTCAAGGTACACTGCAGAATCCTAGGAACACAAACAGAATGGTACTTGCACAAATCAGGCATATAGGCCAAAGAAGATTGAAAAAGAGCTTTATCCAGTTATGCACACTAATATTTGACAAGGTTTCAAAATTAGGAAAGCGTGGGAGAAAAGAAAGCTTCTTAAACATATAGGACTTCAAAACTAGGAATCCGCACACAGAAAGACTGATGTCAGATTTGAGTTCTCATTCTGCTCAGAGAAAGTCATGCTGACATAACTAAAAAAGAATCTATCTCTGTGTAGTTTTGATTTTCGTCTTCACAATCACTATGGATGCTGAGCCTTTTAAAATGTATCTTTTGGCCGCCTATTCTTTGTGTTTTGTTAAGTGTCTGCTAATTTTACTTACAGATTTGTTGATTGGACTATATAGGAGTGTTGTTGCTTAATTTTTAAATCTTATATATTAATCTCCTGTCAGATGGATAGCTGGTAAAAGTCTTCCCACTCAATTGTTTTGGCTAAAGTTTGTTAATTTCATACAACCCCTGTTGTCAATTCCTGATATATTCCTTAAGATATTGATCTCAATTTCAGGAAGCCTTTCCTAGACTGTATCTTCAGATATTTTCCCTTTGGTTTCTCTAGCAGATCAGAGCCCTATCTAATGAGCTACCTTTAAAGCAGCAACAACAAATCTTAGGGAGGATTTAGAAAAAAACACACACAAATACTGCTGGTGGGCCTGTAAACTCAAAGTCAGCTATGGAAATCAGTGTAGAAAGCCTCTAAAAACTCAAAATATGGCTATAATGTGATCTAGTTGTACCACTCAAGGAAAAGATCTAAGATATCTAACTTAGTATCCCACAGAGATGCTCATCTGTGTCTACTGTGACACTATTATAGTAGCTAAATTGCAGAGTGAGTCTAGGTGTATCCCAACAGGTACCTAGTTATGTGATATGTGGTTATGTGGTCTCTCTCTCTCTGTCTCTCTGTCTCTCTGTCTCTCTGTCTCTCTGTCTCTCTGTCTCTCTCTCTCTCTCTCTCTCTCTCTCTCTCTCTCTCTCTCTCTCTCTCTGTCTCTCTCTCTCTCTCTGTCTCTGTCTGTCTGTCTGTCTGTCTGTCTCTCTCTCTCTCTCTCTCTCTCTCTCTCTCTCTCTCATATGTAGTCACATATAAAGAACAAAGAAATTGTGACATTTTGTAGGTAAATAAATGGAGCTAGGAGTCATAAATTATCATAGTAAATAGAATAAGCCAAAGTCTGATGACAAGCATTTCATGTGTTCTCTAATCTATAAGCATTATTTCAATGTGTTGTATATGTGGCCTCCTCTGTGCTTGTCATTGTTGGGTTTATTGGTAGCTTTCTGAATTCATGCATGCTGAAAAAAAAAAACAAATTAGTTTTGTTCATTGGTGGGAACTGAGACTCCTTTCCTTCCCTTTTCTAAAATAACCTTTTCTTTTAAAAAAAAAAGATTTATTTATTTTATTTATTGCATATGAGTACTTTATCTGCAGAAGAGGGTATCAGATTACATTATAGATGGTTGTGAGCCACCATGTGGTTGCTGGGAATTGAACTCAGGACATCTGGAAGAGCAGGCGGTGCTCTTAACCACTGAGCCATCTTTCCAGCCCCATAAGCTTTTCTTTTAACCTAAAATATCATAACTTTGGCTTATATGCTTAAATTGTATGTGGAACATGTGTTTGGTTGGAGACAGATAAGTCTGCAATGAAGGGTACTTATCTCCTTTGAACTTGTACCTTATAAAGTCACAGATTTTCCATGTACTGAGGCAGAGGCAGCAGACATTTTCATCCACACATAAGTCTTAAATGGAGGCTTTGAATGGAAATCTTCACTCAGTTACTCCCTGGTACACTTACACTATATTAAGTTTAAGTGTAAAACTTAAAGAGTGTAAAACATAAAACTTAGAGACAGCACCAAATCACTAAAGTTGTACTTCCTCAGAGCTCCCAGGGCAAAGTCAGTTCTTGGTTCAGTTCTGATCCCTATATCAGGAAAGTATCAACAGAGCTGAGGTAGAAGTCTCCACAATGACAAGGAAGTGACACAAAAGGTCATGAAGGTTGTATCCTAGAGAAAGATCCATTGTAACCACTAAGGAGGCCCAGGATTTTAAATTATATTTCACTGGCATTCTATAAAATTATATAACTTTTAGGAAACCGGATCTTTCAACCCACAATCTTTGGCTTTGCTGATTGCAAGTCCTTGACCTGGAAGCACACTGTGGCAGATGAGTATGTGAAGAGAAAGTGGTTTAGCTCCTGGCACATACAAAAGAATTATTATGGAATCAAGAGAAGGTTCTGAAGGTATAAACCACTCCTCTGATTCCTCTAACTGAGACGAACCTTCTGCAGATTCAAGAAGCCCACAAATTGTTGTCAGAAGCTTCTAGAGGACACTGCATAATCCAACCAAATTGACTGCAACTTGAGATTGTTTTTTGTAAAGAAACCATCAAAGACCAATGTCAGAATTATATTAAAATACTAATAAAATCTTCTTCTCCTCCGTCTACTCCCCTGTCCCTCCCCCCTCCTCCTTCTCCTTCTTCTAATTATGTATTTCAGAGAGTCTCCTTTAAATTATCAGTTAAAATAACACATTTCCACAAAAAGAGCAATACGGAGATAGAAATGGCCAGCTGCTTTAGTGAGTAAAATAACCTAGCACTTTATACAGATCTTCAAACAATTCTCAAGGGTGCAAACATGTTTTATATAAAGATATAATTGCCTTCTTGTTTTAAAATAGACTAATAAAGGATTTCTTGTTAATGTATATTATAATTTAACAAATGTTACTTTTTTGAATGGTCAATAAGTCTTAAGGTTTTGAAGTCATCCAATTGATTGAAACGCACTCACTTGTAGCATCATTTCAAAGTTCAGCTCTAAATCAGGCAAGTTGCCCAAGTAAAATCCAATATCTGTAAATGGGCTTTAAGACTTGGCAGTGTTTCTGACATACATCTTCTTCATGTAAAATCCAACAAGACATTACCTACTCATGTGAGGGGATTATAATATGCTTATGTAATAGCCAGAGAAGCCCATGATAGTATTTAAAAATACTATTTATTCATTCCAAAATAAGGAAATTCTGTCAATGACATCCACATTTTTAAGGAAAATTAGCAGAATAGAGTAAATGACAATCGACTATGATAACAGGAGAATACAACCTTATTTAGCCAAAGTAAAAAGTAGCATATATATAAACATACACAAATAGATATACACATGTATATGCACATACACAAATAGATATACACATGTATATGCACATACATTTACATGCTTATTTACATCCATACACACACACACACACACTATATATATATATATATACATATATATATTATATATTATATAAAACAATTTGGAAAAATAAAGATCTGAACAATTAAATGGTAAACAAAAAGAAATAAGAATCAAATTATCCCTATTCACAGACGATATGATAGTGTACATAAGTGACCTCCCCAAAATTCCACCGGAGAACCCCTACAGCTGAAAAATACCTTCAGCAAAATGACTGGGTCCAAAATTAACTCTAAAAAGTCAGTGGCCTTCCTATATACAAATGACAAACATGCAGGGGAAGAAATTAGGGGAACTACACCCTTCACAAATATAAAATATCTAGGAGTAACTCTAACCAAGCAAGTGAGAGACCTGTTTGAAAAAAAACTTAAAATCTCTGAAGAAGGAGATTGAAGATGACATCAGAAGATGGAAAGATCTCCCTTGTTCATGGATCAAGAAAATTAACATAGTAAACATGGCCATCCTACCAAAAGCAATTTACAGGTTCAATGCAATCCCTATCAAAATACTTACACAATTTTAAAGACACTGAAAGATCAATTCTAAACTTCATATGAAAAAATGAAAAACCCAGACTGGCTAAAACAATCCTATACAATAAAAGATCCTCCAGAGGAATCTCCATACCCGATCTCAAGCTGTACTATAGAGCAACAGTAATTAAAACAGGATGTTACTGGCATAGCAATAGGATGGTTGACCAAGGGAATCAAACAAAGATCCAGAAATAAATCCAAATACATATGAACACTTGATTTTGGGCAAAGAAGCCAAATCTATTCCATGGGAAAACAATAGTATCTTAAATAAATGGTGTTGGTCTAACTGGATGTCTACATGTGGAAAAGCACAAGTAGAACCATATTTATCACCATGCACAAAACTCAAGTCCAATGAGTGGATTAAAGACCTCAACATAAGACCAGAGACACTAAATCAGTTAGAAGAAAAAGTTGGGAAGAGTCTGAAACTCATTGGAACAGGAGATAACTTCTTAAACAGAACTCCGACAGCCTAGGCCTTAAGGTAAACAATTAATAAATGTGACCTCATGAGGCTGAGAAACTTCTGTAACAGTGATAGAAGACACTGTCAACAGAACAAAGAGACAACCTGCAGACTGGAAAAAGATCTTCACCAACCCTACTTCTGACAAAGGTCTAATATCCAAAATATATAAAGAGCTCAGAAATTAAAAACCACCAAACCAAATAACCCAATTAAGCAATGAGGCTCAAAACTAAACAGAGATTTCTCAACAGAGGAACATCAAATGGCTGAGAAACACTTAAAGAAATGCTCAACCTCTTTAGTCAACAGAGAAATGCAAATCAAAATGATTCCGAGATTCCATCTTACACCCATCAGAATGCTTAAGATCAAAACATCAAGTGACAGCTCATGCTGGCAAGGATATAGAGAAAGGGGAACACTCCTTCACTGCTGGTGGGTGTGCAAACTTGTACAACCACTTTGGAAATCAATCTGGCACTTTCTCAGAAAACTAGGAATAGGTGTACTTCAAGACCCATCTATTCCATTTCTTAGAATATACCCAAAAGATGCTCCACCACACAACAAGGACATATGCTCAACCATGTTCATAGCAGCCTTACTCATAATTGCCAGAACCTGGAAACAATCTTAATGCCCCTCAGTCAAAGAAGAGATAAAGAAACTGTGGTACAGTTGCACTATGGATTCCTACTCAGCTATTAAAAACAAGGAAATCCTGAAATTTGCGGGCAAATGGTTGGAACTAGAAACGATCATAAGGGGTGAGTTAATCCAAACCCAGAAAGACTCACATGGTATATACTCACATAAAATTGAACATTTTCCCCAAAGGGATTTCCCATGAAAGTCTTCACTTACCAGGAGATTGGGATAGATGTGGGGACTTCCTATTGGGACTCTAAGTGAGAGAAGTATGGGACAATGAGGAAATAGAAGGATCCAGAGGGTCCTAGAAACCTACAAGGAGAACATCATGACCGGCAGATCTGGACCCAGGGGGGTCTGCTCAAACTACTGTACCAACCAAGGACAATACATGCAGTAAACATTGAACCCCTATTCAGATCTAGCCAATGGACAGGACATTCTCCACGGTTGTGTGGAGAGGGGAGACTGACTCTGACATGAACTCTGCTGCCCCATATTTATCCATTTCCCCTTGGTGAGGAGGCCTGGTGATACACAGAGGAAGAGTAAGCAGACCACCAAGATGAGACTTGATAGGCTGTGACCATGTGATGGGAGGTCCCCTTTTGTCACAGACCTAGCGGAGGGGACTAGAGCAAAGGAGGGACGGATGAAGGAACAGGAGGATAGAAGTGAGGGGATAAAAATTGAGATGTAATCTGAATATATTAAGTGAATAAAAAATTTTAAATGTAAAAAAGGAGAAAAACAAATAAGAAAATGCTAGAAATTTTAGAAATATATTATAACTTTATGTAATATATACCATAAGGATTATATATCATCGATAACATTTTACAAAGCAAAAATAGTTGAAAATTTCCACATAATACAATAATCAAACAAAGAGGAAAGCATAGTGAAAAGATCAAAAGCAGAGGCTATATTCAAACAATTAGTGTTTACAATGTGATAAGAGAAAAATAGAAAACTAGAGAATTTCAAAGAAATGCATCTCTCAAAATGGAAAGAAACATAAGATTTCTATAATGCTACTAAATCCATAGCCTCAGAGGTGTGCTTATTAACACATTTTAGAATGTTTGAATATAAAGAGTAAAGCTATGCTCCCCAAAGAAAACAAATTAATTTAGGTTAGAAATTTTAAAGCAGACACTAATGCCTAAGCCTGTTTGGGAATTAAATTTGGAAAAATGACTAAACTCATGGGTGTTTGGCCCTGAAGAATCCCACAGAGGGAAGAAAAGGAAAGCACCAAGCTCAAAAGATGAGATTGGTAGGTCATTTTAATTTCTCCGTCCGTGGAAAAACTCTAAGCATAAATGTAGTTGCTTTTTGTAGCTCAGACCTATAAACTTATTTTGGCAGGAGGGATGAAGAAAATCAGTCAGAAAGTTTGACAACAAAATTGCTGGCTCTATGAGTCCATAGGATAGCCCCATTGTAACAAGCAGCATTTGTAACAACAAATCTTATATATTCTTCAATGTTTGGGGCATTGGACAAGAAAACACAGGGAGAAAAAAGAGAGAAAAATGGAAAAACAAATAAACTGAAATTATACTTCAAACTGGGTCAGTAAGGTGAATATTACAAAGTCCTTGAAACAAAATAAAATATCAAGAACCAAAATCCATGCTTGTGTCACTGGGAACACAATAGCTTTGAATAATAGCTTTGAGTTCAGTGTTTTAAGTTCACTTTTATACATGAACAGAACAATTCTACATATTAGGTGAATTGTGTATGTTCAAGTCAGAGCGCATGTGTGAAACTCAGAAGTGCAGCTTCAGAAGGCAATCCTTGCCAGGCAGTTTTTCTGAGAAAGGGTGTTTTTTTTGTTTTTGTATCTGCAGATGCCAGGCTAGCTGATTCATAAGCAGCTGGGTGCCTTCCATTTCTCCTTCCCAACTCACTGCAGGAGTACAGTGACTTCAGACACTGTGCCCAGTCTAACATAGGTTATAGGGATTCAAACTCCTGTCCTTATGCTTGTATAATAAGTGCTTTGTGTACTTAGTGAGCTGTGTAGCCCACTTTTAAATTATATATATACTATTTACTTATATATGTTAAATATCATTATATGCTTAGATATTATATAATTATATAGTTATATACTTCTTACCATTTTTTACAGTGTAATTTCAAAATATTTCTTCTAGATTTCTAGGATAAACAATCCATTTTTGGATAATTTTAGAGGACTTTTAATCCAGCAACATGGCTGCTGGGGCAAGGGATCACATCTAAAGACCTTTTAGACCTATGTGAGCTTACTGTAATGCAGACACACTCTGAATTACAATATTATTTGGCTGAAATAGACATACTTTTAATGCCAAACAATGACATCTAATTGAAGGGCAGACAAAGTGACAAATCAGAAAGATTTGACAGAATGAGTCAGAGATAGGATGTGCTCAACTCTCACAGAACAATCTAGAAGGAGAAGCTACTCTAGAGCAGTGCCAGGAGAGAGAAGGACTTCAATTGGATGAAGCTCACTTGAGTGTAGTTAAGTTCAATTGCATTGGTGCAGATTTTATCAATTTGTGCAGTCAGTGTAGTCAGTGTAAGAATAGACACTGAAAACCACTGAAGAGAGGGAACAGGATGGGAGCCTATAGCAGAGGTCCACTGAAAGATTCCACCCAATACGGGATCAAAGCAGAAGGTAAGTTTCACAGCCAAACTTTGGGCAGGGACCAGGGAGTTTTGTGGAAGAGTGGGTAAATAAAAGAACCTAGAGGAGAGGGGATAAGAGCTCCACAAGAAGACCAAAAAAGCCAATAAATCTGGCAGGGGTTGGGGGAGGGGGGAAGAGCAGAGACTGATGCACCAAACAAGGACCATTCATCCAGAAGACCTAGGTCCCCTCCTCAGATGTAGCCAATAGGCAGCTCAGTCTCCATAGAGTTCCTCTAATAAGTGGAGCAGAGGCTGTGCCTGCCTTAGAGTCTGTTGCCTGTTCTTTGATCTCTTCCCTCTGGTAGAGTGCTTTACCATGCCACAAAGGAAGAGGATGTAGGTCATCCCGATGAGACTTGGAGTTAGTTGCAGTTAGTTGTTAGGGGAGAAGGTCACTCCTCTCTGAGGACTAGGGGTTAGGCATGTGGGGAAGAGGGAGGGAGGGTAGGACTGAGAGATGAGGGAGTGGGAAATGATTGGCATGTAAAGTAAGTAAGTTAAAGAAGAAGAAGGAGGAGGAGGAGAAGGAGAAGGAGAAGGAGAAGGAGAAGGAGAAGAAGAAGAAGAAGAAGAAGAAGAAGAAGAAGAAGAAGAAGAAGAAGAAGAAGAAGAAGAAGAAGAAGAAAAGCAACCATGACTACTCAACTTCTATCAGACACTTATCAACCATTCACCAAGTCTCAGGGAACATTGTGGAAGGGGTAGGCAATGTAAGTGCCAGAGGGTAGGGCACAACATTATGAAATAGTGTCTTCTGAATATAATATGAATGTAGCAGCAACTGTGATTACCTACAGAAGACCAGCAAAAGGTCAAGCAGGGAAAAATTCCAGCACAGCGTGGGAAGGTACCAGCCTTACCTGAGGATCTGTTGAATACTTTCATCAAATCCATATGTCTGGTGCCCTCTAAATGTCTGCTAAGGATGTGGAGTGTGGAAGAGCTGTAGACTTGTAACAATATTCTTCAAAGTGGAGGTAGTTGCAGATCCTTTGCACCCTTTTTACTACTCTCATATTCTGGAAAGCACTTGCAACTACCTGATTGGTTCCACCCCATTCAGGAGTGAACTTATCAAATAGTTAGTCCAAAATGGAAAATGACCTTTTCTTTTTGGTATCTTGGTCTGGAATCCTATAATATAAACCTCTCATGTTTTCAATTTTGTCTTTTCCTGGTAGCCAGAAGACTGGCCGTTCCATCTAGTTACCTAGATAGTTGTGTGGCTTTTAATGGTAGTTTTAATCCAGGAGAAAATGTAGTGAACTTTGGCTCCCAAAGTCATATGCTCAGAAGGGCTTCTTGAGAATGTCTCAAGAACTGTGCTCTGGTTGTTTTCTGGGAGGAAGAGAGAACTGGCCCAGCAGTGGTAGCCTCTGCAGATAGCATGCCCTTATCTGTTAGGATGTTCAGAATTTCATGCTAATCCTTTCTTTTTTGAGAACTCTATTTCTCTCATGGGTCAAGTTCTCTATTTGTTTTTGATTCACTCTGCTAAAATATGTATCTAAAAGATGTTGTATATTTAGTTTATCAGATGTGCCAGATGTTTAGCACTCTTGTAATTCTGAGGTGTCAACTGTATGTCTTTTTATTTCTGATTTTTGTCATTAGAACTTCTTTTTACTTTTCTCATTTAGTCTAGCTAAGGACCTGCTATCTTATTTAAAGTTATTTTGAAGAAACACCTTTCTGTTTCTTCGATTATTTAAATGACATATTTAGTTTTCATTTTATTCATTTCTGCTCCAGTCTTATTATGCATTTCCCTCATAGATGTAAGGCTTAGATTAGTATTCTAAGTTTTTGAGATGAAGCAATATTCTACTTATTTGGAACCTTTCTACTTTTCCAATACAGGTATTGACTGTCATTAACATCTTAGTACTATTTTTGCTACATTTCATCATTTTGGTAAGTAGTTTTTCCATTTTCATATATTTTAATATTTCCTTCTTGATTTTTGATGGATATGCAACACTGGGCTGGACATGCATAGTTTTCTCATAGTTCACAAAACTCATGTCATTTATCAAGTGCATGAAAAGGTTAATTCATTATGTCAGATTTGTGGGTTGATTTGGACCAATTTCCCCCCAAAATTCTAAGTAGGCCACTCCTTTTCTCTGAGATTGTGTCATAGCATTGGATGTGCATATTTTCTGAAATTCACTCTTGACATGGCACTGTTTGAATACTATAGGACAATCTGAACTTTCTTCCCTCATGTACAATGTCACTAGAAAGCACAAGAGAACACAGACAAAGATTATCTGGAGCAAATTCTAGCTTAGAATCCTCATCCATAATTACAAATGCCTATGGACAAGTATTACAGGTATGGGCCCAGTTCTGAACAGAACGAACATGGATGAATGAGCCTAATGTATTTCATGGTGATGGCCACCAATATCAACAAACTGCATGACACACTGAGCTTACACATACCCTGTAAAAACCATCCCAACAAGTACTAAATTCCAGGAGAAATTCTTGTGCCTTCTGCTCTACTATTTTCAGTTACTAAAGGTTTGGAATTTGTGCCACCTGTGTTCCTGAAGGCTGGGCTTGTACTTGTGAAGGCAGTCCTTTATATAACTAGGCTTGTGGTAAGTCTGAAACTCATATATGTAATTAATTGTTGGTTTGGCGGTACACCATGGATTATACTGAAGCAAGTGGTGGCACAAGCTAAACATCAATTGTGCCTCACCGGAATGCCAGTGCTTGTCTCATGTCAGTACAGTTCTAGAGCCTTATTTGTCAGCAATGACTTGGGTTGGCATCGATAACTAACGCAGAAGTGCAAGTGGGGAAACAGCTCATTGACTAATCTAGGCTATAGATAAATGTGTGAAGATGGTCTCTGAGGCTATAAGATTTACAAAGTCTTAAGAGGAGGGAAAATACCCTCCACTTCAACTCTGAGGCTAGAAATCCTGTGCTGGAAACTTCAGTCTTTTAATGCCACACAGAACAATATCAAAGACTGTTAATGGACTCCATCTGTAAATAATGGGACAGATTTTAGAGTTCTTAGGTTTCTACCAAGCACTATATCTAGATAAGTTGTATCTGGTTATAAGCTTCAAGACATAGCCCTGGGCTAGCAGCCTTCACATCCTTATCCTCAATAGATGCTGTCTATTCTGCCATCAAAGTTTGGTAAAGCAGAAGTAGAAGTCAGTAGCTTGACATGATGGTATTGCAATGATACAGCCTTAAGGCAGAGCTGCCAAAGCCTCGCAGTTGAAGCTGTTGTTTTTACATAACAGTGCTTTTCATAAAGACAAGGTTGATGCTATTTAGAATTTTTGGCTTTATATTAGTTAGTTACTTGTCTTGTTGCTGTGATAAGATAACTTGGAAAAAAAAAGCAATGTAAGGAATTGAGTTTCTTTTGATTGCGGCTTAAGGGCCATCATAGTAAGGAAACTACAGTGGCAGCAGCTTGAAATAGTCACATCGCACATGCAGTCAGGAAGTGAAGGGAGACGAGTGCTGGTGTTCAGCTCACTTCTCCTTTCTATTCAGTCAAGGGTCCCAGTACATGAGATAGTGCCACACATAACTAAGACAGACCTTTCTACATCAACTAACCTAAATAAGGTAATACGTCACAGGATGCCTACAGGCTTGTTCTAGACATCGTCAAGATCACAGCAATAGTAAGTATCACAGCTATTTATTTAACTCTCTTTATTTCTAATAAACAATAGATATTTTAATTCACTTTGAGCTACTTTGGGTTAAGAAGTGTATAATACTTGAAGTTCTTTCTTTCCTAACTTCTTCGTTGTCTTTTTAATTTGTTACATTAAAATAGACAGTATGTGTTGGGCTATAATTTCCTTAGGTTTTGTGTATATAGTTTGGTATATGAATATTTATTTCACCTGATGTATTGGTTGGGATAAGTAGAGGATTTTACTGGCCCACAATCTTGTTCTACCTCTGAAAATAAGTATCTTTTGTCATTTTGAGGATTCCCTATGAATGTCAACTAGAGTGGGGGGATTTAGAATTACAGTTGAAAGAAATCTCTGAGAATGTCTGTTAGGGATTGTTTGGATTAGAAAATTTGAGTGGGTTTCCTCTCTACCTTGTATTTTCTCTTCAAACACTACACCTGCCTATTCCATTTCCCCTTCTGAGTGAGATTTAAGCATCCTTCCTTGGATCCTCCTTGATATTTATCTTCTTTGGCTCTGTGCATTATAGTATGTTTTTTCTTTTCTTTTTCTTTTTTTGAAATTTTTTTAATTTTTATTTTTATATTAATTTATTCATATTACATCTCAATTGTTAGCTCATCCCTTGTATCCTCCCATTCCTCCCTCCATCCCCCTTCCCCTTACTCCCCTCCCCTATGTCTGTGACTGAGGGGGACCTCCTCCCCATGTATATGTTCATAGGGTATCAAGTCTCTTCTTGATGACCTATTATCCTTCCTCTGAGTGCCACTGTACTATCTAGTTAAACACAGAGCGATATGAGGGTGGAGATCAGACCTGGGGAGAGCTGGGGTAGGAGGACAAAAAGCCGGTAGAGGAAAGAGAAACTGTAGGTGGGGACATCTCTGTGACAAGGTGAAGACCTAAGTCAGGGTAGACTCTCAGTGGGGGATATGAGAGGGACTGTAGCAGAAAGTCCAAGTACCAAGGGCCATAGAGACTGAAGAGGGCACCCTCATATCCCACCCTAGCAAAGGGATGAGAACACCAACCCACCCATGAAAACGTCTACCCAAAATTCATATGATTACAAGATGTGTAAAGATAAAGATAGAGTAGAGAGAGCACAGACTTGAAGGCATGTCCAATCAGTGCCTGGCCCAACTCAAGACACACTCCATGGTACAGGACCAAACTCTGACACTATTAAGGATACTCTGCTCTTATTGCAGACAGGAGCCTAGCAGAGTTTGTCTTCTGAGAGGCTCCACCCAGCAGTGCCTAGAAACAGATGCTGAGACTCACAGCCAAACATTAGGAGAAGCATACGGAGTATAATGGATAAGTTGGGGGGAACGAGAAAAGGACCTACATGTAACAGGAGCTTTATAAGAAGACCAACAGAGCCTACTGATCAGGGCCCGGAGTGGCCCGCTGAGACTGAAGCACCAACCAAGGCTCTTGCATGGACTACACCTAGGCCCCTACAAAGATGTAGCTGATGGATATCTCAGGCTTCATGTGGGTTCTCTATTTAGGGAAGTGAGTTTCTCTCTGACATGGACTCTCTGGCCAGCTTTTTGATTACTCCCCCTGGCAGGACTGCCTTGCCAGGCCACAGGGGAAGGGGACTTATTCAGTCTAATACAACTTGAGCAGATAGGGTGGTTGGGTAGTAGGGCTTCCTTTTTCTGAGGAATAGGGGATGTAGAAGTGGGAAAGAGAGAGAGGGTACATTGGGAGGGGAGGAGGGGTGGGGCTATGACCAGGATGTAAAATGAATGAATGATAAATAAATTAATAAATAAATAAGTAAATTAAAAGGTGAGTGGGAAGACCCACCTTAAGCGTGAGTTATTTCATTCCATGGGTTAGGAAATACAACTGACTTTAAAAGGAGAAACTGAGCATATCACGCTCACCAGTCTCTCCTTCCTGATTGTAAACACAACTGAATAAAAGTTCTGATACCATAAATTCCCTTTAGTAAGGGATGGACTCTCACACTGTGACTCAGAATAAGCCTTTCTTTTCTGAAGGGGCTTTTGCCAGGTGTTGAAAAAGAATATGTGTAACCAGTATGGGAGCTTAGGACCAAGAATGGAGTTTCTATGTGATAAACATGACCATCTAATGTTTAGGCCATTGGAACATGTTGTCTGGAAGAACATAGAGAGCTTGGAACTTTAAGCTACCCAAAAACCCTTGGATGTTAGAAACAGAGCCTAATGTCTCATTCTGATTAGAGTATAAAAACCAAGGATTTGGGGGAAGAACAACAGACAAACAACAAAAACAAACAGCAACAATAAAACCCCCAAACAGAAAGAGCATGCCCAGTGTCCGAGATTTCAAAGAACAACAGAGATTATTAGTATTTGGGTTAGGGTTTCTTCATGTGATGCTCTGGAAGAGAATCTGCTTACATTTGGTTCAAGCCCTGATTACTTATATGAAATTTAATTTACTGTTTAAAAATTCTATCTATCTATTATCTATCTATCTATCTATCATCTATCTACCTATTTAATCTATTCTCTCTCTCTGTATGTGTGTGTGTGTGTGTGTGTGTGTGTGCACGTGCATGTATGTACTTAATTTCAAATATCACAATGTGCACATGGAGGTTAGAAGATAGCTTATCAATAAGCAGTTCTACTTTAACTTCACTGAAGCATGGTTTCTCTGGATTTTTCTTCAAGTTCATAATATTTTCAAGGCTAAGTAGCCCATGAGTTTCCTGACAGTTCTGATTTCACTTGTCATCTAGCCAGAGCCATGCTGGGATTGCATATGTGAGCCACCACACCCACATTTAAATATAGCTTCTGGGTCTGAGCAGAGGCTTGTACAGCCAGGGTCTTAATCTCTGAGTTATCTTTCTAGCCTGGGGTTAAATTTAAACCTAATGAATTAATTGTGTTGGATGAGGACATTTCAAGACAGGATATCTTCATGCCATGTGTTTTGTTATGTCTCTCAGCTTTCATCCAGACCTATGCTGAGCAAGTAAAATATGGAGCAGACAGATATTTTTAAAGAGTAAAGTTTGGCGTGGAATGGTTTGTGAACAAGTTTTAAATTTTACACAAGAAGGAAACTGACAGCAAAACATTTGAAACTGTTAAAGGTATCAATGCCATTAAATTAGACTTTGCGTGGGAACAAAGGGAAAGATCTTCTGGGCCAAGGCCTATCTATTATCAAATTGTAAATTCATTTGAAGGAAGGCAGCCTAAACTGACAATGTTACACAAGTGGCCCCCTCGTCTTCGTGTGCACTTAGAGACCATTCTTTCTATAGGAAAGAGTTCCTCAGGGTTGGCACATGAAGGGCAACATAATTGTGGTCCAAGGTGGGGCAGATTTCACATAAGCTGGCAGCATTGTCCACATGGCACTGGTCTCATAGGCATGGACATAGGATTACATGGATCATGCAGTCTTCAGCACTTTCTAGCAGTGGGGAATATGGCAGAGTCAGAATGCCAGCAGAGGCCCTGAGAGATCGTAGCATGAACATGTGAAATTCCAGAAGGAGTGTTACATCTCCCATTCATCATCAATTGGCCATACCAAAATCAGCCCATGGGAAATATGCAGCAGCCTAACTCTGAGGGCTTTAGCATAACTACTAGGGAGAGAAATAAACATACTCACTTGAATCATTAACTATAATGAATTTACTACTTGATGTCTATGCTTGATAATGTGTAGAATTTCCTGAAGATTAGTGGACTACCACAATAGCTGTCTTATTTTTATTTTAAGTATTTTCACATATTAGGTTTTTACTGTGTATCTCTGGCTGATTTTGAATTCTAAGCAATTATTTTGCCTCAGTTACTTGAGTCCGGGTTATGCCACACTCAGTTGCTATATAAAAATGTAGATTCTTGTTTTCTTCATGTGTATTTATATAGCTACCAATCTACTTAGCATTGTTATAGAAGTATTATATTTTATTTTGGCTGTAAAATTTTAACACCACTGCAAACTGAAATTGAACTCTCTAGCTCTCAGAAGAGGTAAATGATAATTTTAGTGACCCAGCCTTATTCTCAGCTTTCTAGCAGACCATTTGCTGTGGCTTCTCTTCCTCTCTGCGCCTGTTTCCAGCACATGGAGCAGCTCTTCTCCTACCGTCTTCCTCCGCCCCCTCATCCCTTTCGTTTAGCCACCAACTCTAACAGAAGTCTCTGGAAACCGACTCTGACAAGGGTGTCAAATAAGCAGTACTTATTCTCCCTCCCCTCCTTCAATTCCAATTTCCCAGTATTAACCCCAGCTTTACAGGAGACCACGTGCTGCGATCTCCCCTTCATCTCTGCAAACAACTCCAGGGAATATGCGAATCCTGGCAGCATATCCAGTCTACCAACTCCCTGTGGACCATCTCGTTCTCCCCTCTTTAGCCATCTCCACTCCTACTGTCAGCTCCCAATAAATAGCTGCCTCTATCTGGGACACCAGTGGACACACTTGGAAGGATCTCAGAAGCATACCGGAAACTCACAGCCAACACACTCTCCTTAGAACCACAGAGGGCAACAGAAACCAAGGAAGTGACGCAACAAACACAAAACCAGAAATCAGCATCTAGAATTACAACTGTCCTAAACAGAGGTGCCTAGATGCTAGCATAAAAATACCATCAATAACAGCCAGGCCGATATGCCTCCATTTGCGCTGAACCATAGTGGGCCCTGATAAATGCAAGATAGCTGAAGCACAAGAAAAGAACTTCAAAATAGCTACACGATATAAAACAATTTTACCAACTTAATATCTGTGGTTGTAATAGCCTTTTCAGTATCTCACTATTTCCTCTTTCTTATCATTAGTACTTTATTTAAAATCCTATTTTTATGATAAAAATGTCATGATGGATACTTTTGATCATGTATTATTTGAGAGTTAGAGTTTTCAAACATTTTCCTGCTGTTTTTAAGCGTAGTGTATAATCAGAAATTTAGAAGCCATGTTTGTTATATTTATTAAACAATACTATGGACATCTACCCTTTCAGTAGGGTCAAACTGACAAAAATAGGAAAAACCAATGATGGCTCACTCATGTGTGCCCATGTGCATTTAGAATTCTATCTATGTGTTCGTGCAAAGACCACACAGAGATCTCTGTCAGTGTCTTCTCTGACCTCTCCTAACCTTATTACTTTGTGAGACAAGTTGTACAACTGAAATTGGAGCTCATCATTTAAGCTGGCCTAGGTGAGCAAAAAGCCCGAGGCATGCACCTGACTCTGCCTCCTCAATGCTCGGATTACATGGGCATGTTGCTTAGGTTGGCTTTTTCTTGGGTACTAGGGACTCCAGTCGTGGTCCTTGTTTTTAGGCAGCAGGCACTCTCCTGACTGAGCCATCTCCTCAGCTCTGGAGAGAATTACATCTTGGGAGAGTCTCCCTTCCTTGTAGCCATCATAGAAAATTATGGGTTAGAAAGCCCTTGAAATTCAAATAAGAACCAGAAGACAAATTACTGCATAAAAGCCTACATGTTTTGTCAAAGCATACATTCTTTTCTCTGTAGAATTAACCATTTAAGTGTAATAACATATAATTTTAGATACTCTATTATAGATAACATATATTAGAGTGTCTAATATGAGCCAAAATATAAGTTGCTCACCCACTGAGACTTATTGTTAATATACTGGAACTTTGTAAAACAAAAGAGGTGAAGTAAGATTGTTTCAGCGTTCTGGCCTCAGGACTCTTCTGTGGATAGGTGACCTGCAATGGTCGCCCACTTGAGCAACATATTGAATGATTATAGATGTCTGAGTCAGCAATTTAAATAGGTCTGTATTTTGTTCTATAAGTGATTATTTCACCTGCAAACTTCAGCAAATTTGTCTTAGATGTTAATTGGTACTTTTATAAATGCCTTAGAAAATAGAACAATGGTGAATATATTCAACATTTGGAGTAAAGTGCATGAAAATAAGTAGGTAGAAGGGAAAGACAGATACGCCTAGTGGAGTGCAGAAAGAGTAATCCAAATTAACTTTCATGCCCATACAGTATCAGAAAAATGAGGGGAGACAGCTGATTATCCATAATGTCGAAGATTGATACACAAGTGGATTTCTTAGAAGAATAAATGAAGGAATAATCACATGGTGAAATCATTCATGATCCATGTCTAGAAAATATCACATTTTCATGAAGAACTTGGTTTAATAAACTCAAGGGAATCTCTTTGTTCTGTAAAAAGAAAAAGATGTGCGTCCCATATGTCTGTTATAAATTGCTTCAAACTATTTCTTCTTTATACAGAAGATGCTTCTACCCTTTGAGAATAAAGCCGTGTTTCCCACATACAAGAATAATGTAGGTTTCTCATCAAACGGCAAAGCCTTCATTTTAAAAAGATGAATTGGAAAGTACTTTAACAAGAATTTGAGGTGATTAAAGCACTTAAAATAAATCTAAGAAATTTTCATGGCTGGCTTTAGGGCTAAAAAATTTAAATTAATTGGAAAGAACAGATAATTTACTAATTAATTGTTGCTTAAGGTTTTAAGCTCAGCAGTATGCAGAGGGTTAATAATATTGGCTTAGAATATAACTAAGACAAAACATCTCTGATACTGTGGAAATGCTCATTCGGTGAGGTCCCTGCCATGCAAGCATAATGACCAGCATTGGGATTCCAGAACATGTAGAAAAGACAGACATGTCACGTTTGTCTGTAATCACAAAGATATTGCACAATCACAGATAGATCCTTGTAGTGCTGGGCAGGTATTCTAGCCAATGAGTGGCCATCAGATTTACTGAGAATCTCTGTCTCAAAATACATGGTGAAAAGCAATAGGGGAGATACCTGATGCCCATCTGTGGCCTACACAACCATAGCAAAGCACATATATGTATATACTCACATACAGATTATACATATACACATATCATAAAAGAGAGATGACCTGAATTTGCTTTGTGTAGATGACTTTGATGTGCTAATAAGTTTTATTTGAGAGTAAGCAGTATTTTGATAGGCTCCTCAGTGAATTCAGACTTAATATCTAAGTAATTTCCATTTATTAGTAGAGTAGATACGAACACCAAATCTTCCAATAGTATACGATTCTGTGCTTTTATCAATAAACTTTATGGACATGTTTATTCTGGAGTTGTGGAGTTGATAGTGTGTAGCTCTACTACATCAATCTTGGTGGAAAGATTCGGTTTGATCTCTGAATACACGGAGGCTTCTGAACAGTTACAAATTTTCAGTGGAATAATTTGTAATATTTGAAAAACACCTAATTAATCATTTTTGTCAAAACGCTTAGTCCTTATGCGATCTTATGCTATTAATGGAATGCCAGCCAGTTTAGCATAATGTGTTTCCAGTTTTAAAATTACACTCATTTATTTAGTGTGAGTTTGTGGGTGGTGGGAAGTATGTGTCAAATGATTCAAGTGTAGGGATCACAACACAACTTGCCTTGTAATACTATACTTGGACTTTTTGACTTCCTTCCTTCCACAGAGTGAGTTTAGAAGACAAAATTCAGGTTGTCAAGCTTGATGGTACGCCCCAGAAACTGTATCACCCCCAGGGCAGTGTTCCTATTGAACACACACACACACACACGCACGCACGCACGCACGCACGCAGGCATGCATACACACGCATGCATGAATGCTATTCTTGAATTATGCCAACTGGCTTCCCTCAATTATAAGCTCACTTCTGAGACTCTTCTCATAAACTATGGTGAGAGAACATCAAATGGTCAGCACACTTAATCACCAATGCAGCAAAAAGTACTTTAGAACCTTTTCCACTAAGAGTGTTACTTTTGATTTTAGAACCCATTGGCAACATAATCCCTACTCAAACACAGTCTATATTTTTTGCCCCAAAGAAAATAAATCAAGCTATACAAACAGCCTATCAAAATAGACAAGTTCACTTATGATATTACAACACACATTCAAAAAAATGGGAAAACACGCAGGAAATTCAAACCTCTGCCATTTATTCCTTATTTATTCATTAGAATCCAGGCTATGCTCTACAGATGCTTATGGTAGTCCTCTTTGACGAGCTGCTTGACTACTTGCTTTGTACCTTTCTTGTATTCAAAATGGAGGCAAAAATAATAGAGCATGTGGCTCCTTTAAAGAACCACTGTAGAGTCAAAACCAAAATTTAACATTAAAAACATCATGAAAGACTCTTAAAAATTACAAAATATTTTATGAACCTAACTCGGGGTTAGGGTTAGGTTTATCCCATAAAAATAAGAACTTTATTTTGAATAAGAAATCAGAGTGTGTAACTATTTGTCATTGTTCTCTCCTCATGGTTCTGTGTGTCTCTTAGTTTAATACAATTGTGGCTTTATAGACAATATATTCTAGGGAATTTCTTGTCTAACCGCTAATATTTTCTGATTAAGATCACTCATTTAAAGACTGCAATAAAACCAATAAATGTATTTTATATACTAAATATCATATAGTCTACAGAAATACAACTTCTGTCAGCAGAGGAGACGCCTTTATTGTTTTTTTAAAGCCACAACCATATGTGTGATGTTGAAAAAGAAATTAGAATAACGTAAAGCTCTTGAGGTATTGAACAGAGGTCTAAATTTGAGGAGGAAGATGTCTTAGCAGGCAAGATTACTTGCTGCAAAGCTGACTCTCTCTCTCTCTCTCTCTCTCTCTCTCTCTCTCTCTCTCTCTCTCTCTGAGTTCTATGACAAATATCCACATTGTAGAAGGAGAAAACTGACTCCTGATACAGTCTCAGTTATGTAAGTACTAAAGGTTTGGCTTCTTGGCATACCTAAAAGTTTATGAACTGGTATAAGAGCATTCTGGCTTCTGAAAGAGTGAGGCTGTTATCTTTCCTCTGAGTGCCACCAGGCATCTCCATCCAAGGGATATGATCAAATATGGGGCACCAGAGTTTGTGTGAGAGACTTGATACCGTATGAGCATATTCAGGGGGAGGAGATCCCCCTCAGACACAGACATAGGGGAGGGGAGTAGGGGGGGGAAGTGGGAGGAAGGGAGGGATGGGAGGATACATGGGATGGGCTAACAACTGAGATGTAATATGTATAAATTAATAAAAATGTATTAAAAAAAAAAATAAATAAATAAATTTAAAATAAAAAAAAAAAAAAAAAAAAAAAAAAAAAAAAAAAAAAAAGAGTGAGGCTGGTTTTATTGCTGATGGCCAAGCAGTGATTACAAATAGGAAGTCATGAAAAAGAAACTCCTTTCAGGAAGACAGACATTTAAAATGTTTATTGGACTCAAGTCTTTATGCACCATCTTGGTATGACCATCAGAAATATAACTAATATGTTTTTATTTATTTCTCTACAAAAATGTACAAGCAAAATAGTTTAGGGCAATGCATGATGCAAAAGGAATTAATATGTAAAATTATCAACTAATTTTTAAAAAGATGTCTTAAATTCCTTCTAATAAAGCTTATACTGTAATAACCAGCCAAGTAGTCCGTTTCAGAGTGGCATGTGGCTTAAATGTTGCCTTAAAATTGCTTAGAATACTAAAGAAATAATAAAAATATAAGAAATTATGGTATTAATATTTTGTACCCTTCTGTGCCTTAAGTTCTCCTTAATAGCTTTTTTTGTTTGAGATTTTAGAGAAAATAGTAAAAATTAAACACTGAAAAATTTAAGTTTTTCATTTTAGAAATTGCCACATTTTGCAATTCAGATAATTTATCTCTCCAAACCAATTGATTTTTACCTTTTCTGTTATGAGTCATTGTACTTTGAGGTCATATCTTCTCAATTTTGTCAGTATACAGTATCATACAAAGTCAAATGAAATTATAAATCTTTAAAAACTAATAGCAGCACTTATAATAAGGATTATAGGAAATCCTCATTCATTTTTTAATTACAAAAGTACTATGAAATAAAATAGAAATTAGAACAGCCTAAGTTTACTAAGGAAATTGCTTGCCCCCTACATGTGCTTTTGGTCTCACCTCGCAGTGAAAAGCCCAGACTTGACAGTTTGTTAAGGCAGGTAAAGTAAATTGGTTAAGATTTTTTATAATTTTTCCTTTTTTACAATTTTTATTTATTCTCTCATATATTGCATCCTGATCTCAGTTTTATCTCTGTCTGTAAGTGTGAAAACCCAGGTGCAAGTTGCCTAGGGTGTGCATAAACTCTAAAATGGGAGTTTATATAGAGAAAAGGGGTGAAGCAAAAAACACCTTCAATAAATGTAAAAACCAAAGTACAATATGCCTAGGGTATGCATAATTTTATTTAAGGCTTAATACCTCTTCTTTTGCTTATGGCAAAAGTTCATCTCTAAAATGGGATATATTTTCTCAGGAGAAAAGTTGGAGCCTGGCCTATATACATCAGGCGCCATAGAGCCTAGAGAAGGACATTTAGAACTATACAATCTTGTTTTGATTTCAATTAAATAATGATGGCATGTTCTTTGGTAATATTATACTTCCTCTTTCAAAGAGATAAAAATAAAACAGACTTGGATGAAAGAGAGACTGTTAACTTAAGTCAGTCTATAGGTACATGAAGTCAAACTACTGAACCAGCCTCGATTGTTCTGTGCATCTTGCATACCCCATGCTTTTATAGTTTTAGAACTGTAAAATGCTTGTGAGAAATTATATATTTTCAGAACAAAAATACCAGACACTGAGGCTGGATCAGACCTGACAAGAGCTATCCTCCAGCATGCTGAGATGCTGACATCCTGCATCCTCCATGTTCCAGCCACAAGTCCTTCGGTTGCTGTTTGTCATCGGAACAGAACGTCTCCCAGGACAGCTTCAAAGGAAGCTCCTCAGTCCAATTGGTCCAGCATTTCAGACTGCCCCACACAGGACTTTTATTAAGCCCGAGTTTCTCAATATTTAGAGAATGGACCATAAATGTTATCTCTAGCTTGTTTAATCATTTTTCCATTTTTTTATTTGGAGCCCTAGATAGGTATTATTCATCCCAAAGCAGCCAGAAGTCTTAAGAGAACAATATTTCATTTCCCTTGAGGGGGGTTGGGTAAGATTTTGGCTATGGATGTTTATTTTCACTGGGATTTGGTTATGTTATTATTGGTCTTATTCAGAGAAAGAACAAGATTGGACTCAGGGAATTATCTCTGAGAATATATAAATATATATGGATGATAGGACAAAAGATAGATTATTGAATTTAATCTTCAACTTAAGGCCTTATTTGTTACTCAACAAAGCTTTTTTTAATTCATTCATATAGAATTTGTATATTGATGTAAAATAAGTTTAATTTTAATTCATTTTACTACTAAATTTTATCACAAGAATATACATGTTACATCCAATAGATAGATAAGGTAAAATATTTAGATAAGGTCTTCAAAAACCTCAAAGACCTACAGAATATGGTATTTAAATTTTTGTTTGTTTGTTTGTTTTGAGGATTCTTTGAAAATGAGACAAGCTGACTCAGGGCAACACCCAGGCTGCCTCAAAGAAGGTAATGAGCATCGAGGAACCTTCCTATGGAAATGGCTTCAAATGTGGCAAACAAGCCACTGGGAAAAAATTGTCCTTTTTTTCTCCCACAGACAGAATTCTGCCTGAAATGCGAAAACTTGGATACAGGTGGAGTTGACAGCCAAACTCTCCTCAATAGCCCCTGCTTCACAAATATGTCTGTCAGATATACTGGACCAGAAGGGTGAAAATGATGCTCCAACATGTTAGAGAGTTTTGAGTGACTGTTCAGGCAGCAAAGTGTCCCTGTCATTTTTTCATTTTGAAAGCTGTTAACCTGCACTTCCTGTTTACTCAGGCAATTAATTTTATTCCTTTTCAAGTCTCTGAGGGGGTTGAAGACAGCAAAACATTATGAGTATAACATGAATATAATGATTTTTGTGCTTTTTGTAGTATTGTATATTGTTGTAATAATACAAATATATAGGTAAATTTTTATATTATTATTAGACTGAAAGGGGGAATTGTGGAGGAATGTCTTGAGTACATGTAACGACTGTCAATATAGTGCTGCTTAGCCAATCACCTGGCCAGAAGGACAGGAAGTGGAAGGCGAGACTTCCTGGAGAGGGTGAGGAGCAGAGAGTTGACAGTTGATGGGGTACAGTTGCTGGTTGACAGTTGATGGAGAGTTGGAAGAGAGAAGCTGCCAAGGATCAGATTGGCAAGATACTGAGATATATGTAGGTTATGAGGATTAGAGTTGTTTATTTTAGTTAGTTTTTTAAAAAGTAGCAGTTTAGATTCTGGCCAGTGTAGTGCTTGCAGCTTTGAATTACATTTCAGTCTCTTTGTGTCAGTCAATGGCTTCCTAGGCTGAACAGATACATTTTATTGTAACATCTGTCTTCTCTTGCCAGTCACTCTCTTCTCCCCTACCCCCACCCAGATTCACATTTCCTCCATTTCAGAAAAGTGCATGCCTTCCAGACATCTCAACTATACACGGTATTTCAAGGAGAAGTAAGATTAGGCACCTCACCTCATATTAAGGCTGAAAGAGACAACTCAGTAAGATAAAATGGATCTCAAAGCAAGAAAAAGCATCAGAGACATCCCTCCTCCAATTGTTAGGCTTCATCCTTTAAATATCTCCAATTACAATTTTCTCTCCCTCCATCCTTCCCACCTCCACTTGCTTCCACCCTCTCCTGTTCCTGTTCCTGTTTGCCCCTAATCCACTCACAACATGTATTGTATTTCCCCTTCCCAGGGAGACGCATGCATCTCCCCTTTAGCCTTCCTTGTTATTTAGCCTTTCTGAGTTGGTGAGTTGTAGCAGAATTATCATTTGCTTTACAGCTTATATCCACTTATAAGTGAATACATACCATGTTCATCTTCCTGGGACTGGGTTATTTTATTCAAAATGATTTTTTCCAGCTCCATACATCTGCCTGCAAATTACACAATGTTTATTATTGTTGTTGTTGTTGTTGTTGTTGTTGTTGTTGTTGTTGTTTTGTTGTTTAGAGATGGCATTTTTCTTCGTAGCCTTGGCTGTCAAGGACTTATTTTGTAAGACCAGGTTGGCCTCAAACTCACAGTGATCTGCCTGCCTTTACCTCCCTGAGTGCTGGGATTAAGGGCGTATATCACCATGCCTGACTGAAATGTTATTTTTTTCACAGCTGAATAATACTCCATTTTATAAATGTACCATATTTTCCTTATCCATTATTTCACTGAGGTACATCTATGTTGTTTCCAGCTTCGGGAGGAGTTTTACTCTTCCTCCACATCCTCACCAGTACGAGCTATCATTAGTGATTTCAATCTTAGCCATTATGACAGGTGTAAGATGGAATCTGAGTCATTTTGATTTGCATTTCCCTGACGGCTAAATATATTGAACATTTATTCAAGTGCTTCTCAGCCATTTGATATTCCTCTGTTGCAAATTCTCCATTTAGTTCCATACTCACTATTTTTAAAAATTGGATCATTTGGTTTGTTGATGTCTAGTTTCTGGAGTTCCTTTTCTATTTTGTATATTAGCCCTCTGTCATATGATTTCCTTTGTCCATTGAATATCTGGCTTCTTTATCAAAATTCACACATACATATGTGTTTGGATTTATGTTTGGGTCTTCAACTCAGTTCCATTGATCAACAAGTCACTTTTTATGCCAATATTATGCGGTTTTTATTACTACGGCTCTGTGGTACAGGTTGATATCAGGGATGGTGATACCTCTAGAAGTTTTTTGATTATACAGGATTGTTTTTAGCTATTCTTAGTTTTTCCTTTTTCCATATGGAGTTGAGTATTGTGTTTTTCATGTTTTGTAAAGAACCATGTTAACATTTTGATGGGCATTGAGTTGAGTGTGTAGATTACTTTGGTAAGCTGGGATTTTTACTATGTATTCATTCCAACTTTAAAAGTCCCCCCCATAATATTAAATGTTCCAACATTATTCAAAAGTCTACAATCTCTTCAGAGATACCTCAAATCAAATAGCTCACATTCTTTCAATTAATGATGCCCTGAGTAAGTACTTCAACTTCCAAAGGGAGAAATGAAGACCTGGAAAGGAAAGATCAATGAAATTAAAACTTTACACCAAACCATGAAGATTCAGATCTAATATTCTGGGCTTGTGGTGACATAATCAATAGTCCAATGGGCTCTGGTAGCTCTGACTGTCCAGGTCTGTTGCCTGTGGCAATTGTGACATATTTCTTGTCTTGGCTTCCGTTAGTTTCAGTGGCAGAAATCCCATGGTTCTGGCATCTCTGATATCCTACAGTCATTATGAAGGCCTCACCTTCATAATGTCATTCATAGCCCACTCAGGAGTTCCATGTAGGGAATTTGATCCTACTACAAGATGCCTAGCCTCAGAAACCTTCTGGACATTTGCTCCAATTGCTTATAACCAAACAACTTCTTCATTTTATATGCTGCTGACATCAGCTTCACATTAATAATGCCAAGTTCTACTGTGAAATGGAGAAAAAGCACGATTCTCAGGAGCCTCAGCTGTAGTAGCCTGTGTTCTTTAGAGGGCAAACTTGGGAATATGCTTCTTCAATGGCTCAGCATAAACAAGATGCCCCAGAGACATTTTCTTCAGTCACCATTTTTTAAAAATGACTAGGCACTAGCTCAGCAATTCAGGACACAGACTGACCCATTCATATCAGTAGCCAAAATACCAGCTTAACCTAGCCCTTTCTGGAATATATTAGCTAAACCACTGATCATCAAAAAGCATGCATGCAATGGAGTAATAATAATTAGAAGCCACCAAGGTCATAATGTCATTACTATGTGTAATAAAGGATAATAAATATTTCATTGTTCTACTGTTTTGTCTCTCATTGGAGTATGGCATATGCACTTACTAATATTTTGCATCTACATAGTGTAAAATCATTAAATGAATTTCCAGTTTTAAAACTTACAGGACACTTCAGCTGTACTTCCAGTCCTAGCACTATTTGATCCTTTATAATTTCTATTTCTCAAGTCAAAATTTAAAAGATAATCTGATTGCTAGGCAGAAAATAAAGTAACTAATGATGAACCACTTGACTATTGGACAAATAAGTCCATTTTGACTGCCAATTCTGGCACCAAGCAGAACAAGCTATTCAAAATTCTTTTCAAAATGGATATGAGCAGAAAATAGAAGAAACATATTCCTAATTCAAAGTAAGAATGTATAGGCTCAGACTACTGAAGTATAGGTTGATTGCCTAGCCCTCTGTCCTAATTGACACATATAATCATGAACACACATGCATGTGTACACATATACACACACACAAACACAAACACATGCACACCCATCCGCATTTGAAACACAAAGAATAATATACTGAAATACTGGGTTCCATAGCCAATCTATAGTTAGACATAATATTAACCTCATTGCTATTACTTTAATGAAATATGAAAAATAAGTTAATGTATAAAGAAGGTAATCTAACTTCCAGTTAAGGAGACTGAGGTATGTGGCACTGCCTTAGCTCTGACGAGAATCTCAAGATAACATCCTAGTGAGAACACTTTTAAGAAGTAGATTTTATGGTGAACTAAGATGTCAAAGAGACAGGAGTCATTCTTAAACGTTTTATAACAGTGCATTCTATTAAGAACTAACAGGAGTTCTGTGAAAACTGTCAACCTTTCAGAGAAAATCACTTTTACCAACACAGGGATTGCTTCTTAAATATAGTGCTTACTATCACTACCACTGTGGGAGACAAACTTCCAACACGTGAATCCTTGTAGGAAAAACCCCATCACACTGCGGTAGATACAAAGGGATATTTTTACTAATGCAACATTGACAGCAGTTCAATGTTTTCTTCTCTCATATATTGCATTCTAACCACAGTTTCCATTTCCTCCTCTCCTCGTAGCTCCTTCCCCTCTCCTTATGTCCAGTCTCCAGATCCATTTCACTTCCATTTCCCTTTAGAAAAAGCAGGCCTCCCAGGGATAGCCACCAAACATGACATAACAAGTTATGATAGAACTAGGCACATAGCATTACATCAAGGCTGGATGCGGTAACCCAATAGTAGGAAAGGTTTCCAAGAGCAAGCAGAAGAGTCAGAAACAGCCCCAGCTCCTCCCACTGTTAGGAGTCCTACAAAAACACCAAGCTACACACACACACACACACACACACACACACACACACACACACACACACACACAAATATATATAACGTATATATAGAGGACCTAAGTTATACATGCCCCTGAGTGCCAGTTCAGTCTTTCTGAGCCTCTATGATCCCTTCTTAGTTGATACTATGGACTGTATTTTTGTGGTATCCATGACTGGTATGGCTCCTACAATCCTTCCTCCCCCTCTTCCACAGGATTCCAAAAGCTCCACCTAATGATTGCCTATGGCTCTCTGCATCTGCTCCCCTAGTTGCTGGATGAATCCTCTCTGAGGACAATTGGACTTGGTGGTTACAGAAGATGGCCAGCTCAGGCTCCCTATTTTCATTACTAGGAGTCTTTTCTAGGATCACTACCACAGATTTTGCTAGAGTCACCCTAGTAGATTCCAGGGATTTTTCATTGCACCAGGTTTCACACTGCAGTTGAAATTCTTTCCTATTCCAGCCATCTCTCCCAGTCTTCTCTCCTTCCAATTACCAACCCATTTAATCCCTTCTGTTCACATCCCCACCCCACATCCGAGCCACTCGAAAATATATATTATTTTCCTCACTTCCATAGAGATCCTTGGGTTCTCCCTTGAGCCATTCTTTTTAGTTTGCCTCTCTATGTCTGGATTATAGAATGGTTGTCCTTTACATAACAGATAATATCCACTTGTAACCGAGTGTATACCATGTTAGTCTTTCTGGGTCTGGTTTACCTCAGACAAGATGATTTTTTTCTAATTCCGCCCGTTTTCCTATAAATCTCATGATGTCATTTTTTTTAACAGCTGAGTAATACTCCAGCAAACAGTCACCCAAATGAAAAAGAATATATCTTCTTAGCACCTCACAGAACTTTCCCTAAAATTGACCACGTACCATTTTGTGTTGAGACACAAAACAAGTCTCAACAGATATAAGAAAATAAAAATGTTCCTTATCCTGCATCCTATCAGATGACCATGGGTAAAAGCTAGAATTCAACAAGAGAAACAACAGAAAGCTTACAAACTTACGGAAACTGAAAAACTCTCTACTTAATGACTACTGAAATAAGGCAGAAGTAATAATGATGATGATGATGATGATGATGATGATGATAATGATGATGATGATGATAAGAAGAAGAAGAAGAAGAGGAAGAAGAAGAGGAAGTAATTGAAGATTTTCTGGAATTCAATGAAAATGAAGGCACAACATATCCAAAGTTATCAGACACAATGAAAATGATGCTAATAGGAAAATTCATAGCACTAAGTGGGGCCGTGGGGCTGTGCAGCGAGGGACTGGTCTGGAGTAAGAGTGAGGTGAAGGTGAGTCCATACTCCCATCTTCAGACTAGCAGGAGTAGTACTCCTCCCTCCCTGCCTTGGGCCTGTATTTCCCAGCACAGACAGCCTTACAAGCCCCACCTCTGTCACTCTGAGGTCATCACACAGCCTGGTGGGCCTGGTTACAAGTTAAACTTTCTCCCTCCTTGTAAGGTCATGTCCAGAAAGCACCTGGAATTCTTCTTCATACAAATAATGGTGTCCCCAGAACCTTGGTTCCGGTCAATGATATGGACACTCATCCTAATAGCCCGTGTTCACCCACTCCCAAAGATTTAAATAGCTTTTGTCATCCCCACCACCACCACCACCCCCAATTCAATGAGTTGTTCAACGAAGCCTGCCTCCTCTTAGCACTCAAAGCCACCTCAGGTCACATCACTCCCCCATTCCTTCCAACCCCTGCTGTTCCTGCCTAGCTCTCCCACTCACGCCACCAGGTGGGTGGTCCTGGTCACAGGTAAACATATCCTGTGAGAGGGCAAGCAAAGCGGGAATGAGAACTAAGTGCCTAAATAAAGAACATCATGTCGGACATCTGAGGGCAGGAGCAGGGCCTGCCTCTGTCTCTGTTGCCTGTCTTTGGATCACTTTCCTGTAACTGGACATCCTTTCCTAGCCTCTATAGAAGAAAATGTACCCAGTCCTACTTGATATGCCAAGGCAGGTTGATACCCATAGGATGTCTCCCTTTCTCTGAGAAGGGAGGGAGCACATGGGGGAGAAGAGGGGAAGACACAAAGGGACTGAAGAGGGAGAGACTAATAGGGGAAATTCCTTCCAGGATATAAAGTAAATAAATAAATTAGTTAATAAACAAAAAAATTGAGAGATCTCATAGTAGCAACTTAACAATATACCCGACACTATAGAACAACAAGAAATAAACACACACAAAAGGAATAGCCAGGAGGAAAAAAATCAAACTGAAGGCTGAAACTAATAAAATAGAAGCAAAGAGGGCAGCGGATCAATTTCTAAAATATCAGGAGTAATTGCCTAATATCAGCAAGTGGATGAGCAAAAGCCTATTTTCTA
Organism: Acomys minous; assembly: GCF_964271855.1. Taxonomy (NCBI): domain Eukaryota; kingdom Metazoa; phylum Chordata; class Mammalia; order Rodentia; family Muridae; genus Acomys; species Acomys minous. The sequence goes on from NC_140487.1 coordinate 34,179,152, forward strand.
TAACAGAGAGACAAATCAAGAAGAGCTTCATTGAAATTGATAAGAAAAGCCAGTTCGTTTGGACTGTGCCAGCACTGAATCCAACTGAAAAGACTTTGAAATTGATAACAACAACCCAATTCTTAACTTGTTCCTGCAATGGAAAGAAAAAAAAATAAAAACAGGGAGTGAAGTACATGGCCAGAGTTTCAATAAAGTATTTTTTGCCTTACCTGATGGTGACAGTTAAAACTTGACGTTATCTACATCACCTGGGAAGAGTGTTTCAATGCAGCTTGTCTAGCTTAGGTCACCCAGTAAAAATATCTGTAGGAGATTATCTTTATTTGACTGTTGGTTGGAAGGTCTGTTCATTATTTGATGGCACTATCCTCTGGTTTAGATTTGAGTGGAGTAAGACCCAGATCTAGACAATGGACAGAACACTCTCCACAGTAGAGTGGAGAGTGGGATATGACTTTCTCACATACTCTGGTGCCTCACCTTTGACCATGTCCCCTGGAGGGGGAGACCTGGTGGCACTCAGAGGAAGGACAGCAGGTTACCAAGAAGAGACTTGATACCCTATGAACATATACAGGGGGAGGTAATCCCCCTCAGGAACAGTCATAGGGGAGGGGAATAAGGGGAAAATGGGAGGGAGGGAAGAATGGGAGGATACAAGGGATGGGATAACCATTGAGATGTAACAAGAATAAATTAATAAAGAAGAAAAAAAAAAAAAGAAAGAAAAGACCACAGTTCTGAAAAAGTAAAAAAAAAAAAAAAAAAAAAGAGTTGATAAAGCAAGCTAAGCTAAGCAGTTACATGCTTAGGCTAAAGCCTAGCTATCCAAGTTCTCAACAGATATTAGGTATCCAAAAATTCTTTTCAACACTTATATTTTATCATGTCAATTTATAACAATATTATTATTGCTATTATTATTAAAGAACCTAGCTCAGACAAAAACTAAACCAAAACAAAAAAATATTCCAAAATAATAAAGTGCTGGAAAAATTCTAACCATAAATGGCTACATTAATTCAAGATAAATACAAAAAATAGATTATGCAATATTTAAAATATTCTTTATTCAAATAGCAAAAATGTTAAATTTGAAGAGAGTCATGGTAATGATGAAAGAAAAAGTTACTAAAACTTTTGCTGTATAAAAGTTATCTATTATATAAAAAATCCTTCTACTGTTCTGAAAAAAATAATTGGGATAATTTACAAATTCATTTAAAAGGAAGCATACAAATGGCCAGCAAATATTTAGTGAAAATATTTTTCAAAATACTACTGAGCTGCAAATGCCAAAAAATGAGATTTTGCTTAGGAAATATTCAGTTCCTCTGGTTCCACTTTCTTACTTCCTTGGCCACACTCAATAAATTTCACTCTGGTATTTTGCCTTCTCCTACCTTGCAGTCTTAGGTTACAGAGCCTACCCAGATAGATAATCCAGGATCATCAGGCAGCTTCAGATTTTTAGCATACATGCAAGTTTCCTGTTATAACATAACGCAATATTTACATATTGGGAGTTAAAATACGGATGGTTTGAGGACCTTCATTCTGCCTTTCTTTAGGAGAACAAAAATAAATATGAAAAGCTGCTGGCTGAGTACATGAAAACTTATCCCGAATGCAATAGCATTAAGAAATGGGGTACTGAGACACCATTAAGCCAGAAAACCTGAGCCCCATGAATGAGATCTGTGCCCTTACAGAAGAGTACACGGGTACCATCCATTCTTTGTATGCCTTGCATTATAACAGAAGTCCACGAAGAAACCAGCTCTCCAGACATAAAATATTATTTTGCCCTGACCCTGGAATTCCTGTGAATTTAGTGAGAAGTTAGCTCCCATTATTTACAAACCATATAGGCAGACAGCCAGATAGATGATAGCTAAGTAATTGTGTTTTGATTTAGTGGAGCAATTTTTAAATATGTTCTTTATTTGTATTTGATGTGCGGCGGTGTTTTGCCCGCATATATTTCTGTGTGAGGATGTCATATTAACTGGAACAGGAGTTACAGACAGTTGTGAGTTGCATTGTGGGTGCTGAGAATTGAACCCACGTCCTCTGAAAGAGCACCCAGTGCTCTTAACTACTGAACCGTTTTTTCTGCCCCCCCCCCTCCGGTGAAGCAATTTTTTAAAAAATAACACAATATTACTTTTTAATTAATGGGATTGTATATATACTATTAACTTATTTACAAATTATTTTACAATGAAGATGTGAAAATATCATAATAAACATTTAAATTCAACTTGCAGAAAGTACCGAGGGCTAGGACAGTCATGGGTCTTGGAGGACCACGACTTTATTAAAGACAACTGTAGTTCTCATTCCTCATCAAGAAAAGTTCTGTTTGATACAGATGGGGACCATAACATAAAAACACAACCAATCACAGTGCAGAGGTGCAGATCCCCCTCCTCCACTGATGCATCTATATGTTGCACCTCATACTCACAGAACCTTGCAGAAAAGGGGCAAGTGAGTGTAAAAGCCAAAGGATCAGGCAGTTTGCTGTGAGCCTGTGTCTCCTTATAATGTCAGAGGCTACAAGCATTAATTCTCAGCAATATGACTACCTAAACCTGAGCAAAGCCAAGAGTAGACATTCCAAAATGGATGGGAGAGGGAGACCACATTGTCTCATGTCTACACGAATAACTAAAAGCAACTAGGGAGTGTGGAGAACGGGAGGAAGAGCTCACCAATTTGTTACTCAATGCCATATCTTCAGCCCTGATAACATACGCACAAATGGCATTATACAAATTTATCGGGTTATATCTAAGGTTGGTACATGTAACAACTATGAATGGAGAGGAGACCATAAATTTTCAGGACTAAGGAGGGGTATTTGGAGGGTTTACAGAGACTAAAGGGAAGTGAAACATGGTATAATTTAAAGCCTATTCACAGATTTTTCAGTATTATTATAATCTAACTAAAAGTTAGTTTTTCAGACATAGCTAAAAGTGAATATGGAAACTAAGTGAATAAATAAATATTTAACTGAATATAGCTGACTTCTGGAAATAAATTATGTGCTAGGATCCTCACTGTAAATAACAACCCTGCTCCCTGTGCCTTGACCTAAGTGTGTATATTCAGGCCTTGCTTCAAAGTCAAGTATCAGCGCTTGGTCTACACAAATATTTTCCCTATTCATTTTCAGTTTTCTCTAACCCTGGATATATCATTAGGTGTTTTTTATTTGATTTATAAAAATTACAAAATTGGATCTCAAAAGATGACTCAGTGCTAAGAAACTTTGCTGCTCTTGCTGAGGGCCTGTGTTAGATTCCCAGTGCCTACACAGAGCTTCAGACCATAACTCCAATTCCAGGGTATTTGACCTCCATGGGCACCAAGCATGCATAAGGTGCACTTCCATGCATGCAAGCAAAAACAATCATGCACATAAACAATAAAGTAAGTTAAAAATAAACACAAATTCTTATCACCTGCAGAACATCTTAAATTCCGCTATGTTCTTTTCCTGTTATGTGTACGTTTGTTTATTTGTTTACTTACTGACTTATTTGTTATGCCACAGTGTACTTCTAGGAGTCAGAGGATAGCTTGCACTACCTGCTCTTCCAAAGGTCCTGAGTTCAATTCCTAGCAATCATATGAGGTCTGGGAATCTCTTCTGGTGGGCAGGTATGTATGTAGTCATAATAAATAAATACATCTTTTTAAATTCCTTATGATTTTTTGAAACAATTAAGACTTTTTTTTCTGTGAAAGTAGCTTTCAAGGGTGTCATTTCAGATTCCAATAGCTTATAAACAGAAAAGAAAGCAGTCTCCTACTAGAACTTCCTTGTTTCTGTTGTGATCATCACTGTCTTGTTGGCTGAAGCAACGATGTGCATTGTATTTCTATTTCATTTGATAATGGTGCTAAGTCACCCTCTGAGCTTAGCAATTTCATGGGAAAAAAAGTTAATAGGACAAAAATGGCTTTCATCAGCATGTTACCTTAATTGTCAACTTATGGATTTGGTCAAGTTTGCAGTTTAATGATTCTGTCACCTGAAGACAACTTTCAACTTTGTCGTATGTCTGTGTATCGTTGTCTTTTACATGATATTTACATAACAAAGAATAACAGGTATATATCTTATTTCATTTTAATTTAAGATTGGTTGTCTGTGTTAGCTTCTGCTGCTAGCATCACATAGTTGCATGGTGTACCCTTGCTTTGAGGCACTTAGCTGATTCTCCTGAATGGCATGTATTTCTGTCTGACAGCTTGGGTTTTAACTTTTGACACATATGTATGAAAATGCTATGAAGAAACCTATTAAGTTGTATATTAACTTAAAAAATTAATAATTACAATATTTCAACCCACTTTCAGAACAAAGTACTAGCCTGTAATGGTTATAGGGAGCGATGTTTATATCCCCTCACCTTATATTTCTATTGATACATATTTTATACTATTTGCAATGTTTACTCTGATGTTTTAGAACTTTGATACTTTACCATCATTAATATAGAAAATTACCATACCAGCTATAGCAACATCTGACTCATCAACAAGTTCTTGAGTTAAATATCTCATTAACTTAATATCTTATGCTGGGTAAATCATTTGGCTCTTTTTAAAAATCATACTTTGAGGCTAGATATTTTTATTTCAGTGAAGATTTACTATGTTGTGGTAGGCTTCATACATTCCATTTTATTATTAAGTTTTAATGAATTTAGGTGGTGACCTCCATAGACTGTCTTTGAGCCCTTGTAATTGCCTCTGATCCGAACCATAACATTCAGTTACAAACTTCTGGACAGTTAGATGTAGGGGCTGTATCCACAGGCAGTGACAATCAAACCTTTCACTCAGACTCATTATTTAGCTAAAATCTCTAGTGGCTTTCAGAGAATATATAAATCTATTTACAAATATACCTACCCAAATTATGTTCACACGTTTACATATTATAAATGTTTTATAAAGTTGTGAATAACCTCAACATTTGTAAGTTTTAAATTTAAAATATTACATTTTAATTATTTATTTTGTGTACATGTAATCCAATATACATATGTGTATGTGTGTATATACATTTGTGTGTGAGCATGTGTGTGTGACCGAATGTGACATGTTGCACATGTGTTCAGAGGACACTATGAAGAAGATAGTAACAACTGTCTTTAATTGAACTCAAGTCCTCAATGTCTTCACCTGCTGAGTGAAAGCCAAAATTTACTTTTTTTTCTTTAACATGACAAACAATGTGAAAATTTCCCTTGATTTTTGTACAACATTTCTACTCACCATCAAGATCACTTTCCCAAATAGCATTTGTTCTGTAAGTAAACAGAGGAAAACCCACTTACTATGTAAAAAAATAAAATAATCACTTTTGTCATTTTAAGAAACTTCTGTAAAACTTTAAAGCATTGGATAATTACGAATGTATTTACTACATAATGAAACACACACTATTTACTTTGTAATATTAATGATATGCAAACATTTTGTCATTCATTTAACAACCATGACCATAGATATACATTTAATTTCATAAGAAAGGTTTTTGGTAACAAAGATTGCTTTTTCTGGTCTGTGGTAATAGCACCTATTCTTTCCTGAAAATGCAATTGAACCATTTGTATATTCCTTTATAAAATTGTAAATTCTCTGTGATCTAAAAGAATCAGGGCTCATGAGATAGCTCCGTGGGTGAAGGTGCTTGTCTACAAGTCTAATGACCTGAAGCCAGGCTGTGGAACAGAGGAGGAAAGAGAAAACTGTCTCCCATATCTGTCTTCTGACTTCTGCACACATGCTGTGGCACACAGCTACCCTCACACAATCTCCTTTCCAATAAATAATTGTAACAACAACCACCACAACAACAACAACAACAAAACCTTAAGATAAATATGAGGTGGACAACTATATTTTTATTATTTTAAGAACTCAGTTTCCGCTGTACAAATATTTAACAAGGAACAAATTTATCTTAAAAAAATTAAAGGCATTATTCTAGAGTTTTGTATAAGTAGGATTTTTAAATATAAATAAAATTAGACAACATTTTGTTGTGTATTTTGCTATTCATGTGTCTTCACTCACATAAATTAGTTCAACAATTTCTAAATCAGTAAAAAAAAAGTTTTAAAATGGAAAAATGATATCTCATCCTTAAAGGAAGTTGTACAGTTACATTTATATCATATACAAATCACTGTTTGTAACATCTGCATTTCCATTTAAAAGTTGTAGTTAGTGTAAAAGAGATTTTTCCCAGTATGCAAGTTCGCTACTGATAATCAAACTATTCTTCCTTGTAAAACGTGCATGTGCATGAAGACGGAAACAGCTGGCGACGCAGTGCAGATGACTGGATCACAGGGAATAGTGAAAGTAGCAGGCCAGTCGTGGCATCAGAGCACAGCCCCACCGTGAACAATTTAGAAAGTCATAAACAAGAAATTCATAAGCGGGCAAGACTCCAGAGGTGATCCGAATCCTGCATTCCAGACTGTTAGAAAGCACCGATGAAGGGGCAAAGTTACTGCAGGGGCCCTGTTAGGATGCTTTTGTAGTCCTGGAACTCCCCGGGTATTAAGACTGAGAGTTGTAAGAAAAATCTGAAGCAATAAAATATATGCAAAGTACGTAAAAAAAAAAAAGGAAAAAATAAATGACAATGAAACAATGTAAAAAGCCTGTCTGTAGAGGTATTGCAGGTGTAGCTGCTGTGGCACATGTGTGTCAGTAGGTGGCAGAGAGGCTATGTCTACTCTTAGCGTTCTGACCTGTGAACATCTGAAGGATAGGTAGCCTAAGGTGACAATTGGTGTGACTTCAGGGGGCCTAGACAGGGAGCTAGCCTAAGAAGACCACCAGTCTAGTGTTGCACAGGCCCAGACAGGCTCCCAGGGCTCTCAGGGCTCCTAGTGAGCCCTAATCAGGGCAAGGAGTGAGCCACAGAAGATCACTGCCCCAAGGGGGTAGGCGCCATGGGGCCCAGACAGGGAGCTAGGCTGATATGACCACTAGTTGGTGCCACACAGGTCTGGGGGAGGGGAAGGCAGACCATAACTAAGATAACACAGGTGGGGCATAGCACCCCATAGACCACGCCTGAGACAACCCCAGACGCTCAGAGACCCAGGTGCCAATAAATGGAGCAAGTGGTGGAGAAATGGAAGAGAAAGAGAAACAGGAAGTGGCACAATGAAGAGACGAAAAACTGGAGACTCAAGAGTAGTGAGGAACAGCTGCTGATGCCACCTAGGACTATGGTAGGGGCCTGCGGTGCCACCAGGGGCCGTGTCGGCGTCTGTGGCACTGAAGCAGCAGAGGTATTCTACCATCACAGTCAGGTGGATATCTCCGGCCTGGCTTGCTGCCTGGGGACATGTTGATGTCTGAGGGCTGTGCAGACCTGGTCCCGCTTCTCACCTGGGCATGCTGGTAGAGCTGTTACTGGGTGCCTGAGAGCAGGAGAGCTGACCCTGCCCCTAGCCAGCAGCAGTATTCAGGAGCACAGCCTACACAGTGCGCAGGAAGCACAGTACAGCAGGCTCTAGTTAGGCGAGTTGCAGGTGAGTAGGCCCAAGCGTACAGCAGTAGGAGAACTGGCCTTGCTACTTGACTCCTGTACAGTGGCGTGGATGCAGGAGAGATGCTTTCCTTCCTTTGTCCTTTGCTACCTACAGCAGGTCGGAAACCTGGCCCTGGGGATTTAAGATTGGGAGAATTGGCCCTATTCTTAACCTGCTCCAACACTAGGGAGAACAGGTCTTGCATCTTGCCTGGGCAGCATGGTAAAGGTAGCTTTGATGGTGTTGGCCAAGATGAGCCAGGCCCAAACTAGAGAGCTAGTTCTGCCCCTTACTGGCAGCTTCATTGGATGGCCCAGCTGGGACAGGGCAGGAGAGCTCGCCCTGGTCCCCTTGTGGTGTGAATCCTGGAGAGCTAGTGGCTGGCTGGCTCAGATAACTCTTGGGCACTGACCCAGGGTTTTGAATTATCTGACCCCCACACATCTGCCCCATTGAGCAACTGTTGGAGTGCTTGAAGTGTTAAGTCAACAAACCAGGACTTGCTTAATAGTGATTGTAAAATAATTGGAACATGTGGAAATAAAAAGTTTACTGTTGAGAAAATCTTCTTGTGTACCGTGTAAAGGTTGTCTTCGTGTTATTCAAATGCTGATTTCCATACTAGTGGAGAGTAGACTACAGGCCGGAATTTGGCATTGTTATTCGTATTGGGTCAGCACCTGCTTGAGTATTTTGTAACCATTCTTCTCCATCACCTTCTGATTTGTTTAATGAAGAGATGATGGCCTATAGTGAATAGGAATTCTGGGAAAGAATATGGCACAGGGGGGAGTAGGGTATGGGGTTGGGGGGGAGGATTCAAGGAATGGAGATTTGAAGTGGAAGAAGTTGAAGTACAAGGATTGAAGAGAGGGAACAGGCCACGGGGCAAATGTGACTAGAAAAAAATGGGGTAAATTAAGTTATACACGCTAGTTGGGAGGTTGCTAACTAAGGCCTACCCTACAATAAATAACAATAGTCTCCGTGTTATAATTGGGAGCTGGCTTGTAGAGACAGTCCAGCAATAGTTTACAATAAACACTATTGAAATATTTCTCTTGATATCTTTTTTATAGGAGTAGCTGCGCATCTATATCACTTTAAAATACTCAAATAGCTTAAAATATGTTTTGAAACTGAGAAATAGAGAAATAAATGGACTATTTCAAAATGTAACAAGGAAGTGTTAAGACTTCATGAGAAGAGACAGACCACATGAGTCAACTCATATAATCCCATAACTGTTTAAAAATTATATACTGAAAACAAGAAATTAATGGTGGAATATTAACTCTACATGTTAATATCATGCTAAAACTTACACATTAACATTTTACAATTGATCATTTGGTTTAACTCTTCCAACACATATGAGATGATGCGTTTGTTTTGTTTTAACTTGAAGGCTTATGTCTTTTTGATTATTATTTTACAAACAGCTCTGTTACTTTTTCATTACTTTCTTTTTCTTTCCTTCTCCTTAAAAATGTTCTTTTATCATATACTTTCGTTATACTAGTTCACACTGAAATTTGAACACTTCTTCGTCTTCATCTTCTCTCTGACTTATATAATGGCTTTTTTGAATTATATAATTTAATAGATTTAGGGAGGGGATGGGAAGATATTAGCAAGGGGATAACAAATGGGATGTAATTTGAATAAATTATACTAAATTTTTAAAAAAGAAAAAAAGAACAGAGAAAGAAAAATAACACTATAGATTATCAAGAATGTCATTAAAATAAAACAAAAATAGCTTTATCAAAATTGGCTTTGTCAAGTTATCAGGAGAGATCCTTGATTCTTTTCTGTTTATTTATGTATATGACATCTACATTTATTTTATTACACATAACTAAAATAAATTATATACAGCAAAAAGAACCATGGAACAATCAGGAGTTATATAAATGTTACATTCATAGTGATTTGGCTAACTGTATTTGGTAACCTTACAGAAAACATCTTTACTAACTTGATGAGTCTGAAATTCTGAATGTAAATCAATATCTGTCGCATCTCATCCCTATCAGCTTAAAGCATCTATCCAGACCTAAACTAATTTTCACTTCTGAGGTGACTTTTTCCCCCTTTTCCTAATTTCTTTTCAAATTTAGTTAACTCTTGTTCACATACTTTTTTCTCTTTTTAAAATTATAATTTATTCAGATTACATCCTGATTGTTATTCCCTCACTTGTATCTTCCCTTTCCCCTCCCTCCCTCCCTCAAAAGCCCTACTCCCCTTCCCTAGGCCTGTGACAGAAGGGGACCTCTTCCCCTACCATATGATCACAGCCTATTACATCTCATCTCAATAGCCTGCTTCCCTTTCCTCTGTGTGCCACCAGGCCTCGCCACCAAGGGGCACCATTGGCTAATTCTGAACAGGGGGGTCTATGTTCTCAGCATGCAGTACAGCAGTTTGTGCAGGACCCCCTGGGTAGTGTTTCATATTATTATCTTTACTTTATGGTTTTGGGTATCAGGTAGATGTCACACTTTCATATTTTATGTGATATTCTAATTATCTTTAATCTATATTATAATTTTTGTGTTTTATTACTCATGAAAGTTTGTGAAAAGCTAGTGCAGTTTTACCAGCTGAACTTCTAATTATCAATTTTTTGTCTTTCCTTATGATATTATTGTATGGATATTCCCTCCCTTACCTAATGGTTTGTTTGTTGGTTGGTTGGTTTAGCATTTTCTAATGTTTCAACACTTCTTTCATCCAGCAATAGCAAATGGTTCTCTGAAAGGGATGGTAGGTTACATGAGCAAGAATGATTTCATGCTCACCAAATGCCCTCTTCTGTTAGTATAATGGCAAATCATTTGGCTTAAATAATTAACGACCTCTCCAATCTATGTTAGCAGACATGTGTTTCCTTCTGAGTCTATGATACCTCTTGTATTTCTAGGACTCTTAATATCCACAGAATTCTTTCTATATGTCCACCCATGTGAAATACAGGCAGATCAGTGCAATTATTCTGACCTCAGTTTTAAGTGGTGTTTTCCAAGATTGCCCCTTCCGATGTCAGATAAACACTTCTGTCAGATGCCTCAGAGGCCAATGGTGTCATTCACTTGTCACAGACCCATTGTCAGTATTTCCTTGCTGAAAGAGACCTCTTATTTAGTGGTGATACACCAGAGATTTGGTATTTTCCATGTGCTGCCACTGATGGAAGCTAGCTGAACTCATTTCCTTGTTGTGGCTGCTGTTCCCTCAACTCTAGTGTAAGCCCTGCTTATTTCCCCGAGTACACATAAAAGCATTATGTTCTCTGCCTTCCAATATTGTATTACACTGCAGGAGTGGGTTATTATGAGTGGTTTGTTTTCCTCCCTCGTCGATCTAGATGGATTTGAACTCAGTCAGCCATTATTAGCCTGCAGGCTGTCACTAGAACAGATTACTGAATCTTAAGCAAAGCACTTCCATAAAGCCTTGCGCTACGCAGCTTCAAGACCTTTGGGTCTTGAAGAAGAGAGAACTCAAGCACTTTACTTCATCCTAAATCTATCCTGGTATGTGCAGGCCTGGAGACAGCCATCTGGGCTCTTCAGATAACTGGTTGTTTACATATCAGGAGCTTCGACAGGTCCCAGGTACCTAGGTGTTAGGTTTTGACACATTTCCTCTCAGTAATGGCAACTTCTGTTCTTGATAGTCCAGTCACCTTCCTGTCTGAGCTGGAGGGGAGGGCATTCTGCTGTGAAACACTGGCCCTGAAGCACCACTTCCTTTCCTTGTCACCTCAGTAAACACATAGATCTGTGGACAGATGAAAGCACGTGATTAGCAGAAGAGTCCTGGGAAGGCGCTTAGAGGGAGCTATTCCAATGATGACTAGACTCTTCCTGCAAGACACCTATCTTTATTTACTAAAGGTTAAGTACCATAAAAAAAAAAAAAAGCAATGTGACAGTGTGATGACGAGTCTGCTGTGAGGCGCAGTTCAGGAGCAGTAACTCCAGAGGAAACTGCCTATGACAGACAAGGAGATGCTGCAATCAGTCTATGCAGTCTATGCTTAATTTTGTTTTTAAGAAAACTGTGAAAACCCAGACTTCACAACACACAGGAAAAGGAAATTCCCATGTGTGCAGATTAACAAAGGACAGATTCAGAGGCCTAGTGAGTTCAGGGAGATATAGTCGAGCTTGCTTTTTCTCTCACACCAGCCAGTCCCCCTAGACTTCCTTTAAGAATCTGTAAGTAAAGTGGTTATCTTGTCTACTGGCACAGAAGATGGCACGTCTGCATTAGTCAGTTTATTACCACTGAAACTAAATACATTAGTCTTAAAACAAGTACCTTTTTCTCATAGTTTTTGAAGTTTTAGCTATTGTTAGATGGCCCGGTTTTTTGAGGCAGCACACCATGCACCCCTTTCGAGGTCATATCCCCCAATGACCTAAGGATCTACAAGCACAAGTTGCATTCTTAAAGGTCATTCTCACTTCTCAATAGCATCATTGAGGACTAACCATCTATCATATGGGCACATTGAACGCCAAGGTAAGACTCTGAATGCTGCAAAGGCTTTTGGAACCCAAAGACAAAAGGGGGGTTGTTTTGCAAAACACTCAAAATAAAAAAGGGACCGTGATGCTGTTAATTTTTCTATGATTTATGATTAAATTTGGGACTAAAATCCTGAACCTAAGTCTATAGAGTATACATGTAAACATCTTTGGCATTTGTAAGTTTTTCTCATATTTTCATTTACCTCTCAGTAGATGTAGTTTTTTTGTGCATAAGAATGTTTCTCAAGATTCTGCAAATATTCACATGTATATTAGAGTGAATTTGGTATGAAGATAAGAACATACCATTAAATATCTGCTTCTTACACTTTATTGTAGCATCTCATACCCCCCCAATAAATGAAAAAATATTTCTACTAACTAAACATGAGACTCAACACAAAGCACACATCAAAAACAACATGCATGGGAAAGGCAAGCACGTTGAGAATTTGTTTTGTAGGCAGTGACTTCCAGTTAACTGCAGTGCAAACCTCGAGTACTTCTTTTTCAAAGTGACTGAAATACTGTTATATTACCATAGCAAAGTGTTACCAAATTTGTAAGTGCATTTTCCACTCACCACTGATGAGAAGACGTTTCGAAAACATGGTAAAAATGCATTAGTATCACCATAATTTATGAAACTCTATTATGTAGTGAGAGTTTCTCTGAAGTGAGAACAAAGAGCTGAACAAGAAATAAAGTATTAATTTTCATTTTGATTCAAAAAGTGTCTGAATCTTATCATCCCAATCGTGCTGACGCTATGTGTCCACGACCTCAATCTCAATAGGCAGCACGTTGAGGGAGAATTCAATTGTACCATACAGATTTCATTCAGTGCAGGGAACAATGAAACAAAACGCCTTTCAGGAAAATGCCAAACTGTTTATTGACCAGTGGACCAGAAACTGTTGGAACAAATAGAATTACAGACCTTCATAATCAACCACAATCTCTCTACAGATGACAAGTCAGGGTGAAAGACTGGAATGAGATGTGATTATGTCATGCCAGTTTAACCTAGCATAATGTCTGCTGAAGAAAGGAAAGTCTAGTCATTTAAATCAAGTTAAAGTTAACAAGTAAGTTTTCTAATTCTGTTAGTTACAGGTTTAACCATTTATCATTTGAGATTAAAAAATGTATAACTTTTTACATACATAATTGACCACTTCCCCTTGGTGGGGAGGCCTGGTGACACTCGGAGAAAGGATAAACAGGACACCAAGATTAGACTTGATAGCCTATGATCATAGAGTCGGGGGAGGAAGTCCCCTGCCCTCACAGACCTAGGGGAGGGGAATAGGGTGAAAGAAGGATGGAGGGAAGAGCAAGAGGATACAAGGGATGGGATAACAATTGAGATGTAATCTGAATGAATTAACTAAATAAAAAATTTTCTAAAAATTAAAAAAAAATAAAAAATTTCTAAGCAAATAGAAATAATATCTATTTTTCTTCATAAAAATGTCTAAAAGCAGAGCATAAGTGCGAATGTGTACATGTTTTTTTCCCTCTACATTGAAATTTTCATTCAGAAATCCTTTTAGCAATCAAGCTAATTGGGCATTTTTGAATAATAGCTCACAAGTAGAGAATCATAGATGAAGCTGCCCAAGAGTCATTGTGTGGATGGTTGGAAGGCAAACAGTCACACACACTCCTGTTACTAAAGCCCTTTATAGAATTTGAGAAAGGAATGAGAAGCAGCCACCTGAGTCGCTCTTGCTTCACATCTCCTCGGTGATAGCAAGTTCTTGTCTCTGCTTGCTGGACCCCCAGACTGTCTTGTCCCCAGTCTGCAGCCACCAGAGAATGTCTACTTGTCTTCTGAATCAGCTCCTGGACCCTTGAGGCTGCATCTTTGCTCATGGGGGTCTGCCTCTAAGCAATACCCAGTAGCATCCAAGATGTACATTGCAGCTATGTCCACTGCTCATGGGCAGCAGCACAGAAAGAAGACACTGGATAATCCACTTTCTTCTCTTGTACACCTATCAAAATGAGAAATAAACTACATTTGCCAGAAAAATGAGTCGAAATCAATCCATCAAGTGTGTCCATTGTGCTTATCTTTACGCACTGAGAAAATAAATGCTTGGTTCCTCACGTAAAAGAAATCATACTTCAAGAGAGGGCTGAGGGTAGAGTTTACAGTCTGTATTTGACAAATTATATGATATGACTCACCAGTCTCGGCCTTGCTTTCTGAAATGATGTTTTTTTAAACAAACATATAACATTTTCATTGAAACCCAAATGGGTGAGTTTGGTATTTGAGGTGGAGTTGGAGTTTGCATCTTTGGCTGAGAGGAAGGGGGATACACTCACAGAACTTGGATGAGGTAGGAGTGCAGGGTCCTAGAATAACAGATCAGACCTACTGAGGACAGATTTGGATTTTATCCTAGAACTACTGACAAAGAAATTTATAATTCTAGCATGTGAGTGAGAGATAACTTTTCTAGCTAGAAAATTATTACTCTGGCTCCTATGGGGAAATCCCTCTGTTTACAGAAAGATCTCTAAACGTTTGGGCGATATATGACAATGACTTCTTGTTTGAGCTTCAAACACACACGCATTATTTGCAATGTGTCTAGAGACTAGAGGACTGACTGAAATTCCTTTTGACATTTTTCACCTATATTATCTCAAATCTTAGCTTAAGAAACAAATGATATATGTGAATTTAACACCAAAACTAAGTCAAAATATTCCATTCAAATATATTAATTTGTTTATGTTAATAAGTACTGATTTTAATGTAATGTCACAATTATAAATAATGGAAATGGCCTCTCAAATTTACTTAAAAATTAGATAAGATTTAGGAAAGGATATGATCTTTGCACATGTCCCCCTTGTGGTACATTTTATGTGGTATTTTTGTTCACAGGAAATGTCAGAATGAGCTGTTCTCTAATTTAATTGCAGGATGTCACTGAGCATTGCTTGTAAAGATGAGTTCTCTCTCACACATGGGCATCTCACTTCCTGAAACCTACTGGGCGTGACTGATCATGGAGGATGGTTGGTGTTTTGTAATAATAAGGCAAGCTGCATCTTTCCAGAAGTGGAACCAGCCATGCCACTGTGTGAGAAGGGTGAGCTAAGGACACATGAAGCTGAAAATGTCATGGATGTTTATGGCATCTTTCACTGCATACAATGTATATTCAGAAAAAAAAGCTTCAGTTTGTTCAAAGTTAAATCCAAGTTTTGTGGAGCTTTTTTAAGAAAATGAAGAAAAAGTTATGAACAAAGGAAAATAGATGTTTATTCATATTTTAAAATGAAAGCATTCGCACAAACCCTAGTGAAAATGAGTTCAGTATCCTAATTGTAAAATCTAGGAGATAAAGACATAATGATTGACAAGTCTGTAGTATATTATCTGGCTGTATACCCTAAGAAGTACTGCACATAGTATTGGCTGGGAAATCATCCAGGGTACTTAAAAGAGCAGCAGGATAAAAACTAGCATGTGAAAATCAGTACCTAGCCTATACACCAATAAAAAACATATTGAGGAGGAAATCAAATGAAAAGAAATCCCACCCACAATTTCCAAGTAAAATAAAAATATTTTGCAATAAATGTAACAAAGGAAATAAATGATATCTATAACAAGAATCATATAATACTCAGAAGGAAAGCTTAATAAGACCTAGAAAATGGAAAGATATCTCGTGTATATGGGTTGAGAGAACCAACGTTGTGACAATGGGCATCTGTTCAAAGCAAGTCTTAATTTCTAACATAAATGCATTTGTATTTTTCTATGTAGGAGTGTGTGTGTATCTCAGAAAATTAAAGCTAGAAACTTGTCAGGTGAGCGAAGGGCACTATAAACAAAAACTGGGAGCAGGGTGATTGAACTCAGGATAGGAAAGTTCAAAGAAAAGATCTGGGACATAAGTGGTTAAACAGAGAAGGGGAATGCAGGGGTAGGGAGATGGGAAGAGGTGGGGGAGGGTCAAACACAGCATTTAAGAAAATGTTATAAAGAAGCCTGCTATGATGTAATTTGCTTTAATATGTATATAGGTACACAATTACTTAAAATATACTGAATATTATAAAATATTTATATTGTATTATTACATTACATATAAAGAAAGCTGACATGCATAGAACACGTGTCATGACTTACATAGATATTTGTTTAATTACTTACACTCTGCTGATCTACAAAACACAGTAATGTTATGCATTGTATTTTGTATGTTTTCCAACATGTAAAGGAAAAGAACATGATATTTCTTTTACTTTAACTTCTGCATTTTATAAACATGCATGGAAGAATTTTCATTTTCAGGAAGCATGTAAGAGGCCTAATTATTTTGCTTGAAACCTTTATGTGCCTTTATATTGTAAGAATTTTCAAGCCAGGCAGAGGTGGCACACACATTTAATCCCTGCACTCAGGAGACCGAGGCAGGTTGATATTTGTGACTTCCAGGACATCCAGTGCTCCATAGCGAAACCCTGTCTAAAGAGGGAAAAAAAAGACATTTCCAGACATAATTTGATTGTGTACATGCTATTTTCTGTGTTGCTAACCCCATAACTTATATTTCAGGGACACATCATTGTTGAGGATGCAGGGGAGTCTTGGAGTGTTCTGTTGGCAGCAATAATCTGATAAATCCAGTACACATAGACTCATAGCTGAGTCTACATCCCAGGAAAGTCAGGTGGGGGTAAATCAAAACCCAGAAAAGATGATGCCCCAACCACGTGGAATGTAGCATATTTCCTGCAACGAATAAGACTGATTGACCAGCCCACTCTTTCTAAATTCCCCTGTGTCACTCCCTCACCAATCCATTGTGGGTCGATATCTTTTTTTGTAGATGTTTTAATTTGTTTTTGTCATGGACTTCATTAGTTCTTGACACAGCATACAATGTAATTGGTAATCTCATTTGATTCATTAGCAGACACTCCTTTAAACCCAATCATGCCAACTCCACTGTGCAAATGCAACGTATTTACAGTAAAATTCCCCGAAAGACAAACTCACCTAGACCTCATTCCAAATAGAACAAAGCTACAAAAGAGTCTTCATCCCCCGGTGGCCCTAATATTTTCTCTGTGAAACTGAAGTGTTGGTCACTAATAACTATGAGACATTTCAATCCAGTCGTAACAACAAGAATGAGCTCTCAGACTGACGTCATACTATGTACCCATGTCAGAACACAACAGGGATAAAAACTTTTGACAGACTTACTAAACAGTAACCACTCATGATCTCTTTCATTAATGTATAAACACATATGCATATGTATATATACACATACATACACACATGTGTATATACACTCATACAGGCATATGTTTACACACACTCATGTATGTGAGTGTGTGTATGTCTGTTGTGAATCAAGCCTATGCTCTTGTAAATGACAAATATTTACTTCTGGCTTTCGTGCCACCCAATACCAACTGCATTGTTAAACTAAATTATGTAAATTGAAAATGCCATCTCACTTACAGAAGAGATTTCTGTTTATTTTTCTTCTCCCTAATTTATTGTTTTAAGTAGTCATTGTATATCCTTATTGCAGCCCTCTCCCTCCTCTCTGCCCATCCCTCCCTCTCATGCTCCTTTCCTTTCCCCACTCCCCTTCTCCTCAGGAACAGAGAGGCCCACCTCTACCAACCAACCCTGGCACATCAAGTCATGGCATGACTAAGGGCATCCTCTTCCTCTGCAGCCCAACAAGACAGCCCAGGTCGGGGAATGTAATCTAAAAGCAGATAACTGAGTCCATGTGAGAAACACCCCCTGCTCTAATTGCTAGGGAATACTCATGAAGACTAAGCTGCCCATCGGCTACCTATGTGTAGGGGACCTAGGTCCAATCAATGCCTGCTCTTTGGTTGGAAATTAATCGGGTGCTTTCTTGGAAAATTGGGAATAGCTTTACCCCAAGACCCAGGTATACCACTCCTGGGCATATATCCAAAGGATGCCCTACCATACTACAAGGATTCCCAACTATGTTCATAGCAGCTTTCTTTGCAATAAACAGAAACTTTATTTAAATGTCTTGCAACCAAAGAACAGATAAGGAAAATGTGCTACATTTACACAATGGAATACTGTGCAGTTATTAAAAACAAGGAAATCTTAAAATACTCAGGCAAATGGATGGAACTAGAAAATATACTAAGTGAGGTAACCCAGACCCAGAAAGATACATAAGATACATATTCACTTTTAAGTGGATATTAGCTATATAGTGCAAGAATTTTAAGTTCTCATTCACTGTCTTATGGTGTACTTTACTATGTTAATTAGTGAAAGCACTCACAAGTAGAAATCTTTTTCTATGATCTTAGAAATAAAACATAAAGTTAAGAAGTGGTGACCTAAAAAACACTTAGTCTTAAAAATTAATTAGAACTATAACAGTATTTTGTGACATCATGGTATACAGGAACAAAGTGTGATAACACTGTGTTTACACCCCACTTTACTATAATAGTACTGATTTCTAAAACCAAACATAGTCAACACAGAATCCAGTGATAAGGTATTATTTAGTGATGGGTAAAACAAAATTTGGTAAGAATCACACAATTTATATAAAGAATAAGGCAGGATCTAAGCAAACTCCAGCATTTAAAAAAAAAAAAAAGAAACTCTCTACTTGTTTAAGAGTTTATAATAGAAGAGAATCAAAATATATTTTAAAGCTAATATAATGAAACGTGGGAATTTTTAAAAATTTGTTTACTTTCATGCCGATTGTAACCCCCTTCCCTACCCACCTCCAGGTAACACCCTCCCTCTCTCACTCCTTCCCTCTCACCTACTCCTCAGAAAGGGGGACCCTCCTCCTCTAACATCTGACCTTAGCATATCAAGTCTCATCTCTTCTTCCTTTGCAGCCTGGCAAGGATGCCCTGCCAGGGAGAAGTGAGCAATGTGTGGGAGCCAGAGTAGTCCCTACTCCCCGTATTCTGGGACCAAAAAGGAGACTGTGCTCCTTATCAAGTACGTCTAAGCAGAAGGTCCAGGTCTTCACCAAGCATGGTCTTTAGTTGGTGCATCCGTTTCTGCAGAACCCACCTCCTCTGCCCGCATAACATGGGAAGATTTTTAAGCAGCAAATTTAATAGTAAAAACAACTGGGATGTTTGAGTAGTTACTGTCTGCCAGTAGCCACTTTTCTAGCTCTTCTGTACATATTAAGCTTCTTTATTCTCAGCAAAACCTAATTATATGGATGCTGTGTTATGAACAATTTACAAAGTTGGAAACTGAGGGCGTAGAGGTGAAGTGTTGTTAAGCAGCCTGTCGCAAAGTGGCATTGCCCATAAGAGGCAGACCTGGCCTCTGGACTCAGGCAGTCTGGCTCCAGCAATTGTCCTCTTAGCCAGCGCTATTTCTCTTGGCTCTGGTTATTGCAGCCTTATTATCACTCCATAAAGTAGGAATATTTCATTCTAACTTTAAGATAAGGTAATTGAAACCGAAATAGCTAAAAATAAGAGTGTTGAATTGCATTAAATAGAGAAATCATATTAACACCCAGGTCAGCATTTACTAGTGCCCAGCAGTGTTTCGTGTAAATTACCTACATTAGTCCGTTTACTTCTCATAGTAAAAAAGCAATCTGTGCATCTGGAACTATTTGTTTAATCTCTCTTTTCAGAAGACTAAGGAGAATAAAAAAAAATGTAATAAATGCGTGGAAAATGACAAAAGGTAGCTAGCCCAATGGGGATGGAAAGGTAGGAAATCTGACTTCAGCTGAAGCTCTCATGTCCTTCAGGGAAAAAATACTTGCCCCCCCACCACCAAACATTAATAGTGAGTAAATAGAGAATACAGAATACAGGCATAGAGAATAATTGCTGAATTCTAATGGCATTTCATGGAAGAAGAAATTTTACCTTAATAAAATTTGAAAAGTAAATTAGTAGTGAAAAAAAATTTTGTTAATCTGGAAGCAAGAGGATCAATCACGAAGATGGGTCATGACATTGGTGATACCAATTATAGTGTTTAACTTTTTTACATTTTTTATTATTATTATTATTATTATTATTATTATTATTATTATTATTATTATTGGGAGATCAATTTATACACTGAGAAATCTCTAACATGTTATCAATTATATTTAAAAAGCTAATAATTTTTCAAATAGGAAATTAAATAATAACAAAGATATAGTCCAGATTTTCCATTCTTTTAAACTTCAATTCTTAATAGCAATTTATTTGATTTAATTCCACAAAAAACATTTTATATTATTACAGTGTCTAGATAGTCACTGATCACCGTTTCCTCAGGTTTTGACCTGACCGTATTAACAATAGCCCACCACAGCAGTGCAGTAATCACTTCTTGAGGATCTACTGAGGTCCACACGCTGTGCCAGCTCTAAGGCAGCACAAGGTGGTGAGAGCAGACAGATAAACAATAGGCCCCTTGTGAGGCAGCAGGGGACATGCCTGGCACTGGCTGTGAGTCACAGTGGACAGGAGGAAAATAAGGCGATGAAACGCAAGCAGGGCCAGACTGTATCAGCTACCATGCTGCCTAGTGACAGCAAGGTTTGAAAACTTGAAGAATGAACCCTATCCTTCAAATTCATATACTTAGAAACAAATAATAAATAAAAACTGTTTGCCAAGTTGCTGGAAAATGGAGAAACATAATTGTAGAGAAAGAAAAGTAAAACAGGGGAGAGATCCTGGCAAGAGATTAAGGAGCTAAGGATGTCAGAAGTAGTCCCTGCTCCCCATATTGTGGCACTCTCAAGGAGACTGTGCTGCCTATGTGCTACATCTGTCTAGGTCCACATGATACATCATCCTTGGTTGCTGCATCAGTCTCTGTATTGTATTGTACTATGGTTATCCTCTATTATGTGGCTAATATTTGCTTATGAGTGAGTATATACCATGCATTTCTTTCTTGGTCTGGGTTACCTCACTCAGGATGATCTTTTCTGGTTCCATCCATTTGCCTGCAAATTCCAAGATTTCCTTGTTTTTAATAGCTGAGTAGTTTCCACTGTTGTAAATTTACCACAATTTCTTTATCCATCCTTTGGTTGAAGGACATCTTGGTTGTTCCAAGATTCTGGCTGTTATGAATAAAGCTGCTACGAACACAGTTGAGCAAACAGAGATGGCTCATCCACTAAAGGCTAGGCTCACAACCAAAAATATTTTAGTCAGGATTTCTTTAACTTCTAAACCTGCAGCTTCCACAAAGCAGGACAGTTGCAGGAAAGGGGGGGGGGGATGTGAGACAGAGTTGGGGATAAATGTCAGCTTTAGTATCTAATGAGTGCTATGGTTTTAAGAAGGTCAGTTAAATATGGAAAGAACAGGAATCAGCACATATCACAGATGACTACAAAGTGGACTGGTCTGATGACTCAGTTTTTTTTTAAAGGAAAATTCTGCATCTTCCAGCTATGACCTGCCAAGTTAAAGTCTTTTTCTTGGCACTCATGAAGCAAACGTCAGAATCTGTGGGAATGATGGTATATTTCACTTTGCAAACTTGTCAGTAAATAAAAGCTTTCCAAGTTGAATCTCATCTGAATTGTTCTTATGGAATTTCCAATTCAAAATTGAAGCTCTTTGGGTCAACAAAAAACATTTTGAGGCTTTGGTACTAGAGAACCCAGGGAGCCTTGAATAGAAGGCAAACATTCATAAGGTTTGCATACGCTGAGCCCCAAAGGAGCTATTTCTAATCAAATGATTTCATTTTATTTTCCTTTAAAATATATGTATATATACATAGACATAGACATATTAAGCATTTTTATTTTGGAAATTGAAATTTAATGATATCATTTTCGCCCTTGCCTTTCCAACTCTTCCTATGCATAACTCCCTTGCTCAGTTCAAATTCATGAGTTCTGCTTATTTAATTCTTGTGTATAGAAGTTTGCTGTAAGGTCTCTGTCTCCTAGAAATCTCAAAGAAGTTTAACTCTTGAAGTCTCAGAGTACTTTTCTTTTTTAGCAAATTGCAATTCATAGATAATTCAGTACTGATGCTTTAATAATAAATCTCTGTCTTTCTGTTTGCTTGTTTGTTTGTTTGTTTGTTTGTTTGTTAGGGGGTTTTGTGCAGTTTTAGACTCTGGATATAATTCTATGCTGTTAAAATTCAGTTTGCATTCTGTGTCATGTTGGCTTTGTAGGTTTATGCTTTAAGGTGGTGGCAGGTAAAATACATTATATGCATACCAAATATACAAGACTCAATAAATATAAACATCTTCACAAATAAATGTAAAACCCCAGTATCAGATTATGATATAGGCCTAAGTAAGAAGCCACTCATGATGGCCAAAAAGTATATTCTACAGCAGAGAATAAAAATATTCTGTAGACTACTCCTTAGAAAGAGCAGTATGGGTAAGAAATTCCTTCTAATTGTCTCAAAAAAGGGGGTAAAGGCTTCGTTTCTCAGGTCTATCTACATGTCTTGCTATGACTAACCTAAATGTCTAGATAGGGGAAGTGAAATGGGTAAGCCTTTTCAATCAGGGCCCTCACTACTGTGCTTACTGCTACCAGATCTGGATGTCAGGAGCAGAGAGAGTTCTGTTTCTTGCCTAGGTATGTGAGCCTCTGAAGAACAGCCCTAAAGCTAATACTTTGGAAGAAATATAGAAGTACATTCAATGGGCCTTTGGGCACCAAATAAAAGCAAGCAGTATTAAGGAGTCAAAATTTGACAAATGATAGATATGAGAATGCTTTTCATTTGGGTTTGGTGTTTTGTTGCTGGTTAACACTTTAGGGTTGGGGTTTTGAGAAACAACATAACTTGATCTCTGTGAAGTTTTCAAAGAAAGGCACAGAGAAAGTTCTAGAAGGATATATTTTAGCATCTTTTTTCCATAGGTAACTAGTATTTACATTGTCAATAATTAGGAACAAGACACTGTTTTTATGTGAAAGCCCGAATATTTTCCAGAATTCCTGACCTTACATCCCAGAAATTGATCTTTTTTCCAACATAATATTTTTATTGCTTATTTGATTGTACATAATGCACCTTGATTGCAATCACTTCCCAGTCCTCCCAAGTCCACCCTCACCCTTATGCCCTCTCCCGCCCCTCAAAAAAAAAAAAAAAAAAAAAAAAGAACAATTCCAATTTGTGTTGCCCATATAATCACTGGAGCATGGTCCAACTCACAGTGACCTGCCCCATAAAGAAATGAGTCCTTCCTCACCAACAGCCTTTCCAGAGGTCATCAGTTATGGAGAGCTACACTTCAGCATCCTTGTTTCATGTACTAGTCGAGGAGAATGCAGGATTCTTACTAATCATCATTTTCTTCTAGCTTTACTATTAATTACATATACAACAACACCGTCTTTTGGGAACATTAACATGTTAATCAATAGATGACCAAGTATGGTGGAGCATCAAAATAGCCACGCCCTTAAGTGAAACTTGCATATCCACCCATCGCTCCTCAGAAATTGATCTTAAGTTCAAATAACCAGATATTCATACTTGGAATCTGAATCTGAAATGAGTGACCCAAACACAGAAAAACTAGTCCCACATGTTACAACTAACATCCAGTGTCACGCACCAGAACACATCTGGCAATATATATATATATATATATTTCCTTGGACGTTACTAATTTAAAATTTTTATTTTGATATAATCTGTATATAACAGAATTAACCCCTTAAAGTATGCAATATATCAAGTTCTGTTTTGACTGAGAAGATGAACGCCAACCCAAAATAGACTTACACCCTCAAATCTCTGCAAGCAATTGCCAGTTTTCTTCCTATAGTTAGAAATGCCCTTTCTGGACATTCATCTCCAATGACACATGCACTGTTTGATCTTTTGTGAGCCTTCTGTTTTATGTGTGATGTTTCCGAGTTTCATCCATGTTATAGCACACATCAGCACATCCTTCTATTTTGGAGTAGTTGCACGGATACACCATGTTCTGTTTGTCTGTTTACCAGTTAATGGATATTTGAGTTGTTTTAACATTTTAGTGATTATAAATAATGCTGCATTTAAGACCATTATGTGGTTACATGTTTGCATTTGGGAAGGGCATTCAGCACTAAGATAACTAGGCAGACAGTAGCTACAGAAAGAATTTTTTTTATGGTTTTGATTTTTAGGATTTTTTTTCTTTTTCCATGATCTTTTTGAAAAAATATTTTATTCAGATTACATTCTGATTGCTATCTCCTCACTTGTACCTTTCTGTTCCCCCTTTCACCCTATTCCCCTCACCTAGACCTGTGACAGAAGGGGACGTCCTCCCCTACCCTCTGATCCCAGCCTATCAGATGCATACAGATATCCTGCTTCCCTTATTTTAGTTTATATTTTCTCTCCAGTTTTACTGAACCATATTGTGCAAAATTACATATTTTATGGTATCCCTGGTTATATATGCAATGATTATATCAACTTAAATTATATATCATTATCTCATCTGAAACACAAAGATGGTA
Source organism: Acomys minous (assembly GCF_964271855.1). NCBI lineage: Eukaryota > Metazoa > Chordata > Mammalia > Rodentia > Muridae > Acomys > Acomys minous. The sequence continues at coordinate 34,203,788 of NC_140487.1, forward strand.
GTTTTTTAAAAAGGTTACAATATGCTATTATACATATATCTATGTGTGTGTCTGTGCACAAGTGTATGTGAGATACATTTATACATATGTGTTAATTATATGTATATATTATACAACAACTTTTACAATATATTTACTTTGTCAACTACTCTTTGTACCCTTTAACCAACATTTTGTATTTGTAACCCACAATCCCAGTCCTGGAAAGTACTAGTGTATTGTGAGTTTAATTACTTTATTAAACATCTAAATGATATTATACATGTTTGTCTATCTGTGCTTGGCATATTACATATGATATAATGTTCTCCACATCAATCCATATTCTAGACAGTGACAGAATTTCCTCCTTTGTGTCAAGCTAAAATGTGTTCATACCACATTTTTTATCTGCTCATCATTAATGGACAATTTGTCTGATAACATTCTGAATACCCATTATACTGTTTTCTAAAGTAGCTATATCATTTTACCTTCTAATGAACAATACACGATGAGCACAGTGATTTCTCCATATCCATGGCAATACTTATTGTAACAAGTCATTATAAGGATACCCGTTTTAATAGGTGTCTTTGTGGGTTTCTGTTTTCTTTCATATGATGCTATTGAAGATCAGCTAAAGTGTTTATTGCCTAGCCATATATGTTCTATAGAAAAATACATTTTTAGTATATTTACGTATTATAAAGTTGACTAATGTATACCTTCTTATTGAGTTCTAAGAACTACTTCTGTGCAGTACTTAAACTATATATGGTAATTTGACTGAGAATAGTCCCCATAGGCTCATATGTTTGAATGCATTGTCCCCAGTTAATAGACCAGTTCGGGAAGGATTAAGAGTTGTGGCCTTGTTGGGAGAGGTGTGTCACTGGAACAGCCTTTGGGGTATCAAAAGGCCATGCCAGGCCCAGTACAACTTGTGGATCACATGTAAATTTTTAACTTCTGTTAATAGCATTGTGCTTGCCAGCCACTATGCTCCCCACCATAATGGTCATGGACTAACCTTCTGAGAGTGTAAGCAGGCTCCAACCTAAATGCTTCCTTTATAAGTTGCCTTGGTCACAGTGTCCATCCACTGCACTAGAACAGTAACTAAGACAGAAGACGGTAGCAAGAGAGCATAGCTCTGACAGGCTTGACCCCGATGTCGTTTGGAGAAATACAGAAGATTAGGAGACTTAGTTCTAGAGAAGTAGTGGAGCTTTGTAAGTGGGACTCAATGGCACCCTAGTAGGAGCTTGGAGGAAAAAGATGCTGCGAACAAAGTGAGCTATGCGAGTGGTTTCAAAGAAGAACAATAGTGGGGTGGGATAGAGACCAATCTTGTGACATTTGGCAGAGAAAAAATGTCTATTTTCTGCCCTTTTCAAAAAAAGATGGTTGAGGCTAAATAGAAGAGTGTTGGCTTCCATTGGCAGAGGGCATTTTAAGACAGCCTGATATTGTCTGTGTCACTCTTTCACTCTTTCAAAGACATACATGAAAAGCATCATGGGGCTAAAACTATTCAAACGTACAGTTTTGAGAAGAAAAGGAGCACCCGGAATTGGAATGTTGCAAGCAAGTCTTGTGTTCGAGGCTATGAGCAGTTGTAAGAACAAGCAACGCTAACTGGAATAAAGAGATAGAGCCTCACAGCATGAGCGTTCCCAGTTCCAGTCGTTCAGCCTGAGAAAGGAAAGGGCCGGAGGGATTTCCTTTGCCAAAACAGCAACGGGAAGTTAATAGAAATGTAAATAAAGAAGGAGGCCAGGTTCCACTCCCAGCAAACAGAAGAACTTGACAGCCTCAGTCACGTGGTTTTAGATTTAGAGTCAAGAAAGATACAGGAATGGGACTGTGGAATCTTCCTCCTTAGTGACTGACAGCCACCGAGCCAGGCATGCAGCCAGGGGGTCCCTGCAGGAGGCCCAGAGAGGCCATTGGCTATAGCTGTGAAAAGGAAGCTTAAATTGCCTGGGAGACCTCAAGCTGTTGGAAATGCCAGGGGCATGGGATATCTGACAAGAAGAACTGCAAAGAGAAAGTGAAAACTGGCCAAGAGAGAAATACGTGTTGCGTCCATAAGGCTGGAAGGACTGGGAGATTGGGGGGAAAAAAACTAATGCGGAATGTGGAGTTTGCTTTTCAGTCTTGATCTGGCCCAATATTCCCTCACCAAGCCCCTTTTCCTCCCTTTTGTAATGGTAGGGTACATTGGTAATGGTAGGGTGGGTTGAAAGTATGTGATCTGTTTTTTGATTTAGGTTTTGCAGAAGGTTACAGTTTAGATATGGCCTCCCGTGTCTGAAGAGAAACCCTGGGCTTTGGATTTTTAAACAGGTGATGAGGCTATGAAAAAAGCATAAGGAATTTTGAATTTGGTCAGAATAAGTGTGCAACAAGCCTGTGGGGACCAGAGAGTGAAATGTGATTGTTTGAATGAGAACGAGCTCCATAAATTCACGTGTTTGAATGTTTGCCCCACCCCCAATAGTTCAGGAAGGATTAGGAGGTGTGGCTTTATTGGAGAGCGGAGTACAGAGAAGATGCTCAGTAGTACACGAGACTGGATATCGCAGCAGTCCCAATCTTTTGCTAAAGGGCTAGAGGCTTGGTGGCTGCTCCTCCATTCATTTTAGAAGGCTGTAGCAGACAGGTTCTGGGTTTTCTTTCTTTCTTTCTTTCTTTCTTTCTTTCTTTCTTTCTTTCTTTCTTTCTTTCTTTTTCGCTTCCTCTTTTTGTTTTTTTTGAGACAGGGTCTATCTGTGTTAGCTTTGGCTGTCCTGGACTCCATCTGTAGACCAGGCTGGCCTCGAACTCACAGTGACCTGCCTGCATCTGTGTCCCTTGTGCTCGAAATATATGTATATGTTTATATGTAAATATATAAATATACATATTAATGCCCTGCAGACAGGTTCTGAAATTCTTGAAAAATAGTGGCAGTGGTGGCAGCAGCTCCAACAGGGTGGAAGCATGCAGTAACACAGAGGAGAGCAGACAATTAGAAGCAACTCTGCTTTTTCTCAGACCTCTTTATAGCTCGGCTGTTGCCAAAGATTCCCTCTACTCTTGGAGAAGGTTTTATATCCTCAGCTAATCCTTTAGGAATAATCTCAAAGACTCACCAAGAAGCATGTTTCTTATATTATCCTAGGTTTAATCACGCTGATTAAATAAGATTAAGCTTCATGTTTCATCAATTCTTTGTAAAAATTCAATACTCTTCTAATAAATTAATTTCTGCTTAATTTGAACTCCATTGTTCCCTGTAAGACTAACCCTCAAATACATATTTGGAGTGCCCCAAACACAATAGGCATTTAAGTGGATAAAAATGTGCGAAACAGAAGAGAGAAAGCAATATTTAAAAAATAAAAATAAAAAGTGAGTAGGAAGTGAGAGTAAACAGATTTCATGTGTAAAATAATCATGGTGGAGGAAGAGTAAGAGCTACCCTAGTAACATCAGGCATCAAGACATTTGTTTACTCAGGGGAAGTATTTGAAAGAGAAGAAATAGATGTGTGGGCAGACAATTAGCACAGAAATTCCACACGGAAACTGGATGACAGAGGGAGAAATTAGCTTTCTGAAGGAGAAAGAATCCACTGAGAGACAATGACAGACAGAACTAACTTAGAGGAAGAATGTGAAGAGATGTAGCAAGCAGCCCTTACATTCTTTGGGAAGTAGGTGTGATGCCATGCTAAATCTGAGGGTTAGGTGTGAATGGGCATGCCAAGGAAAGTGGAAAGGAGGACCAAAATGAACAAAGCAATTAGTCCAAAAGAGTAAAGCTGAGAATTTTTGAACAAGCATAACAGTCTAGTAGTAGAAGTAGGGATTTTAAGTTTATTTTCTATTCTCTTATCATTTCTCTTTCTTTGCTTTCCTGTACCAGTTAATAAAAATGTATCATAAGGGAATAAAAACATTCACACACTTCAACACATGAGCATTAAATCTATATGAATCATGGCTTTCCCTTGTTCTTTTGGAGTTGTTCCTTTGTGTGCCTTCTCTTTTGCTCTTCTCTCAGGGTATCAGTTGCAAATTCTAAATTATACTTTGCAATCTGAAGAATATACTTTTTGGGGACTGGGGTGTTGTTTTCTAAAAAAAAAAAAGTCTATGAAATTTTATTTAATTTTATTTTTGAGGAAGTCTCACCATGCAAGCCAGACTGGTGAGAATTTTGCACTCAAGCTCAGCCTGACTTCAAATTTGCTATCTTCTTGACTCCTGATTGCAGGAATCACAGCCGTGTACACATACATGCCTCTGCTCCAAGACGTACCTTTATTATTAGGAAGTAGTATTTTTAAGTAGTTCTTTTATTCTTTGAAACTTCCATATATTTATACAATGCATTTGACTACATCTAACCACTAGGAACTCTCTCAATCCCGCCCCCAATACTCCATGTCCTATCTCCTTTTCAGCTTAATCTACTAGCTTATAAATTAAGCAAAAACAGAAGTGTATTTTGATAAATAATTCATAAGGTGTATATGCTTTTTTAAAGTGTTATTCCTTTTACCTCTTAATCATGGGTGAATTTTTTCATTTTATACTAATATGTCTTCATACATATTCATAAATAAAACTGCTCAGTTACACATAGGTAATATTGTTGACCTTTTCTTTTCTATACTCTAGTTGACTTTTTAAAAACACAAACAGTACTAAATTCACTGAGAAAAAGCTTTGAAATTATATGCTTTGTAAAAACAGACATCCTAGAGTTTGGTCTGTAGGTCTCTGTGATGAGACCATTGCTAACAAATGAGAGAACATAAGGCACTCATGCACTCATCTTCATAAGAGGTATTATAAAAACAGAATTTGAAGGCTGAGTGTATAGAGTACTTACATGAAATATACAGAGCTCTGGGATGCATCCTCAGCACTGCATAAATCCACATGAGGCAAGAGGATTAGAAGTTCAAAGACATGCTTGGCTATATAACAAATATGGGCCAGCCTGCGTTGTATGGGACCCTAACTCAAAAGTAAAATAAACAGTCTACTTGCTGACTTTTCAGCTGGCTTCTGTGTGTTTTATGTATTTCCTTGTAAATCTGCCTTGGAGTTTGGAATTAAAGCTGAGCCTAACAAACACAGATGACGCAGATACACAAAGGCCACAGAAGTGTTGCATCTAGCTTTGGAATCGCATGAAAGAAGAAGCCCAGCAGTTCATGTCCCTAGAAAGTTGGGAAGTTTATATCCTTCTCAGGTCTTTAGTGGAAGTTAGTGCACCAGTGGCCTTATAATCAGTTCAAGGTTATATGGTAAAGAGAAAAAGAAAAGGAAAGTCACGAAATTCCTTCAGTGTAACTTCTTTGTTTAGCATTTCAAAGTGTCCATATCTTCTCTCTCAAAGCCCTGGCTTGGGTTTATGTATTTGCCAGAAGTCAGCAATCAGTTCATTTTCATGGAAAATATTTTATGTATACATAATTAAATTAAGAAACTCAATTGAGAAATTTCCTCTTCACTGAGAAGCAATATAAACTACATTATTCAAATTTCGACTGTCAGGTATATATATATATATATATATATAAGGATATATATATATCCTTAAGGCTAAGAATTTGTAAAACTAGTGATTATCAATGAAGCTCTAGTTATTTAATATTGAGAAATCATTTTACATTTACAGATTTTAAAGTTATATATTTTAAAATAAAATGAAACTATCATTATAATTGGATAGTTTTCTTTTTCCAAAGATCTATAAATGTGCTTTAAAGAAAAATTTAATATATATTTTGATATAATTATTTGAAATCACATTTATTGTCTATTGTGCCCATTTAATGCATATAGTTATGATATATAGTGTTTGTTATGTGATTATAATAACCATAGGAATGTGCATACAATAACCATAATAGTGAGCAAAAGGACACCAATAAATTACCTGTTTTTAGAATTACACACAGGTGTGGTAGAAAGATAGAACAGTGGGTCAAGCATTTGCTACTCAAATGTGAGACTCAGAATACAGACTCATGACATCTTTGTATAAGCCAATGTGTATGTAACCCCGAAACGTAGGAGGCAGGTACAAAGAATCCTGGATAAAAGACGGCTAGCCAGACAAGTTAAAAGTAGTAAGCTGCAGGTCCAACAAGAGACCTCCTCAATAAAGACACGCAACCTCAACTTCTGGCACACAGGTGGAACTAGACAAAGGCCACCACACACACATACACATAACACAGGTACACATGTTCAAAGGGCGAATAACTAAATTTCATTTTAATTAAAAACAGAAATTAATTGTTACACTAGCGTTTAGTCATCTTATAATAATTTACCTCATGTTTTAGGTATTAAAATTAAATATCATTTAATATAAAACTTTTCATACTGTATTTTAATAAAATCAGTTCAACCAAAAATTTTGCTTTTTTTTGCTTACTACCTAAATTTTTCTGAAAATAACAGAGTTGCCTTAGATATTTTGTGATGTATCCTCTGCTCATTACAACATTAGAATCTAAAATGACATTAGTGTTTCTATTGCTCATAATTGTTCCTGTTCACTTGAAACAGTAATTTATAGATACAAAAGAAAATGTTAGGGAATTGTATGTTATATGAAGGATTAAGGTTCAGATGAAAAATAATTATTAATAAGTTAGTTGTTTTTCAATATCTTATCCTTGAATATTGAGTAAAATTTTATTATATTTTTACTTTATTTTTAAGATCATAATATAATTACATTGTTTCATCCCTCTTTCTTCTCCCTTCAAACCCTCCATCTACCCTCTCCCTTTGGTCTTATCCAAGTTCATGGGCTCTTTAATTGGTGTGTGTGTGTGTGTGTGTGTGTGTGTGTGTGTGTGTGTGTGTGTATGTGTATGTATGTGTGTTCTAAATACAGCCTAATCAGTCTGTTCATTTTATGTATGTTTTCAGAGCTGACCATTTGGTATTTGACAGTCAACTTATGTGCTTTTTGTTGGGGAAAGCTATTTCTCTTGCTCTCAGAATTCTTTAGCTGACTGCAGGTTTTTGTCTGTGATTGAGGTCTTGTGAGCTTTACCCTTTTCACATTAGCATGTCCATTGGTGTCATTCTTGTTTAGGTAATATTAAGGTAGTCATAATTTACATATGAACAATATTTATGTGAAAATCAAGCAGAATAACATCGGGAGATGATCTATTTTAAGGGACTTTGAAGATCCACTACAAATATCTTTCTATATTAAGAAAACACTTTAATTAGTACTTTAAAATTCACTGACCGATATTAAAATGAGCATATAACTTGAAATGTATACTTTCTTCAATAATTCATATCAAATGAATGTCTATGATAATCACTATGCACCTTCCTTACTGTCAACTAGTTCGAAGTGCTATTTTTTCTATCAAAATAAAAAAAATTTGATTGGTTGATGTATTGATTGCCTGAGTGAGTGGCTTCTTGCCACTGACTCCCAAGTGCTAGAATTACAGGTGTGAATGCTACACTTGGCTGCAAGGTGGAATTCTTTTTATATATCCCTAATAGTTCTGGGAAAGTTTTACAATTGACTCTGGAACGCAGGCAAGATTGCTTTCATGTATATTTTCTTACAATCCCTGGTTTGAATACCTATAAACCAGTGGACTGGAAATTTGAGAATACATTTTGAAATTTGGATAATGTTGATGGAATCTAAGCCCCCAAAGGCAATAGGAGTGCAAGGAAAAGACCACTGAGAAAAAGAGACAACAATGTGACAAATCAACAGATGGAAGTCAGAACAGCAAGGAGAAAGAACACGGAAGAAGACTACACACGTGAAAACCTTCATCATAAACTTGCTTATGTGCTTCTTGAAAAGCTGTCGTGTTATATTTCTCTACAAATCTCTCAATTTGTAGTTACATTCATCTCAGTCCAGGAATGAGGATTCTAAGTTTGTTATTGTTGTGCTGTTTTGATTGTTGAGTGCAGAAGATGCCCCGTGTGTGCTACCAAGCATTCTACTATTGAGCTACAAGCCCAACATGTGTTCTAGCCTGAGAATTATGGTAAACCCTTCACAGTTACAAACAAGCCAAGTAAAATCAGTATAAATGGGGCTGGAAGGATGGCTTAGTGGTTAAGGGCACTGGATCTCTTCCTGAGATACTGGCAATTCCCAGTACCCAGTCAGAAAACTCTCAACAATCTGTGACTTCATCTCTAGGGGATCTGACATATTCAGCTGGCTCTTGTAGATATCCAAACACATGTACCATATATAAACATACACATTATATATAGATATCCAAAGATTATACATTATTTATTTCACCAAACTCAACTCAAAACTGGCTTTAAAACATGTGATTATAGGTTGTGTTTGGTTCTTAGAAATCTGATTTTAAACTTTGAATGTGAAAAGAAAGACAAGTGAATATTTTATATAGCAAAGAAATATTGTAAAGTCTAGGATTTTGTTTTTTCTTTTCTCCTTTTTTAGTTACATATTTAAGTTATTGAACATATGTATCTTATATTCAGTATTATATTTTTCCTAGTTCTATGTCATTTAGGATAATTGTGATCCTAAAGATATTAGACATTGGTTGAATGCATTCTGAATTAATCGTCAAAAACAAAAAGACGGTTACAATACTCTATTGGACACAGTCAAAAATGATGGTAAACATTCTAAGGAGAGAATATTGTCTAATAACTAACACATACCTCAGGCTCTAGATTGCTTTAGTGCTGTCAGGTACAGGTTCCATCTAATGATGTGATTCTTAAACCCAGTTGTTGTTTCTGGCTTTAATTCCCTTGGTTGCTCCCATAATAATTGGGCCACTATTTCACCAGTATCTTATAACAAAGACACCATTGTAGACAGCAGGGTTTGTAGCCCAGAAGTAGGTGGTCAACACAAATCAGATTCTATTTATATGAATGTGTGTGTGTGTGTGTGTGTGTGTGTGTGTGTGTGTGGTGTGTGTGTGTGAGTGTGTGTATATGTGTGTGTGAATGTGATGTAATGTGTTTATTTTTTGTCCTGATTTTTATATTTGTTTTTAGAATGAAGACGGGAAAAAGCAAATGGGGTCAGTATGGAGGTAGAAAGGATTTTGAAGTAATTGGGGGTTGGAAAAACATTATCAAAATATGTATAAAAACATTAAAAGAAAATAATAAGACCTAAATATTAACATATTCTCTCAACAAAAGACTTATTTCCCCAGTATGGATATAGACTGGATTTTAAGTCATGTAGGAAAATATTACAAAACAACTGGAAACCAAAAGTACACAGGAATGGCTACTCATTCACACATTACTTAATATTGCAGTATGGCTCTTAACTCTGGGCATAACATGCCATCCTGCCGTATCTGGGAGAAAAGACACTTAAAGCCTTTTAGTCACAGAAATTGAGTGGGCAGAGATGCAGTAAAAGCTATGTCTATGGTAATAAGGTCATTAGCAATCCATAATAAAACCAGAGGCCACAGAAGCTACACTTTGGATTATAGCCTTTCTTCCTTCCTGCTTTCTCCCGTCATGCCTTCCTTCCACAACCGCAAGTGATTTGGGGAGAAACTAGATTATTTAGCAGATAGAAGATTAACTGTAGGTGGTATTTCATAAGGCAGGTTCCATGAGGTTATCATCTGTCTTAGTCATTAATCTATTGTTGTGGAAAGACACTATGACCAAGACAATTCTTACAAAAGAAAAACACTAATTAGGGGCTTTTTTTTTTTTTTTACAGTTTCAGAGACTTAGTCCATTATCGTCATGGCAACGAGCATGGTGGCAGGCCCCTTGGGGTGCAGTAAAGTAGCTGGGAGCTAAGTCCTGATCCCTAAACAAATAGAGAGAGAACATAGGTGTGTCACTGGCTTCTGAAACCTCAAAACTCACCAACACTTTCTCCCCGAATGCCACACCCGCCTAACAAAGCCACACCTCTTAATCATTGTAAGTCTTTCAACTAGTGCCATTTTCTGGTGACTAATGAGTATATGGAGGCTATATTTATCAAACTACCACTCATTTTCTGGCTCGCATAGGCTAGTGACCATATCATATTGCAAAAATGCACTCAGTCTAACTGAAGAAGTTCCCATATTTTTCCTGCTGCTGTTGGCAGTGTGATCCTGCCCAAGTGAGGCCTAAAAGTAAGGGAGACGGAAGTCTCATGCAATAGACAACTTCATTCAGAGCATCAATTTATACTTTGCGGTTAGGAAAAGTCATCTGATTAAAGAATACAGTCATGAGGACAACCCATGAGTAGCAAAACTTGTTTTTCCATGGAGGCATATAAACAAATAATAGTCAGTAGGTAATGAATAATCTAAAGTAAACTTATTTTTATCCACTACACCTTGAAAGGACAATTCTGTGTTTTGAGGAAACTGAGGTCACAAAACCATCTTGATTTCTTGGAGTTTTCTCACAAGCATGCAGAATTCTCCCATGACTCTATTCTTGGACTGTGGTTCTGACACCCATAGCCAATCACAGTCTCAAAACTGATTAAAAGTCCAAAGTTCTGTCTGTTCTGAGACTAATGGCTTAACTGTAACCTTCTATAAAATCAAAATCTAGAGGCAGGTTATATACTTCCAATATACAATGGCACAGAATATATATTACCATTGCAAAAAGAATTAAATATAGCATAGTGAGGAGGCACTGGACCAAAGCAAGAATGGAACCCAGCAGGGAAAACTCCAAATTTAGCATCTCTGTGTCTGATGTCAAAGTGACCTTCAGATATCCAACTCCTTTCAGCTTTGTTGACTACAACATACTTCTCTCTCTCTCTCTCTCTCTCTCTCTCTCTCTCTCTCTCTCTCTCTCTGTCTCTCTCTCTGTCTCTGTCTCTCCCCCTCCCTCCCTCCCTCCCTCCAATGCCTGTTTCACACTCTTTCTGAGGTCTCCATACTTGACAGCTTTCTATTAGCTATATGTCAGATCCATGATAGATGTATTGGGGGTAGGAACATGGAAGGCTATGCAAATGAGTTCCCATTCAGCTCAGGGATGATTTTTCATACAGCTTTAGAAGTAACTATAAAGTATGACAACATAATTTGACCAATTATACTTGTTTTCAAGTATAATGTACTGTACATAATTGAGTGTACACGAAGTCTTACTGCATAGTTTATCTGGCCTTAGATTCACCATATAATCCAATCCAGCCTGAAATGTAATGTTCTCCTGCCTGCCCCCAAAATACTTAGGTTATTAGTAGTTATTAACATCTTTGGACATATATATAATCCTTTACTATATATCGTGTCTAAGAGCAAATTAAACTTATTTTCAATAATATCAATAATAAAATACGAGTAGTGCATTGCACTGTTTCAGTAGCTGGGATGTCAAGAATTGGTAACATTATTTCAACTTCCTTATAATATAACACACATAGTCCATCATGGATCAAATTTTCACTTTGCAACCTACTGCTGTAATTAGAATAAACATTAAGTAAAACCAATGCAAGTAATCCGTGACATCATTATTGAAAGAGAAACAAGTCAACTCAACAATAGGGTATGTTAATTGTAAATAATATACACATAATTGAAGCAAATATTAACAAAACACAAGGAAGAAATAGACAGTATAACAGTATAATCAGACAGAAAGTTCAATTTTAAAAATTGGGCTCAGACTTTACCTTAGACAAAATGAACACAGCAATTTATAGATTATTACATAAATCAGTGGTAGCGGGTGCCCTTTTCAAATGCACAGAAACACTCTTCAAGATGTTTTAAAAATCATTCTTAATAAATGTGAAAAGACTGAAAAATTATCAAATACCTTTTCTGATTATTGTGTTGTAAAACTAGAAATCTATACAAATACCAGAAATACATGGCAACTTAAGAAAATGCTCCTAAACTATGAATGGATAAAAATTAAAAGCCAGACAATAAATTATGAAAGTGGAAACACACTGTACCCACAGATATGAAATACAGCATGATATTATGTGAGGGCAGCTTATAGGAATGTACCTTACTCTAGAAACAAAACCAAGATCTTAAATAAACAGTATACAGCATGCCTAAGGATCAGGACCAGTATAAGCCATTGACACAGTTTGAATAAAAGAAGAAACACTGAAGATCTGAAGAGAAAATATAAGATAAAAATTAGAAAGATAATAGGAAAGATAAATACAACTAAGAATTGTGTGTTTACTGTAATGTATTAATTTCAATTAAAATATAATTATTTTATTTCCTCCTTGCCTTTCCTCCCTGCAAACCCTGCCATGTTTTCTTCTTCAGATCGCCGCCCCCCCCCCAATATAGCTTTTCACTCACTCTAAAAGTCAGGTCCTCTTCTTTTTAAAATTATTATTGTTATACACACACACACACACACACACACACACACACACACACACACACATGATTTAAGATCTAAAGGTTGCTTTTAAAGAGATGAAATCAAGCAACATTTAAGCATACCAATGCTGAGAGAATATCTTGTGTCTGTATGGAAACTTTACCTGTCAACAATTAATCTGATAATTTCTTGCCTATATAGCTTAGGCAGGAAATAGGCAGTAGAACATCCAACAGGCAAAATGGATTCTGGGATAGAGCAGGCAAAGGAGATTTTCCCAGCAAGGTATGAGGAGGACAGACTCATTGTACCTGAGTACAGGTAACTAGCCACATGGTTAAAAAAAAGTTATTTTAAGTTATGAGCTAGTCAGAAAACAGCCTAACTATATGGCTTAGTATTTGTATAATATTGAGTCTCAGAGTCATTATTCTGGAAGCATGGGGCCAGGAGAAAAAAAATACAAGCCCTACAGCATAATACCCCACAACAGATCGAGAAATAAAAGAAGCAAAACTCAAATAAATAAAATTGTAGACTAAATAAGAAATACTACACCAAAATCTAAATATCACAAGTTAATACTAGAAATAGTCTAAACTAGCAAAATGAGTAATTTAGCTAAAATAACAAATTTCTGTAAACTTACAACCTTTTGAAACTAACATCACAAAATGATTTACTTATTATGAACAAAGGACAAGTGTAGTATGGTATAAACTTGCAATCCCTGCACTCAGTGGGTAGAGGCAGACTATCTACAAGTTCAAGACTAACTTTGCTCTACGTATGAGAACAGTGTCTTCATAAACTAACAACAAAGTCTAAGTGACCTGTTAACATGTAAGGAGAGCTAAGCAACAATAAAATCTCCCAGCAAATTAAAGCAGTGTCTGATGTCTCTCTGCTGAATTGTGTCACCCATTTAGGGACGACAGAAAGCCTTCTTGACACTGGAAAATTGCGGATGAGGTAAATATTTACAAACTCATTTTACAAGCTAACACTATTCAGATCCCAATGTGATTATCTAGGACACTAGAAAAAAACTGGTAATTATGAGCCAATATTTCTAATGAACTCAGATAAAAAGCTTTCAATAAAATATTCCCAAACACATTTATCACAGTAATGGGGCTATTATTGATACCAAAATAAGATTTGTAAATGGAATTCAAGTAGGCTCAGTATATACAAATATGAATTCATCATCTTTAAAAATATAAGAAGGACATTTAATAAAATTTGACATTTTAGATCACAAAATCTTTCAATCAATTAGCCATAGAATATGTTTATTTTAGTATATTAAGGCAATATGACATAAATCATGGCTAAAGTACCTAGAGGTGAAACTGGAGGCATTTTCTCTAATACCAGAAAACTCACAAAGGTGTTTGTTTATGGTCTAAGCAGATGAATACTAGGAAAGAATGAGGAAGGAAGAAGTCACATTAGTTTTTTGCGTGTAATATAATCTTATATTTTTTAATTTATTAAAATGTTAGTATAAAGAACTTACTTAAAACAAAATGAGAAATAACTATGACTTAAGTAATAAATTGAAAATGAAGTAAGAAATAATTTACTTACAATCAAGGTGATTCTCAAGAATATTAAAGACTTTATTGAAAAATCTTACTGAGATAACTTTTTGATTAATCTTTCTCAATATTAGTATTATTACTACATTTTAATTAAAATATAATTTCATTATTTCTCCTTCCCTTTTCTTTTTTACCGGTCCATTTCATGGTTCTCTGTTCTTTCTCCTCACAGGGTATTTCTCCTTCCCTGGCCATGTCCTTGCTCTCAAATTGATCACCTCTTTTCTTTGATTCTTATAGTTCACACACACACACACACACACACACACACACACACACACACACACAGAGAGAGAGAGAGAGAGAAAGGATTTTAAGAACAATGAAAGTGCATTTACTCTTATAGCTCTAAAGCCAATTAGAAAATTTCACACAAAGATAATTTTCAAAGTATTTGCAGAGACTGGTAAATTTTATATAAAGTCATCAAGAACATTCCTGATTCCTCACAAGCCTTAAAAGATGAAATAATAGTTACATAATCAATGAATAGCTCCATTTTTTAATGAGTAATCAGTATGGTGAAATTAAAAATTCTGTTTTGGTTTAAAATTAAATTACTTAAGACGTCAACTTAAATTGCCCTAAATATTTCAAGTTGGAGAATATAAATTCAAAATTAAACGGAGGAATAAAATAATAATAAAGACTTCAGCATATTTAGGAATTAGGATTGTAAGAAAGGAGAAAGGCCAGGCTCTGTAAAAGCAGCACATTCTACAAATGTGGTGGAAAATGAAGGGCTGGGAGCAGCATAGGAAGAAGTATACAAGTATCTCCTTCTTCAGCAGCAGAGAAAAACAACTTGTCTAGAATACAGTTCAGTGGTAAAGGGCTTCTCTGGCATAATTTAGGTCTAACATTCTAACCATCATACTAAATAACAAGAAAGTAATAGAAAAAGAGGCTCCACCCAGCAGCTGTTAGAAACAGATGCTGAAACTCACAGCCAAACACTAGGTAAAGCGTAAGGTGTCTAGTAGAAAAGTGAGGGGAAGGATAACAAGACCTAGAGGTGATGAACTTCACAAGAAGACCAACAGAGCCAAGAACCCGCGCCCAGAAGGGCTTGAGGAGAGTGAAGCACTAATGGAGGACCATGCAGGAACTGGACCTAGGTCCTCTAAACAGATGTAACTGATGGGACGTTCAGGCTTCGTGTAGTAGGTCCACTAGCAAGGGGAACTGGGCCTGTCTCTCTCTGATATGGACTCTGTTGCTTGCTTTTTGATCACAGCCCCATGATGGGGCTGCCTTGAAAGGCCACAAGATAAGAGTATGAACTCAGTCTTGATGCAACGTGATGAGCTGCATGGGTAGGTAGGGGTCTCCTCTTTTCTGAGTAATAAGGGAGGGGAATGGAGGAAGGAAGGTGGGACGGGGAGGACAGGAGAAAAGGGGCTATGATGAGGATGTAATTTAAATAAAATATAACAACATTAATAATAATAATAATAATAATAATAATAATAATAATAATGGTGGTAGTGGTGATGATGAAGAAGAAAGAGAAAGAAGATAAAAATGAAAGAAAGAGAAACAGAAAGAGAAAGATAAGGGAACTATAACCCACATATGAAAGTAAAAAAAGTTAAAAACAAATTATATGTGAATAAATAAAAATCTTCTACATTAAAAGTTGAAATATCAACCCGTTAAAATAGTAAATGATAAACCATTCTATTTTATGAAGTATAATCATTTGATATTACATAAAAAAATAATGTAAAAATCACCAAAAATCTAAAATGTAATCTATAAAATATCTAAAATATAATTCACAAAGAAAAAATAAGTTCATTAATAAAATATCATGTGCAACCAGACTTTATTTTAGGAAACTATGGAAAATTTAGCAACTTTTAATCCTTTTGTCACATTAATAATGAAGGATCACATAAAAGTGTACACCATTCAGGGCTGGGCTAGGAGATAAAAGCACAACCATGAATGAAATAATGTTTTCAGTAATGATGATATTAGATGAAACTACAACATAATGTAAGAAGTTGGTCCACTAGTAACTAGGAAATAAGAAAATAATACAAAAGTACAAAAGAAGAAATAGAGTCAAATTCCATGAATTACTAGGATATCAAAAGGGGAAACTCAGTCTTACCCCTAGTAAGAAAAGCAAAGGCACAGTCAAATAAGTAATCAATTGGAAATTTTATCAATGCTGGCAAATGTATAATAAATGCCATCCACTCACTGATATTGGCTTTCAAGGGGCAAAAATCACATTTTCAGAAAGATATTTATTAGTATTTCTCAAAAGTCATGTTGTATATGTTTTTGACTCGCTAAACCAGTTTCTCAGAGTATAATCATAATTAGGTAGAAAACCATATGAAAGCAGACATTGGTGAAACATTATTCTAACAAATTGGTTTGGTCCCTAACACTATACACACACACACACACACATACACACACACACACAGGAAAAATAAGAACTGGCCCTGAAGATGACATAGTAGGAAATTCTTATTGTAACAGGAATAAGCACAAACAGGACATACTCTGTACTAATAGCAGTCACAAAATAACAAATATAGCAAAAATGCCTACAAAAAAATTTCAAGTGAGAAGATTTTAGCTTTTATTCTTTTTCCCAATTTCTATTCATGAGACACATATTTTTTGATTGTGTACATAAATGAAAAAGTTTATTGCATAGCACTTGCATTAGGCATCTTTACCTGTCTTTAGCCTGAATATCTATGATTATAAAGTCCAGGAAAGTATACAGTCCTATACAGTATTCTGCTCTGGAATTTACCTACCTAGAGTGCTTGCTGATAAGACAATCTGACTTTTATTTTTTCCTGGTCCTATTTACTATTTGCTGTATGTCCTCCCATCTTCACTTTGGAAAATTCTAGTGAAATCTCTGGAAGGTTTACAATGGTAAAGGTTGGAGATATGATATCACTGTGGGAGAGGGCAAAGAAAGGGAGGAGGAAGAGAGGGAGGGGTAAAAAAGGAGGGACTGAGAAGAGATAGAGGGAAGGGATAGGGGAGGGATTTTGGTGTGGCGAGAACTCCTGAGGTTTAATGTCTTCTCCTTATCTGAGGTAAAGGTTAGTGTGGCTTACACTAGACGTACTCCACCTTTAGCAAGCATGCATGGCAACTCACAGACTCTGATGAGTAGCTGGATCTGTGGTCGGCATCTACTCTTTTCATTTTCCTGAAAGCATTGTTTTCAGTGATCTATACTCTACTTTTCTCTTTTAGAGTGGCAGCATAGCATCATGTGGCTTATTTTCTTCTTTTCTTGCCATGAGAGAAAAAGAATTTCAAGTTTTCTCACATAGCTTATAAACACAACCCACTTGTCTACAGTTAGTTAGGACCTATTATTATAAAGAAGTTCTGTGATATTTGAGCACCCATTTTTTCAAAAACATTTTTATTTTTTACATATACATTTATATTATTACACATATATACAATAAACTAACTATAGCGAGAAGAACCATGACACAATCAGAAATTATATAAATGTTACATTCTTAGTGTTTTGGCTATTTGTATTTGACAGCCTTGAAGAAAACATCTCTCCTTCTTGCTGCATTTAAAATTCTGAATGTAAATCATTCTCCACCACATCTTGTCATTATCAATTTAAAATATCTATCTAGACCTAAAAACATCTTGACCCTTAAAAAACTAAGTTTACTATAAAACTAAACTATGTATTCAACTCCATCAGAGACTAGAAAAGGAATAAACTTGATTACCTGAGTCTGCTGGTAGTGCAGGTTAGTAGCTTTCCAAATGAGAAGATGACAGAGACTGTTATCTACCTTAATAGTCATCCAAAACTCTATAACATTGGGGCATCAACTTCAGCCTTCTGGCCCAGCATTTCTGACAGACATATTTGTGAGACAGGAACTATTGAGGACTTGCTTACTCTGTCTTGGCAGAGTTTGGCTGTCGACTCTGCCTACATCCAAGCTTGCCCTTTTTTTGTTTGTTTGTTTTTGTTTTTTTTCCTTTTTTATTAATTTATTCTTGTTACATCTCAATGGTTATCCATCCCTTGTATCCTCCCATTCTTCCCTCCCTCCCATTTTCCCCTTATTCCCCTCCCCTATGACTGTTCCTGAGGGGGATTACCTCCCGCTGTATATGCTCATAGGATATGAAGTCTCTTCTTGGTAACCTGCTGTCCTTCTTCTGAGTGCCACCAGGTCTCCCCCTCCAGGGGACATGGTCAAAGGTGAGGCACCAGAGTACGTGAGAAAGTAATATCCCACTCTCCATTCTACTGTGAAGAATGTTCTGTCCATTAGCTAGATCTGGGTAGGGGTTTAAAGTTTTACCGCCTGTATTGTCCTTGACTGGTGCCTTAGTTTGAGTGGGACCCCTGGGCCCAAATCTGCCTATCATAATGTTCTATTTGTAGGTTTCTAGGACCCTCTGGATCCTTCTACTTTGCCATTCTCCCATGATTCTCTCATCTAGAGTCCCACTAGAATGTCCTCCCCTCTGTCTCAGTTTCCTGGTAAGTGAAGGCTTTCGTGGGACATGCCCCTTGGGCTAATATGCAGATATAAGTGAGTATATACCATTTGAGTCTTTCTGCTTCTGGGTTAACTCACTCATTATGATCATTTCTAGCTCAATCCATTTATCCACAAATTTCGGGAATTCCTTGTTTTTAATAGCTGAATAGTATTCCATAGTGTATCATCAGGGAAATGCAAATCAAAACAACTCTGAGATTCCATCTTACACCCATCAGAATGGCTAAGATCAAAAATTCAAGTGACACCACATGCTGGTGAGGATGTGGGGAGAGAGGAACACTCCTTCATTGCTGGTGGGAATGCAAACTAGTACAGCCACTTTGGAAATCTATCTGGTGCTATCTCAGAAAAATGGGAATAGGGCTTCCTCAAGACCCAGCTATTCCACTCCTTGGAATATACCCAAAAGATGCTCCAGCACACAACAAGAAAATTTGCTCAACCATGTTCATAGCAGCCTTATTCATAATAGCCAGAACATGGAAACAGCCTAAGTGTCCATCAGTAGAAGAATGGATAAAGAAACTGTGGTACATATATGCTTGCCCTTTTTTAGGCAGAATTCTATCTGTGTTAGAAATGATGACATTTTGTCCAGTGGCTTTTTGCCTCATTTGAAGCCATCTCCATAAGGAGGTTCTTTGATGCTCATCATCACTGACACTGGATCAGACCTGATAGGATTCATTCCTCTCAGCATGCTGAACACTCACATCCTGTATCCTTCATGTTCCAGCACCAAGTGCTTCAGTTGCTCTTCTTTATCAGAACAAGACAGCTCCTAGGACACTTTCAAAGAAAGCTTCCAATCCAAGTTTGTCCAGCTTTGCAGACTCTCCCACACAGGACTCTAAGCCCAGAATTTCTTAACACTCAGAAACTGGACCACAAATGTGATTTCTTGCTTGTTTAACCATTTCTCCAACTTTATTTGGGCTCCTACTAGATAGTATTCATTCCTAATCAGGCTGAAAAAAAAAACCTTAAGAGAATAATGCCTCATTTCCTTTAAGGGGGGTTGGGTAGGTTTTTGCTTTCTTTCTTGGGCTATAGAGGGTTATGATTAATGGGAGTTGGTTACAAGTTATTATTGGTCTTATTTAGAAAGAAAACAAGTTTAGACTCAATGACGTCTCTCTTGAACGTTCATTTTATGATAGCAGAAAATGAACAGACTAAAACTAACCAATTTGTCTACTCTGAAGAGCTAATACACATTTAACTTTTGCGTAAGTAGTGTAGTGTCTCTGTAACTCACCTTCTGAAAAGAAAGCTACATATACTCTACATAAAATGAGAGATGAAACAAAAACCAAAGCAAAAGCATGGGACCAAGAGGTTGATTCTTTATCTCAGAATGGTGTTTTCCACTTGAGCCCTGCTTCTTAAGGTGTAACTAGGTATGGAATCCCTATAGAGATTTACTGTCTGCTATGGACATCTTTTTTCAGCTGTAAAATCTTTATGAGTAAAATGTAACATCATGCAGAAGATTCTCAGCAATATTAAAAGAGTATTAAGGCAATACACACATTTAGCCCATGAAATTTCACCCGCTGTAATGAGTGTGTGCAGCTGACTTCATTCCCAGAATACTAATCTTCTGATTGTCCAGGATATTGCTTTGTGTCACACAGACATATAAAATTTCTAGTCCAAAACAACAAGCATGAGAAAAGAGATTAATATTCCTCCAAAGAAGTCCAATTAACTGAGCAGCATAATTCATGAACAGTGGCACTGTTAACTTGTGAATTATTAAGTTTCATATGGAGGATAATTTGCAAATACAACTGCAAAAAACCAAAAAAATATTGCTGACATATTTTTGTATTCTGTGGAAAATTATCTTATCCCAAAGTAGATAAATCAGGTTCATTTTGTCTAACCAATTTAATCAGAGAGTTCCAGAACAAAAAAGGTGAAACTCTAGTATGATTGTTAAACAAAGATAATGCTCCCATCCTAACATATGTCCTGGAGAGTTAGTGGTTTAGAATGTGTCCTTTGATATCATTGTGACTAAGAAACTTAAAGAGACACTAGTAAAACTATATAGTGTTGGATTTGGCCTTTCACAATGCGATTTTTAAATATTATGATAAATATTTAAATTAGACAGTCATATCCTCTCTGTAATTTGATCAATTAGAATTAAGTCGAAGAGCCAGATGTAATGAGAGGGGGGGAATCCCTGGAAATCAAGAGCTAGAAGGCTGCATGCAGCATGAGGACAATGACTTAAGGCTACACGGGGGCTACAAACATTAACTACAATGAAATAGGTGAAAAGCTGTGAAAAATTTTATACTCTCTTAAAATATCTTTTCATTAATAGTTCAACAGATATTGCTACTAAAATTAAGAATAAATAAGGATAAAAAACAAGAGGAAATAAATGTTGAGAAAACAATTCTAGACAATCAAAGAAACAAGAAAAGAAGCTTTACTTCCTCATCGACTTGGAAAAATTCACAGTGGGAGGAGACGTTTCTAGAAGAGTATATTTTATCAAAATATTTCTAAATAAATGAAGGTGGATGAAAATGTGGCTCAGTGGTGGTGAACTTACAAAAGGAAGGAAGGGAGTATGGTAGGGAGAGAAGAAGGTGTGGGGAAATGCTTTGTAAATGTCAGAACTTATTTTTTATCTAATTTTCATCTTTCAGCAATTTTATAATATTTAAAAGGTAGACTTTTATAACTAGGTCAATTTCTATTGATTTATTTGGCAATTTAAACAAACCTCTTTGTAGAATAAAAGCACTGAGAGGCCTAAAGGATGTTAAAAGGCCAAGCATATGCTATTGCTATGTAACCCTTTGACTGATATGGTAAAGCAGGATTCCTGTTAGTGAGACTGCAGGTGGCATGCAGCCTCTTTACACTAAAATCCTTTCAGGAACTTCAGTACAGGCATTACATGTGCTTTAAGTTCCTTGCTCTGGTAGGTATTTTGTTGTTTGTTTTTATAAGCTTATGAAACATATTTACTCTTTACCAGTATTTTATATGTCTTTCCAAGTTGATGAAAGAAAGTCATTGTTTCTATTAAGGAAGATTCATACAATATCCTGTTGATGACTGTTCCTGATTGACTATAGGAAGAGAGGTGTATTCATCATTCAATAGAACTTTCATAGGTTAAACTTAGCGATAGTACAGGGCTATATTACTAGAAAGAAAGGATGTATCTGTTTCTATGGTTTTGCATAGCAACTGCCTGTTACTTGGGCATCTATTCTATATTGGCTTGTCAGTTTTGCATTCATTTTACATCCTACATAGTGATACCATGGTTCCTAGGACCTGTTATGTTCATATGTAAAATAAACAGTAATTATTTTTGATGGTCTGATTTATATTTAGATAATTGTCTAAACATATGTAGACTAGGTATGTGACGCAGGGGGAACACAGTTCTATACTGTCTCCAACACAATGAAAAAGGAAGAGAGGAAAGAGAAGAAAAAGAAGTTTTACTTCATGAATAAACAGAAATAAACAATAAATGTGTTTTATGCTAATCCAATAAAACCACTGTTGATATTAACATACGTTTTCTTCTGTTCCTCTATCTCCTATGTCCTTTATTTGGAATGCAGAATGTTCCACTCATTCTATTAGCAGAAAAATAAGTATTTTATTACAGAATTGTTCAATGAATTATACTAAGCATATATTTATTGTATCATGCCATTCTGACCACACTCCTGTGAACAAAAATGTTCATAGGATTTATATTATAAACATGATGGAAATCATTTAAGATGTTGGAAATTAACACAAGGACTAACAAGTATTAAGTGATCAATCTGAGAAACAATTTAAGTGTTTAATTGCACAAACTCCACACTCAGCTTGCATCCAAAACTGCTTAATGTACTATGGACTTCCTAACTTCATCTTTTCTCCATTTTTATTATCTTGAAATGCAAGCCTTTGTCATTTGTCATTTATACTTCTTTCATTGTTTCTTAAAGCATCTATCTTAAAATGCAGAATACTCATAATACTACTCTTAGCGATATAGAGCAAGAGATTATTAAAAATAAGATACACCTATATTCTACTTTGCAAGGCAAGGCCTTTATTATCTATCTCTCACACATATTTTGAATATCTTTTCTTATATTTAACCCATGTAAGTCTTACACATGGCCCTAAGCTATTCACAACATTTCACCTTATGCTAACACTGCAAGACACGTGACTACCCTTTTTGAAATGATGATATTTAAATGATATCCTGTAAATACAATTTAGTCATAGAAACTTAATTTTAACCAAGAACAACTTGGATTCTGAGAACTATATTATCTGTGCACTACAAAGCAATATTAAATAAGAAAAATTAAATGATTTTCATTTAAGCTGAATACAGTTTTAATTCCATCATACTGACAGCTAAACTCAGTGTACAAATAATTGTCAATAAAGAACATAAATTTGTTCGTCATAAATTACAACTTACCTAACGACATTTTTTCAATAAAACAGGCATTTCAACTGTCAAGTTCATTCAATGTTTAAGAGTTATATTTGCAGTTAAAACAATCAGAATTTGGTAAAGATGCTCTATTTCTACTTTTAATTCTCTTTTTTCTGCTAATTAGAGATTTTTAAAAACTGAAACAGAGCCAAAATACATTACAAATAAGACCGTGATTAACAGATTAAAAACTTACAATACTATTCCTTCTGAAGTAATCAAGTATCTCTTGATACTATTGAAGTAATCAAGTATCTCTTGATACTATCTATTTTATAAAGGTTAGTCTGAACTGAGGCATCAAACTCACTGGGATGTTTTTCAAACCAGAACTAATGCCAAAATTTATTATATGGATTTTTGACCATCAAGTTATTAAAATATCTATTTTGTCTTTCACAGAAAAAGATATTAAAAACTCAGCTTAATTTATATAATTTTTATTTCTATAGGAATACTATCACTGTATACATTGTGTTTAAAATATAATTATAATGTAAAAGACCCCTGATTTAATCCTAAATGTCATGAAAAATAAAGAAATACATTTATACATACATACATACATGCATACATACATACATACATACATACATACATACATACATAAAGCCTTACTTAAAATTATTATGAATTGCAAGCCAAGAACTGCTGTGTGAATAAAAGCAATCAGGTTTATAGTTATCTTGAGTGATAGGGTAAAGAGTGAATGTATTTATTTTCTTTGGTTATAATCATATAAGAAAGGAAGATACCTAAGAAATTGCATTAAAGTGGATATTATCCAAGTTAGTATTTCCACAAAACTTTATGTGATACCTTTTCCAGTAACTAAATGAAGACAGCCCATGGAATTACATGATAGAATGATGTAATGATTAATAGGTTGAAAGAACTCAGAAAATGTGACTCACAGATGAAGATACATTTTTCAGGACAGAGCAAAGGCTGTATTGAATTAAGGCTCTGTAATTTAATAATAGTCATTCTTAAAGCTTACAAGAAAACCTTAATGTAAAAAAGTGGAAAAATGACAGCTGATGAAGTCATTGGATCCAAGCCTTATTTTGTTTGAATTCAGAGGAAAGAGAGAGAGAGTGGGGGGGGGAGGGAGGGAGGGAGGGAGGGAGGGAGAGGGAGAGAGTCAGAGAGACAGAGAGACAGACAGAGAGAAAGAGAGAGACAGACAGAGACAGAGAGACAGAGAAACAGGCAGAGACAGAGACAGACTAATTTTAAGATCGCTCAACCCACTCTTGTATTTCTCTAATCACTACTTGTTCTCTTCCCCTAGTGCTCATCATTAAACATGAGCTAAACATTTTCTTAATACATTTGAACTGTGATTCAAGATAAACAAGGAAGAAACAAGAAGAGACGATTAAAATGTTATTCCTCTATAGAAATAAAGAGCTGGTGAATAGAAGACAATGAGAAGCCATTTGGAATATATACTGCAACACCAACTGTGAGTCTACAGGTTTCTTTCTTTTTTGTTTTCGATGCTTTTCAGTGGGTTTTGATCCTTTTTATATGTTCATTCTTTGACAATTCCTGCATGCATGATAAGTAGCTTCATCAATTTTCGCCTCAGTAAGAGCCTCTCTTTATCTCACTATTTGTCCATAACCCTTTGGACCAACAATTCTCTTTTTTACTTTCATGTTTTGCTCAAAGAAAGTTATTTTAGCAATATTAATTTATTATAAAAAGCATATATTATCTTAGTAAGATGTGTATGTGTGTCCACACGTGCTGTATATATGGTGACTGTATTACATGTGTTGAGTGTGTGGAATCTGTAGTGTGTGTGTGTGTGTGTATGCGTGCGCACGCATGCATGCATGCACGCATGCCTGCACACACGCATGTGCTCGTAAATGCATGTATACATAGCAATGACCAAAACAGCAGTAGCAATAGTAATGGTAGTGTGGTATTTTGAGCAAGAATCATCCACTTTGGAATCATATGCAATGGGCCAGAAGTGAAAGAATACATACTTGAAAATGTTGAGAAATGAGATCAGAATGCAAGCAATGAAGTGCTTCTAATAAAATATTCCTTGAATAATATTTTTGCAAACTTGAAATTGTTCTGTGATGTTGTGGAGTTTGAGTTTGAATGATCACTGGAACAGGAAGAGTTAAAGAAGAGCGGCATCAGAACGAAAGGCTATGTTTCTATCAGGACTATTCAGAAAATACTAAAATTTCCATAGTTTTCCTATTTATACTTGTCACCTGAAGACTCATGGATTAGTATCAAATTTCCAGATGTTGTTACAATCCCTAGGGCTATTTCTTCCATTTGATGCCTATTAAAAGAAAATTAGAAAAGCAAAAAAACAGTCTAAGTTATAAATGATATTAAATATAAAATATTGAACCTAACTATATACGCAATGTACCCAATGAACTTAGGTTAACTCCTAACATAACTGTGCTTATGTGAAGGAGTTTACTACAAACACCCTCCCTTGCTGACACAGGCATTCCAGCTCTGAGTGGAATCCACAGGCAGCTCTGCCTCCCTAGCTCACCATTTACTCCCTTGAGTTATGTGAAGACTATCCCACCAAGTTTTAAAATACTTTTTTGAAAAACTTAATTTTTTCACCTCACAACACAGATACTTGAACATAGAAAATTCTTAAATGCGTAAGTGCAAAGTAGAATATTTTCAGACTCTGAAACATTTTTTTGGCGATTCAAACCCCAGATGTATATGTCTGTTTAGGCTTTGTACAAAATATAGTATAGTGATTTATAAAGAACAATACTTTATCGCACAAAATCATGGATAAGGAGATCCTAGAAAAAGATGCTCATATAGCTGGTGTCAGGCATATATGCTCTTTGTTTCACTGGTAAGGCCTTTTGTCTACCTTCTCATGTGATAGAAAGGTTACATTTCAATGATCGCTAGTCTCTGGAATGAGTAACCTTCTGAACTAATCACTTTTGAATGACCCCATCTCTTATTTCAATTTATTTATTTATTTTCTTATTTTTAGTTTGTTTTTCAAATTTATATTATATATATATATTAGTTTTTTGAGACAAGGTTTCACTGTTCAGCCCTGGCTTCCTGGACCTCACTCTTTGGACCAGTCTGGTCTCGAACTCAGAAATCTATCTGCTTCTGCCCTGTGAGTTGCTAGGCATGCATCACCACCACCCAGCTTAAGGCCCCATCTCTTAACAGCATCACTTTGGCAAGTAGCTTTTGGTATTGGGATTTTCTGAGACATCCATATATTTATGAAGTGTTATGCAGTCTGAGTAATGATATTAAAACAATTATTATTCAAAGGAATCTCATCATTTTAGTCACTAAGACTTAATTGTTAATTGTTTTAATTTTTAAAAATGATAGGTATAAATTTATGATCACATACTTGTTTTAGCATACCCACCTAGATAAGGATTGAAATATGCATATTTGTTTAACTTTATATAATTATGTCTGGAGAGCTTTAAGAATATTGCCCAGCTAAATGCCTTTATTAACTGTAAAAATTTGAATTGATATTTTTGTGTGTTAAATAATGCAAAACAATTTTACCTAAAAGAGGAAAAAAACTACCTCTTGTAATTAAAATAAGTGCCTCATTTACATTTTTAAAATATTCTGTATTTTTAAAATAAATGTGTAAATTTTCTATTCAATTTTGGTGAACCAGGCCTGAAGTCACAATACTCTGCTTGTGCAGACCTTATTCTAAGTCCATGTCAATAGAATGTAGCTTGAAAGTATACAAATTACTGTCACTGATACATAACAGGATTGGAATGCATTACTCTCTATTAAATTGTGTCTAGTTTTATAAAGACAAACAAATAGTAATGAAATGAAATAAAGCCAGATAAAGTGGGTTTTTTAGTATCTTACAATCCAAAAGCATATAAAGACATTTCTTAAAATATTTCATGGGTAGAAACAACTGTAAAAAGCTCATACAATCAGTTTCAGAAATTAATTGTGTTCAAAATTTTCACATTCTATTTCAGGAAGGCTCTACTTGCAATTTTCGTCTCTAGATTAGCCATTCTGCCTCCTGAAATGCTCTCGTAGACATGAGCATTGCTTGAAAAATTAACCTTAAGTTCTGTAACATTAACAAAGCCCTTGTGGGCTGCTACCATATACACTAACCCCTTCCACCATTAAAACTGGAAATGAATGGGTGAAACCCAGAAACATTGCTTTCAGGACACAGAGAAATCAAGCTTGAACTAAGCAAGAAATGTTTCTGCTGGCTAGATTTCAGATTACTATGGGGTGGAATGGAGGCTGCCAGCGGAAAAAAAATGGCATTAGTGTTTTTTCCAGTGCTGGACCCTGAATGCTATAATCTGACTAGCCAGATAATATGACCCTTGGTGCTACAGTGGCAAGCCTATTTATGGAAGCAACCACCTGTTCTATTGATTGGACTTTGGGTCTGTTGCATAGGAAGGAACTCATGCCTGGTGCTATAAACGTAGTCAGAAACTGTGGCTAGGGAAGTCGTAGACCTTATTTATGAAGCACCTTATTGCAGTGGGGAGCATACAGCACACCGACTCATAACTGTCCCAAACACAAAAACTATGTGACTGTTCAGCTATGGATTGGACATCTACTTCTACACCCACCACCAGGGTTCAGGCAACACAGCAGAAAGGGATTCAAAAAAAATGCAAGAGCAGAGAGATGAGGAAGAATGATGTGAAATTCTGTCCTCTGAACATGACATGGCTGTTGCACACATGACACCACAATAGCAGTTCTTTCCTACCCAAAATCTGCACAAGATTAAATGAAGCTGAAAGTCCAAGCATGGAGGGGAACTGGGTTTCAAGGTTTCAAGGCTCTGTCTCTAGCAGAGACACTATTGACATGATTGCTGGGTGGGAGAACATCCTTAGGATTTTGGCCACTATAAAGTTTTCAAGGTTTCAATGGATGACCACATGTCTACGTGCATTAGTCAGATCCAATAGATTTAACATTAGAAAAAGAAGACTAAAAATTATATAAAAAATATGAAATTGGAAAGATACATGATGGGTACAAGATTCTATCCTTGGTAGAAGTTGGAGGTAAAGAGAAGGAAGTATAAATAAGACCAAGACACACTGTGTATGTGTGAAGTTTTCAAAGAATAAAGTGAAAACACCCATCACTTAAAAGACATTTCTGCCTCTTAAGCAAACTACAGCCCCCAAGTCATACAGGTTCTACACTTCCCCATGTCGGACACACACATTGCCAGATTTGCAGGAACATTCACCATCTTCCTTATTCTCAGATCATGAGAAGAAATCTTGCCCAAGTTTTCAATAGCATATCTTCTTACCACCAAACCCACGAGTATCAATGCCTATACATGCCGGCTCTCACCTTCCCACTCAGCTAACTGCTCAGGCTTTTCAGTTCTCCCCATAGTCTGCTACACCTCCTTAGCAATTCAGTAGGACAATATCACTATTTGTTTCTTATTTGACTAGCCCATCAGTATGCAAAGAGGTTCTTAATTATCCTTACTTAGGGAAGCGTATGCCTCACATTTCCTGGTGGTTATTTTATGTCTACCTGTTGTACTTTCAGCAAAAATAGTCAGAACTGCTGCTTGCTGCTGTGGCTTTTCTCTCCAGGAGCCACTCCCACCACTGCTCTCTGCACATCACACCACATACACGCGTGCATGTAACAAAGCTCCCGATACTCTTGCTATTCCCATCTTCTAGCTATAATATGCTATTCTTGAAAAATATTTTCCATTCCATTCTTCCAGTTTTTTTTTAACTTCAATAATCATTTCTAAAATGTATAGTTTTATGTTTGAACCACAGGCAATTTTCGTAACTTTACTCCAAGTGTGTTATAAAAACCAGACTCACCACTACATCTACATATGTGCCAAACCGAAGTCACCATGATAGCATACCTGAGTCCTCTTGATTCTACTTTTGCCCACGTCACCTTGTATTTTTTTAAAATATTGGAGCATGGCATTGATCTTTTCAATACAATGCGACTATTTCTTAGACCATTCTATGAAGAGAAAAGTCCTTGTTAAGGTAGTGACGCGACATTGAGTAATTCAACCAGAAAGCACATTTATACATCTCTGAGCTCTTCTACAATGTCCTCATAATTTCTGCAATATCTCTGACATTCTACTTTCTCACAGCTACTGATTTATGAATTTTCTGCTTACTGTATCTACCACAGTCTGAGTTCTCATGCCCACACAGTGCTACTCCATTCAAGAAGACATTTCCTTCTTACTCCCGCAAAACCTGAACCGATCAAGACACATCTCAATTCCCTGTGTTGATTTTCTTCTTCCTACCACACTCACTCAGATACTCTTTCAATCATCTACCATTATCCAAGTGGAGATAGAAGGAATCTTTCCTGTAAAAACTGTGTTCTTATAAAATGGGTTTCTGACGAATGCAATATTTCTGACTCTAGGAATTTGTTCAATACAGTGATTTAGATAATTCAATTATGACCAACTTTAGTTGACCAACATGGTGTCAATGAATGGTACATTGAAAAAAGTAGGGGTTTGGTAATATTTTCAATGAGCGGATAAAAGAGGGAAGCCAGGATAATTCAGGAAAATACATTTTTGTTTGTTTGTTTGCTTGCCTGTTTACATGTGAAGAAGCCAAGCAACACAAAACAGCAAAGATCATAATATAGATAATAATATACAAGAAAGTTTGAACACATGAAACTTGGAGAGGAGATGACATATAGGGAGATAGTGTATGGAGGATCCAGTTATACAATGGGGAAGTATGGGGAAGTTATACAATGGGAAAGACATACACTTCCACGTACTGAAGCAAAACGTACGTGCATGCATGTGTGTGTGTGTGTGTGTGTGTGTGTGTGTGTGTGTGTGTGTGTGTGTGTATGTGCAGTGTGCTGATACCATTTCAGTAACCCAAGTTTTAAACTTTGATTGAGAAAATGTTGAACGCATGTAAAAATTTCAGATTTTATTTAGAACTTCCAAACTAATCGTGGAAAAAAAAAACCTGCTATAATTGATCTGGATACATGACAAAGCAATCATGACTAAATGATCTCTTAACTACAATCAATTTTCACTGTGACACTCCCATCATCCTGCCCATATTGGTTATGAGAAAGACATCTTAAGAGAATCTTGACAGTACAATTAGACTCCATATATTTAAAAATCACAAGGACACAAATCAGGGAGTGCAGATGGGGAGATGGGTCTGGCAGGAATTGATAGAGGTCGTTAAATCATCAAAATACCACTTCTGATATCTTCAAAGATTTAACAAAATATTTTAAAAGACTGATTGGAAAATCCAAAACATTATATGAATATATGAAAACTAAAATGGGCTAATTTGTTCTGAAGAAAATCAGCAGATTGTAAATTTATTTTTAAAAAATAATCGTGTTTACATCTACTGCTCGTGTTGTTTGACTGTGTGTGAGACAATTTTGAAAAAGTAGTGTTACTTCTCAACTATTCACCATGTTTTCAAGTCTGCAATGGTATATTTGCAAAATGTGAGAAAGCTTCATGCAGTGGACCAATAGCATGAAGGATGCCATGAAGTGCTACAGTAGCATAGATATCTTGGAAATATTTGCAGATCTGAAGAAGAGGAAAGAAGAAGGCAAGAAAAGAGGAAGGGAAGCAAGAGAAGAGGGAGAAATGGTGAAAAGCAAGGAGGTGATGAGGAAAGAAAAGAAGCAGAGAGGCCACAGAGAAGAGAGAGGTCACAAGAAAATATTTAATTTCCTCTGAAGTTAATGATGGGTCAAGACATGTGTGTGCTATGTAAGCTCACAGGTCGTGAACACTGTGGATGAAGACCTCTCCTGGTAAAATAGCCACAGTACAGTTCAAAGTAGGTTGCTTCAGACAAGTGAAAAAAAAATCACACAAACTTCCTTTGGAAAATGGATGCTAATGTGCCAGGACATATTACTGTGTGGTGTCCAGGGACACAGAACTAAGGTATGAGGAATTAGGAAAAAAACTATCTAGGGCAGCCTTGAGGTCTGGAAAAGCAATCATCCTATTTCCCAAACTACATGCACTCCATACAGAGAGGGGAAGAGCAAGACAGTCTCCATGTCTCTGACCAAGGAGCAGACCCAGGATGTATTACAGACAATTTACTGTAAAGACAGAAAGCTCCTTTCTTTTGATCTGAAGAGGCTTTGAAAACTGAGCCTAGGAAAAGCGTCAGAAGTTCTGTGTGTCTTCCATGCATGTCATCTGGCAGAGCTGTGTGGAGCAGATCACAAAGGGAGGAGACTCAGAGTAAACAGAGCAGGAAGCAGATGTGTTAATGTCAGATGACAGAAAAATCTTCAACTAGTAAACGAGGCTGTGAACAGAGAAGGCGTATTTGAGTGTCATCTGGAATTTGTGAGATTTCAGAGCAGTTGCATTTAGAGGGCAAAGATTATACTGAGTTCTGAAGTCGGAGAGACTGGCAGTGTAATAACCTTAATTTGGCAGCCTGGGAGGAGAGGCAGACCTATTATTCAATAAATATTCATGAAAACTCTACTGTGCACTAGGCACTGAGCTAAAACCACCATGGATTGAAAGATGAACAAACCATAATCTCTTCTTTTAAGAATCTTGCAGTGTAACAGGCAGTGGTTGAAATAATAGAAAAAATAATTTTGGAGTGAATTTGAATTTCCATGAGAACTCACAGGAATATATGGGCAGCAGGCAGGAGAAATGTGCAACTGAACATGTATTTTACCTTTTATATTCACAGCAGTGTGATCACTAGCAACATAAAGTTTACAGACTCAAACTTTCTGATGGTTTGGTTATTAAAAATGTCTTACTACATAAAATGAAAGAGTTTCAACATAATTTATGTTATAAACCTGTTTTAGGTCTGAATTTCATCCTAAATTTAATTAAGGAAGATCCAACTTTGAAAAAACAAGCAAATGAAGTGGAGAAAACTATATGTGATGAGAGAGAGAGAGAGAGAGAGAGAGAGAGAGAGAGAGAGAGAGAGAGAGAGAGAGAGAGAGAGAAACTGTTAGCAATTTTAATCACAGTGCCTGGATTCTGTTCTGTAAAACTGATGGTACCTATCTCTGTTTATATAACTAATTCAGTCAGGTCATACAAGTAAAAAAGAAAAAATCTTGCTCAATTCCACGGTGACATTGCTGTCATAGATGTCAGAGATTCCACCAGCAGGGAGCAAAAATGGCCAATGCCAATTTGTGTCTGTGGAATCAGTACGGCCTCTTTGTTACTATGACACTCTCTGACTTCAGCCAGCTACTGTATATGGCAAGTAAGTACCTAAACCAATGCAACAAATATATAGCTCTCCTTGTAACTTTGATTGTGTGTTCAAGCATTAAAACACCTTGTTAAAGAAAAAGGAGCTATATAATAAGTGGCTCTTTAAATAGTTAAGTGATATTAGAATAAGGAAAAATTACTGTCTCAGAACAGCTTTGTGTTTTATTACATACTTTAGTAAAACCTCAAATTACATTAGATATGGAAAAATGATTTCAAGCATTTGAAACACTAAAAGACCAAGAGAAACATTATCATCAAAAAGAAGAATTATATGAAATCCCCCTTATCATTTTATGAATGGAAGTGGCCAATAACTATGAAACAGGTCAAATCACAATGCAATGAGATACGAACTGCACTGAATTTGGCTTCCAAACCAAGCATAGGCAAAAAAAAAAAAAAAAAAAAAAAAAAGAAAGAAAAAGAAAAAGAAAAGTCTGAAATGTCAGTGTGTGTTAGTTTCTCCTTGTCAATTCTTCCTTTTGGTCATTCAGGTTTTGCTATACAGAGTGATATTAGAAGTTTCTAGAGAAATAATTTGTATGAGGATTTTTCTTTTTTTATGTATTTTACATCTCAATTGTTATTCCATCCCTTGTATCCTCCCATTCCTCCCTCCCCCCCAATTTTCCCTTACTCCTCCTATCTGTGACTGTGACTGAGGGGGATCTCCTCCCTTGTATATGCTCATAGGGTATCAAGTCTCTTCTTGGTAGCCTGCTGTCCTTCCTCTGAGTGCCACCAGGCCTCCCCATCCAGGGGACATGGTCAAATATGGGGCACCACATGATCATCTCCTTAGATGCAGAGAAAGTATTTGTTAAAATCCAACACCCATTCATGTTTAAAGTTTTGGAGGGATCAGGGATACAAGGAACATACCTCAATATAATAAAGGCTATATACAGCAAGCCAATAGCCAAAATCAAATGAAATGGTGAAATAGTTAAGGAAATTTCTTTAAAATCAGGAACAAGGCAAGGCTGTCCACTCTCTCTCCATATCTCTTCAATATAGTACTGGAAGTTCTAGCCAGAGCAATAAGGCAGTATGAGGATTTTTCATCTGGCCTAGTACTCCACTCCTCAGCAACCATTGCACTGAAATGAGGCCCATCTTCTCCTTCAAGTGCACTAGTCACTTAGAATCATAGGACTCCTGCCCTGGGCACCTGGTGACTTGGTAAATAACATTAAGGAGGATATTGTATATAAAAGTTGCTTGGACAACAAAGGTATTAAAAATGTTGCACACACATAAATTAGGACATTTTTGTTGTTGTATTATAAAACGAACAGGTTGAGTGAGACAGACGTACCTACTATCTTATTAAATGACACAGTAGAGATTGAACAGTTTAAATATGTGTCATCTGTATGACATGGCATATGTTTATATATGCAAGGGATAATAACAAAGAGTTAATCATATTAAACCCCAAATGAAGCCTAACCTCCTGGTGCATTACTTCTGTTTAGTTTTCAAACTGTAGTCCTCAATCAAATATATATAATCTCCTACACTCAGCTACCTTAGCTCTAAGAAACAGTGTACTTCTCTCCTTCCTCCTCCTCCTCCTCCTCTCTCTCTCTCTCTCTCTCTCTCTCTCTCTCTCTCTCTCTCTCTCTCTCACACACACACACACACACACACACACACACACACACACTCCCATGCACACCTACACCCTGGCTATCACGGCAATAAAGCCAAGTGAATGTAGGAAACACCAAGTCTACCAGCTCTGCACACACAGCCTTTTTCTTTCCTCCCTTTCTTTTTCTGCTTACTCCAAAAAAATACTTAGTGTAGAAAAATATTTTCCTCAAATTCCAGAAACAAAAGAGACAGAGAGTAATGAGAGGGAGTAAGTTTCATAATAAAGCAGATTAAAGCACCAGGAGTGGCAGTGGCATATGGAGAGTGAGGAAGGGCTGAGGGAGATGTGTGTGGACAGCTCACAGCGTTGGTGGCAGGAGCCTATCACTGACTCAGAAGGAAGAGTAAGCACATTCCTTGTCGAAAAAGACAACACTTCAGATTAAGGGAAAGATGGGTAAAGAGTCAATTCAACTTGTTAAAGCACCCAGTTAACTTTGATCTCACAAAAAAGGCAAGAAGGCAGAAGAAGATAGAGAAGAATGGCTGAGAAAAAGCAAAGGCAAGTTACTCTGTAGATGATTTGACATTTGTAAATAAGACAAAATAAATTTAAAATACAGAAAACAAATAATAATATAGTCCTAATATCACTTAAAGTTGTGTGCCAGTGACACAGCCAACTAGATTAAATATGCTCTAATATCTTGCAGTATTCAAAAGCAGTTGATGCTGTGATAAATCATGACCTTCTGAGAGATCAATTAAGAAAGAGAAGGGTTGAAAATTATGAAATGTTTTAGCATGGCATATCTTCTTAGAAGGTCTGTAGAAAACCCATAATAATTTCACAGAAACTAAAAATAGGGACTCTGACAAAAATGAACACTGTAAAATAAAAATCACAGACAATGTATTTCTACAAAAGTCAATCATTACAGTTAATGATAAAATGTCACAAAAATTCCCTTAAGCTCAGGAACGTGGTAGTGATGATTCACACCTGACTCATAGGTATTATTGATTAGCCACCAATGCACCTAGGATCAGAAGCTGATTTCCTTGCTTGCTGTTTTGCATAGGGGATTTGTCAAAACAGCTAAAATAGGAGAGTAGATGTCTGTGGTAGAAGATTTAAAAACATTCACTGTTCTACCTTACAGTAACTTTATACTTTGTAATTCTATTGACAACATAATTTCTCATATTTTACTCTGGCCAACAATATTTTATCAAAAACAGTGTGATTCAATTTCAGGCACCATATTTAAGTGCCAATAAATGATGAATGTAAAGATTAGACTTCAAAACTGCATCATTTTAAAAACTAATGGACGGGCAATGTAGCCTTGTCCAAAAATACAACACTGAATTTATTTTCCATGTCAACTGCTAAAATGTCAATGCATCAAAGGAATGAATATAAACATGGACTTTTTCTCACGTTGTTAGACATAATTGTGCGGCAAAGTGGCAAATTAGAATAAGAAAGCAACACAGGGATAGTCACCATGCTTTGACCACATACTGGGATACCATAGGCAAGCTACAGGAAAATGCATCAGCTTCCCATGGCTTTCTATTTCAAAGGTGAGAGCTAGAAGTATCAAGGCAGTCAGGGGATCTTCTTCCTGCCCAACCTTAAGGCCCAAAGAAAAGTTTGCTGTACTTGTGTGGAATTTGACTTTAGGAGAAGGACTAGGTCTGAATATGAAGCCAGGGTGAAATATCCTAAAAGCTTCCTGATAAATGATACCGGTGGCAAAAATGTCTGTAAAGTAATTAAATGGATCATTCCTCTGCTGGCAGTGGGGGCCGGGACAAAGGCACTACTAAACCATTGCCCTCAGCACACCAAGGAGGATTCCCTTAATTTTTTTTTTTTGAGATCCTCATTCAGGGAAAACCAAAATCCTTAGCTTTGAGACAGAAAATCATTTCAGAACGAATGACTACGAAGCTGCATTGGGGCCGATCAAAAACAGAAAGAAAGTTACCAAGGGGAAGATGAAGCAGGCCCAAGAACGTGGAGTCTCTTTTGCTGACTCGCGTTTTCCATGTATGGAGACCATTGGTAACAAATTTTAAGCACAAGGATTAAGAGAAAGACATACTCAAGGGGAAAAAAGTCATCTAAGAGTGGGCACAACTTTCTCAAGGGAAAAATGACGATTGTCCTGACATCAGCCACATACATCATCTTGGTGGCACTTGGGCTCTATTGCTAGATAACATCCCCCTCTTCTCTCTCTCTTCCTGCAAAGCCACACCAGAGAACTGCTCCAAACACGCACTGGCTGAGATTGCCATCCTACTAGCTATGTCCAGGTGCCTCTAGTATTGACCATGTGACTGAGGACTAGATCGTGTCCTTTCTCTGTATAGTGGTCTCTGGCGGAATTCCTGTCTGAAAACACACTGGCCTCGAACTCACATATCTGCCCACCTCTGCCTCCTGAAGGCTGCGATTAAAGGCATGAGCCACCCCTGCCCAGCTTTGTGTTCGTGTTCTTGAGTTTTAGCTGGCAGGAGGCTTCTGCCAGACTCTTGGGTGAGGGGCTTCTTACCATGACTCCACAATTTATCTCTCTTTCTATTCTGCCCCATCATCATAATTACACAAAAGGTATCCTCTAAATTAAGGCATTGGGGCAGAAAATACAGACAGGAATGTGCCTAAGAGTGTTGGACTGGGAAGGAAGGGTGGTGAGACCTCACATGTCACCTCTTCCTACAGAGAACTGGGTCAAAACCAAATTGGATGGTGTTCCTCAAGAGTCACCTGCAGACTTTTAACATGGAGCCAGGTTACTCAAAATAACTTTGTGTGACTTATAAATTGAAAGCAAGGATATATTTCCTCTCCAAATCCAGAGGCAAAATGAGAAAAGGAAAACATATTCAAATCCACAAAAACAATTTTTTTTTTTGCAAAAAAAAAAATTCCTGGTATCAAGTTAAAAGTCAAAAGTAAAACTAAAGAGCAAAGTTTTACAATTATGTCACGAAGGGTTACTATATACAACATATAAAAATCCTCTAAAAGAAAAAGGAGGCATTATAAAGGACACTTTTCCAGAAAGGTGAACTAGAAATATGAAGAGATAGTAGAAAGTCTCAGTGATTTCCTCCCCATGTGAAGATATTCTCAGCATCCTTCACAACAGGAGAAATGCAAATCAAAACTAACCAGAACATCAGAAGCTTCCCCTATAAGGTCTCGCCAACATAACTGCCTAAAGAAAAGCTGAGCAAGGACACCACCAATAGACACGCCAAGTGGGCTGAGAAAAAGCCGTGTCGCTATAGCACTGCACGCAGTGGGCAAAGCAGCCTACTCCAGGAAAGAGCACAATGGCTATCCAATAACAAAGTGGTTAGTCAGGGAAGACACATGTGAGTAACATTATAAGACTGAAAAGGTTATATTTAAGAATATGTGTGTGTGTGTGTGTGTGTGTGTGTGTGTGTGTGTGTGTGTGTGGTAACAATTAATGAAAAAGGCCATGAATTTAAAAGAGAACAAGGAAGGTTATATAATGGGATTTGAAGGGGGTGGTAAATGGTAGAATGAAAAGGCCACCCTGAGATATTGTTTCTCATGTATTAGATTGGAAAAATCAAAAGTTTCACCCAGGCTTTTGATGGCACAGTGAATAAACAAGCAGTATTTTTACTTTCTGTAGAAACTGCAAACATTAGATTCTTATGAGGAAATTATTAACAGTATACTTTGAACTAGCAGGTCAAATTCTATTCATCTATTCCAGTTATATATGCTAAAATACAAAATTGTAAGTGTAAAATTTATTTATGTCAGCATTATTTTTAGTACCTGAAAGCTGAAATGAATTTGTATCTATATTTACACACATACACTATGTGTCTCTGTGTGTGTTGTGTGTGTGTCTCTGTGTGATTGAATAGCCTTGGATGTATGCACAAAGTAAATGGCTGCACATCTTTTAAAATGGATTGAGAAGCAGCTACATATACCTCTAAGGAACAATAGTCCAGATACCCTGAAAGACTGTAAAGAGAGCTTCTAGAAGACAGCTTCCACATAGCAGTCACAGGAGGTAGCTAACCCTAACCCACAAGGCCATGTTTCCATCACAGATGAGGTAGCAATTCAAATCAGAGCATCTCTGTGGTGGTTTGAATGAGCATGGGTCTTAGTTAGGGTTTCATTGCTGTGAAGAGACACCCGTGATCATGGCAACTGTTACAAAGGGAAATATTTAGTTGGGGCAGTGTGCAGGCAGACATGGTATTGGAGAAGGAGCTGAGAGTTCTACATCTGGATCTGTGAGCATCAGGAAGCACCGGTGTGCTGCTCTGGGCATAGCTCCATCCTATGAGACCTCAAATCTCATCCTCAGAGTGACACAATTACTCTAACCAGGCCACAGCTTCTCCAACAAGACCACATCTGGTAATAGTGGTACTCCCTTTGGCCAAGCATTCACCCACATATATATAACCACAGGCATATTTTTAATACTTGATTCCCTCTGGAGGAATTGCTTGTGAAGGACTAGGAAGTGTGTCACTGGGGATGGGACTACTGAGGTTCCCAATCTCCGTTCTCCCTCCTCTTCCCTCCCTCCCTCCCTCCCTCCCTCCCTCCCTCTCTCCCTTTCTTCTTCTTCTTCTTCTTCTTCTTCTTCTTCTTCTTCTTCTTCTTCTTCTTCTTCTTCTCCTTCTTTTCTCTCTCTCTCTCTCTCTCTCTCTCTCTCTCTCTCTCTCTCTCTCTCTCTCTCTCTCTCTCTGCCTTTCTCTGTCTCTGTCTCACTGTGGATTGAGGATCAGGTCTGCCTGTCTGCTGCCACACCCTTTCTGTGATGTTCATGTATTCTAACCCTCTAGACCACAACACTCCAAATCTAATGCTCTTTTTTTTATAAGTTGCCTTTGTCATGGTACTTTACCACAGCAATAAAAAAAGTAATATAGACAATCTCTAAAGGGTCATTTCATCTTCACATCTCTGCAGATGGTCATCTCTTGCTTTTTATAGAGATTAGCTTCAGCTAGTCTGTAAAATGCTGCCCTTTTTTCTCTGGTCTCTGGATGTGTTGATCCCCATAAGTGCAAACTACCAGCCCATTATATTTAATCACAGAACCTGCTTCCTTGGGGACTCAATTTGAACATGAACAATAGGCCAGAAAGTCACATTTCAATGGAAATTTAAAGATGTACCATAACACTACACAGTGAAGCACAAGCAAAACTCTGTTACATCCTGGCATTACATGTAACAGACACAAGCATGCACTGGGATACCATACTAAAGTGTGAGAATGAAGCGTTGCTACAGTATATGAGCTGTTTAAGACATACAGTGGTAACAACTACATACCTGTAGGGAATGTGGACTGTGTAACAGGAAAATTGCCAATTGAGCCAGAATGAAGTTCAAGATGTGTCTAAACACTGAACATCTCAATCTTGAGACCTACAGGAGTAAGGATCACTCCGTCCCTGTGTGTGCTGTGTCTGCATGCCCTGGCAGGTGGCCACAGCTCTGTGACAACACACACACACACACACACACACACACACACTTGCAATTCTCTATGTAGTCATGTAGCCTAGCACCTGAAATTCTTCTCCATGCAAATGAAACATTCTCAGTACCTCATCCCCAGTCAATGATGGTCACTCACCCGAAAACCACTACTCACTTCCCCAAGGTTTATATACCTTTTCTTCCTCGCAATAAAGAGAGCTTCCTCACTGGGAGAGCTGCCTAAATAAAACAGCTGTATCACTAAAAGAGCTGAATCAGAGAAGGTTTCTCCCTCCAGGCATTAACCGCTAAACCGGGATCCTGCAAACCCACCCACCCTCCAACCTAAGCATCATTCTCTCAGCTCCAGCACCTGGATGCCCCAAAGGGACAAAGTAGACCCAGGCTCTGGGTCTGTTCAAGGTTAGGGCAGACAGACTCATAAAGACCAGCTTGGGCTCATACATAGAAAGATTCTATTTTTAAAAAATGAAGGAAAAAATGAAAGAGAGAGGGGAGGGAGGGACAAAAACAGAAAGAAAGAAAGAAAGAAAGAAAGAAAGAAAGAAAGAAAGAGAGAAAGAAGAATAGTTCTGATGCATGTTTTTACTAAGCTTGAAAACTCAGATCGACAGTCTATAAGCAACCATGACTAAGTAGAAACTATAAACCACAAGCAGGACTGATTAGCAGTGAAAACTAAGTGTGAAAATCCTCGTAATTTACCAATCAGCTGCTAAACTAAAGAAAAACACTGGGCTTGGTCCTCAGACTGCAGGCTAAATTTGTAGATACTAAGGTAAGATCCAGACCTTTCTAGGAAAGAGTGACACTTTAGCTATGAAGCGTTTATGAAACTGTTGTGCTTAGATGACACGACTGAAATTAACGAAGATGGATTGCACCTCCAGGCGTGGCCCATTCCTACCTAAGCAAATATGAGAGAAGAAGGAAGTCAGAGCTCCAGAAAGCTGCAGATGTCATCATCAGGCCCCAGCATACACTTATACTAGTGGAGAATTGATGCAACAAGATCTTCTGTGAGATTTTCATTAGGGGAAACAATATAATGGAGAGTAGGAAAAATGATCAGAGAATCCTTCTCTTCCTTATGATATGGGATATTCCTGCTTGTCAAACACCTAGCGTGATTATAAGGATATGCTGCTAAGATTGCTCCAGAAACATAGAACCAAGTGTCACCAACTAAGTGAAATAGAAACACCAGAACTACACAACAGATGGTAGAAATAGTATTTAAAATGAACAGAAGTGGGTGAGCAAGAATATAACTTAGAAGGATATAAAGCTCATAATATTTACCCAAGCAAGGAGGCATGTGCCACTGGGGAGGAGTAGCACACTCGTTCATGTTCAATGCCGCTCTCCTCCAGCCTAGAAGTGATAAAAACAGCATTACAGAATGAGGACAAATAACAGTGTTCACACGAAAATATCCAACAAGTAGAGCTAAAGCACTAAGCAGAGGCAGAGTTTAGATGGCTGTAATTCTTAGAGGGAAAAGGCCGGGGTGATCTGACTGGGAAGACTGACGAAGTTAACTTACAGAAATGATCAGGGGAGTGTGGCTTCTAAGCAGGCATCTAGAAAGCATACTGTTCAATCTTTAAAATGAGAGGAGTCCAGCAGCAATCACAACTGTGAGGACAGGACTGCTGCCCTGATAAAACAGCATGGTGTCATCCTGCCAGCCTGTGGTCTCTGATTCCTACATTAAAGAGGCAAGATGCCAAGAATGATTCTTAAGGGTCTTACAATCATTTCTTCTGTGGATGCTCAAGAAACTGAAAGATTATTTAACCTTTTTTTTTCCCCACCTTCATGTTGAAAGGTGACAAAAACAGGTATTTCCTAGGACAGCAAACACAGATGACATCAGCTTCCATCATTAGCCATTCTGAAAATGCAATTAAAATTCAAGTGACAGGAAGAAATGACATACTTGTGTTGGGGTGAGAAAAATAAATAA
This sequence comes from Acomys minous, assembly GCF_964271855.1. Lineage (NCBI taxonomy): Eukaryota > Metazoa > Chordata > Mammalia > Rodentia > Muridae > Acomys > Acomys minous. Next base: position 34,245,216 of record NC_140487.1, read on the forward strand.
AATAATGATGCCATATGTTGGAAGATATGGAAAAGAGCTGGTAGAGATTTAAACAGCTATTCTGGAAAACAGTGTTGGCATCCTCTTAAGGAAACTCACAGGATTCTTCAGCTGCACTCTCAGGAATTCATTACAGAAGGTTAAAACTGAATTTACAAGCAAAAATGTATATAAAGGTTTACAGATGTTTTACATATAATATTCAAGATTACAAATAAGTGCAGAAATTAAAGACAAAAAGAACATTAAGTTGTCAACGAAACAAACACTTCCATACAGAAGAAACACAAACATTTTGTAAAGCGTTCTCCATCCATAGCCATCAAGGAAATAAAATTAAAAACCCCATGTTGATACCAAGTTATTCAAACCAGACTGACTATCATAAAGAAATCTGACAACAAATGACTGTGGGAAAGTAAAATAATATTATACTACCTTTTTCTCCCCTCAGCAATTCTTCACCATCTCCTCCAACTCTTCCCTCTCTTGTGCTTTAGTGAGCTGAGAGTTTTATAAGAGAATTGAATACACTGGTGAGATTTGACAACAAGCATCCATTTCTTGCAGCTGTGGAAACTGAAAGGCCCAGGATTAAGGTTAAGGTACCAGGTGGTTTGATGTTTACAGTTGATCATCTTGTGCTTGTACTCTCTCATGACAAAGGGAAAGAGAGGGAGAGGAAATGGGGAAGGAAGAATGAAGGAGGTAGAAGTTGAAAGGGAGAGAGGGAAAAAGAGAGGAGAGAGGTGTCACATCTCTACTGATAATGGCACTAATTGTATACTGAGAGCTCTGCTCTCTGAACCAAGGCACCATCTTCACATACCATTACATCTAGCTTAGGATCTGTTACCAAATACGAATAGCCCAAACACTATGAATGTAACGTTAATATAATTCCTGGTTGGTTCATGGTTCTTCTTGATGTGTGTGGCTTATTTTACATATGTGTAATAACATAAATGTCTAAGTAAATATATATTTTAAAAATTTAAGAGGACATTGAGTCCCTGATCCTCCTTGGCACAAAATATCTTCATGATATTCTCTGATTGTCCATACCCAGACCCTCTTTTATAGAAAACAAAATGTATGTTTGTGTTCTTTAAGTACTGTTTGTACCCAACTATCAACATGACATATCATGAATATAATCACCTACAGAGATTTTTACAAGGAATCAAAGGGGCTTATTCCTATCTTATTGAACCATTTTCCAAATTTTATTTGGGCCCCTACAGAAGTATTATTTGACCCAAATCATCCAGAAGAAACCATAAGAGAATGATGTCTCACTTCCCTTAAGAGTGACTGGGTAAGTTTCTGGTTATTTTCTTGGGCTATAGATGTTTATTTTCATTGGGAGTTGGTTAAAAGCTACTGTTGGTTTTATTCAGAGAGAAAACAAGATTGAACTCATGGAAGACTGTTTTCTTTAATCTTTCTTTCTTAGGTTTGGAGGTAGGGTTTGAAAAGAAAGACAGGGGAATATAGAAATATATAGGGATGATAGGACAAAAAACAGATTATTCAATCTACTCCTCAACTTAAGGCCTTAATTGTTACTCACAAGGCTTTTTTTAAATTAATTATTATAGAATTTTGTATATTCATAAAAAAGTTTAATTTTGATACATTGGTGTGGAATTCAAATTAAGACTGTTTTCATACGTACAATATATATAAATATGTATATTCACATAAAAAAATATATATATTCCTACCCTAATATGAGGTATTATACCCACACAACTCAAGTAGAATACTAGGTTTACCTCTCATACTTTGAAAGTGTTATTGCAGGATGTTTAGGTAAAGTAAGTTATACAAGTTAATTGTTAGTTGACCAAATCATGGTCACGTCAATTACTAGTCTACTTACAGAACAAGAATATACATCCTAGGTTTAATAGATAAATATGATTATATAGATGGATAAAGTAAAATAGTTAGATGATGTCGTCAAAAGCCTCAGAGACCTACAGAATATGGCATTTAAAGAGGTTTTTATTATTTCAAAGATACCTTTACAGTAAGACAGGTTTAAAAAAACAGGTTAACTTATGGCAACATCCAGCCTACCTCAAAGAAGATGATGCACATCAATGAACCTCCTTATGGAGAAGGCTTCAAATGTGGCAAACCAGCCCCTGGGCAAAATGTCCTCATTTCTGACACAGACAGAATTCTGCCTAAAAGTGGGCAAGCTTGGATTCAGGCAGAGTCGACCACCAAACTCTGACAAGACAGGATAAGAAAGTCCTCAATGGTCCCTACCTCACAAATATGTATGTCAGATATACTGAGCTATAAGGCTGAAGATGATGTCCGACCATTATAGAGAACTCTGGGTGACTGTTCAGGCATTTTATTCATGTTGTAAGTTGCTAATCTGCTCTTCCTATTTACTCAAGTAATTAATTTTATTCCTTCTCAAGTTTCCAATGGAGTTAAAGACCAGATAGATTCGTTTTACAATTAAACTTAGTTGTTTAGGTATTGAGATGGTTTTAGGTCTACATAGATGTTTTATGAATATTTATCATATTGATTTACTTTCAGAATTCTAGACTAATCATGATAGGAAAGATGTTTTCTTCAAGATTGTCAAATACAAATAGTCAAAACACTATGAATTCCTGATTTTTGTGGGGTTTCTTGCTGTATGTAGTTTATTTTATATATGTATAATAATATAAATGTATATATAAAAATAAAAAAATATTTTAAAAAATGCTTCTATGCTAGAAGTATAAGTCTATATACTACCTTCCTTTTAATCCTCATTACCTCAATAAAAAATAAACAAGAAAATAGAATTTCCAAACTAATTGTGCTAAGTGTATATTTGGGAAGATAAAGACAGGTGATATAAGCCATTATAGTTTGTGCTATAAGAATCATTTGTATTCCGGGGCAGAGTAGACTATTTAAGCTAAATAAGTAGAATTATATTTTTAGTACTGTCCCAATCCCTAGTGTAGCTTCCTTAAGTTATTAATTTGCCTCCAGAGACTAGAGAAAGTGTGCTGAGTGCTGGAAAACGTTAAGCGACAAATAAATCATACTTTTTTTATTATTTTTAAATTTAACAAGATCAAATATGGAATCTTTTTTTTTTATTCACCAAGTAATTTCTTAGGCTGAAATAAGCAGGAATATGATTCTTTAACTAATGAGAAATTCACATATCAGAATAAATCTCTGGAAGTGTGTAATTCCATGATTTGTGTTGCATTCACAGAGTTGTATGAGCACAGTTATCTAGCTCTGGGGTAGTGTTGTCCTCCACAGAAAAAACCCATCCCTGTGAGCAGCCACTGCCATTCTCTAGACCCTAAAACTTTTCTATTCTAGGCCCTTCACATAACTGTGATCACACGGTGTGAAAGATATTGGCTCTGGCCCCTTTAAGTTACTTAGAAACTTTCAAGATTATTCTGTGGCATGGTATGTATAAGCACCACCTTTTTATGATTATATAATATTATATGCCAAGAGCAAATTTGTTCCCTATTCATCACTTGATAGGTATTGGGTTATAAATTATGCTGTCATAACATTGATGGTGTGCATGTGTGTGCGTGCGTGTGTGTGCGTGTGTGTGTGTGTGTGTGTGTGTGTGTGTGTACACATGGCTTTGAATATTTGTAAGCATCATTAACCGTAGAAGCCCCAGGTTATATGGTAACTCTGTTTCAGTTTTTGCATAATTGTCAAACTGCTTCCCAGTATCTGTATCACTTATACAAATAAAATATTTGTTATTGTTGCTCATATTGTAGGCATTTTATCGTGTGCAATATGTTATTCCACGGTGGTTTCCTTCACTTAAATGGGTTCAATGTGCTCACTGGACAGATATTTATCTCCTTTGAGAAATGTCTAAGGAAGTGTGTATGTATGCTTTAAAATTAGCGGTATACTCCTGAAGATTGAGCCGAGACCACTGACTTACCACCCCACGTCCTATTTGTTTCTTTTTATTTACTGTCTTTTTATTTTGGAGTTGTGAGAATTCCTCACGCATTTTGCTTACTAAACAATTCTTACATTAAAATAATGTCTTCTCTTGATTATCTTTTTATTTTGTTGGTAGCTTCCTTATAGTGCAAAATCTTTAAATTTTGATTAACACATATTCAGCTAGTATTTCTTTAATTTTGTTTGTTTGTTTGTTTGTTGTGTGTGTCTGTGTATGTAGAGAGTCAGAGACAGACAGACAGACAGACAACGAGAGAAACAAAGAGAGAAGAGAGATAGATAGAGAGACAGAGACAGAGACAGACACACACACACACACACACACACACACACACACACACACACAGAGAGGGGGGATTAGGATTCGATATCTCAGAAACTATTGACAAACTCTGGGTTTGAACACATACACATAACTAACTACGACATCCTTTCCCCTTCTGTCCCCAGATCTACACATGCTAACAACAAACACATATCCCCTTAGCATAGGGCAGTCAAATCAAGTTGTAAAAACAATAAATTCACTTTAATATTTTGTTCTCACTGGAAAACTTTGTATGTTATAAAATTAAATAATCTAGTGATGTTACCACTGAGAATAGGTCTCTGCATCAAACTACTGTCCATATTCTTTTCTGCACATAGGGAATGTGTTAAGGTTACACTGTCAATCAACAGACTACTCACTTTTAATGAGCATTTTTTAAGCAAATGGGCCTAACAAAAGCTTTGTAATTTCATTACTTTCTCTAAACAGACTGGAAACTTCCTAGACAAGGTATTTTTACACCAGTTACTGGAGTAATCACAACCTATGTGAGGATATTAATAATGATGCCATAGACTGGGGAGCAGTGACAAGTTCATTCTCACAGTATGGCCATACATTACGCAGCCTATCTTTATATTCTCAGTATGTGATCTCTGTAAGCAGAAAATATGTCTGACTTCAGGGTTGTGCAAATAATTCCCTGATAATTAGCATATCTTATAAAATAATTGTCTTTTCTCAGCATCCAATTGAGAATTTCTGATTAGTTAATAACTATATAAAGGCTCATAATATTATAAAAACACACTTACTTAGAAATGTATTAAAATTACTTTAACAACTGAATGCCAATGCATACTTTTCTTATTTGTATGTTAACATCATTCTAGTTTCACTTCAATTAAGTAATTAGCAGCGAAGTAATTAGATAAGAAGGTAAAATTGGTTAATAATAGACTAGATAGCATGATAATAGCACCTTATTTCTTTCCTTCCTTCCTTCCTTCCTTCCTTTCCTTTTGTTTTGCTGTTGGTGTTGTTATTGTTGTTGTTTTGTTTTGTTTTTTTGAGACAGGGTTTCCCTATAGCCTTGGCTATCTTGGACTCACTTTGTAGACCAGGCAGCCTCGAACTCACCAAGATCTGCCTGCTTCTCTGCATGCAGGGATTCCAGGTGTGTGACACTGTGGCTATCTTAGGGCACATCAGCAACAGTGGATGAACTAATATCCTCATCAACAGTGGATGAACTAGCATCCCCAGCAACCATGGATGAACTGGTATCGCTGTTTGCTAATTCATGTTTATTGGAATTGATCATAATTGTTTCCAGAATTATGAAGTCAGCCCTTCAGTTTGCATTTCACCTTTTTACCAGCGCATTCATTGTTTGTTATTCCTTAAATGTTATAACAGGGAAACTATTCTTTTTTTTTTTCTTACAAGATACACATATTACATAGAAAGAAAGTTCGTTCAGATCCTGGGTGGAGTCTCTCATAGGACATCTATGGATTAGGACAAGTGCTGGGACAGGCAGGTGGTCTGTGGGTGTCGTGCTGAGAGTGGTATGGAAGACTTGGGGGACAGAAGGACCCAGATGGTTCAGAAGCCCCACACGAAGACCGGTAAAGCAAGCAGATCTGGACTCAAGGTAGGCCTGCATCAACTAATGCACCAACCAAGGACAGGGCATGCAGAGAACCTGGGACCCCTGTTCAAATACAGCCAATGGACAACACTTTCTCCAGTGTTGTGGGTAGAGGGAGGACTGTCTCTGACATGAATTCTGATGCCTGCAATTTGATTCAGTCACTTCCTCTTGGTGGAGAGGCCATGTGGGCACACAGAGGAAGGCAATGTGGTTATCCTACTGAGACCTGTTAGGCTACGGTCAGACAGTTGGGGAAGAGGGGCTACGGAGGGCAGTAGGGAGGGGGAGTGGGAATGGGAAGAGAGAAGCACAAGGAAGGGGATAACGATCAGGATGTCCTATGAATAAATTATACTTTTAAAAATGTTGATTCCAAATAAAATATAAATTACATTCCCACTGGTATCATTTTTCTTCACAGCTATGAAAGGAAGTAAGTTTTAAATTTTTAACGTTTTACTGATTGCTTGTGATTTTCACATCATACACTCCGAACCCATTCGTCCCCCAGTCCCTCCATATCCATAATCTCCACCCGACAAGAAAACAGTAACGAAAAGAAAATAAAAGAAAAGGAAACCCAGACAACAATCTTGCCTTAGAAGCTGCCTCGTGTTACATGGTATACCTTTTTGTCCGTACAGCTCCACTTGCCGAGTTCCTCGCAGTGAGTCTTTGGTCTAGTTCGAGATCTCTGATATCCTGTTCCTGCCTTGTGTCAGGTAGATCAGGCCGCCTTAGTTCTGCAGGACCGGTCCCTTCCTTCCTGTGCTCCAGCAGTTCACAGATGGGGCACGTGTTGGGATGGACCAACTCAAAGTACCGAAACACTGCGGGTAGCTCTCCTGAACCCAGGAGTCTTTTTCAATTTTTTTCTGATTACGCTATTTTTATCCTTTTCTCTGCTCATTGCTCTAATAGACAGTCAAGGTGATGGACCATTTTCAAATCACATTCCCTAGAGACCCCTTATAAAACTTACATGATGACCAGCATCTTCAGAATCAGCATGAACACTGGAGAACAGTCCTCATAACCTGACAGCCTCCCATGCTCCTCTCAGTAACAGCCACGAAATCTGTCTACACACGTTCAAATGCGAACCATTGGCCTCACTAATTTCCTGTTCCTGACACTTCATACTTCATTTACCTCCAAATTTGGTTTCTTGTGCCGTGTGCATATTTCCAAGCTAGTCTAGTTCCTTGCTTTTCTATTAGATCAGCCTACTGCTAGGCATCATGTAAAGCAAAGCCAAAATAAAACTAGAGATAAAACTTCCTGAGTTTTCTGCTTAGTTCCTTCTTACGTGCTGTTTACTGAGACGCGTTTTAAGCGGAAGGTTCGCCACTATACAACAACAGTAATAATCCAAACGTTCACTCTGCGTTAAGTCAGACCATGCAATGGGCTTCACACAGCTTTTACCATATCCTAGAAGCTCCAAATATTGGGGCTTGCTTTTGTTAAGCACACGAGTGGAGAACATGGAACTCAAGGATCATGTGTGACTCTTGAGCATTTGATATGTGGATTGTTTGAACAGAATTGATATTGTAACTGTAAAAGGAACACCAGATTTCAAAAGCTTAGAATTCTAAGAACTAGTGCCACATATATCTCTGGTAATATTTTATATTGATTAAAGGCTATAATATAATTAATTTTGATGTTTTTTTCTTAAAATGTGTCACTACACAGGCCTAGGTTTTGCCTGTTTTCTCTTATTTACACATTCTAAGTATTTCATAATTTTTCAAAAGTCCCAAAGAAATGATTATATGTGAACATATATTTAAAATGTGCAAAATTTATTAGAGGAAGAGTTCTAAAAGTACTGACCAAAGGGGGAGGGAGGATAACACATTTTAATGTTTTCCAGTTTCCCATACACCCCATCTCCCCTCGCCCTCTCTCTCATTTATTCGGTTGTGTGTGGATTTTAAACCAGGAATTTACACTCAGTAGGCAAGGTATTTACCACTATGTTTTTTCTCTCTGCTGTAAACTTGTCATGATTTTACATTTACAAATTCTCTGAAATCAATTAGATATTTCTTGTGCATTGAACTATATTAATGCTATTTAATGGGTACCCAATGATTAGTGACTATATATGGTTTAATATTCTAAGACTAGGGAATAAATGATGCCAGCATTTACATTGTTTCTCTGTAAATGTCATATTAACAATTATGCTTTCTATTTTGGCAAGAATAAAATATTGTCCTTATTCTTTTTTCACCCTTTTATGCTCCAACAGTAATCTAACAATAAGTCATCTAAAGTTCTTTTTAATTTTATGCTTGTAAAATATATATTATGGCTTATTTAGACCCCAATTGTTTACACTATTTTACCTTTTTACAAATTTCATGTAACATATCAACATCTTGATTATGAAATCTATCTTTACCTTTCCTATTTTGAACTATAAGAATTATTTTAAAGAGTCTTTCCCTGATGTTGTATTATCTAATGTGAATAATGTGCAATTTGTTTCAAGCATTAAAATGTCAACTTAGCCAAGCAAAACATCAGATATGAATTCCTTTGTAAAACTTTTTTGCATTCAGTATTGCTGCTGTAAAATAAAGTGTGTTTTTATTTTCTTTTCCTTGTGGGTAATTTTATGTTTCTCTCTTAAAATAAGTTATCATTTTCTACAATAATCTTATGTCACTGTGGTATATCTGAATAAGATTTCTGCCTTCTGACCTCTCCTTTTGAGTTATTTGTTGACTCTGCTTTAATTTACTCAAACAAATAATCAATAATATTTTTAAATATTTTGTCCTTATGTATGCTTTGCCTCTCCTTTTGGAAAGGTATTTCAGTTTCTAACAATGTTCTCCATATATTTTTCTTCTTCCATTGCCTCTCTATCCCTTTCTCCATTGTTAATGCCCTCTGAGATACTCTTTGAAACTTACCTTCCAGTTCAAAAAAATCATCATTCAAATATATTCAATGAGATCTCTCTTTTTGGCAATAAGTAACCAGAAAATGAAATGAAAAGTAGATGTCATTTAAGATAACAACAAAGCTAGCAATAGCATTGGTAGAAATTAATCTAGCAAAGACTGCCTGAGAAGTGTATGGAATATTTTCAGACTTATATTGAAGAATTCAAATCAGATTCAAATTAATTGCAACCCTTAATATTCTTGTGAATAAGATGGCTAAGAGGTGAAAGGTTTCAATTGACCTCAGCTTAACTTATAATTTCATTTGTTACTCCATTGAACGCAACAGCTGTATTTGGAAAGGACCATGATCAATTAATTGTAGTTTATATAAAAAGATAACTTTTCATGAGTCACTAATTTTCAGAACACATTAAAACAGATATGATAAAATTATCAGTGGGGCACTGAGGCAGGGATGGGATAATTGACTGAATGAATGGAAGAATAAGAGTTGAAGTGGGTTGCTTTTTAAAGTAGTAAAGGATACATCATATAACTCAGGGAAACAACCATTTTCATGAGATAAGGAAGTTCATTTGCCTTGAAAATAAAAATAAAATTAGACATCTAGCATATGCAGTTAACAAAAGTTAACAATGAATAGACGAAAAGACTCAAATCTGAAAGTAATCCATTTAGCCTATCTGAAGGTAGCTTTTGCTATTACAAGATTAATAGTTCAAACCAAAAGCATATAGCCAGGACTAGGAAAAGGAGTATAGTTCAATGGGTACACATGTGTTTTGTACAAATGTAAGGATCTGAGTTTAGGTTCCCAGAATGGACATAAAGCAAGAAAAGGAGTAGCATGTGTCCATAATCTCAGCACATCTCCCTGAAGGGAGATTGATAGTAGAGAAGAATTCCTGGAAACTCCTGCCAGACCACCTGGTGCATACAGCAGCAAACAAGAGAGACTGTCTCAAACAGTGTGGAATTTAAGGTTGCACTCTAGTCTCTACATGTGTACCCTGGCAACTGTGCACACATGTGTGCACTTGCACACACACACACACACACACACACACACACACAGAGAGAGAGAGAGAGAGAGAGAGAGAGAGAGACAGAGAGACAGAGAGACAGAGAGACAGAGAGCGCACTAGTAAAAGAATTGAGTAAAATTAAAATAAGTAAAGATTTTCATGTAATAAGATGAATTCATTCAAGTTTGCTCCCCATAAAGCAGTAAGAGGTTATTATGTAGTATTTGTTGAAAAAGGCCCTCGGAAAGGTGAGGGGAAGAAGAAGGGCGGATGAGGCAGGTAAGTCACGATGCAGAGGAATCAGTTCCAGGTACCTTTGTGCCAGGAGCTTCAAAGTGCAGACATCCCTAGAGTAGAAACACGAGAAGGAAATGCTTATTTTCCAGCCAACACAATTCCCTCTAAGGCAGGAGTGCTGTAGGCTGCAGTCAAGCATCACCCCTTGTCTCTGGGAATAAGCCCTGAACACTGAGCTGAAAGAGAACTCACTCAGCCCATCTCACTCTTCAGAATGAGATTAAAGTGGCAGCCTGTGTGAACTCACTCATTATGACAATTTCTAGTTCAATCCATTTGTCCACAAATTTTGGAAATTCCTTGTTTTTAATAGCTGAGTAGTATTCCATAGTGTATATGTACCACAGTTTCTTTATCCATTCTTCTACTGAGGGACACGTAGGTTGTTTCCATGTTCTGGCTATTATGAATAAGGCAGCTATGAACATGGTTGAGCATATGTCCCTGTTGTGTGGTAGTGCATCTTCTGGGTACTGTTGAGTGGAGAAGGAGATCTGATTTTCACACAAACTCTGGTGCCCCATATTTGACCATGTCCCTTGGATGGAGACGCCTGGTGGCACTCAGAGAAAGGATAATAGGTCACCAAGGAGAGACTTGATACCTATGAGCAAATACAGGGGGAGGAGGTCCACCTCAGACACAGACATAGGGGAGGGGAGTAGGGGGGAAGTGGGAGGAAGGGAGGAATGGGAGGATACAAGGGATGGGCTAACAACTGAGATGTAATATGAATAAATTAAAAAAATAAAGTGGCAGCCTGTAATTCGGTAGTACAATCAGAAAATCCTAGAAGTCATCTAACAACTTACCCCCAAATGGTAAAGGTTACTGAAAAGAAATAACATAGAATAAGTAGAAATGCTTAATAAGCCTATAAGATCACCTGATATTATTATCAATCAGTAAAACATAAGAGTGCACATAAGGATATTGAGCACAGCATTGTTTTTGGAGTAAGGAACAACAATTATTCTGGTGTTGAATACTAATACAAGAATAGATAAAAATGTTTTTCCTTTATTATAGAATAATAACAGGAAAAGAAACAAGTTGGCAGTGTATAAAGAAAAGATCATATGAAAACATACTATGCTGACCATAAAATGTAAGACAAGATTTAAGTCATCAATGCCACTGACTGTGAAAATTGTAAAGTAAGGATGATAATTTCTCTGTTAAATTTTTTAAAAGAAATACTGGCTAATATATGCAATCAAGTATTTACAGGAACTGGATAGCAACCAGTCGAGGCTTACAACCTTAAGATGAAGAGAAGGGTATCAAATGAGTTCCACACTCACTCCTGCATTCACTGTGAAGGTATTTTATGGTCCTCAGCATAAGGCAATAGAACATAAAAAAAATAGAAACCTTCCTTCACAAAGAAAATACAAAGTTGAATGTAGAATTGCTGAAGCAGCAAGTGTGTGAGAAGGGCAACATGGCAGAGAGAAAGGCAGCAGAAGAAGCCACTGATGTCTGCGTAATTGTCCCCCCAAGTTTCTGGTCAATTCTTAAGCTACCCAAGTACACAGTGAGGCTATGAAGCATAATAGAAAGGACCAATGACTAGCAGGCTAAGCAATTAACACACTATTTCAGAAGTGAAATCCTGACATGAAGAAGTTGAGATTACACTTAGGCAGCAAGCAGAGACTCAAGGAAACTCACTAAAGGTACAGATGTAATCACATGACTGAGGACTCTGTTCTAGGAACAATGGCCATGTGTTGGAGAAAACATACTTTCACCCAGCAAAACTAAATGCCAAGTATCCTAAGGATCCATAGTAATTTAATTGCTTCAGAATAAAATTAATATTTTGAGATATTCAGCAAACCTTGCAGTTTTCACACAAATTATCTACAATGCCCAGATATGTACAGAAAGAGGAAATACAAACAGGATCAAGTGTTTATAAATAGTCTATAGAAGCATAGTCCAACATTGCCTATCTATTGCAGTTGTCAGATAAAACTTTTGAAACGATATAGACAAAAATATTTAAAATGTAAAGTAGTTTGTATTTTTAAATATGTTTATACATTTTATAACATTTAGTTGATAATTTAATACACTTATCAGAAGAAATGATTAACAGCAAAAGCAAAGGAGTACAGTAAACATTAAAGTGTAAATCCATATGTATGGGTGAAGATGAGAATTAGATAGACATGCAAGGAAAAATAAAGAAAATAAATTATGTAATATTTTGAAAATACACACCAAACAGAAATATAATCAACTCAGTTTTGCATATTAGAGTGAGAGACAGAGTGAGAGCAAGAGTCCAAGAGAAAAAGAGGGAGAGACAGACAGACAGACAGAGACAGAGAAAGACAGAATGTGAGAGAGACAGAGAGACAAGAGACAGAATCTGAGCATTTGTTGATAGATAAGATTTTAATCTGGTAAAAAAAAATCATTTTGGGATTGTCTTAATGGCTTGCTGAGGCAACTGAGTGTCATAACCTGCCACCCCAAGATACAAGTCCCCTATTTCTTCTTTCTAGTGTGGAAGCTATGTGGATAAACAAAGTGCATGTGATCCACCAACGGCACAACAGCTCTGAAAGAATCCAACCCAGGAAGGAAATGCCAGCAGCACAGTCACATAAAATGGTATGGCATGGTCACCATCTTCTAGGACTGCACATCATGGCATGCTTCTTTGTTCACACAAGACTTGTTGTTGTTGTTTTTACAGAGTTGTATTCTTTTCCTCTAAAATCCTAGGAACTTCTCAGAGACCAATAGTAACTCTTCCACTACAGCAAGCCCTATCTGCCTTAGTTCTGCTGGATTGCAGGACTCAGTTATTGATCACCTTGGGCTTGGGATTCCAACTTTCTTGATGCACTTAAATTGATGAGGATCACTAAGCTTCTGAATCTTGTTGCTCTGGAGCATATATTTTAATTCCTAATTCTTGTTCATCAAGCAAACTATCATGACTGTTGGTGTACTTTTGTAGACTATGGATTGTCAAGATGATCAATTTGTGTCAGCTCTCTGCAGCAACACAGAGCAGTTCCATTAGCATATCCTTGGGGAGGCATGGTTACTGAACTTTCTATCTTGTGAATAAGAGCTGAACTGGACCCTCATTATTGATAAGAACTAGGCGAAGAGTACACCTGCATGATCAGAAGTCCTATAAACAGGCCAAAGTCTGTGTTACTATTATTTATCAAAGTAATAACCTGCTTTTGTAGCAGATGGTAACAGGCAGCAGCTGTGAATCTGGGTCTTGGATTGCTTCTTGGATAAATTCACAATAATATACTGTAATCAGCTATGATATACTACATTTTAAAGAGCAAATCTTGGTGAATTGAACAGGAGTGGGATGTTGACCACAAGCTCTATATCTTTTGCATCTTTGATATTATTACTGGTACTGATCACAGTATTTCATGCCACATATTGATGTCAGATTTATCATTTTCCTCAGGTTAGGAGTGTTAATTTTGCATCTTCCACTTGGCTCTTGAGACTTTAATGGTTTTTATTCCTCAGGCCATACATAGCATGTGGGTTCTGCCTGATGATAACTATTTCTCTTTCAATTATTCACATGGGGGGGGGGCAAAATATAACCACAGGCTGGTTACTAATATACTTAGATACAGTGTGAAATGGACTTGGGCCAAACTCCACATATTCTCTCATTTAATCGGAGAACATGATGGTGTTTTGGATCCCATGACACTGGCGTATTTTATCTAAATTGTCCTACAAATGCCCCCCTCTCCCTCCTCCTCCTCTTCCTCCTCCTTCTCACCCTCTGTGTGTCTGTGTGTGTGAGTGTGGTTCTTTACTGATGTTTAATTACCCAGGCCTTTGTGGAAAATAATCAAGTGAATATCTATTGCATATATTTCATGTGACATAACAGATATTTTGTCTAGTTGACTATACTATGAATTTGAGATGTGACATGTGGAAAGTAAATTGAGAATTACAATTTCCCATATTTGTAGTTTGTAACACGTTTATGTTCATCTCATCTCTCTCTCTCTCTTTTTTCTTCATGGACAGCTGCTTTTCTACCTCAAGTCGGAGAACAGCAGGCCTTACTAGCTATAAGCATAGATCCTTGAAGTACAAGGCAAGTTGATACCAAGTCTGTAGATGTTGGGGGATGGCTTTTCGCATTGTGTATTCAGATGCTGATTTCACTGCCTAGAGATATGATTGCTCTCTGAATGTAAGCATTGTCATTACTGTTGAAGAATCTCCTGCCAGGCAGTGGTGGCGCACACCTTTAATCCCAGCTCTGGACAGGCAGAGGCAGGGGCAGATCTGTCAGCAGAGTGAATGCCAGGACACAGAGAAACCCTGTCTCAAAACAAAACAAAACCAAAAAACCTCCTGTCTCAATGTTGTGTAAAATTTATTCTTCATCATCTCTGATTGGTTAACAAGGAGCTGACAACCAATACTGGGGCAGGAGAAGAGAGGAGAGTTGAGGCAGGACCTCTGAGTTCCAAGTGGAGAAGAGAGGACATGGTAAAGAGGTCATCATGAAGGAGTTACCATGAGGACAAATGGATCAGGAGCAGCCAGGCTGAGATGAGATAGCAGGTAACTGGGCACATGGCTGGGAAACAGTCCAGACCAGCATAGACAGGTTACAATAGATGACTACCTGCCAAGGTATAGTGCTTTGGAGGTTATTAACAAATGTAATGGGTCTTCATGCCACTATTTAGGGGATAGAGTGGATGTAGAAACACATATTTTCATTTTTACATGTAATTGCTTGCTTTGTGCCATTGTCTTGGTTGCATCTTACCTTCAGATATACTATTGTCCACTGATACTAAGGAGCCTAACTTGATAGCACTGACTCTGTCATCACCCATAGCCCATAAGGTACAATAAGTGCATCCTTATAGAAATGAATTATAGCCACCGTCATTATGCTGTTCTTATGCATAACTCCACCCATTGGCTACAGGCAATGAAAAGAGGTGTTTAGAAAATTTCGAGAAATATTATACTCTGAAACACTTACCTTAGATCACATCAATGTTTACTATTTTGTGGCTAGAATAAGAAATGACCTGGAAGTTTCAAATAAGGGTTTACCCTTCATACTACTGAACTGTCAGACAAGCTGTAGCCCTGGGGTCAATAGTGGCATTACTGTTTTATCCATAACCAAATACTTTTCTAATTGGATTCGAGCTCTTCATTGGAAGGAATCTATACCTAGTCCAAAAAATATTGAGAAAAAAGAAAAGCTATGGCTGGGGAGGTCACAGGCCCTAGGAAGGAACTACTAATGATGCTATGATAAATGGGCATGTTACCAAACTATCTTTTGAAAGGGTTCATGTCTTCAGACAGCTCTCAGTCTTGGCCAGGGTAGCTTTTTTAAAAACTGGTAAAGACTAGTAGAATTCACCAGGTCTATCTTCACCTTCATGGCCCACAGATCATCATGACAAAGTGTATAGAAAGACCGTAAGAGCTGAAAGATAGGAAAGATTTCTGTGTGTGTGTCAACATTTGGGGTTGGCATGCTTGATTTAATTATGAACACACAGCAGCTGTGGCTATCTACACAACAGCTGCACACACACACACACAAGAGACAGAAGTGTAGGAGGGGGACTATTAGGAAAAAGGAAGGGATCAGTATGAGTGGTAGCAGGTATAAAGGAGTGTAAGGAGGATGAGTGTGCTTATGATGCTGTCCTAGCCTTCAGAGAACAAACTTAAGGGCAAAGACCTAAGCACTACTCTTTATTTAGTCGACTAACTCCTATTTATTTAGGAGTCAAAACAGGAAGGGAGAGAGGAAACAATCCAGTATTGGGTTGCTGTCATTTTGGCCAATACTCTGTGTGCATGCCTGTGTGTGTGTGTGTGTGTGTGTGTGTGTGTGTGTGTGTGTGTGTGTGTGTTTGTGCGTGTGTGTTCCAACCAGTTGTCACATTTTTAAATAAACTGACTAAATGAGATTCACCATGCTTTATCAAGAAAAGACAAGCTAAAGTATGCATCACTATTCCCTGTCTCCCATTAGTACGCTGAAAATTATTTCCCTTGTGTATCATGGCCGCACATGACTAAGAGAACCAAGAAGGCAGTGTAAGACCATCCTCCCCACATCAGCACAGAATCCTTAGAAAGGTAGAAAGAGATAGATGGAACAGGCACAAGGCTATTGTGAGCTGTGGCTGCAGAAATCTGACCAGAGCCTCTGCAGAACAGCAGCTGGCTGGAAGCAATAGGCCAGATGTCTACAGACAGATGAATACAAATGAAACAGAAATGAAAGACCTTGGAAACATGCATACAAGTAACATGGTGTAGATGCAACAGGATATATGTAGGAATATATGTATGTGCAAATACACTTACGCATGCAATAACAATTAATGAAAAAAGAGATCAGGCAGGCAGTGGTATAGCTCACACATTTAATCCCAGGACTCAGGAGGCAGGGACAGTAGAGCTCTGTAACTTTGAAGCTAGTCTGGTTCCAACACTGCCAACACTACACAGAAAACACTGTCTTGAGAAACAAAAACAAAGCAGAGAGAATGCTTAATTCTCATTCAGAAGGACAATAGATACCAGAAGAAGTTAAAGGGAAGGAGCAGAATGGAGCCTACCTTAGAGGTCCTCTGAAAGACTCCATGCAGCAGGGGACTGAAGCAGATGCTGAGACTCACAAACAATCTTCAGGACGGAGCAAGGGAGTCTTATGGAAGAGTTGCGGGATAGAAGCTGCACAAGGAGACCAATAAAGCCAACAAATCTGGGTCGGGTAGGGGGTGCTAGAGGGACTGATGCACCAACCAAGGACCATGCCTGGTGAGGACCTAGACTATCTGCTCAGATGTAGTACACAGTCTTCTTGTGGGTCCCATAATATGGTGTATAGAGGCTACTTCTGACATGGATTCTGGCTATCACACGCTTCCCCCTGGTGAGGCAGCCTTGCCAGGCCACAGAGGAAAAGGATACAGGTAATCCAAATGAGATTTGATAGGCTGAGGTCAGAAGATGAGGGAGGAAGACTGGGAGAGGGGTAAGGGGAGAGGGAGGGAGGGTGGGACTGGGAGGCAATGAGGTCAGGGTCTGCAATAGGAATGTAAAGTGAATAAATTAAAACTAAATAAATATAAATAAATAAATAAATAAATAAGCAAGCAAACAAACAAAAATAAGGAAGAAAAGAAGAGAAAAGGGAAAAAAAGAAAAAGGAGGCTATGAATTTGAAGGACAGCAGGGAGGTCTTGAAGGGAGAAAAGGGAAGGAAGGAATATATATTGTAATTAAATTAAAATCTTAAATATTTTTATAAGATTATATATATATGAAAGAATATATTGTTGAATTGTTTGGTAATTATTTCTGATATATTTTGCTTATTGATATTGAAGGCATAATTGCTAACTGTAGAAACTACATGTATACAAACTACTCATTTGGTTGTTAACTTTTCTGCTTTTAAACATTCATCATTGTGTTTAGTATTTTACAATGCATAGTATTGTGTTGTTCTGATCAATGATAGTCTTAACAGAAGAAAATATTCAAAAATTCTCTCTAGGTCTATTTTATATTCTTTGATAATGTTCATGATTATATAACTTTTTAGCTTTAAGAATATGAGAAATTAAAACTTCTAATACCATTTCTATAAAAAAGAAATACAATTGCTTAGTTAACTCATCTGCAAGCCCACAGATGCTTCATAAATTAATATAGGAAGGACATAGAGGGTAGTTTAGATATGTAGGTTACTTTTATATTTAAATATATTATTTTTGGGGTTATACTGTATTAAATTGTATTAATATTTATATAACATAATTGTATTTGCTCATTCCATGGGTTACTATATTTACTCATAACTCCCATTTTTATTTTTCAGTTTTAATTGATTTTGACAATTTTGATAATGCCTCTGAGTATATTTCTTAAGGGTTTTTTTGTCAATCTCATGGCTAAGGAATATTTTATATCAACAATAAAGATAAGTCAATTGCCCTCTTAGAAGAATGGAAAGATAAATTTGAAGGAGGTATTTTCTGTTATCTTCTAATATTAGTATTACAGAACCTTATTTCATTCATCTGGATTTTTATTGTTTGGCTTATCTCTATATGATATCATCACCACAACCATGGTTGGAGTGAAATTCATAATACGCCTGACTAGCTCCCAAGTACTAAGACGCAGGTGTGCCACAATTATCTCTAAAAGTTTAATTTTTAAAATATCCTCAAAAGTGCTAGTTCTTTGTTATTTCTTCTATCCTCTAGGTAGCTTTTATGATTTGTAGTGCAGATCTCGGCAAGACCAGTTTTTCTTTTTTATTCTTGATGTCACAAAAGGTTTCTGGGGACACGTGTATGATAAAATATTTTAGTGAGATTAATTTGTTCTACATGGTTTGAAATGGTTTACTCGGTACCTTATAATAATTTCAAGAAGTGTCTTAAAGTAATTAGCCCCTCTCCCCAAACAGTGACTCTCTCTTCCATAAGTTAGTTTGCCTCTGTCCCTCCAGTCAGGGTAGGTGTTATTTGTTTGCTTGAGCAGTGTTCTGTGTTCATCCTTGGACAAGGATTGCTTGAGCCTATTAAAGGAATGTGAGTTTCTGCAGGTGTATCTCATTGTTGATGGAAGCCTCTGGGTTCTTAGAGCAGAAGGTGAACTGCAAACAGAGCTTTCACAATAGCAGCTGTGCTGACTTGCTCACAGGAGGAAAGAGTCTTGTCTATTGTTTGGCTCTCTGTCTTCCAGCATAGGGATTTATTCACATTATTTGTGCTCTCTGTGATTAAACCCTTTTCTTTTCTTTTCTTTTCTTTTCTTTTCTTTCTTTTCTTTTCCTCTATATTCTTCTATAGTCCCCAAGCAAGCATTGCCTACTGTTGACTCCAATTGCATGTTTTCATGTACCACTTTCCCCAAACCCTCTGTTGTTTGGGGAATTATCCTCGTGTCTGCTGACAGTGAGGATAGAGAGAATAATAAAATCGAGAAAGGCAATGTTCCTAGCTACCATTAAAAGTAAATTTATGTTGGGAAATAATGGCTATCCAAACCTTGCTAATCAAAATGTGCTCTCTGTACTAGGTACAAGAAGTTGATGTGAACAGCAGCCCTGGCAGCCTCTGTGCTCTAAAATATGGCTCACATCTGAGAAGTGAGGTCTGTAAAGGCCTCTCTGAACATGGAGTCTTTATAAACAGTTTTCAAAAGCTAGTATCAGATACTTCCCTTCTTTTTGAGAACTGCTCTGACAAAGTAATTTTTAGCCTTCAATTTAAAGCACGGCTGATGAAGAGTATTCTATGGACAGATTCAATATGTTTACTTAAAGTGAACATTTTCATTCTTAGTGGCAAAAAAGTCTGCATCAATAATATAGAAAATAGAGAAATAGAAGGACCTACAGGGTCCTAGAAACCTACAAGAAGAACATCGTAATGGGTGGATCAGGGCCCAGGGAGTTCTGCTCAAACTATTGCACTAACCAAGGACAATACAATAGTAAACATCGAACCCCTACTCTGATCTACCCAATGGACAGGACACTCTCCACAGTTGTGGAGAGTGGGTCCTGACTCTGACATGAACTCTGGTGCTCCATATGTGACCATCTCTTCTTGGTGAGGAGACCTGATGGCACTCAAAGAAAGAATAATTAGGCTACCAAGATGAGACTTGATAGCCTATGAGCACATAGTGCGGGGGTGGAGGGAGGTCCCCCTTGGTCATAGACCTAGGGGAGGGGAATAGGGTGGAAATCGGAAGGAGGGAAAATGGGAGGATACAAGTGATAGGGTAACAATTGACTTGTAATCTGAATAAATTAATAAAAATTTTAAAAAATGACACTGAGCAAAGAATGCCACCTAGGAACTTATGTTTCTTATTGGGTAAAATAGTTTCTTTCTTCTCCTCTCCCTAATTTGAAGGAGTCTGCATAGTAATGATTCTTAATAATCAAGATGCAGAAAATGGGCAAGGTTTGACTCAATAAAAAATTTTGTCTTCACTAAATCCAGTCTCTCATCACATTATGTTTAACAGAAATAGATCCCTCTATTAGTGGAGTATATGGATACAAGAAATTAATGGGATTCATGACATTATTATAAATTTAAGTATTACAATTTACTTTAAAGTATAGAAGTTAAAATATCATAAAGGGTCCAGTATGACAAAATAAAACAAAGCACTCTGAATCTTTTTTTTTTCTGCAATTTGGTAGGCAGCACTAGGTGTCTGTGCATCTTTCAAGTCAGTTCACTCAAATAGACTGGTCCCTCATTTAATGGATGTGGCTTGACCTGTAATGCTTTTATGTTCAGGAACTAGAAATCCAGCTCTGTAAATTAACTTTCTAATAATTATGCTCTAAACATGAGAAGCAGAGAGGGGGGATCTGGGTCCTCTATCTCTCTTTTTCTTTCTTCTTCTAGACCAGAATATACGTTCATGCTTGTATGACATCAAGACCATGCAACCGCCCCTTGAGTCTCCACTGAGAGCTAGAGAAAGTGAGAAAAACAAAAAAAGGGCTCTGTTTAAGAGGAGAGAAAGCATCCATAGAAATCCCTGTTGAGGCAGAGTTTCCCTGCCTCCAGTAAAGTCCATGCCTACCTCTGTTAGTGTTAGAGCCAAAGCGAGGACTTTGCTTAAGACATTCCTATTCTTAGCAAACACTCTATTCATAAAGGAGCAGGAAGTGGAAACCAGCTAATATAAAGATAATAGAGCTATTTAAAGATTGCTTGAACTCGAATGTTGTTTAATTAAAACCAGTGATTTTGGCAAACTATATTTTTAGGGCAATGATGAATGTCAATACTTACTCACTTTTGTTATATTTCAGAACTTAATTTTTCATGGATAGCTATTTCAACAGACTGCATACTTCATTTCATGAATTATATTAGTGAGAATGAGATCATTATACTAACTTTTACATACTAAAATATCTTAACACACCTCATTTAAAACGGTAATCTTCTTTGGAAAACATTTACTTGTTCATGCATAGGACCGATTTGCAAAATCTCAAAGATATTTTTGAATAGATTACCAATGTCAGTTCCAAATGAATTTTTTTTTATTGCTAGCATGCTGAAAGTACAGATTGCTGCTAGCCTCCACATCCAAATCCAATATTTTATAGGCTAGTTTCTAAGGTCTTAAAATAGTCCATTGCTAAGAAATACCGCTTAGCACTCATAAAAACTATATTTATTTTCACATCAGGATCTCTTGACTCCTCTGAAACCTGATTGGTAGACCAGGCTGGCCTCAAACTTGTAGCAGTCCTGTCTTTGCCTCCTGTTTTGTAGACCAGGCTGGCCCTAAACTTGTGATAATCCTGCCTTTGCCCCCTCCATGCTCTGAAAACAGTCACGAATCATTATAGTCATCGAAGTTCTTGTTTTATTTCTGTTTTTTCCCTTCTGTAAAACATACACCTTAGTTACTCTGCATGTAATCTGTTTAACATTTATAACTAAAAATAGGCAGGTCATTCAATGACCTTTAGGTGATGGAGTGGGAGGAAGACTGACGGGGTAAGTCCTGTTCAGACGTTCTGGCTAAATGCTTCTCAGATGGCAACACGGCACAGGTTTTTGAATGCAAACCCTATACGTATTCACTATATAATGTAATCTAATATTACAAATTTACATCTAATTTCAAGCCCTCTGTGAATTCAATTAGAATTAATTCCACCTCGTTTTGAACACATTATCAAATACATTTTTTTCAAATCTAATTCTAATCCTGATGATTTGAGATGATTTGTGTTTTAGAAACATTTATACGCAAGTATGGTAGGACATCAAACTTATCTCATTACATGTGGGGTTCAGGGAAAGTGAAGGTTTCTCTAATTATAAAGGAAGATACAGACTCCTCATAAAAATTTTTTACACTTATTGGACAATACGGGTAGTAAACTTCGAACCCCTACCCAGATCTAGCCAATGTACAGGACATTCTCCGTCGTTGAGTGGAGAGTGGGGTCTGACTTTCACACGAACTCTGGTGCCCCATATTTGACCACGTCCCCTGGATGGGGAGGCCTGGTGGCACTCAGAGGAAGGATAGCAGCCTACCAAGAAGAGACTTGATACCCCATGAGCATGTACAGGGGGAGGAGGTCCTCCTCAGTCACAGACATAGGGGATAGGAGTAGGAGGAAAGCGGGAGGGAGGGAGGAATGGGAGGATACAAGAGATGGGCTAACAATTTAGATGTATTATGAATAAATTAATAAAATATTTTTAAAAGCTTTACACTTATTCATTTATACCTAAATCATTTATGACAAAAGGTATATGACCTAGGGGAGGGGAATAGGGTGAAAGCGGGAGGGAGGGAGGGAGGAATGGGAGGATACAAGTGATGGGATAATAAATTAGATATAATCTGAATAAATTAATATATTTAATATATAATAAATAATATATGTTATTTATATATTTATTTATATTATTTATATATAAAATAAAATAAAATAAAATTTAAAAAGGCATATGTAAATATAATTGCTAGAACAATGAAATAGAAATTCTCAAAAGAAAAAATGAAATAGAAAAGACAACATGCTTTATTCACACGATATATGCATAAATAAATTTATACTTTTAAATCTGATTTATGTATATGTAGTTATAATATTCTGAAGGAGTAGTGCTGGCAAAATGAACTCACTTTATTTTCTCTCTTAACACCTCTGGAAATCTGATCTGTAGAGTAATTCTCTCCCTCAGTAAAACCTACATTAGATCCTGGAAGCTTTCTTGAATTACAAAAACACCCACGGTATTTGACTCACTTAAACTTTTTGGCTTTTAAACCTGGTGGTTATATCCAAAGTGAGAGTAATAAAAAACCCCAAGTTTAACTTACAACGGAAGCTTCTGCGCATGCTCCAAAAGCAGGACGTAGCGCAAAGTAGTGGCAGCGGAGGGACTCCATTTCCTACTTATCTTCCTTTCTCCCTTCAGTTAAAGTTGTTAACTTACCTTATTTTGGATTGTATCAGGCTCCAATTTGGTGGGAGAAAATTGGGGGAATCTGAAGAATCCTAGATCCTGGGGCTGTTGTGTAAGCCTCGATTCACTGTCTGTCTCACCCAGTGGAAGTCAGAACTGACTCTCCATCCTGGGCAGAATTTCCGTTCTATCCAGGGATCCTCAGAACACCTTTGTTCCGTTCCTTACCTGCATTTCTCAGACAGCAGATTGGGATCACCATTCTCTCTGCAGAGACTTCTGTTGGAATTTGGTAGCCTTTCAGACACCTCTGGTATTGGATTACTTCCATGCATTTTGGTTCGTTTCCAATTATAACTTATGCTACTTTTTTTTTTAAAGCAGCCCACTATGCTATTATCTCCTACGAACAAGCTTTCGGCAGTGATAGCTGAACAATTTTACATGGAATCAGTGGCTCCATACTGGTACCTAGTGCATTAATCCACTCCTATTGTTCCCAATAGTAGCGTCTCTATTTTTTTTTTTTTTTTTTTTGGCTTGTGCTTCTCCATAAATATCCGTTTATTTCACGATAGTGAATATAACGAATAACTTTTCCACATTAAAAAAAGGTGTTAGGAAAAATTATAATGAGATTTTGTCTTCTGCTTACTTCAACACATATCCAGAACAACTATAAAATATGTAGATCATAGCTGGAGCCACTGTCTCCCTTCAATAGCACAGATTCTGATACACTGATTACTAATGGAACCTACTTAAGACTGCTCACAAAATCAATATTACTCCTTTCAAAGGCCATTTTATAGAGACAGTATTTCCTCCAACAGATACAATGTTTTATATATCACAATGATTTGGATTATTTTGTGAAAAGCAAAGAGAACTGTGTTAATTATAAACATCATCTACTACAGAGATGTTCAGATGTGGCCAGGTCAGGGCCTTAAGACAAAAGCAATTCTGCACTTAAAGTGATGTATTTGTAAGAAGAGAAGAGGACAACACAGAGGCAAGGGGAGGAGGATAAACAAGGCTGAGGAGCTGATCCCTCGCAAGGCATGGCAGGAGTCATCAGAAACTCCAAAGGTACAGGAAGATCTCCCTGCTGCCCAGAAAGGACAGTGGTGCTACTGAGGGAGGAGAAGAGGAAAAGCGAGGGACTGCATGAGATAAACTCAATACACAAGGCCTCTGTGAATTCTGCTGAGTAAGTGAAGGCAGTACGTAGGGCATCGTGATGTGAGGAAAGAATATTCTTGGCAGAGGAAATGGCAAATGAATGAAACAATTGTGTCTTTCAGAAGTGTCTACTGCTCAGGAGCACATAGGTAGGTAGGAACAAGTGGTTCTCAACTTCCTAATGCTGAGACTGTTTAGTACAGTTCCTCGTGTTGTGGTGATCTCAACTGTAAAATTACTTTTGTTACTATTTCATGACTCATTTTTCTATTATTTGGCGTCAAAATGTAAATATCTGTGTTTTCTGATGGTCTAAGGCAACCTTTATCACCTAAAATGAAAAAAACAAAACATTAAAAGTGATTAAAATGTGAATTTTATGAATAGTTCTCTCAGCGCTGATGCGCTGAAATGTACACAGAAAAAATCTATCCTGGTAAACAGAAATGTTGAATTAAGAATTGTTATAGAAATTACTATTTTTACTTATTTCCATGAATATAATTTATATCTAATGGGAGCAATCACAGTTAATATTTTGTTACTTTGAATAAATGATAAACTACCTAGTGATATTGGCTTCTAACCAGGATATATGTATCACTGAAAATATTTTGAAGATAAATGCCATATTAAAAATCATCATAAAGTTCTTTAATGTATGTAAAGAATTATTGAGTATATACTGTTGTCCATGATATATATTACATATGTACAATGGTGGACTATATGTTCCCATATGAATCAATAGCATTTATATTAAAAAGAAACAGACTATGATCTAAGAAGAAATGCAAATTAGGAGTTTTGGAACAGCCTATCGAAAACCAGTGCCAGGAGGACACAATTCTGTGGATGGCTGGAAGAAAGCACTGCAGAGGTGGCATCCTAAAAGAAGCAGGGCTTGAAATGGAGTCAAAAGGTTAATTACACACAACTCATCACACAAGAATGAATAAGAATCCTTAAAACAAAGTGTAAAAAATTCCAGAAGCATGAAATAACACACACAGTATATCATAAGAGGTCGTGGAGAATTAGCTTTAAATCAGGGCCCAAAATGTCAAAGGCCTCACAAACTAAGCTATGGAGTGCTACAATCAGGTAAAATAATGACATCTCAAAAATGTATTTATTTATGTCATTAATAAAGGAAAGATAAAAATGATCTACCATCTGACACATCACTTTCCCATTGTGGATACAAATGCATTTCCCTCTCAACTGAAGAGTCCCTTCTCCAGACTGTCCCCAAATTGAAATTGTCACTCAAGCTGTGTTTTCTGACTCACTCCCTTAAGAATGGCTTTACCTTTGCCATAGGCAAAAGTGTCGCTGCTCTCTGAACCTTTTAAACTTTTCACTTTCTTTATGTGTAAAGCTTTTGAATAGGAGAAAAGCAAACACAGAATAAACACCAGATTTACTGCTTTATAGAACGTACATTCTTTGGATTTCTTGACTCTTCATTCTTGCAAATTAGGGGGAGAAAATCATAGAAATCGCCAAGCAACATTCGATGTAGTGAAGACTCCAGGGAATAGTTAGCTGGCAATAACACCCTATTCTGTAATGAACATTTTTTTCACTAATATCCAAATGTGTATGGATAACTAGAAGAGACCTTTTCAGAGATGTTTGCATGTCCTTATCTCAAAAAGATAAACCTAGTGCAAAAGGCACAGGTAACAAGGCAATAAATGAAACATTTTGGAGGGAATATAAAAGATGTTTCTAGCTGCTTACAGCATATTTCCTATGTACAATTTTCTACCCTTGCAGACAGACCTAAGTAGTCTCCAGAGAAACAAACAAAGAAATTATTTTTCCATTGGAACTATGAAAAATTACATTTACCATTTCCTGTAATGTGGGAATTTAGAGGGGGCATTTAAATATGAATTAATATTCTTTAAAACATTTGGAGTCTTGAAGGGAAAAGGTATTATTTTCATTATTTTGTAATCCATAAAATACCTTAGTGAGTCCTTGAGCTCTGCAGTCACACACTCACATAAACTCTCTATGCCCCTTTCCTGTTCAATTTCGATTCAATAATCCCCAAACACTTATTTATGTCAAATGAAGGTGATACATCTTTATTCCGAGTTCTCTTACCACCTGTACTGTCGACAAGAGAAATAACATTTTAAACACAGCCAAACATAGGAATCCCAATTGCAGTGTATTACAAATATATCCATGAAATTTACTTTTATTGAGGATTTGTAGTTGGTGTGATTTACAAGTTCACTAAAGATCACTGTGAGGAACTGAATAGACGGACACGCCATGCTTTCAGAGCTATTGATAGGAAAGTAGCAAACCTCATTTGTGCATTCCTGAAAAGTCATATATGTGAAGCACTAGAGCATTTTCAAAGTAAAACTTTATTGATATTAAGCAGAGCAGTGGGAGCCGTGGGTCTGAGAATATAATGCTCACATAACCGAGGCAATGCCGCCATGCACGCCTAGCAGTTAAACTGACAACGATTCACCATGGCAAAGTCACTCTTGATCAGTAGAAAGGACCGCTATGACTTGTTCTCAATTCTATTCTAGCTTTGCGCCTAGATTACATGAAATTCATCTTTTATCTTCAGAAATTTCTAATAGCTTTGATTTTCACCTAAATTTGACTTACTCCCCTAATGTCCAGTTTTATACAGAGATTCAATTGTCTTATAAATTTTCTGATAATTTTCTTGTCCTATGACCTAGTAAGGGAAGTTTGAAGATTAAATTCCTATAAAGCAATAAAAGGATTCCCAGTTATATCAGTGCCTATCTTATAATTTCTCTTGGAGAGATTTATCATCCTTTTAACTTTAGAAATCGTTCTTGGAGAGATTGCAGAAGAGACAATTGTGACAAACTCTTACAATTTTCCAAAGTTTGAACCATCTTTTTCTTTAAGACCCTTTAAATTTTTTAAATGTATTATTGATGACTGATTTTGCATTTAACCTACCAAGCATTTCTTCTTCATGTTCACTGATAGCTATGTTTTCCTTTTGTTCCTGATAACATAGTATCTTTCATTTTTTCAGTTTTTGTTGGAACCTAAAAAAAATTTACAGTCTTAAAGACATTATAGTTCAAAAGTCAAGTTGGGATGATTTGAATGTTAGACTGTGTTTCTAGAAGAAAGATGATGAAAAGATGGTGTGTCACATGTTATGTGCTCAGTAACTGATTAGATATAAATTAAAAATACTTTTCATTTAAACTAGAATTTCAAAGAGTCTCACATTTAATCAAATGGTTGGGTATAAATGAATGCATGAATTATATGAGATCATATGTAGTACTTGGAATATATGCATTTATGTACCTTATAATAGCTCTAGGCACATGTTTAATATGTATAATTCTAAGAATATTAGAAGATACACATATTTTGGTGAGAAGCATAGTTTAAGGTCACTAGTATCCATCCCATCATATTCTGAGACATCTATGACTCTCAAAATTGTTAAAAATGAAAAATATACCTTATGAAAGAATGCATGGATGACATAGAACAATATTTACAATATTATGATAAGAGATATATTCTTATTGTCTCCAAATGTTCACCAGCATGTATATTTTTCAATAATTTGACAAAGGAAACAAAAATATTTTAAATTCATCCAAAGACTAAGAAACACATTTAACTGCACCTATTTTAAAATCTAATTTATTCAATTTCTTCCCACAACATATTTGGGTCTGCCTATTTGTTCACTATTGATGAAAGTAGAGTCCCCAGCATCCAAGTAAATTATGGGTGGAAACAGAGACCTGTCTATAGTCCAAGCACTTGAGAGGAAGAGACAAGAGATCTTGGAGTAAGCTTCTAGACAGACTAGACAAATTCATGAGTTGTAAGTGCTGTTGATAGACCATCTGAGTAAACATGGTGGAAAGCAAACAAAGATCTGACATCAGCTTCTGGAATCCACATAATATGCACACATATGAATGAATGTCTGCATACACATGTGCACATACATACATAACAGGTATGTAAAATGGAAAATGGATTAATATTAATCTGGATTAAAATGAAGATCATCAACATAGCAATATATGAAGAGGATACTACATACTTTCCAAGATTGAAAAAGTAACTGAATGCATATCTTGAGAAGACCCATAGAGAAGAAATTAGAGAAAATCAGATGCACATCTGGAAAGCTGAGGAAAAATAACATTAACCAAATATCTGTTGTTATGACCATAGAAGTTCAACAGAAACAAATTGCATTTAATAGGTTTTCTGTATGTATGGGCACACTAAAAATTATAACATGATTTTTAAAAGATTTAGAATTCACAAAATGAAAAGTGGGAAAATGGACTATTTGATTAAGTTTCAAATAGTGGAGGAGTGAAAAGAGAACAGACTATTTCCCATTTGCTATCACAAATCAAAGTATGTAACACTTTTGAAGTGTCTAAAATTTACTACTAAGAAATGCCTGAGAATAAAAAAAGATAACATCTTTTTGAGTTTAGCAGACTGTGAACTAGGATGGAAGACTGACAAGCTCCAAACAAATAGAAAAAGAATAAAATAAATGGCAAATCAGATATTGATATTTAAGCAGCAAGACTGTGTATAGATGGAGTATAAAGAAATATTATGTATTGGAGTCCAGAAAACGTTATGCTACCATGGATATGCTGAAGCAATCATTTCAGAACACTTCCTGACTAGATCTCTACTCTCTGTGTTTTTCTTGCCATGATTTTCATGCAGAAGTGCTTTATTATTTTTTTCTAGCCATCTACAATTATTTTTTAAATAATCTATTCAGATTATATCCTGATTGCAATCCCTTCATTGTATCTTCCTGTTTGCCCATCCTCTTTCACCTTGCCTTATTCTCCTTCCTTAGTTCTGTAACTGAAGGGGACCTCCTCCCCCACCATATGAGCACAGTCTATCAGGTCTCATTAAGCTAGCCTGCTTCCCCTTTCTCTGAGTGCCACTGGCCTCCTCATCAAGGGGACGTGGTCAAATAGTGGACACAAAAGTTCATGTCAGAGGCAGTCCCATCTCTCTCCACAACCTTGGAAGCTGTCCATTGGCTAGATTTGAATAGGGGATCTAGGTTTACTGCATGCATTGTCCTTGGTTGGTACAGCAGTTCATGCAGGCCTCCTGGGGGTCCAGATCTGCCAGACTTGATGGTTTTCTTGTATGGCTGCTGGGCCCTCTGGGTCTTTGTATCCCCCCATTCTGGAGTGCAGTATCAAGTTCCAGCATCTGTCCTGATCCCCCACTGGGTGAAGACTGTCAAAGAACATCTATGTTGGGCTAATATCCACTTATAAGTGAGGCTATACCATGTGTGTCTTTCTGGTTCTGGGTTATCTCACTCAGAATGATGGTTTCTAGTTCCATCCATTTGCTTGCAAATTTAAAGATTTCCTTGTTTTTAATAGCTGAGTAATGTTCCACAGTGTAAATGTAAAATTTCTTTAACCATTCTTTGACCAAGACCCATCTACGTTGTTTCTAGATTCTGGATATTAACAATAAGGCTGCTATGAACATAGTTGAGGAAATGAAATGTCCTTGTTGTGTGGTGGAGCATCTTTCAGGTACATGCCTAGGAGTGGAATAGCTGGGTCATGAGGTAGCCCTATTCCCAATTTTCTGAGAAAGTGACAGATTGATTTCCAAAGTGGTTGGACTAGTTTGAATTCCCACTAGCAATTAAGGAGTGTTCCCCTTTCTCCACATCCTCTCCAGCATGTGCTGTCACTTGAGTTTTTGATCTTAGCCATTTGGACAGGTGTAAGATGGAATCTCAGAGTCTTTTTTATTTGCATTTCCCTGATGACTGGGGACATTGAACATTTCTTTAAGTGTTTTGACCATTTGACATTCTCTGTTTAGTTCTGTACCCCCATTTTTAATTGGGTTATTTGGTTTGGTTGTGTTTAATTTCTTGAGTTCCCTGTATATTTTGGATTTTAGTCCTTGGTCAGATATAGGCTTGGTGACTATCTTTTCCCAGTTTGTGGGCTGTCATTTTGTTCTGTTGACAATGTCCTTTGCTTTACAGAAGCATTTTTAAGCAAATGGATGGAACTAGAAAAGATCATCCTGAGTGAAGTAACCCAGACCCAGAAAGACACTCATGATATATATTCACTCATAAGCAGATATTAGCCACATAATACAGGATAACCATACTACAATACAGAGACTGATGCACCAACCAAGGACCATGCATGATGTGGACCTAGATCATCTGCACATATGTAGTAGATAGGCAGCACAGTCTCCTTCTGGGTCCCATAGTATGGTGAGTAAAGACTACTTCTGATATGGACTCTAGTCCCATCCCCACTCCCTTGGTCACTTTCCTCTGGCAGGGAGGCCTTCCCAGGCCACAGATGAAGAGGACACAGGTAGTACAGATGAGACTTGATAGTCTGAGGTCAGATGTTAGGGAAGGAGAGCTCGCCTTCCTGAGACTAGGAGAGCAAGGGTGAAGGACTGATGGAGGAAGGGCGGTATCAGGAGGCAATGAGGGAGGGGGCTACAATCAAGATGCAAAGTAAACAAATAAAAAATAATAAATTAATTAAAAAGAAAGCTTTTGAATTGTTGCATGCAAAAATACATAGGAAAATGTATGAAATTTTGAAATAAACAAAGAACTTTTTTGAAAAATAAAGCTATGCAGTATTCATGGATGATCCTCTTTTAACACAATTTAGGCAAATCTAAGTGGAAAATTCTAGACCATAGGAGTACAGATGGTAAGCAACTGGAGGATGAAACTTGAAATCTACCTGAACACTTAAATGAAAATAAGATACAAATAAAATTGCTCAGGTTAGTAATAGGGAAGAAATTACTTTTGGACATAATTTGATTAAAATCTGAGGATCTGCAACATGCAAGGCAAATCAATACAAAAAGATTGTTATTTCTACGTAAAGGGAATAATCATATGACACACATGTCCATGGACCTACTAGAAAGGGCATCACCTGCCCTCACCAGTCCTCTTACCAACATCACTCAGACTCTTACTCAGGGCTCCCTCAAATTCTAAAGACTCTAATTTCTTTCCTTAAATTCATGCTCTTTTATAAATATTTCAATATCTATCAACACGTGCCTCTCTGTGTTCTACAATGCTAAGTCATTACTATGGATATAAAGTGATAATCATAATAAAAGTGATAAAAATTTATATGAAGAAAGTACCCATAAGATGCAACTTCTGAAACCATCAGTTTGCCCTTTAAGGAAAACAATGTGGTGAGCTTTGATGTTGTGCCAGAAGATGTGCCAGGTCCTAAGAATGTAAAGATAACATGACATGAGTATCTTGTTGTAGAACATAGATTTGAAAGCAAGGAAGAGTCTCAGAAGTCACAGTTCTACAAAAGTTATGTGGACACATGACTAAGGCTGACCTTTGCAATAGGACAAAGCAGCGCCACATACTTTTAAAATAACGGTGGTCCCAGACGTCTGTCTTCAGGTAAATAGGTATAAACCAGATGAACAGGGAGCTGTATTTCACACAGACACAGAATACTGAGATTGCCTAGTCCTCAGACATGGTGGAAGACTGACTATATAGCATTTCCTATCTTTACTCTAAAGCTTCACCAAATCTCAGTTTTGAAATGTCTAAATTTCCTTATATAGCAATCTTAACATCTGAGTATCTTCACGAAGCCACATTATCTCATCTTGCCTGAGATAACATTCTTACAGCCATATAAAGGGAGACGTCTATTGCAGGCATGCTGTCACCTTGAAACTAAGAAAAATGAGGAGAGGAAACTGCCAGTTCTGGGAGACGACAGTAGGCAGAGCCCTGTCCCCTCTGGAAGAGCTCAATATCTGATCAACAGAACCTCAGAGTGTGTGATACTGTATGGCAAAGCGAGGGAAAGTTGAATACGGAACTCAAACTGCTAAATCAGCTAAGTCTAAAATAGGATCTCGGACTTTTTGGATAGTTTGGTGTAGTCACAAGAGTCCTGGCAAGACTCTGAATTAATGTGATGGGGTGCATGAAAGACTCTGACAGGAGTGATGGTTGGGGATACAGCACAAACCAAATAAAGGACTAGGAATACCCACTAGCCCATAGCCTATAGAAAGAGCATATGGACTCTCTAACATTTAAACTGTAACTGAGAGTGATTTGTGTTAGAAGTCTTATCCCAAACTGAGTAAATCAGTGTGGTGCTATACACTATCATATCTGTGTTACTTTATTACAGAAATAACAGGGAAAGCAATGGAAATGCTCAGCTAACTCTTACTTTCAAAGAGAGCCCTTATCTGAATATCTGCTGAACTGCCCCCATTTGCAAAGTGTGCAACATGTCTGTATCTTTGACAAGGATTTTTGGATGACATATAGATTTCATAACATATAGATAGAATTGTGTCAATTTGTCAAGTTTTCTGTCTACTTCTATTTACAAAGGGGCTGGAGAGATGGCTCAGTGGTTAAGAGCACTGACTGCTCTTTCAGAGGTCCTGAGTTCAACTCCGAGCAACCACATAATGGCTCACAACCATCTATAATGTGATTTAATGTGTACTGTATACATAATAAATAAATCTTAAAAAAATACAAAAGTCAACTAGTAACATATACTTACTAATAAGGTTAATATATGTAACCTAGAATAAGGGCTTTACAGTCACATAGACACGAATCAAATCACAACCTTCATGATAATATAATTTAAGTAATTTAGAACATGAGGGCCTTTATCTCCTCACCTATTAAAAAAAAAACCTTTAAACTGGAGTCCTTAGAACCGTACCTTGAGAAAAGAATTGAGTGTAAATAATTATTAAGGAAATCATTCTTTAAGAGGCAGTTACAGAATAAACAAGATAGGAAAGGAGGTGATTTTAGTCCAAATCCTAGCTTCAGTGAGAACTTGCAAGGGAGCCTCAAAATGGATATTATGTCTGTGGTGTTCTTGTTACTACAGGAGGCAGGCTTGGCTCTTCTACTCTCTTGGACAACACTTGGCAAATGTACTGTGGGAGAAAAGTTAGCTTCCAGGTGGTTCCTCATGGGTTTCTAGTCTAGAGAAGAAAACATTCAGTAGTTTTTCAGACATTCGCTCAAAAAGGGACACAATATAATGGAAGCAAAAGTAGTTAGAAGACAGGAGAAAGATATTCCAGTCCAATCAAAGGGACCTCTCACAGCTATGTCATAGAACTCTGAGGACATAAATATCTCTCCCTCTGTCTGTGTCTGTCTGTCTGTCTGTCTGTCTGTCTGTCTGTCTGTCTGTCTGTCTCTCTCTCTCTCTCTCTCTCTCTCTCTCTCTCTCTCTCAGTGTGTGTGTGTGTGTGTGTGTGTGTGTGTGTGTGTGTGTGTGTGCCTGCGCACACATGCATGTGCATGTGTGAGAGAGTTGTGTGTATATTTCCACACACACAGAGATATGTGTGCACTGAGTGTCTGGAAGCCAGAGACCAACTTAGGGTTTTGTCCTCAATTCTTCTCAGGGTTACTAATTCCCTGTGAATTGAAGTCTAGTTATAAGATAAAAATTATGCTGAGATTAGAAGAGTTAAAATTCAACAAATAAATGTTAAGAGGTTCCAACTAATAGAATGGGCCTTAAGTCAAATCATTAAGGCAATTCATTGCTTAGTTATTCCCACATGTGTAAATGCTGTTTTTATTTCCTCGGATGATGGGACAAGATGAAAATAATACCCAGTCTTTACTAATACATGACTAGGACTGAGCCCAGAGTGTTTCTATCTAACTATCCCTAGACCTAGGGCTGGAAGCTTCTAGCCTCCATACACTGTAATCTTATGTAAGCCTGAATGTTGAAGGCTTTAGATTCCAGACTCAGTCTGCTAATTTAAGCCTAGAATATTTTCAACCTATGAGACTTTTTATTGAAAAAGCTCACATTTCTAGTTCCTTCTCAACTTTAGCTGGCTGGTTCAACTCATCTGTTCTGGCTCAAAACTCATCTCCACAATGACTGATTCAAACTGGCTTCTCTTGGCTTCTGACTGAATTGCTCTGCTTGGAAGAGCTGCCTCTCTGAACTCCAGGAAAAGAACTGCACTGACTGCATGGACTCTGCTGTTTTCTGTACTGTACTGTACTGTACTGTACTCTCCTCATCTTTACTCTTCTCTGTGCTGCTTTACTCTTATGTACTCTCTCTCTCTCTCTCTCTCTCTCTCTCTCTCTCTCTCTCTCTCTCTCTCTCTCTCTCCTCTCTCTCTCTCTCTCTCTTTCTCTTTCTCATTCTCTCTTGAGAGTTGGATATATTCTATCTCTGACTCAGTCTGTCAAATCTTTCTCTGATTTATCCCTTTGTCTGTCCCTCAATTAGATGTCATTGTTTGGGATTAAAGGTGTGTACAAAAGGTGTATCTGTATTCCAGCCAGATCACATAGACCTAGGTTTGGGGCTGTGATTTCTTACCAGAGTAGCCAGGTTGCTGGATTAAAATTCCTCTACACACAAGTTTTGTGCAACCATTGTCCTGGCATATTTTCCTGGCTTTGTATATCAAAGGGTTTGTGTTTATGTTGACATTTAAGCTTCTCTGTTGGAAGGCTGCAGAGTAATTTCTGGTACCAAAGACACTAGAACTTCAGAGTGCATGTTCTAGGTAGGCACCAACTCAACCTGTCCTTGTTTGATGAGTTGTGTGGGTGTTGTCTTCTGCAATGAGGGCTTACTATGAGTTTTTAGAGAGCAACCTACTGTCTTGGCCACAGCCTAGATTGTTTGAATACTTCCATGGGACTCCTTTGGCCAACAACTCAATTGGATGTAAATTGGTCAATTGGTGAAAAGAGATGGCCAGTTAGGACTCCATCTTCCCTTTTATTTGGAAATTACATTATGATCACCTTCATATATTTTAGGAAGTTTCTACTGCATTAGATTTCCATACCACCTCTCAAATGCATCTCAGGTCTACTTGTCTCTCCCCACATTCCCTTCCTCACCTCCACCTCCTCTGCCCATCTGATTCTCCATTACAATCCTCCCAGTTATAGGTCCACCCATAACATCTATATCATACTCTTTTTTCCCTCCCAAAGATATCTATATGTCCTCCCCAGTCCCTTCCTCTATATTTAACATCTCTGGGTCTACATATTGTAGCTTGGCTCTTATTTACTTAATGGCTAATATCCAAATGTAAGTGAGTACATACCGTATTTATCCTTTTGGGTCTGGGTAGGGGAGGAAAGTAATAATAACACATTACATACATGTATGGAATTTCTAATTTACTAAATAAAATCAACTAAATAAAAAGTTCTGTACATGTAAAATCAAATAAAAAAGACATAAAATTTGTTGCAGAAACAAAGAAATATGACATGCTTATTATCTTTATACAAAGAAGCATTCAATACAATTTTAATCTATTCTTTACAAATATTTGGTTAAGTTTGGGAAAAAGTAGTTACTCAAAATTTAGGAAATAAATTTTGTTATATTCTCATCTTATAAATAGGAAATATATATAAAAATATTTTCACCACTTTCTGTATAACTCACTGGAAAATCATAAACCAGTAGATAGAAGAGGGCATGTGCTCACCTATTCTAGGTCTACTTATTTGCCAGCCTAGCACTGTTTCAGAAAACTCTTAGCCACCATGCTGTATAAATGGGGATTGTTGTTATTGTTGTTGTAATTACATTTGTCCCTTTCCTTTTTTCCCTTTAAGCCTTCCTATACATCTGTACACTCTCCTCCAAACTCATGTCTTCTTTTTTCACTAATTGTTATTGCACGTATATATGTATATGTATGCATGAATATATTCTTAACTATAACCTGTTCAGGAAACATGTTTCTGTTTGGAAAAAAAAATACTGAGAGGTGGGATATAGCTCTGTATTATAGTACTTACTCAGCATGTATGTAACTGGGCTTTTGGCTACTTTATGAGGTTAATATAACTACAACTCTTCTCTACCCCAATCCTTTTCAATGCTGGAAACACTAGGTAGGCAAGAAAGAAGGTTCAAAGAGAAGAAGGCATAGAGCTCTTTAGACTGCTTCCTGCTGATTAGGGGTGCTCAGTGATTTGGGGCAAGTCCAATCTTCACAGTCAGAATATTTCCAGTTAAGAACCAACAATCCAGCAATCTGGCAATCCACCAATAACAAACCAAGAGCAGGAACCAGCAGCAGCTGAGGCAGCAGCAGGGGAGCAGCAGTCAGCACAGGTTCTCTGGGGCTTTCACATTTATATCCTCTCAAAAGTCTCCAGAATTTCAATGTAAACTATCTTCAGCTGGACAAAATCATGCCCCTCCTAGAGCATAAAGACAAACCATAGTTAGTGGCTGTGGACAATCTGAAGTAGCCCCATATTCCACTCCTGGGATTAAAACAAAAACATACTCATATAACATACCAGGATTTAAAAGAAACCAAAGTCCTCTCTACATATGTACATGGTGTTAAATTAGAGACAGTATTAATATACCTATATACATATTGGTATATTTTCATATACTGATATATATGATACATATATCAGTATTTCAATGTATTTACAACGTGTGTGTGTGTGTGTGTGTGTGTGTGTGTGTGTGTGTGTGTGTGTGTAGTAAATGGAGGTAGGGTAGAAAAGATACTTCTGAAGAATGCAGAAATAATCACTACAAGAAGCAGCCACTACCTACAGGGATATAGGATGGCATTCATATCCAAGGAGAGAAAAATTTAGAACACCCGTTCCTTTGTCCTCACTTCTCACCTTGACAAGGCAGAGAGTCACATAGTTCTATCTCATTGCTCACTTAATGATCAAGAAATGTGTGAAGATGTCACATAGTTTGTAGGAATACACCAGTTGCAGTACAAAGAAAAACTTGTGAGGAAGCCACTGACAGGCCTGGCTGGCTTTGCACTGTGGGATTAGAACAGCATACTGAAATCTTCCCACCACTGGCTAGAAAGCCAACCACAGACCTTATCATAGTGTCCAAGGAACCTCTTGTGTATTGTACAGATGCCACACCTGTCAATTAAACTTATGGCCTACAGCTGAGGTGGGAAATAGATGGGACTCTTGACAGGCAGAGGGGATTCTGGGATGGAATCAGGCCTGTGGTATTCAACAGGCAAAAGGTGAGGAAGGTGGAGGCAATGGTGCCTGAGCTCAGAAAACCGGCCATGTTGCAGAACGTAAATTAGTATAATGGGCTATTTTAAGAGTCAGCTAGTCAGAGAAGAGCCTAGCTATATGGCCTAGGTATTTGTGCAACATTTAATGAGTCTCATGAGTTGTTCTTCCAGGAGCATAGGGTGGGAGAAAAACTTGCATCACAGATCAAGCAGAAAAACATGTCAACCACTTTAACACTGTCCACTGACAAAGCCTAATGTTGTGTTATTGATAGCTATTTTAGTTTGCCTTCTGTTGCTGGGATAGAGCAACGAAAAGCAACTTTGGGAGGAAAGAGTTAATTTCATTTTATAGTCTACCCTTGCAGGACATGTAGAACAAGAACTCAAGACAGGAAACTCTAGGCAGAAACCAAAGATTAGGCCACAGGGGATTACTTTCTACTGAGCTTGCTTCACAGGATTGGCATAATCTGCTTTCTTGTTCCCCCCAGGACCACCTGCTCAGGGTGATACAACACCCAGTGGCCTGGCTCCTCTCACCTTTACACATCAAGCATTAATACAAAAAATC
The DNA here is from genome assembly GCF_964271855.1 of Acomys minous. Lineage (NCBI taxonomy): Eukaryota > Metazoa > Chordata > Mammalia > Rodentia > Muridae > Acomys > Acomys minous. The sequence continues at coordinate 34,283,289 of NC_140487.1, forward strand.
CCTACGGACTTGCCTAATAGATAATCTGACAAAGCATTTTCTCAATTGTAGTTCTTCTTCCCAGAAAAATCTAATTTTTGTTAAGTTGTAAAAAAAAAAAAAAAAAAAAAAAAAAAAAAAAAAAAAAAACCTAACTAGGACAAGAAGAGAAAAGCCTTTAGGGATTCTGATTCCAATATCAGAATACAAGGCAAAATAGAGCGGGTTATAGAGCCTGGACTAACTGACACAGAACTCGATGGGTCTTCTGGTTTAGGGATGGTGAGTGAGCTTCGTAGGGAATGCAGCTGTTCTGCCGTTTTTCATTTCTCCCACAAAAGGATCACAACCGAGACTGATGGTCACACTATGCCGAGTGAGTCCCAGTGTGACAAGTTGTATGAGGAGGAGGAATGAGGTCAATGCAGTGGCTGAGTAGAGGTGAAGACACAAGCCAGGGCTTCTGAATGGATGAAGTTATTGTCATATCGGGTAGATGTACGATGTTGTAAGCTATAAAAACAAAGTTCTGTAAAATCCATCTCTGTAAACCTCATTTTCCTCACCTGCAAAGAAGTATATAATACAAACATAATAGAACACCTGCTATACAGTTAGAATGTTAAGTATTGGCATATATATTGATAGTTGTAACTGGTGTTAAAGAAAGGCCAACCAACACTGTTCACTATCAGTTGATAGGTAGAATGGTGCTTGATAATCCCCACCCTAACTTTGCTTGAGACTGGGCTTTCATTACAAATCTTGCTGGCTCCTGAGCACTGCTTAAGGCCAAGGACTGGGTAACCCCCACCAGTCATAGCCAAATTACCGGAGATCCACTTACTCAAGTGGAAAAAGACACAAAGTTAATCAAACTCATCTTAAAAAAAAAGAAAATCTTCATTTCTGATCTGATTTGCTGACCTCTCCACCAGGGTGGGGGGAGGGGGAGGAATGAGTGAAGGAAAGAGGAAGGAAACAGCTATGCAAAGCCAACCAACCTGTACCTGTACCAGGCAACACTTTATTTGCCTTTTCTGATATTCTCCTCCCTGCACCAAGCCCCATTAGTGTTGTTAACTCTATTTATAAAGAAGCAAGAGAACAGGAAGGAGGGAGGGAACTGGGAGGGAGAAGGGGGTGTGTGGGAGGCTCCCAGGAGTCTATGGGGGTGACCCTAGCAGAGACTCCTAGCAGTTGGGGATATAAAGACTGAAGTGGCCACACCCTGTAGTCAGGGTGGGAGTCTCAGTGGAGGGACAGGGAAACCAACCCTACCCACAAAAACCTTCAACCTAACATTTCTCCTGCCTACAAGATATACAGAAGGGATAAAGACTGAGCAGAGATTTAGGGGAGGGCCAAGCAATGACTGGGCCAACTTGAGACCCACTCCATGGGAGAGAGCCAACCCCTGACACTATTAATGATGTTTGGCTATGTTTGCAGAGAGGAGCCTAGCATAACTGCTTCATCCAGCCTCTGATGGAAACAGATGCAGAGACCCACAGCAAACAAGCTGAGCTTGAGGAGTCTTGTGGAAGAGTGGGAGGAAGGATTGAAGGAGCCAGAGGGGTCAAGGACAGCACAAGAAGACCTACAGAGTCAACTAAAATGGGCCCATGGGGGCTCACAGAGACTGAACCACCAATCAAGAATATGTATGGGCTGCATGTAGGCCCCCTATACATATGTGCAGCTTGGTTTCCATGCAGATCCTCTCAAATTAGAGTAGGGGCTGTCTCTGGCTCTTGCCTGTCTTTGGATCCCTTTCCTGTAGCTGGACTGCCTTGTCTGGCCTCAGTGAGAGAGGATGTTCTTAGTCCTGCTGTGGTTTGATGTGCCAGGGTGGGTCGGTACCCATGGGGGAGCTGCCCCTTCTCAGAGGAGAAGAGAAAGTGAGAGTAGGGGGAGGATTGGGAGAGTGGGACTGGAAAGAAAGAGGGGGGAGGTTGTGATCAGGATGTAAAACAAATAACTCAATGAAGAAACAAGAATGAGAAAAACGAGGAGGGGGAGGAGGAGGAGGAGGAGGAGGAGGAGGAGGAGGAGGAGGAGAAGAAGAAGAAGAAGAAGAAGAAGAAGAAGAAGAAGAAGAAGAAGAAGAAGAAGAAGAAGAAGCTGCTAAAGGCAATAGGTGGAACTGCTTGCTAAATACTGCACTCCTGAAAAGCCCCAGAGTCTGCATTCAAACCCCCTCTTTTCTGTTTGGGTTGGCTGAGCCTTTTGAACTGCACTGCTTCCCTCCTACACTCTATCCCAGACATCAAGGATTTCAACTGCAGCTGATTCCCATCCTCTGACTTACAAAGATGAGTGGGTGAGTGATTTCTTTTTTTTCCTTTTCGGTTTGAAACTTATTATTTCAAAGTTAAGCAAGTGGAATTTATGTTACAGGAACTTAAAAAGATCACTATTTCCCAGGGGAAGTCAGCAGCCCTCAGTGCCCTGGGCCGGGCTTAGCTTCCCTTGTGGCAATTAATTTGGAGAACGGGGAGCTGGCTAGGGTGCGGTGAGCTGAGTTCCTGCCTCACCCCCAGCTTCTAGCCTTTCCTCTAACGGAAATTGTTTGTCGGATTGTCTAAAGGCTTAGTGCCCAGGTACAAACTTGACTCCTGACCAGGTGAAACTGTCCATTTCTACAGGCTCTCACTCTAATTATCTCCTTAACACCCGCACCCCACCCCCCTCCACTTCTCAACTAGAGCAGGTGCTGTCTATCCTGTCTCCACTCAATCAACCCTCTTATGTTTCTTTCCCAGGGGATGCATGGCCTTGGTCTACAGATGCTCTTTCACCTTCTTCCTGCAGCCAGGACGACCAAACTGCTTCCTCTAACTTTCCCTTGTTGGGGAGGGACTTCTGAGAACTTTTGCGACTGTAAAAGTGAAGCTAGCCTAAGGAAAACTCTCTCACTAACAGCTCTGGATGCCAGGCCGGCTGCAGTTTCAGGCTAGGACCCCCGAACTCGAGCTTCTCCTGGGCGGGGTGGAACCCCAGAAGGTTGGCGGCCGCAGATGGGCCACTAGGCACGGGGCTCGCCACCTGGTCCCTGGATTTCTGTTTGCATCACCGCTAGGGAATGTGCAAGTCGGGGCGTCCTGCTGGCGAGGAGCCTGCTCTCGGGGGCCTGAAGACAAGTCCATGGTGGGATCGAGGCCCTACTCGCCTGCGTGCCCGTGCCGGGCCTCAGCTCCCCTCCTTCCCAGCTCCCGCCTCCTCCCGCGGGGCTGCAGGACGGCCCAGGGCCTGCCTCTCTCTCACTCTCCGCCTTCACTACCGGGTCAAGCCGCGGAGGGAGGGAGACGGCGGCGAAGCCTTCTCTGGCGCTCCACCCGGTGCGCGCGCCTCCTCCCTCGGCTTGCATCCCACCCCCCCCCCTACCCCCCGCCCGCCCGCCCGCTCGCTCGCATCCTGCCAGTACAGTACAACTAGTACATAGGCACACACGCGCACACGCGCGCACACACACACGCGCTCTCTACCGCTGCCACTGCAGCTGCCATGGATATCGGCTAACAACACAGAGGCCGGCGAGAGCGCGCGCGCTCCCACTCGCAGCGCGCAGGAGTGGCCCCCGGCATCCCTACCCTCCTCCCCACCCCCACGCCACCGCCACCCGCTCACCAGCTCGGCCACTGCTCGCGCTGGCTCGGCCGACGCCACCGCTGCTAACGCCGCCAACGCCACCACAGCTTCCTCCGCTGCGGGGCTACAGCCTTGAGTGTCATTCAAGGGACAGCACAACCTCACCCTAGCTCTCCTACCTCTGCCCAGCGGTCCCTCTCATCCTCCCCCTTCCTCCGCCACACTCCATCCAAAGAAGAGGGAAAGCGCGGAGCAGAGAGGGGGTAAAAGGCAAAGTCTGCCACCCTCACCCTTTGGCTCCCTGGCTCCTCCATCCCGATTTTGACTCCCAAGCCCTCCTCCCTAAAGGACCCTCAGGAACTGAGGCGACTCACCCTACTGCCATGTCCAAAAGCTTGAAAAAGAAAAGCCACTGGACTAGCAAAGTCCACGAGAGTGTCATTGGCAGGAACCCGGAGGGCCAGCTGGGCTTTGAACTGAAGGGGGGCGCCGAAAACGGACAGTTCCCCTACCTGGGGGAGGTGAAGCCAGGCAAAGTGGCCTATGAAAGCGGTAGCAAGTTGGTGTCCGAGGAGCTGTTACTGGAGGTGAACGAGACCCCCGTGGCGGGGCTCACCATCAGGGACGTTCTGGCCGTGATCAAACACTGCAAGGACCCCCTCCGGCTCAAGTGTGTCAAGCAAGGTGAGCTCAGCTTGCTCTGTGCTTTGCCTGTCGGTGGGACCCCTGCGTGGGGCGGGCAACGAAAGGGTGGGAGCGCGTGTTGGAAGAGTGTATGTTGCGCCACCGCGGGGTGGGGTCCAGAGAGCGCCGTAAGTGAGAAGGGAGCATCAGTGAAACCACCGGGGCAGGGGGCTATTTGGCGGGGGAAGCCAGGTGGCCGTGAGGCAGGCAACTTAGTTTGCCTAGTTGGACCCTCCCCTTTGGAAGGTGCTTGGCCTTGTCTGACCTCCTCTCAGCGCCAGGGCCAAATAGAATGTGCGTCAGTGGCTGGTTCACAGTGGACTAGAGCTTTCGGGGAAGGAAGAAGGAAAAGGGGGAGAAAGGAAGGGAGATGAAGCAACTTGAGGTGCAGAGATGTCATAGGAGGGGTTGGGAGAAGCTCTGAGCACTGGAGCAAGCAGAGAATGCTTGGAGTGTGTCCAAAGCTGGTCTGGAGACACCTTGGTCCCCAGCGATTCTCTAAGGATCTCTGAGCCACTGGATAGCGAGGAAGGAAAGGGACAAATTGGTTTGGATGCTTTGACCAGTGTGCAGTAACTTTTCCCCTGCTTCACTCCTCAGTCCCCCTGCCCTCCCCGCCCATAGTCATGTCATGTGGGCACCGTGAGTCACGTGCAAACTGACTAACCCTAGAGATCGCCCCTAGCCAGCTGGCGGGAGGAGGAACAGGAGCCTAAGAAGCTGGGAGCTGGGAGAGCTTTCTAGTGTTGGAGGGGGAGGCAGACTGCAGCATTGGAAGGCTTCCCCAAAGTATATTTCATTGACTGGGCTTTCCTCATTGACTGGGATTCCTCTGTGTTTGGTCTCTTGAGCTTCAGAGCAGGGGGCGTGTTTGTGGCCCGGAGGTTGACGGAGAAGCAAGCTAGTTACAGCTCTGGCTCCTGTGTTCTAACCTGGATTTGATGAGCTTCCCCCGGGGCTGTGCTGAGGATTTAGAGAGACTGGAATCTTGCGGAACTCTGCTGTCTTTACTTGAAAGAAAATCGTGGTCCCGAGGGAGAGAGGAAAGATTTAGATAAAAGTTTCATTAGAGGACACTTTTAACAAAATGCAGTGTTCCTTTGTTTTTCCGCTTGTGATGGTACAAGCTTCCTGGGTGGCACTGGTGGACAGATGCATCTCTCGCATAGCATATCAGCGTTGTTGGCATGGCCCTTTATTGTCTGTGGTTACTTTGTCCTGCCCCAGTGTTGAAAGTCCGAGTAGCACTGTGTTATGAATTGCCAGTCATGCTGTGATCCATTATGAAGAAACACTATTGAGCAGCTGTGTTTTCAGCAGAAAATTAAGCTGCCAAGAAATGTTTCAAAGTAAACAAGAGAGGAAGAAGGTTCATAAAGTTTTCTAAAGCTAAGTTTATAGAAGAAACAGAAGAAAACACCTCCAATGGGATTTGTTGGGTATCCATCGCCTATGGTAAATATGCAGTATTGCATGACCTGAAAAAGATGGGTTAAGTATTAGGGGACCCTGGTATTTTCCAATGTGGCATACTTCACACTCAAATTCAGACCCACCCCCTCCTTCTTGGCCATGATACTGCATAACAGTAATAGATACAAATGTGAAGTGCAAGGTTAGGCTCCAGAAGTCTACTAACAATTAACTAATGGCCATGTTTTGGTGGTAACTGTACCGGTGTTTGTAATGGAAAGTAACTGCAAAAGTTAATGCTTTTTAAACATCTATCTGTTTCTCTGTGTGTGTCTGTTTGGATATGGCCACTGAGTGAATATGGGAGTCAGAGAACAGCCCTTGAGAGTCAGTTCCTCTCTACTGCTCTGTGTGGCACAGGGATGGAAAATTAGCCTTGGTGGTGAAAACCTTTCCCCCCAGCCCATGGTGATTGTTCTATTGTGGTCCCCACTGATCACTTCTTAAATGCTACATTTTATTCTGATGCCTAGGTGGAGAGATAAACTTTAATAAACAATGTGGGCCACCCATAAAAGAAAAGATTATCTACTGTTAGAAATTTAGTAACTGAAATCCAGAGAGACACTGGGAAAGAGAATGAAAGGTGTGCAAATTGAGAATGGGAGATGGGAAATCTGCCTGTGCTGCAGTAATGTGCGTGGTCACTCGAAGGAGAGTGTGGGAAGCCTCTACTTTGGAGAAGCGTGATCTGTAGCACAGCAGAACTGTGAGCAATGTTTGATGCGGTTTCCCTTGTTCTGCATCCTCACAAAGACGCAGAAAGACCCACAGAGGATGATCACTGTCCAGCATTGATTTTAGCTAAAGTTGATCCTGATCATCAGCTTCCGGGGTGTGTTTTGTTTGGAGGAATATAGCTGTTCAGATGTATGGAACTTACTTTTATGGAGTGAGATATTTGGGTGAAAATCTTTTGCACAGTATATGTTAACCCTTAGTCTGCTAGCCTCCTGGTGTCCAATAATAGGCATTTGTAATGATCCATCTAACTGAATTACAATAGACAAATATGAATGCATTAATTAATTCATTAACAGCTTTTGGGAAATCTATAATCCTCTTCTATATTTATTTAAGTGTAATTATTCATATATGTTCCCTTATAAAATTATTCTTTTATCAATGGTAGTTAGATTTACTTAATTGTAATTATGATTAAGTGAAAATTGCAGATCATTAAATATAGAGTCCATATTTCTTGAGTTTCAGTAGGGTTTGTATTCACTTGAAAATTGGGTAGATGCTCTTGGCTCAGTAATTCTATTTCTGTAGAGAGAGAAGAAAAACAACAACAACAACAAAAAAGCAAACAAGCAAACAAACAAAAAACCAAAATTACATAGCCAGAGAACTTAAACCTGGCTTGCTTGGCATTTGGATTTTTAAAATATTGAGGTTCATTGTAAAAGGTTTAGTCAAATATTGGATATTATAACAAAATACATGTATAATTATAGCAAAATTTGGGGAGATGTTTTTAGAAACATATATATATATGTTTACATATAAATATATGTATATCTAAAGCACTAGTAAAATATACCCAAATTAATTGCAATATTTACCCAACCTACCCACTTTTTAACTAACTTTACACTTTAGTCATCATAGTTTTACACTATCCTAATTTTTAAACAAGGCAAGACACTGATATTTTTAGGCATACTAATGAAGACAGGTATTTATAGTTTTTCTAAACTGCTTAAATTCCTTTGAACTCATTTAAAAAGACAAATTTTCAAGGGAATTAAACAGATGTCTTTTTATTTCATTATTTTTTAACATAAAGAGCAAAATATATAAAATATCATTTATATTTATTGATGATATCCTGCTGACTTTCTAAACCGCTCTTTTCGTTTATGATAAACTTTACTTGCTGAGATATTTGATTATAAGTGGGCAATGCTGCCTACCTTCTCATTATTTCATAGGGCCCTGTGAGGAGAGCTTCTTGTGTGAATTCTAAGATATAAATTGAAGGGTTGAAGGGTCCTTTCTTTGTCTTTTTCTTTTAACTTCACTGCTAAAGTTCATAGCAGCCACTTACACAGGCTGTCACGTTCGTGGCCTATATTCTTTAGGCTACGGTTCCTGATGCCTCCCAGACCACAGAGGGACCTACATAGCCTGGATACATTTTCCCATTTAATATCTCACAATGGAAAATGCAAGGCCAAAACTTTTATAATTCTTGCCATGTGGAAGATGGGCCATTAAAGGCCTTTGAACTTCACTTTTAGAAAGATCTACATCACTCTCTCTCTCCTATTGCTTCTTTAAAAGACACCTTCAAAGAGAAGTAGATTCACATTTATTAGGAGTCACACTTTCTTCCTCACTGACTTCGGGCTAATATTGTGTGTTAAACTTCCATGCTGCCTTTAATTTTAGAAAGTGAAACCCAAAGTATGTCAAATATTTTGCCAGTAAGAAATTGATTTTATACAATAAAATGTGGGTTATATGGACTTTTTTATTCAATAATAATAATAATAAATTTAATGTGCTGATCAGCTTAATATTTATCCAGTGGTGGGTTCAAGCCCAATGCCTTCTTTATGCTTAGCAAATGACCCATTATTGAGCTGAATTCACATGTCTCGACTGTAACTGTTTTAGAAAGATGTTGATTAATAAACAATTCTGCTTAAGCCGAGTCGTGAAGGATGCCACTGTGGTTTTGCACTTTCTGTAGACAGTTAATTTGTTTTGGTTTCCTTTTGTTTTACTCTCTTCCTGGCATGACCCTGAATGTTAAACAGAAGCATTCACTTTTCTCATGTGTTTGCTTTGGATGAGAATAGTCTTGGGGTGAAATGCCAGCTGAAGATTGTAAGTGCCACCATTTTTGCTCCTAACATTTACAGTGTGTAATTTTTTTGGCACACTCATTATGCTCAGTTTCCTTTTTAGTTGCTTGAAACTCACACATTCACTTTCATAATGAGAAAAAAGAGTTTGCACATTTGACATGTCTTGTTGCTTGCAGTTTAAACAATGGCTTTCAAATGCATAGTTAACCCTGACGGCAATATTTTCCTTAGCAGGTGGGAGAGAGCAGTGGTGAGACATGCAGTCTTCCTTGCAGATTATCTGGCTTTGAATCCTGAGAGTGCTATTTGATGACAGTTATATGAACACATTTTCTAAGTGGGGGAAGTGGCAGTTTCTTAAGGACATGAAATAACAGCTGGGAATGTAATCTATTGGAATTACTCCCTATCATGTGCAAGACCTTGGATTCTAGCCCCAGCACTGCCAATAATCATTAGTTACGTTACACATATAAATCATGTCATGGTTTGCAGGTAGTAAGCATTATGTAAATTTTTGCAAATTTTATTCTCAACATGTTGGTCATTTTCAGACTATTTCATTGCTTTTAACCTTCAAGATATTTTAAGTATGTTTGTGTGTGTGTGTGTGTGTGTGTGTGTGTGTGTGTGTGTGTGTGTGTGTGTGTGACTTCCAATGATGGTGGAGGCCAAGGATGTTGGGATCCCTGGATCTGGAGTTCCAGGCAGTTGTGAGCTGATGGACATGGATGCTAGGAATCAAACATGGTTCCTCTACAAGAGCAGCACAGTCTCTGAACTGGTGCAACATCTTTCCAATGCCAGGTTTCAAGATATTTATTACACTCTTAACTGTGATTAACTAATATAGAGAAAAAAATAAGTAACTAATGTCTAATTGATAGTAAATCAATGTTAAGTTGTTGACAGTGGTTTTTATAGAATACATTTTTAAAAAAAGAGTACTTCTTTTATGAATGTTGCTATTAAATGCAGTGAAACATGCTTTTACCTTTAAAAAGTAACTTCCACTGATGTTTTGCTTATAAATATTTGTTGTCTATTAATTAGTTTGCATTTTAGACCAGAGTTTCTCAACCTTCCTAATTCTCCCACCCTTTCATACAGTTCCCCATGTTGTGGTGACCTGCCCAACCCTAAAATTATTTTCATTGCTACTAAATAACTCTACCTTTGATACTGTTGTCAATTATAATATTACTATCTGTGTTTTCTTGTGGTCTTAGGTGATCCCTGTGAAAGAGTCATTTGACCATCAAAGGGGTTATGACCCACAGGTTGAGAATCTTTCCTTTAGACAGAGCTTATTTTCATCTTCCACATTAATCCCTTCAATGAATATCTTTCCTCCTTAAAAAGCTGGCAAATATACTGAAGAATTTACTCTATTTTTGACCAACATAGAAAACATACTGGGACTCATTTAGTTTAAATATATATATTTATTCTTCTTAAACATCATGGTAGGCAGATAAACCAATATAAGTGGGAATTTTACTTTGTAGCTCCTAATCAAGTTTCTCTTCAAGAAGAGCTATAACAAAACAGAATTAATTAGTGGTCATTGTTAACAATGTATAACCAAGGAAATTGCATCAAATACAGAAAGAAGTATACACAGCATTTGTGTCAATGGCCATAGCATGCAATGTCTGTGTGAATGAATGTTACTAAAGATGATCTTAGCCACAATATCTCTATGAATAACACTCCCTTGGTGACCCTAGCACGACTTGAATCAATACCATCAGTAGTTTCAGTGCCAAATATTCATTCTTAAATCTCCCTCAGCCACAGCTTGACTTTTTATCATGGCAAGAAGCAAGTAATAAGGTCTTACAGCTTTCTTAGTATTGTCACTCATTTTCTTTCTTTTTCATTTTTTTTTGTTTGTTTTTCTTTTTTAAATTTTATTTTATTAATTTATTCATATTACATCTCAATGGTTATCTCATCCCTTGTATCCTCCCATTCCTCCCTCCCTCCCATTTTCCCCCTACTCCCCTCCCCTATGACTGTGAATGAGGGGGACTTCCTCCCCCTTTATATGCTCATAGGGTTTTAATCTCAACTTTTTCTCTCCAGTAAGTGATGACATGATATTTCCTTTCATAAAAATGAACTATGTTATACAATTAGGTGACAAATCCATAAATACTGAAGCTAATTAACTAAAGACTTGCATAGGGATTCACATCTGCTGGACACTGTTGTGCAATGTTTGTGCCGCAATAGAAAACTAGCCAAAGTTCCTTACATTATGGGAACTTAGTGACATTTAATTCAGTCTTGTGACAGAGTTGTGAGAGAAATCCTTGAATGAATTTAAAATTTGAACTTGAGTTTAATATGTAGTTTTGACCATGTTACATAATATGGAATAAACAGTTAAGGTTTCCTTCTTGGCCTATTGACTATTACACTGATGACACTCAATAGATCCTTTCCCAATGCCCACTAGTATAATATTTTAATGAAGTTATTGGATTTATTTAAGATATTGTAATAATTAAGTGGCTTTATCTACCTTTGGAAAATGTTCCCATTTATGTGTTACATAAATTGTATGGAGGTTTTATGTCATTTAAAGTTATTTTATTTAAACAGCCTTTGTCTATAAAAATCTGTAGAAGAATTTTTATTCTTATAATATCATTTAGTGAGGGATATGCATATGAAATGACACAACTTTTCATGAACTACCATGGATTTCTAAAGCAATATTTTGATGTATCAGAAAAATGTTTAATGTAAAAGAATTTAATTGGATACTATTTCACCTGACACTTTGTTTTCAGGTGTTTGAGCAAAAACAAAAAACAAGCATGTTTGCCAAACTGTACCTAAACTACTATGATGGTTCAAGAATAGCACAAATTCTGTTTATACTCCACAGTGTCACTAAATTAATCATAGAGAACCGAGAGAAAATATTAATTGCAAAAAGTGATTTTAATGTTCATTTAAAATATGACCTGTACTGCTGATTTTAATCATCTGCATTGGCATACACTTATGGGATACACTTATACATACAATGGTGACTAGTGCTAGAAACCCACAGATTAACCTTGCAGCATACAAAGCTGATTAAATCTGATTAACTGGTTTCGAGCATGAGAAAATTTCATATTTGAAATCCCCAGCGTTCCACCTTGGTTGTGACCCTCAAGCCTAAGTTTACTCTTCCTGGTCATCCACATCATAATGATAAAGCATTCTTTCACTAAACTAAGTTTTATGAAAAACTACCAAGTGCTTAGGCTTAAAGCATTGCTGAATTCTTCCAAAAAGCCTGGTGCCTTTCTAAAAGCACACTGAGTACAGATAATACTAATCCTGTCTGTCTTTGTAGCAAGTCTGTTACCAAGGGGAGTATAGTCTTAACTAGACAGAAGGAAGTGGGTCTTCCTTCTGGAGGAGAAAGAATGCTGTCAAAGATGCTCCTTTGTGAAACACTCCTCATTCTCTGTAGCTGGGTCCCCCTTTCCTTATTACTTGGAAGTATCTAGGCTTGCTTTCTCTTCTCTTCAGTGCAGACGTATCCCAGTGAACTGCAAATGTATTCTACATCACTGAGCACATGGAATATATGTGTCTATGGCCATGCACAGATACAAAGTACTCGGTTATCAGCATTTAAAGAATCTGCAAAATAAAAGGATTTATCTGTGTGAGCATACATTCTTAGTGACTCGACTTTCTTTTTTCTTTCTTTCTTTTTTTGTTTTTTGTTTTTTGTTTTTCAAGAGAGTGATTCTCTGTGTAGTCTAGAGTCTCCTGGACCCACTTTGTAGACCAGGCTGGCCTCGAACTCACAGTGATTTGATCCACCTGCCTCTGCCTCCCATGTGCTGGGATTAAAGGCACGCACCACCACCACCTGGCTCTTTTTTCTTTCTTATATTTATTGAAAATAGATTCTTAGATAATATATTATTACCATAGTTTGTCCTCCCTCACCTCTTGATAGCTCCTCACCACCTTCTTTCTCCCCATTACCCACTCCCTTTCCATTTCCTCTTCAGAAAAAGACAGGCCTCCAAGAGATGAGAGCCAAACAGGACAAAGCAAGATACAGTAAGACAAGGCAAAAGCCTTCATATCAAGGCTGGACAAGGCAATGCAATAGAGGCAAGAAAGGCTCAAGAGCAGGCATTTTTCAAATGTGAGCAACATTGTAACTCTGATAGTGTCAAACCATAAATCCAAGGAAATCAAATACTTAAATTTCCATAATATATGTCAGTGAGCTATGTAAAAACACCAAATAGTATTCTCATAATATTAATGTTAGCAAAGGAATGAACAGTTAAGGGGCATGCTTGTTCATGAACTTATAATATATTTACTATCATAATTTAATTGACATGACTATCACAGAGAAAAGAAGTTTGTATCAAATAGTATGAATATGTAGCTTATTGAAATTATAGTTGTAATTATTTAAAATAAATAAAAATATGCCAAAACTCAAACCTCTATTTTTTTTCCAAAACCACATGGTGTAAATTTTACACTTTGAGGCCTTTTGAAATGTGCAGTGCATTATTGTCCCTGGCAGGCCTTCCACACAACAGCACACCAGACTCCTTGCGCCTATCCAGCACCAATAGAGCAACTATGACCTGACTTTTAAGTGTAGTGAACACATCTTCATCTCATGTGGAAAAAAAAAATCATGCTACCCTTCATTCATGGGAACAGCGACTCTTAGCACTAACCACAGAGGCAATTTGCTTCAATTGAGTAACTTTCCAGATTCAGTTTAGCCACAACATTATTAAAGAAGGAATTGGCGGTGAGCTAGTATCCACTTCCTTTATTCCTCTTCCTTCCATTTTCTTGCCATTAGATGCCAGTTTTATTCAAGAAGGCGCATGCTGATGCACTGATTTGTGTTTTCATATCAGCCTGGCTCCAGCTCAAGGGGCTGAATCTCAGCTCTTCTAATCCAGGCAATGTACGGCCATCTTTTTACCAATGATTTGTCCAGGAAATGGCTGGTAACCCAGTTCTAAGAAATGAGAAGCAAGATGAATTCCTTCAGGGAACTTTTCTGAGAAATTTGCTAGTTCTTAAAATAAGATTGGAGAGAAAAAAAAATATTATCCTCTCCTCTGACTGTGAAAGCTCTCACACATGGGAGCTGGGTCAGAAGCAGCTGTCAGCCACCCTGTGACCAAGACAAGCTCTAGGCAGAAAACGAGAAGGTGGTGGAGCAGATCAGGGAGCCCACACTGGCTCCTGCATGGATGTCTGGAGTAAGGAACCGATACTGATGTGACAAAGCACAAGATGGTGGTGACGTTCAGTTGGAGTTTTCTGCTACTTGTAGCTGATATCATGCTGTTTTATCTATTAATATAAAATATATTCAATTTTACTCTTCTGTTTGAGGGAAGCACTGTTGATGATCTTTCAAAATCAGAAGTTTGGAGAATAATACATCAAAATCCACTTTGCCACTATATCAGCTCAGCCGAATTCTGGGTATTTCTCCATTACCTCACTCATTTCTGTTTCTGTTTTAAACTTGAGAAACTTTTCATCATCTTGAATTAAAAAAAACTAGGAATACAAATCTGCTTCAACCTTATCTTAAATGGAACATATTCAAGAAAGCAAATCAGTTACAAAAATATACCAACAAATGCATGCCAAATCCAACTTCAGATATTTTTTAATCATATAGTGTTTACAAATGTATGGGCCATTGATCTGGGAATGTATGTAATTATAAACTGACTCATCAAAATGTTCCAACTCCATTTATTTAGGACTAGAATTCATTTGCTAAATATTCGCAAAGTCTTTTATTGGTGGCCTACTTTTTGGCAGGCACCAAGCTAGAAACTATAGATGGATTAATAGAACCATAATTAAGACAGCTATGCGGTCAAGATCTTTAATCTGTGACACATCTTGTGTGACTTGATTTCAAAGCTACGACGAAAAGTGTTGTGCATCGTGTAGAGTTGTCTTTCAGGATGCTATCCGAACAACAGATGAAAAAAATAATGTGTTTGGGAAGGGAATGTACCAGGAGTCCTTAGTCTTCACCATCATGGACGCAGTTTGAATGGTGCCATTCTTTGTACATAGATAGGCACGTTCTCTGGAGCTTATGTGGCAGGATTCATGCTAATAATGCTGCCACAAAGCTTCATTCGTCTTGATCACACCTGAAGCATTTCATATTAAAGTGTAGAGCAAGAAAGAAGGCTTGGATCCCAGGCATTGCAGTGCCCTGCCCCAGATGGGAATCCACACCTCAGCCCCCTATTTTGCAAAGTTCATATTGTTATATAATAAATTTAGAAATGTTAAAAGGCTAATATGTAACAATGCTTATAATATGCTTAGAATACAGTATGATCTTAATAACTGATTGTTACTATACAGCGTTGGTATTATACATTAATATTTAATTAAGTTAATATTTAATATAAATAATAATATTCAATCCAATACATTTTCTAAGACGCAAGTGAAAGGGCACCTTTTATCTCTTAGATCTCAAGCAATGTTCATAAAACAAGGAATACTGAGTAAATAATCCCATGAGAAATACAGCAAATGCTTCCAGGAAAAGAAAGTACAGAGCTGTTGAGATTCAAGCACTCATGGCTTGTGACAAGAGTTTCCAATTAGTAAACTCTAGAATTTAATGTAGAAAGTAATGAGAAAGGAGCATGCAGAATGAGAAGTGGGCCATGCCACTGTAAACTGAATACTAATTCAATAGCCATTGCTATTAGGCCCAAACATTTATGAAATGCTTCCTATATGTTAGACAATGTCCAAAGCACTTTGAATACATAGGTTTTTTTTTTAATTTTTTCGAATTATTCTCTAAGATAGATATTGTCATTTCAAGTAAGGAGACCACAGTTCAAAGAGGCCACAGAACCACAGAACCACAACATACTCCCTTGTCAGTCCTCTGCAACAAATGCAAGGAAGCAAACACACTGTGTTGTCAATGCTGTAAGGGACAGAACAAGTGGGGTCAGATTTCTTTAGTAATTTTTCAGGGAGTGAAGGTGTCAGCAACATTTTTCAGAAAACATTTAGCAAGTGAAGATACCTTAGTGAAGGGGGATTTAAGATGCAGATAGATACAACTGAAGCAGCTCCCGGGTGTTAAGAGGAAAGGGCCCTAAAGTCTTTCAATCATAGCAATGATGGTAAGGCAGAAGAGGGGGCTGAGCCAGGCACTACCTAGGTGGCAAAGCCATCAACACATACAAGCACACACAGAAAACAAGGGGTTTTGCTTTACTTTCCTGTTTTGCGTGGTTGGTATTACTTGTGAAGCTAGAAACTGGAATCAAAGAGTTGCCAGAAGTAGCATGCAGTGCTGACATTTGCAGTATATTTAATTTGAAGTGCCTGGAAAACATCTCTCTGACTAACTGTATAGACGCTAAGGAAAATGCCATTATTCAGTAAAAGTATTAAAGACAAACAAGCAAGAGACACTGTGATCTCTGAGTTTGGGGACAGGCCCTAAGTGTCCACCACGTAAGCCAAGTCTGTAATGAGAGCACTGTCGCTGTTTTGTGCTCACCACTGACTGACAGATGCTGCCAAGAGGTTACGAACAATGAAGCCTGGAAGGTTTCCATTGCTTTTAGCAAATCTGGAGGTCACCTTCATTCTGTATTATTTCAGAAGAGTAGATGTTACAAGTATCCAGACGCCCCAAGGAAGAATTCTAGAATGAAAAAATTTAAATACTGTATGTGTTCTATTCCTTCAAAAACATCTTGGGTAGTTAGAGTGAAATGGACAAAGCCCTCAGATTGGGTGAAGGCTCCTCTCTCTCCCTGCCCCCCCCCCCCCCCGTGTGTGTGTGTGTGTGTGTGTGTGTGTGTGTGTGTGTGTGTGTGTGTGTTAGAGCCCTAAGAGATGGAGTTTTGTTGGGGTGTATATTTGTGCTGTATGAGAGAAGATATTTGAAGATATTTGAGCCTTAACTTTTTTATTTGTTCTAGAAATTTACATTATCCCACTCTGTAATATTTTCTAGCAAATTAAAGTCTTTTGATTGACTGACTGATTGATTGAATAAAATATTTACTTGTTTTTGGTATCATGATAAAGTTGGGCCTGTCATTTAAGTAAATGTAAGGATCCGATCTTATTTTCCAAGAATACACAGAAAGAGGCAATGGAGTTTACCTAAAGCATTCCATTTAATGTGATAGGGCTGAAATAGATATTTCTCTTTTGCAACACCAAAGAGAAAAAGAAAGGAACAGGGGAGGATAACATAGAGTGCAAATCTTAGAAACAGAAGTGTTAATTGGGTGTCATTCTCAAATTCACTGTCATCATTTCCTTGAGGTTAACTTTTCCTGAGCCTGTTTCCTTCTACCTTTTTGAGTTGTATTAGTAAACTTTTTACCATGTGACAAAATAAATGAGATAAGCAAGCTATTTTGGATCAGTTTCTGACACGTCAGTCTGTGCTTGAATGGCTCCATTGCTTTGGGCCTGAGATGTAGCTCCAACCTAGTGGTGGACATGTATGGTGGATAATAAAGCTGCTTTCCACAGGACAGCGGGGAAGCAAAGGGGAGGTGAATGTGCATGTTTGTGTATAAGACCTGTCAAAGACATTCTTCTAGCAACTTTCTCAAATTAGGCTTCACTATCTATTAGCCAAATTCACCCCCACCCTTATCAGTGGGCTAGGAAGATAGTAGCCCTTCAAGATCTAATCATCTCAATGGCCTCAGGACAAAGTCTGACTGAGAGCCCAGCCCTCCCATGGCCATTTCTGCAGAACGCATTAAAACCAAACCAAAAGGAGATTGGTTATTAAAAGCAAAGTGTATTGTGAGGATGGAAATCTGTTGCAAAACTTTTTAGTGCAGTTCAAGTAGGAAAGTGGTATTTGGAGATGGAAAATGGAGGCTTGGAGATTGCTCATAGTACAATAGATTTTGAGACTGTCTCTAATTCTTGAGTAAGACTTCAGGATACAAAGAAGTCAATAGACAAAGTAAGGTATCTGAGTTACTTTATTGTTCCTATAAAAGATCACCAAGACCATGGAAACGTATAAATAAAGAGTTTAATTGTGGCCTTGCTTACAGTTTCAAAGGGTACCACCATGACCATCATGGTGGGGTGCAGGACAACAGGAAGGCAGGAGGCATGGCACTGCATCAGTAGTTAAGATCTTACAAAATCCACAAGCATGAGGGAGAGAGAGAGACAGAGAGAGAGAGAGAGAGAGAGAGAGAGAGAGAGAGAGAGAGCAAGCTAGTTCAGTAGTGTGAGGTTATGAATCCTAAAAGCCCACTCCTAGTGACACACCTCCTCAAACAAGGCCACACTTCCTAATCCTTCCACACAGTTCCAAACATTGTGGACCACGCATTCAAATATATGAACTTCTTAGTAATACCATGGTTTGAGCAACATATAAGCAAAAAAAAAAAGTCATTTTATTTTAATTTTCCATGCGTTGGGGCACTTGAAGGTGAGGCAGAAAGAATATTTTAATTGACATATGTATTGGCAGGACACAAAGTGGTGACTGAAGTCAGGATGAGGGGAGAACAGTGAAATAGGAGGCATGTTTTAGAGGTAGAGCGAATCAATTTATTTTATGCTGAGTGAGAGGTAATGGACAAAGCACAGGATCTCCTATAATCTCAGTGCTGAGGAGATGTGAGACAGGAGAATCCTAGGGGCTCACAGGATTGCCAGTCTAGACAATGAACAAGCTTCAGGCTCAGTCAACAACTGTCTCAAAAAACAAACAAAAGGAAGCACTGCCACCAACAAAAATGGCACAAGAAGATGGAGGGAAACAGTGGATATCAATTTTTTCTCTCTATAGGTTTACATAGGATCATGTGTATCCACACACAAAAAGAGATGAAAATGAAAAATGCATAAATGACAGATGGCGTTAAGGAAGGCCAAGAGGAAGAGCTAAGTAAGACTCAGGCTTATGACTTGGTAATGGCTGTAGAGTAGATGATGAAGACACAATGACAGAGATTAAAATTTGATGCATATGAAAATTGTTTCAGGCTGTTCTAGAAACAGAAAATTATCACATTGGGGAAGTGTAGAGAAAAGTAGCATTCTGGAGCTGGAAAATGACTCAGCAGTTAAGAGCACATGCTTCTTAGGCAGAGGCCCCCAGTTTGTTTCCAGTTTCCATGTTGGGCAGCTTTGTCATTCCAGCCCTAGGGGATTCTGAGGCCCCCGGCTTCTTCAGGCACCTGCACTTAAGTGAACACAGAAGCACACCTGCATGCACATAATTAAGTAATCAAAGTAAATAAATAAAACAAATTTTAAAACTAACCAATTTCAGAGTATTGTATAGGCACCTATTAAGACAATAATCATGAGACTGTTATGCTGTTTTACTTTAAATAATTTAATTAGGTACTAGAATTGGGGGTTGTTCATTAAATTAAGTTAAAAGTTGCCTATTTTGTATTTTTTAGAAGATTTTCTTATTTTACTTACTCCGTGTGATATCGCTTAAAGAACAGAATGTAGAGAAAGTGGTGTCTGGTAACATACTGTGTGTGAGGGCCTGACAGATGGCAAGTCTGATGTTCAGACATTGTTGGCCATAAGTCTGCAGCTCACAAATGTATTGGATGTGCAGTTACAAGAGTAGAGATTTGTTTTGTACAGAAATCTTGACAGCCCTATAAGGAGCTATGGTCCCCTTAGGAGAACAATGAGCTAAGATTCCAACAGTGAATATTTAGGACAGACCTAACATAATAGGCTTACATTAGCATGGTAAAGCTAGTGGTATATTCCAGTCGAAAGGCTGAAAGATGAGAAGACCAATAAAAGCTGGTGCTCTGTGTTAGTCAAAAGAGTGCCAATCCAAAGTCAGTCAGGGAATTATAATTCTTCTTTACTAGATTTTCTTACAGAAGTATGCTATTACTAATAATAACAACAACAATAATAAAGCCAGTCTTCTTAAGTTGTGCTCTTAATGTGCATTATTGCCATAGTTAGCATACATATAGATAGTAATGTATCATTGTAAATATCTGTAAATATATTTATATTTTACTAGAAAGTCAGTAAAATCAAATAGCAAGAATTCTATCTTTATTCATGCTGACTTTATCTGTCTTTTTTTCTTTTAACCAAAGGTTATTGAAGTTAGACAATTCTCTTTTTCATTCCAAGAGGGGCTATTTTAAGATGTTTCTCTTTGACCACGACTGTGATGTTCTAGGCTATTTTTAGCGTTAACTCTAAAATGCAAATGTTCTCTAAGTTGCACAAAAGTTTCTCATTGAGATATTTGTAATGATTCACTTTTCTCTAACATGTAAAATATTCAAACGTCTTTGTAGAAATTGATAGAATATTCATAGTTTTGAAAGTTCAATTGACTATGTCTCCAGTGACTCAATAGCATGTCATCTGCCTCAGTGATGGAAAAATTCAACTAAAAACTTGCTGTAGGTAGTTTCATTTTTTTAGTTCCATGTCCCAGAAATTATAGATGGAATACTTTGAACTGTATCAGTTTTGGAAACGTGATTCAACTATCTTGTCTAGACCTTGCAGAATTCTACTTGTAGAATTGAATTTGTTCTTAGTTCAGAGAGGAAGTTTTTGTTCACGATAATATCATTTCAGGCTTTTTATATAACTCCTGTATTTGAAAATGTAGAGTTGGCATATTGACTAGTTCATAGTAAGAAAATGGTTATTCATTTTACTGTCCCTCTCAAAATAATCAATTTTTGTTTGTTCTGATGAGTCATGTACTCCAACAATGTATGGCCTGGTACTTGCTATTATAAGCCAGCTTTACCTCAAACTCAGCTTTTAAAGAGCGGGGATTGCAAGCATGTCTCACAATGCCCATCTTTTTTTTTTTTTGTCAAGATAATAAAGAGGTCATTCAATTAGTAAATGCATGGTTTACATTATAAAATTAATATTACCGCTTCTAATTTTTATTTCATCTGATGTTTTGAAGTATAAAGTTGAAATGCAAATTAGCTAACATTCTTTTTTAATGTTATTTATTTTATATGTATGTGTCTCTTTGTCGATATGTACACTAAACGAATGCAATGTCTACAGAGGCCATAAAAAGGGCATTAGATTTCCTAGAACTGGAAAGGTAGTTGTGGGTCATCTGATGTGGGTGCTGGGAATCTATCTGCGTCCTGTGTATGAGCAACAAGTTCTCTTAACTACTGAGCAATCTTTACAGTCCTTACATTATTTTTATTGTTTATTTAATTAGTTTAGTGGTATTCTCTGAAGCTATAGCACCAAACTTCAAATCTCAATATTTATGTTTGTGTTTTAAATATTGTAACTTTATTTAGGGGCAAGAAATAAAAATAATAAGAGTGACATGTACTTTGGTTGACCACAGTTATACAAAAAGAGTGAAAAAACAACATATATATATATTACCTTCTGCCTCAAATCTACTCTCCAAGCTGCTAATGGTCCATTTCTGGACATCATCTAAGGCCCACTTTATACTGACTTATCACCTTCTTCTATTATTCTAGTATCATTGTCCTGTTAAGATTAAAACTGTAGTTTGATACAAATGGCAATAAATATTGCGTCCAGCTGAGGGGCTCTCCCAGCTGAGCTCATTCTTCATCAGGAACTGTAAGAACCATTAGCCACAGCAGTCACTCAGGCCGGCTTCTTCTCATGGTCTCCTCCATCTCCCTCGGATCCTGCCCTTTCTCTCTATTTCAAGGACAAGACAAAGAAGAAAGAACAGGAATGAAGGTACAGCCCTGTCTCTCCAGCTCTAAGTTGCACACATTATCTCCTCTTGTTGAGTCAGGCATCTGTATATAGTCTGTGTTACAGGCTCTCCTGTGTTTTTCAAAGGTATTTCCACCCTTCTCATCATCTTCCGCATTCCACAACCTGTACACGACAGCATTTCCTGACAGGTGAACAGGCTCTCAGTCCGGTCACTTGTCATTCAATTCTCAGCTCCTGCCCACTGCACTCCTTCATGTTTTTGCCCTTGCAGTCCTTGTGGCCCAGCTCAGCAGCCTGCCTTCCTAAGCAGCGTTGCGCATAGGATGCATCTAATTTGTCATGGGAAGTCTCTTGAGTCCCTTGACCACACTGTGGTAGAAATGTCTCTGCATCTATTTGAACCCGGATTCCCATTCTCAGAATTCTTCTAGGAAGAGAGAGAGAGGCATAAACTGCTGTCTCTGTGAATTCCTCCAGTAATTTTTGAAAAGGGTTTCAGATTCTTCTGCTTAATTGGTAAATATCATCATGAGGCAATTATAACTGTTTTTTTTTTTAAGAATCCAGCAGAGAGATTGAATTATCTGTTGGTCGTAGTAAATGCTCACACTTTTCAACACCATACCCATCTCCTCTTAAGATGACACTTTTCTACCTATTACTACTGTTTCCGCGGACTATCCAATAATCCCTTTTCGAATCTTTAGTCTTCCCCTATATGCTGTTGGAAATGATGAGCTGAGAACTGGCAATACCAGTAATTTTCCATCGCCATCAGCTTTGAAGCCTTAGCTCCATTCCAGGAAACTAGAAAAGTCCCACTTCACATCTAATTATACTCATTTAAGGCTCTCATTAATTCTGTGAGGAGAGCATTCTAATCATTTCAGTTAAACATCAGGAAACTGAAGCAAAAAGAGTCTCATAACTCTCCCAAGGTCAGGCAGCATGCCCAAGGTTACTTAATATGAAGTAGCTGCCTGACTGCAAGCTCTAATCTCCTTCACGTAACTGCCCAAGGGGAATTGGGCAGAGCCTAAAGGGTTAATGAACCAGTCCCCTAGATAGGTGCCCCAAACTGCTAAGTAGACAAAGTGTCCAAATGTTTCACTGTTCTGGTTCCATTTCACTTTCCAGACCTTCAAATTTTCTTGTAGAAACATTCTTTCCCTTTCTTCCTGCCTTAGAATGATTTAAACACTTGAAGATTAATTTGTAATTTCATACCGAGGCCATATGCATTTTAGAAGGTTTTGCTATTTCTTATTTGGCTGCTCCAAAATTGCATGTTATTGTAGTAAGGAAACTATAAAAATGGTACAATAGGACTTTACTAAATTGTATGAAAAATACATTGTTTCAAGTAGCTAAGAACTGAAAGATCCCCAAACAGTGCTTTTATGATTTCTGAATTTTATAGATATTCTATTTGTACTTAAATTTTATTGCATAATTAATTTATATGAATTTTTCTCATAAAGCAAATAATTACTTGTCCTGTTCTTGTTAGAAATTGTTAGTTTTGCTGCCGTGTTTGATATAAATCTGCTACATAGTGTGTGCCACACACAGTATAAAGACTGCATTATTAAAATATATTTGCTTGTAAACTGTAAATATAGGGATTTGCTGGGAAAGAACTTGTCTTATCTCAGGTGCTTCATTCTAGAACAATCATGCAGAGCTTATATTTAGTATTACTTGAGTTGCATATTTATTTCATCTTGCCTAGCAGCATCAGCTATTTCCTTCTGCTGGTTCCAATTATTATGATTATTTCCAGCCTGAGCGAAGTCTGGCAAAAGCAAACATGAAAACGAAAAGAAAAGAATTAAACTTGCCTCCTTAAGCTCACATCTAAGTGTATCAGTCTTTAACTGCAGAAACCATTTGTTCGGGCTTGGAATTAGGAAGTTACTATTGAATTTGGTTTTCTTGGACATTGCAGATGAAAGCTGAAAGATATACAAGACACGGCTTAACTCTATGACATAATTTGAATATAGCATACCTCACCATTGGCCCTTATAGTTTGGAACAGTGTCTTAAACATGCTAAAGGACATTCTTCAGCAGATGACCTGTGAGTTCCTTATGCATGTACTGTGTGAAAAGTAAGAAATTATGTATGTTACTAAGATGAGTAGAGGCAATATTTATAGCTTGGGTTATGGCAAGTCTCTTATTTTTAGTATCAAGGATGGGGCTATCAGATTAATTACATACTCATGGATTGTGGGAAGAGCAATGGACTGGGGCTAAGGTAACTTATGTAGGTTCATTTCTGTCCATAATTTTTTGTATCTTTATGACAAAAGGCAGTTTTCCCTCTATTCCTAGGTGTAAAAAGATTTTGATAAGAGCATCTAAGGATTTAGGTCATTTGAATAAATTGGCTCTGAATATTTTATACAGATCCAAGGAATCAGTAGAAAAGCAAACAAGGGACTGAAGGCATCAACTTAGATGCTGACAGAAGCTACCACTGTCATTCTTTGCCTATGTAGCCCTAATTGCCACAATGAACTAAGACTTCTACAAAGACTCCTTCTATGACATAAAGTAGGCAAAGGACTTAATGCAAAAGATTGTGTTGAAGCAGATTCTTAAACTGTGGAAAATATTTTACAAATTAAACCTAGAAGTCTCCTATTTGGTAAATATAATTTATATCAAACATACGTTTATTGTCTAAAATTAGTATATCATGCCTTACTCTTAAAAGTTTTTTTTTATTTTAATAAGACACAAGATATATTTTTGTAAATTTATCAATATTGAGCCAGGGAAGAAATGTCTTTATTGATTAATGTTATCTTTTTGTAAAGCTCTTATTATTTATTTATTTATTTATTTTTGGTTTTTTGAGACAGGATTTCTCTGGGTAGCCTTGACTGTCCTAGACTCCCTTTGTAGACCATGCTGGCCTTGAACTCACAGTGATCCACCTGCCTCTGCCTAACAAGTTCTGGGATTAAAGGCACTTAGATGCCTGATTCTTTTAGTTTACATTGTGCCTCCTATCAAAGTAACATACTTAAACATGATACAGTATTATGGGTCAACAAAAAGGAAATAATTAGTTAGCTTCAATTGCCAAACCTTATATAATTGGGAATGCTTTGACTCTGTATTCATTGAAATTATGTCATCATTATTACAAGAGTCAGTATGTGAAAAATAAAGGATTCTTGGAAGACTTCTGACAGTTTTCCCAACTTTTTCCTCCCATTTCTATTTCTAAATTGATGACAAAACTCTGCTGAAGTTATATGGAACAAAAAAAAATGACAGTAAATTTTCTTAAGAAACAGAGAGAGCTGGGTGTGGTGTCACACAGCTTTACATCCAGCGTCTGTAGCCAGACCTTGGTAAGATTTAGGGCTACCTGGTGTACAAAGGTCCAGGCTAGCTAGATCTGTATAGTGAGATGTTGCTGGGGGAGGGAGGGAGGGAGAGAGAGAGAGAGAGAGAGAGAGAGAGAGAGAGAGAGAGAGAGAGAGAGAGAGAGAGAGAAATTCACATCCAGTGGTTGCGTGGGTTGTCCTGGGACGCAGCTGTTGGATTCTGAATGGGAACAGAGGAACCTCTGCATCAAAGTTTCCTTTCTCTCAAGAATGGCTGGAGTGCTCAGGAAGAAGCTCCAGCACTAAACAAGGGTCCTGGTGTAACTGAGGGAGGTGGCAATTAGTTTTCCGCTGGGGGTTACAGTTAGCTTTTTTTAATGAGATTACCGGTATCAGATGACAGTGCAAAGTTAGAACTTCCAAAAGCCTGTGATGATACCACAATGTTACAGCCATCTGGTTAAGCTGCTGTATTAACTATTAACGGCAGCGGTGGTGTGAGCCAAAGCCCATGCTTGGTCAGCTCGCAGCTGAAACACAGGTCTGGAGAGACTGAGACCCACTGGTCCAGAAGGCAGGTCCAGTCAGAAGCAGGGCTGTGTGTTGCCAGCAACTGCACTGAGCTTGCAGTGGTCAGGCAGGCTCTAATAGCGACCAGGGAAGTTATGGTGGCCTGGCCAGAAGCCTAGCCCTGAGAGTTCAGCACCAAATTTTCAGGGAAGAGGGGAGCCCTTCATTCCCCAGAAAAAAATATATCTCAGAGGGTCCTGTTGAAAAGCTGACAGTAGTATGCAGTGCATTTATTTTCTGAAATCAGGGACTTATAAACCTTCGGTAGTTGGAAGGGTTTTTTGAGGACTAATACCTTTGATTCGATGGGACCAGAGGTGTCAGGGATTGTTGATTTACATATAACAACACAGCCTTGTCGTTTTAGCGGGGAAAGCAGTATTTCATTATCCTATGGGTCGGTCGGGAAGAGCTCCAGGTATAGTTTAACAGGCATTTTCTGAAAGGTAAGACATCAAGACATCTTACTAGCATTGGGTGTGTGTTTCCAGGAATCTCCAAATACTACTTGAATGGTTTCTGATCAGGAAAGGGTTGGACTTGTAATCTCCCTGAGGGCTACGTGATGCTCCTTAGAAGATGTGGGGTTTCCCAGACCAGGCAGAGAGGGAATCCAGCTAGAAAGGGTGTACACAATCTCAGAGGCTATCTGTAAATGCCAGCCTTTAACCTTAATAGCGGCGTGAGAGAGAGAGAGAGAGAGAGAGAGAGAGAGAGAGAGAGAGAGAGAGAGAGAGAGAGAGAGAGAGAGAGAGAGAGACAAGAGAGAGAGAAATGGTTTTAATTTATTTACTTGTCATAAAGATTATTGTTGTTTAAGCTCATTACCACACTAATCAAACTAAAAAAAAATGAAATTTGTTCCATTAAATATTTTTAACTAGGAAAATAGTTTGTGAATTAAAAACTTCACAATGTATAAAATGTCATAGGTATATATTTGTTTTAAAATACTATATAGAACTTGTGAGATTATTGGATGTATAAGCAGATTATTTCTCATTTATAAGCACATAGTCTTTTAACATTTTGTTATAATTTTTATTTTTAATACATTTTAATTAAAATATAATTTTATCATGTTTATACTTCCCTTCATTTCCTCTGCAGTCCCCTCCTTCCAACTCCTTCCATCCACTCCACTCTCAAATTGTCAGCCACTTCTTTCCTGATTATTGTTACATGCATATTTGCATATATATATATATATATAAGCATCAATAAATTATCACATACATATGCGTACAACTTCCTGAACCCATTTTAGTTGCTTGTGTGTGTATGATTTCTGTGCTGACCATTTGGTGTTGGATATGTCTACGTGGCAGCTCCTGCGTGATCTGTGGCTCAGGGAACATCACAGAAGAAGGTGTGTCAAGACTGCAAGAGCCAGAAGACCAGGAAGTCTGACGTGGAGCAGTGTCTCATAGAAATGGGTGCCTTAAGAAATTTTCAAAGTAAAAGGACCCAGAGGGTCCTAGAAGCCTACAAATAGAACATTATGATAGGCAGATTTGGGCACAGGGGTCCCACTCAAACTAGGCACCAGACAAGGACAATACAGGCGGTAAACCTTAAACCCCTACCCAGATCTAGACAATGGACAGAACACTCTCCACAGTAGAGTGGAGAGTGGGATATTACTTTCTCACACACTCTGGTGCCTCACCTCTGACCATATCCCCTGGACGGGGAGACCTGATGGCACTCAGAGGAAGGACAGCAGGTTACCAAGAAGAGACTTGATACCCTATGATCATATAGAGGGGGAGGTAATCCCCCTCAGGAACTGTCATAGGGGAGGGGAATAAGGGGAAAATGGGAGGGAGGGAAGAATGGGAGGATACAAGGGATGGGATAACCAATGAGATGTAACAAGAATAAATTAATAAAAAAAAATAAAATAAAATAATTTCTATGTAAAAAAAAAAAAGAAATTTTGAAGGAAAAAAAAAAAAAAGAATGGAACATTGGCGATGTCAATAGACATCCTGAAGCTGAAGGAGGGACTCTCATAGGGTCATACCCTTGGACAAAAAACTACCAATAACTGATGATTCCAGATGGGGGCATTTAGCCTCTCACAGGGATGAACCTCCTGACTGGTTACTCAATACAAACAAGTCAGCCCTAAAGCAGATAGTCACTAATAAAATCAATGAGACTGACTAGTACACAACTAACTCTGCCAAGTTGTCATTCACTATAATCTAACAGGGCTCTACAATACAGATAATTTCAATTACATTTGTTTGAGCACCTCATATATAGCTGTATTAAATTGTTCTGATGTCATCAGGTAATATAATTAATATGTGTATTCAATAGGCTCAAACATTTGAGTACCATTATTAACAGCCAGGCTTCTCTTTCCTCTTGTCTGATAATCACCACTACTCTAATACAAAAATTGTTCTGAAAATAAGGTCATGTGTAAAATGTCCTCATAACTAAACTATAACAACACACCTTAGGACCCTTCAAGCTGGAATGACTTTTCCAGTTCTGCAAACAGAAATGCTCACATTTTTTGTCTGAAGAGATATTTTTTAGAAATTGAAAGCCAGGCTTCTTTGCCTAACATGTCTAACTAATGTTTCTAAACAAATTCATATCTGACTTCCACCTAAAAAACTGCCACATTTTCATATAATTCCCTTTGGAAGCAATTTGTTTTTCTTATTTCTGGGTATTGTCACACATCTGTCTTGCTTCTCCCCTTAAACCTCTATAAGCCATCTTCTTACCTTTTCAGTAATCCTTGCCACCCCCTCAATATCTCTCTGTCTCTCTCTCTGTCTCTCTGTCTCTCTGTCTCTCTCTCTCACTCTCTCTCTCTCTCTCTCTCTCTCTCTCTCTCTCTCTCTCTCTCTCTCTCTCTCTCTCTTCCTCCCCTCCTCTCTTTTCTCTCTTGTTTCCTTCTAGTGGTTTCACTGATCCCTATTTCAAATTTACTGAAGACTTGAAACCTCATGTCATTGCAGCACATTTTCCTGACTTATTAATCCGTTTAGTTCCATCAGCCGTGGCAATATTTCATCTATTTGCTGCATGTGTCCTCTTCGCATTCTTAATGCTCCCATCCGCTCTGCATCTCTCCTGACTATGAGAACCATCATTTTTCATCTGTTTCCTTCTGAGACTTCCCCTTACGTCTCCTGTTCGACAGCTGACTACCAAGTTCACACCCAGAACAACGTTCTTCAGCTGCTCCCGAGGTCATCCCTTCCAAGGTAGCCACGAAGAGCTTACACTGAGAGTCAAAATGTCCCAAACAAAACACAAATGCATTATACTATTACTTCTGCACGTGTACCCAACCTCGAAGCTTCTGAAATACTGCTGTATTTTCAATAATATCAATACTGAGTCCTTTTTCCTCCATTTTTTTCTCTCTTATACATTCCAGATTTTTGTAGTGTTGGTTTT
Source organism: Acomys minous (assembly GCF_964271855.1). Lineage (NCBI taxonomy): Eukaryota > Metazoa > Chordata > Mammalia > Rodentia > Muridae > Acomys > Acomys minous. The sequence continues at coordinate 34,311,945 of NC_140487.1, forward strand.
TGCTGTGTGGTTATTTCTGTGATTCTAAGCCATCCTTGGCTATACTAAAATTCATAATAACTATGGAAGCCTTATTGTGTGCACAGAAGAAATCCTCAATGGCATTAATTGAAGAACATCCCTGTTTCAAGACAGGAATGAAGGGTATATTTATCCAACTGGCAATTTAGGGTGTAAAGTGTACAAAGGATATTCTATTTGAGTCTACAAAAAAACAGCATTTTGTTTTTAAATATATCTATATTAAAAGTCTATAAAATCTTTTGAAAGATAAGGCTTACTTTAGAGTCTTCTGGACATTTAAGTTAAAGTCAACTAGTTTTTTTGAAAGATAATACTACAAGTATGTAATCTGATAGAAAGGCAGATAAATAAATACATAGCAGAGGATATTAGGTTTCCTATATTTGCAACTAAAGATATGATTCATAGTGGTGGGTGTTTTCTTCAATGTTGTAAGATGCGGTACAAGGGTAATGCCTTCCCAAAGGACAACTCCAAGCAGAAGCTGGGTTCAAATCTGTCATGAAAAGTTAAACTGATACATTGCATTTCAGGTCAAATTTGCATTGATAGACTATGAATTAAAAATATACTTGAGCAGTTACACACACACACACACACACACACACACACACACACACACACCAATTTATCAAAAAGAGAACACCCTAAAAATAAATAACCAGCACCCATTGCTGAGTTTTCAGGACACACAGAGAGAGCTTAGGGCTATAAGGAAATGAGGAATGTCCAACTTTATAATTATTATTTAAAAGATGAATGCGCATTTCCAGTTTTGACTTAACCTATGCTATGTAACACAGTAATTATCATTTTTATGGCTTTCAGAATGTATCAGGATTTCTGTGATGAAGGTGCTAAGGAGAATGAATAGGAGAGTGACAGAAGATGAAAAGGGGAGTGAAGACAAGGAATTTAGTTCAGAACATATATTTTTTATCTAATAATCTTTTCAAACCCTTAAACTGTTCAACCAACAAAATTGACTGAATCTTCTTTGAGTATTTTTTATCTTCTTACATGTACATTTATATTATTACACAGATATAAAATAAACTACACATAGCAAGAAGAACCATGAAACAGTCAGGAATTATAGTAATGTTACATTCATAGTGTTTTGACTGTTTGTCTTTTATTTAAGAAGTTCCATAATGAAGTGCTGAGAGAGTAAATGCAATCACAGCTAGTGGGAGCCAGAAAGGCAACATAATAATCTAAACTAAAGCACTAATTTTTAAGAAATTCTGAGTCCATTTCCACTTGAGAGTAAGAGAAAGATACATAATATTTGAAGAGTATTCTGTACATTATGGTAATCACAATAAGCTGAAAAGGAGGCACATGGGAAGTCATTGAAAGGAAATAAAAGAGAGAAATTATCTAATATTATAAATCTTTAAAAATTTTAAAATAAATAAGTGATGGAATATTTTTTGAAGATTTTCTTTTTTAAATTGTTACGAAACCCTTCATTCAAGTTTGAAAGCACCTTCCCAGGTACAGCTGTTGTTGTTTAGGATAAATAATTGGCACAATGCTTGCTTCATAGTTTGGAGAAGCAAATAGTCACTGAAGATTTTATATAGTCACTTGATAGTATCTTCCTCTATGTGTCACTAAATTTAGTATTGTGGATTAGCAATGTGATTCAAGCAGATATTAAACAAAAGTATATCTATTCCCAGTCACACTCAACTAAGAACACAGATTCTATTCATAATAAAAATTACTGATATTCTAATCACACACACACACACACACACACACACACACACACACACACACATACACACACACACACACACACATATATATATATGCCTTAGTTTTTGCTTTGTAATAATAAGTGGTTTCTGTCTCTTTTCCAAAGCAGATTTAAGACAAAAGTTTATGTATCTTGTCAGTATACAAGCCAGAACATGAGCAAAAGCATTCAGAATGTAAATATGCTTCCTGTTTTGTGTTCTTTTATTCACAGAGAAGGTTCTAAAACTAATCACCCAATCACAATATGCAGTATGAAATAGCTGGAGGATAGGGGGAAAGTCAGGCACTCCAGGCTATCTTAGAGATAAGTTCTGGAAAGGAACAAGACTAATGTGTATATCTTAGTATCTCGACCTTTGTTCAAAAGCTACATCTAATTACAAGTATGCCTTCACTTTTTTTGAAGGCTTAAGAATCTTAAAGATTCCATGCAGAAAAAAAATGAGAGCGAATATACACATTTTACTGTATTTACAGGATCTAAGACTGTGGCATGAACAATGCAATTATTTTTCCTAACCCAGATATCAAAACAATCATTTTTAAAATCCTGTTCTGAGTGGCTGCAGATTATGTGGCTCTATTGGATTATTGCTGCCTGAGGAGAGGAGTCTATATTTCTATTGTGCGTTGCCCCTAGCATTGTGGAGCCAGATTCCATATGTTGACTGGATTTGGTAACTTCTAACATTCTGTGGTCTCCTGAGGATCTCTAGCATGCAAAGCCATGAGGCATTTGAGAAAATGTAGCGTTGTTATCCTGTATGATGTGGCTAATGTCCGCTTATGAGTGAGTATATATCATGTGTGTCTTTCTGGGTCTGGGTTGCCTCACTCAGGATGATCAATTCAAGTTCCATCCACTTGCCTGCAACTTCAAGATTTCCTTGTTTTTAATTTCCAAGTAATATTCCATTGTGCAAATGTATCACAGTCTCCTTAACCATTCTTTAGTTGAGGGACATGTAGGTTGTTTTTACATTCTGGCTATTATGAATAAAGCTGCTATGAACATAGCTGAGCAAATGTCATTGTTCTGTGGTGGAGCATCTTTTGGATACATGGCTAGGCCCTGGGGTAGAATTATTCCCAATTTTCTGAGAAAGCACCAGATTGCTTTTCAAAGTGGTTGTACAAGTTTGCACTCCCACCAGCAACAGAGGAGTATTCCCTTTCCCTACATTCTTGCCAGGATATGCTTTCACTTGAGCTTTTGGTCTTAGCCATTCAGGCAGGTGTAAGATGGAATCTCAGAGTCATTTTGATTTGCATTTCTCTGATGACTAGAAACACTGAACATTTCTTTAAGTGTTTCTCCACCATCGATATTCTCTGTTTAGCTCTGTACCTCATCTTTTAATTGGGTTATTTGATTTGGTAGTATTTAATTTCTTGAATTCTTTATAAAATTTGGCTACTCTAGCCTTCGATTAGATGTAGGGTTGGTGAAGACCTTTTCCCAATCTGTAGGCTGTCGTTTTGTTCTGTTTACCGTGATAATCACATTCTAATACATAGATTGATGGACCAACCAAGGACCATGTATGATGTGGCCTAGACCCTCTGCTAAGATGTAGTAAATAGGGAGCACAGTCTCCTTGTGGATCTCACAATATGCAGAGTAGAGACTACTTCTGACATGGACTCTGGTCCCCCCACATGGATCACTTCCTCCTCGTGAGGTGGCCTTGTGAGGCCACAGGGGAAGAGGACACAGATAGGGCAGTTGAGACTTGATAGGCTGAAGTCAGATGTTATGGGAGGATGGCTGCCCTTTCTGAGTACTAGGGAGGAGGGAGGGAGTGTTGGATTGCACTGCCCTTTCTAAGGACTGTGGGGGAGGGAGGGAGTGTGCCATTGAGAGGCAATGAGGGAAGGGGCTACAACTGAGATGTAAAATGAAATAACTAAAAATTAAAAAAGAAAATGTAGAGATTAATGTTTGTAAATCTAATACATGGACCACTTGTTCTTTTAAAAGTTTAAAAACTCTGATTAAATGAACATATATAATGAGAGTTACTTGACTTCAATATAAACTCCTCCTTCCTTCTAACTATTCCTAGAATCGTGAACATCTCTCTATTCACATTTAGTTTACATTAGTTATAACGATTTTAGGCTCAAGTTTCTGAAAATGAAGCAGGCATAAATGACACTTATATTTATAATTTTACACAACAGGAAGTCTAAAGATAGGAAGACTCCATGATTTCTTGATTGAATGACTAAAAATAAAATTTCTTTTGGTTTTTATGCTTTGCTTTCTTCAGTTATCAAGTATTTTCCACATAGCTATCAGCTACATAATATATGCACTCTGTATATAAATAAATATAACATTTTAATTACATCTTGAAAGGATCATATTCGCACAAAAGCTATTCAGGATTATTTTCAACTTTAGCTTATCTATCCAAACCTAATGTATAATAGAAATGTGGATATAGTAGAAAATTAATATTACTTCCTGGAACTATTTCTGAGTAGGTAAAACTTATATACTCCATTGCAATTCACACTGTTAAATGAAGAGAAAAATTTTAAATCACATGATCTAATTTTGTTCTTTCCGAGCCTCTTGTTTGTCACACCTAAAACAGGCTTAGTAATTTCTATTTACCTTTACTATGATATTCTGATAACAAACAACTAATCTATTTTCTTGTTTCTGATGGTGTAACAATTTCAAAATAAAGTCTCAATAAAAAACATGTAAGAATTGGGCCACCCAACATTATAGAGAATTTTTGGTAACCTGCTGTCCTTCCTCTGAGTGCCACCAGGTCTCCCCGTCCAGGGGACATGGTCAAATATGAGGCACCAGAGTATGTGAGAAAGTAATGTCCCACTCTCCGCTCTGCTGTGGAGAGTGTTCTGTCCATTGTCTAGATCTGGGTAGGGGTTTAAGATTTACCGCCTGTATTGTCCTTGGCTGGTGCCTTAGTTTGAGCGGGACCCCTGTGCTCAAATCTGTTCAGGCAGTAAACTGTCTGTCTTTTCATTTGGGAAGCTGCTAACATGCACCCCATTTATACTCAGGTAATTAATTTTATTCCTTCTCAAGTCTTTGATGGGGTTGAAGACCAGATAGTTCAGTTTTACAATTAAGCTGACTTATTTAGGGCTTTAGATGTTTTTAGGTCTGGATAGATTATTTAAGTTGATAATAAGATATGATAGATATTGATTTACATTCAGAATTTTAGACTCACCAATATAGGGAAGATACTTTATCATGGCTTCCAAATAAAAATTACCAAAGCACTATGAATGTAACATTTATATAATTCCTGATTGCTTCATGGTTCTTCTTGCTGTCCATAGTTTATTGTATATACGTGTAAAACTATAAATGTATATGTAAAAATATTTAATTAAAAAATCAAGTGTCAAAAAACCCATGTAAACACATTTATTCATCTTTGTCTTTATATGTCTGTTACAAAGGAGTGATATAAATTTAGAGACATTGTAGCAGTTACCAAATAATTTGTTTGGTAGTGATATAATGTAATCCTTGTGAACTTATTTGCATAGGTTTATTTTCCTTTTCTCTTTCATGTATTTTTGTTGTTGTTGTTTACTTAGACCAGTGGCTCCAATGGTATATAAAACATTGGTTCTTGTATGGGAGCCAAGAACATTCTCCCTCTGATGAGCATGATACAGGTTTTTCTACCCCCCGTGGCATACTATATTTATTACCATTGGGTAGTTCCCAGTTGAGCTTCCAATTGAGCCTTCCCAGACACGGCTGTATTTTTTCTCACTAGGAACCTGGCTGTGTTCCTTTGAACAAGATTTGTAGCAGAAAAACTTTCCTAAATAAAATCAGACAAGCCCAAATCTAACACTAAACAGCAAAAGATAAGGAGTTCTTTAATGAATACTTTATTGTCTGAAACTATGCAGAACTATAAAGTCAGCTAAGCTTCATTTTATTGTATGTCAATGTGAAATGTATACTCTCACCTTATTATTATTTTAAATATGGGGACAAATATGTTGCTTTCATTTTATATGGTTTTTATGATGTATTATTTAATATTAAAACAATTTATCTAAAATATCTGAAGCTTTATAGTAATATTTAAATATTATCACACTAAAATACATTGCTTGACTTATATTAACTTTTACAAAATAAAAAAATAACAGAAGTTTTGCTATGACAGGTACAAAAAATTATTAGGCTAAGACAATTGAGGTGATAGACATTAAATAGAAACTGAATGCAGTTTTCAGTATTTCTATGCTGTTGCCTACATCATCATCATCATAGCATTCATTAGTATATAATCACTAGCTAACATTATCATTGTCCTGCTATTTCAGAACTACCCAGTTCTTTTATATAGTGTGATTAGTCTCTCCAGCCTGTTTTCCTTATTTTGACATCATTCATCTGGTACTGTATTTCAGCACAACTGCCTTGTTAATTGCAAAGGGGGAAAAATGAGGCCAGGCCATAGAACAATAAAATACTTCCATTTATTTGAATTTTAGAGAAAGAAGAGGGATTTAAACAGAAAGAAGTTTAAGAGGATGAGCACACAGTATAAGAGGCAGAAGTTAGCGGCCAACATATTGGGAGTGTATAAATGTCATATGCCTACATATGCTTGCATATTAGAAACGAAAACATGTGCTTGTTTTGTCTCACACCCCTAATTGCATAGCCATGAAATCTGCATAAATGTTTTAGTCTGTGCTGTGTTTCTAAAGACTCGGTCTTCAGAACTGTGGCCTGAACTTTCTCTCATATCTTCTTCAGCTTAGTGCCCACTGTGGTAGTGAGAAGAAGTGCGCAGGCAGGGTGCAGCCATTTACACAAGTAGCAGAGAAGAACAGAATAGCTCCATCAAAGACAAGGGGTGGCCTGGTCAGACTCATCACGCAGAGCTCTGCAGACTTTAAAATCCAAGAAAGAAATGTGCCTGTGCCACTTCTTCTCACTCCATTTTAAGTCTTCCATTTGACAAGTAATCTACTAAGTAATTTTATCTTTAGCAATTGTAGACATGTATGAAATAGTCAGACAATGAAATCAACCAGTAAAAGTTATTCTTTTTGCCCTTTGTTTTATGACTGTATATACATCTGTCTGTTTGTACATCTGTCCATCTGTCCATTGGTCTGTTACTTTTCTCTAATTCTGGTACCTAAAACGCAAATAGTAGCAACAAACATCGAAAGTTATTGATAGCAGGTATGACTACATGTAAAATACCCCAAATAAAATGAAAAAAATATATTGGATTTCAGAATGTAGATGAAGATCATTCATATCAGATCCATCATCTTGTAAGTCCATGAAGAAATAACAACATTGAGTACAAAAATTACCTGCCTTGGTATATCATGTTTAAAATCCATGGTAATGTATTACTTTAAGCCCTAGTTCATTTTGGGAAAATGAAATAGATGTTTGAGAACAGTCAAGAGTAGCTCGAATATCTAAAATACAGCTTCAACAATTCGCCTTTCTTGTGTATAATGATAGCTGGTACATGCCAGTAATATTAATTATATGATGGTTTTAGATGTAAAATCACCTGTGTGATTAAAAGTTTAGATGTAAGAAAGAGAGACATTTGTGAATATACTTCCAAAGCTTTGACAATCAATGCTGACCACTCTTCCAAAATGAATAAGAAATGACACTCTAAACTGTGAAGTTATGAATAAGCTGGATTCTTCAGCTCAGTGGAGTAGAGCCTGCACTAATGATTCAAGGGAACATTGCTGTTAGGTAAATGCAAATTATGTCACCCAGGAAGGAACACCCACCTTGTGATGCTATCACACTTAGGCTTTCATTTATATGTTGCGCTGGCCAAAGTACAAATACATATATTAAAAATCTACACTAATTTTGAGTTATTTTATGAAATAATATATGACTTGTCATTATAATGCTAGGCAATTTAAAAAATTGTATTAAACTTTAATCAAAATATACACGTGATACATGCACGAGAATATATATTATATGAGTGATGGAGTCTTGTACATTGATGCTATAACATATCTTGAAACTTTACATCTGTTACTAGTGAAGGATTTACATTTTACTAAGAAACAATACATTTTCTATTCTGCAAAGTATGGTTCTGTGTTTCTTTGCATATTCTACATCCCTTTCAATAAAAAATCATTCCACTTTAAGAAACTTTTTTTAACCAACTCTCTGCCCCACTCATTTCCCATGTTACAGCACTATAAAATTCTATATTCTTATTGTCATAGGTGTAATACTTTATCTTACTTCTAAATTACTGCAAAAGGTTTTTAATTGATCCCCCTTGCTTTTACTTTGACTTTATAAGCCATAGTTATCTTTCCCAAAGTAAATCTCTAATCATAGAACTTCCCAGTTCAAAATGCCCACTGCCATCCTGTTCCCCTAATACAAAATATTCATATACTCATCAGATGTTGACTTACCTTATTTGGTTCTTAAGCTGGCTTTCCAGAATTTGACTATGTGAAAGCATCAAAGCACATTTGTTAATTTTTATTGCTGTTTTTTGCAGTTGGATTTTCTTTTGCCTAATGCAACATGTGTATAGTAAAGCTATATCCATGTCAGAATGGATATATATATATATATATATATATATATATATGTGTGTGTGTGTGTGTGTGTGTGTGTGTGTGTGTGTGTGTGTCTGTATAAAACATGAGGTATTGAACCCATACAACTCAATTAGAATACAAAGCTTACTTCTAAAACCTTGAACGTGTTATTGCAGTAATACAAGCAAATTGCTAGTTGATCAAATCATGGTCATGTCAACTACCAGCATATTTTTATCACAAGAATATACATCCTAGTTTTAAGAGATAGATATGATCCTCTAGATAGTTAAGATAAAACAGTTAGATAAGGTCTTCTGAAAACTCAGAGACATATAAAATATGGCATTTAAAGATTTTTTTATTATTTTAAAGATTCTTTAACAATAAGACCGGTTAACTCCAGGCAACACCTAGCCTCCTGAAACAAGATGATGGGCATCAGTGAACTTCCTTATGAGATGGCTTCAAATGTGGCAGACCAGCCAGTAGGCAAAACAGCCTCATATCTGCCACAGACAGAATTCTGCCTAAAAATGGACAAGCTTAGATGTAGGCAGAGTCCATGGCCAAACTCTACAAGATAGGGTAAGCATATCCTCAATAGTTCCTGCCTGCCTCACAAATATGTCTGTCAGATATAATGGGCCAGGAGATTGAAGATGATGCTTATGCTCCAATGTTATAGAGAGTTTTGGGGGACTGTTCAGGCAGTAAACTGTCTCTGTGATTTTTCCCCCTCATTTTGGAAGCTGCCATCCTGCACTTCCAGCTCACTCAGGTAATTAAGTTTCATTCCTTCTCAGGTCTCTGATGGGGTTGAAGACCAGATAGTTTAATCTTACAATTAACCTTACCTGTTTAGGGGTTAAGACGTTTTTTCGGTCTAGATAGATGTTTTTAGCTGACAGAGATCACATATGTTAAATACTTATTCAGAATTTTAGACTCACCAAGATAGGAAAAATGTTGTCTGCAAGGTTGCCAAATATAATTAGCCAAAACACTGAGAATGTAACATTCATATAATCCCTGATTGTTTTGTGATTCTTCTTGCTGTATGTAATTTTTATTTACATGTAATAATATGAATGTAAGTGCCAAAAAATAAAATCTTTAGAAAAACAAACATGTGACATATACAAGTGTCCACTATGATTAGAAGATGTTCATGATCAGTGAACCCAAGGTATACACAGTGTTTGGTTTATTTTTCATGTGACTAGCTAGGTCTCGGTGCCAATTTCTGCAGGGCCTTATGCTTGAAGTGTTCTTTAATTTAGTGCACATCATCTGACCTTCAGGTAGTCTGGTCCTAGTTTTATTTTTTGTTTTGTTTTGTTTTGTTTTTTGGTGGAGGCTTTTTGTTGTTGATGTTTATTTGGTTACTTTTTTTTTCAGATTCACTCTTCTTTCAGGCACTAAGAATTTATGAGATAATAAATCCTTGATCTAGTGTCAATTTTGCAAATTTCCTTCAGTTGTGCTTGAAGTAACACCATTACTCTGGTTTATTTTTAATTCATCATTTCAATGCTGTCAAACTTTTAGTATTATTAGTTATCCTCAACTTACTATGAGCTTGGCTTGCTACTTCCTCTCTCACATTAGTACTCAGTGTGCCAAGCCAGGGTTTTCATAAACACAGCCCACGGGACTATTGCCTGAAGTCTCCTTCAGCTGCCCTTGAAGTAAAATGTGAATTCTTGCCTCCATTGATTTGCCTCCCTTTTTCCTATTTTAATATTATTTTCTCTTGTATATCTTCCTCCTGACTGGACTCTGACTTTTAGCTGATGTCCATGTATGGTACTGAGAGCTTTCCATATATCATCTTATAGGAAGAAACAGAAAGTACTACAGTTAGTTTTTACATTGGGAGTTGACATTAAGCATTTGCTGTCACAATCCCATTTGTCATTTGTTCAAGGCTAATAGTATAAGTAAGAAAATACTACCATTAGCAATAAGATCCTAGGATTATTAATTCTAATAATTTTAATAATAATAAAATATGTTAATGTATTATTTATAAAATAATGCTACTAATAAGACATAGATAACACTAAGATCAGCAGCATTATAGTAAAAGCTTCTTGTTATAACTAAATAACACATTGAATTTATTTCCTAAACATCTATCAGTGTTATAATTAGTATAAGCCAAGTACCACTAAATAGGTAGAAAACAAAACAGACATAATTATCTTTCTACATGTTAGTTGTGATTTCAGTAATAATGTCAACAAGATTTATTGCAGTGAGACTGTGACATTTACTTAACGTCTCCCAGAAAACCAACACAGTTTACGTTACCCTAAAGAATATTGTTGATATATTTGTCCTATATTAATTGTATTGGTATTGTGCATAATGTGCTGTACTTTATTATATGTCTCACCCAGCTACTCTTGAGATTGTGAATAGTAAATAAAGCATCTCTTCACTTCTCCTCTGCTTTCTTACAACTTAAAATAATGGCATCAGGGAATTACAGACACACATTGGTGTCATTATCTTCATGCAGTAAGAAAATATGAAGCAAATAGAAATGTACAATTTACATTATTCCAGTACAGATGGTGGTGTGCTCTGAATTTTTACAGATTAAATAAATATGTTTGAGGCTCAGAGTTCTTAAGAAAATGTTGGTAGTGGATAAGTTTGGCAATGACGCATGTTTATAAAAGTACAATATTAATTTCAATGAAGACAGTGTTATCTGACTCATTAGTGGAATATTGAACCGTAAACACTGATACTGTAATTAATGCATGTCAAGGGAAACCACGTATTTTACTGTCCCATCCGAGATGTTACTTATTGTGTTTTTGTTTCACATACACACTGATTACAGAAGAGATAAATAATGCACAAGCTGATTAAGGCAAATTTGAAACAAAATACTCGAGGAGGGAGAAAAAAAGAAAAAGAAAGAATGAGGTACATGGCTGACCTATTGGAAAAGAATCACACTTCTGAAATTTCCCTAGAATAGATAACTGACTTAAATGTCTTTGGTTATTTTATAAGCAGTATCCATCCATTTTAAATGTGATTTTCTTAGGCAGGTTGAAGGTACAGGTATGTATGTGTGACTGTGTAATCTCTCCACATTTATATTTTTTATCAAAATAGTTGTTTAAAGGTCAACTTGTGCATATTTCTCTCTGCTTCTAGGACAATAGAACCAGAGCCTCATTTGTACAAACTCACAGAGGGAAAGATTCGGGTTATCTAAAATTAGGTTAGACAGGCCTCAGCAAGGACATCAAAGCTGTCTTATATTTAGTGCTAGTGGGACATCCCACTGTGCAACGATGTAACCATTTCTTGCCCTCCTGGGCCAGTATGGAACACAGATGAATTTCATGAAGTACATCTTTTGGAACACATACCTGGATATTTTATTCAAGGAAGAAAGTAAATTATTTTTCATGCTACCACATAGTATGGGCAGTATTTCTAATTTGTAATTAATTTTGCATGTCAAAAATGTTTCAGCATAGTCATAAATTAGCTTATTAAAAAGTTTAATGTTTCCTACATCAGCACTGAATATTTATAATATGAGAGAACATTTATTTCACAAATATACCATACCTAACATTGATATTGAGACAAACTTGTTTGTGATATATAATTCACATAACATTACTATTTTGTTAATAGTTTATTCTTTTTATGTTGGAAGATTCATTAAGGACAGCTTCAGATAAAGAACAAAGACAGTTGGTGGACGTGCTTAGAATATGAGGATTGTCATTTATGTAAAGGGAATCATGTGATATTTGAAGGACTCAAGGCTAGAGTCACCCCATACTTTCTTTTTATGCCCACTCTAGGCTATTCTAGTAAAAGAAAAGCATACACTCTCGACATTCTCTCATGTTTCCCTCCCCTTTTCTCTCTTAATTTTTCTCTTATTATTTGATTTTTATGGTATAACTTCTATTTTTGAAAGAATTAGTACAAATGGATTGAGCTAGAAATGATCATAATGAGTGAGTTAACCCAGAAGCAGAAAGACTCAAATGGTATATACTCACTTATATCTGCATACTAGCCCAAGGGCATGTCCCATGAAAACCTTCACTTACCAGGAAACTGGGACAGAGGGGAGGACATCCTAATGGGACTCTAGATGAGAGAAGCATGGGAGAATAGCAAAGTAGAAGGATCCAGAGGGTCCTAGAAACCTACAAGTAGAACATTATGATAGGCAGATTTGGGCCCATGGGTCTCGCTCAAACTAAGGCAACAGCCAAGGACAATACAGGCCGTAAAACTTTAAACCTCTACCCAAATCTAGCCAATGGACAGAACATTCTCCACAGTTGAGTGGAGAGTGGGGTATGACTTTCACACAAACTCTGGTGCCTCATATTTGACCATGTCCCCTGGAGGGGGAGACCTGGTGGCACTCAGAGGAAGGATAGCATGTTACCAAGAAGAGACTTGATACCCTATGAGCTTATACAGGGGGAGGAAATCCCCCTCAGGAATAGTCATAGGGGAGGGGAATAAGGGGAAAATGGGAGGGAGGGAAGAATGGGAGGATACAAGGGATGGGATAACCATTGAGATGTAACAAGAATAAATTAATAAAAAATTAAAAAATGAAAGAATTAGTAAACAAATTTGTTTAGTCATCACGTCCAAACACATCCAAATTCCCGTTCTCCAAGAAATGATAATTTACTGAAAAGAAAAAGGGAAAAATTGTTCAGTAAAGAAAGAGAGTTTCTCATTATTTTAATATGTTTAAATTAGCATCAAAGTCATTGATAGCTTCAGATGAATGAGATTAAATAATAAGTAAACTCAATTAGGAAATGATAGCTTTTATATAATGTAAGCCCCCATCAGAAGCCTGGTTGTTTTTCTACCTAGGAATTGGATTAAGGTAGTATTACTAATTAGAATTTCCTTCATTTTGCACAGTTAAAAAAAACATGGAAACCATGAGTTCTTCTTATGACTATTTGGTGTAACATTATCTCATATGTATTAGAACTTTACATTTAAATATTTGTTACTTGTAAGCCTATGAAGATTAAAGACAGTTAAATCATACGGTTGGTTTAAATCATACACTTGCTTTTCACGTTTAGCAGCTCTGTTACAGACCTTCAGAATGATGCGGAATTTTTCTGAGCTGCAATCTTTTTGTGATTCTGATGATAATTTGGATAATCTGGAGCTAGAAGAGTGTCTTTCCAGCAGTGTGTGTGGACAGAGGTTTCCCTGATCAGAGCCCAGTGCACTGCTATTATTAGTTGGGTTTTTTTCTCAAACTTTATTGAATATTGATATAAATTAGCAATATATCTTAAAAACAGCTGCTAACATGAAAGTACAGTTTGGTCATCTGTAACTTTCTGCAGCAGACATGAATTGTTATCCAACCCACCCAAATTTAGTAAACCTTCATGTTTACCACTTTCAGACACTACATTTCATTTCATTAATTCTGGGAAGAACCATTATTTTTTATATCACTGAGTAAATACTGCTAACTGGAATATGGCACAATTCTTTTTCATCACATAGAACACTCATTTCATATTTAATGAAGAGGAAGTTTTGGAAAACTCAAGGTACATAATGAGCATGTACATGATAAGTAAAGTAACGGTGAGATGGCTTCACTGAACTATCCAAATACTCCTTTAGATTGATATTCCAACTTTCCTAAATTAAGTTTCTCTATAGATTCGTTCACAACTTTTTATAGTTGTTTCCTGTGGGTTTGTTGCATCAAGAACAGGAAAGCAGCACTTAGTTTATAAGAGAGCTCTGTTGGCATCGCTCCCCACCTCTGACTTACATTCTGAAAGTTTCCCAGGCAGTCCATAGTTTTTCCTTTTATAAAATTAGAAATAGATTCTTTTCTCATACAATATATCCTAATGTGATGGTCTGAATAGAAGTGGCCCCCATAGACTCATGTGTTATAAAGCTTGGCCCATAGCAAGTGGCTATACTAGGAAGTGTGGCCTTGTAGGATAAAGTATGTTACTGTGGAAGTGGGCATTCAGGTCTCCTATGCTGGAGGTGTGCCAGTGTGGCTCACAGTCGTCTTCTGCTGCCTGCAGATCAGGATGTAGAACCCTCAGCTCTTTCTCCAGCACCATATCTGCCTGCCTGCTGCCATGTTGCCCACCAATCACAATACTGGACTAACCTCTGATGTGTAAACCAGCCCCAATTAAATATTTCCCTTTATAAGAACTGCCATGGCCATGGTGTCTCCTCACTGTAATAAAACCCTAAGACATCTAATTATAATTTCCCCTGACTCTACTTCTTCTGGTTCCTCTGTACCTCCCCTTCCCTCTGGGTTTATTCCTTTTTCTGTCTCTTATTAGAAAAGAACAGGAATCTAAAAGATAACAACCAAATACGACAAAATAAAATATAATAAGATGAAGCAAGTTTTTTTTTTTTTGGACATGGCCACCCAAACAGAAGAGACACAAGAGCAGGCAAAAGAGAACCACTCATTCTCGATGTCAGGAATCCCATAAAAATCCTAAACTATGAGGCAGAGGTACTCACGGAGATCACCTGCCTCTGCCTCCTGGAGTGCTGGGATTACAGGCGTGGGCCACTCAGACCAAAGCCCTTCACTGTTTTTTGTCTTCTGAAAATTTAACATATTATGTTCTGAGTTACTTACGTTGTGGTTGGTTTCTATGGAGAAACCGTTTTCATTTTCTTTTCTTGATCCCAAAAACTAGCCTCCACATTTCTTGGCAATTTTATGTTTTCCAGTATTTTTAATCATCTTTGTTTTGTTTTTGATACTTAAATGATTGACGTCGTCAACATGTTGGTTTGGGATTATTAAAAATTTTCATATCAAAAACCCTAAACTAGTAGCTAAAATATTTACGCAGAGGACCAGGTATAGACAGATGTAGGCCTTGGTCTTGCTGCTCTAGTCTTTGTGAGCTCACATGTGCCTTACACAGTTGATTCAGAAGGCCTTGTTCTCCTGGTGTCCTCTCTTTCCTTTGTCCCATATAATATTTCTATCAGCTCTCCTGCACAATTACCTGAAGGGAGGGATTTTATGGGGATCTCCAAATTAGACTCATCTCTTCATAATCCCTGGCTGTGCATCTCTGCATCTATTCCAACCTGCTGGAGAAAGTATCTCTGATGATACTGGATAAGGCACTGATCTATGAGTTTAGCAGACTATCACTAAGAATCATTTTATTGCTTAATTTTTCTCTGGACTCAACAATGTTTGATTTTTACCCTAGCTGATCTAACCTCTAGTTCTTGGACACCCAACCAGTTTTAGGTATGGATTCCTTCTCATCGATTAGGCCTTAAGTCAGACATTGTACCAGTTCTGTACGTCCACTGTCCTAGCCTATTTTCCACACAGGACAGATTGTAGGTCAAAGGATGTGTGGCTAGATTGGTGTCTATGTTTCTCTTCTGATAGGTTACACAGTACCTTTTTGCACCAAGGAGACTATGCAGGCATTAGCTCAACTTCTCTTTATCTACAGCTTTTGATGTTGTCATTGGAGATTTTAGTAAATTGAATCTTAACAATTATGTCAAAGCATAATTAGAACTTTCAACCTCCATCTGTGTCATCAGTAGAAAGGTATCTCTTTTCCTCAGGAAAATCTCTTTATAGTCAACTATATTAATCTTTTATATTGCTAACCATCTTCTAAAAGTATAAATTATAGAACAATTTTAGGTAATATACTATGAGTATGTAGAAATTTGAGGCAATCTATCATATTTATGTAAATCAGAGATCATAGAGAAGACACATGTTAAAAAGTAAAACACCAATCTATTAAAAAATATCCTATAAATCTGAAAACCTCATTCATTTCATAGTTTTATTTTGTTAAGTTTAAACATATGTATATAAAGAGAAAATTGACAATTGTTCCTAAGTACTAATGACCCACATTCAGCACCTCATTTTCTAATTTTTTAAGTCTGTTTTTCTTCTTTTCCCCACTATACAGTAATTACTTAGGGGCAAGTGGTTCTACATATAACTTCGCAAAGACTTGAGTATCCCAGGTATGAACTATAGAGCTGCCCTCTCTCCCAGCATGCCCTTTGGAACACTAAAAGATTTCACTAGGTATTGTTTCAGGTCCCTAACTGGATAGTAACATGCATTGCTCAGATATAATAACATTTTTAACTATTTTTGTCATTAGCTTCAACCCAGTTTCTATTATTTATTATTTTCAAATACCTAATGCACAGTTATAGTGCTTTGATTGTCTTAAATATGTTTTGTGAAACTTCCTTTCTTTCATTTCTTTCTCTCTCTCTTCCACTTTCTGCATTCCATCCCCTTCCTTTACCACATTCTTTCCTTCTGTTCCTATGAATCAGAAGAAAATCTAGTCAGTAATTACATTTGAGAGGCTGAAGAGATGGCTCAGCAGTTCAGACAGATAGCTTGCTCTTTTTCAGAGGCCTCTGGGTTTGGTTTCCACAGTCCAAATGGTGGCTCACAGCTTCTCTTAATTCCTTCCGGGGGATCCTGATGCACTGTTCTGGCCTTCACTGGAACTGTGTGCATGTGGTGGGCAGACATAAAAGCAGGCAGAATACTCATATTCACAAAATAACTATCTACAAATGCATTTGGATATAATGTCTCGGGGGTTTCCTTTGCCATTTCACGTTTTCTTTGGCCATTCCCTTTCTCCCCTCCCCTCCTCCTCTCCCATGCAGTTTATTCCCTCCATCTACTGCAAATGTATTGTATTTCCTGTTTTGAGTTAGATTCAATCATCTTCCCATGAACACTCCTTGGCTTTTTGGGTCTATGGGTTGTATCATATTTATCCTGTATATTATGGGTAATAGCTGCTCGTAAGTGAGTACATACTATATATATGTCTTTCTCGGTCTAGTTTAATTCACTCAGGATGCTCTTTCCTAGTGCCATCGATTTGCCTGCCAATGTAATGATGTCCTTGTTTTTAATATATGAATAGTAGTCCATTGTGTAAATGTTCCTCGTCTTCTTTATCCATTCTTCAGCTGAGGGACATCTAGGTTGTTTCCAGTTCTGGCTATTACAAATAAAGCTTCAATAAACAGAGTTGAGCAAGTTTTCTTGTGCTAAGGTCATGCACCGTTTGAATATATGCCCAGGAGTGGGGTAGCTGGGTCTCAAGGTAGATCTCTTTTCAATTTTCTGAAAAACTCTATATTTCTGCAGTGGTTGTACAAGTATACATCCTCATCAGCAATGGAGTAATGTTCCCCTTGCTCCGTATCCTCACCATCATGTGCTGTCACTCAAGTTATTTTATTATTTATTTATTTATTTATTTATTTATTTATTTATTTATTTATTTTACAGCCCCTTTGTAGCCCTCTTCCTCCTCTCCTCCCAATCTCACCCTCCCTTCCCTGTTCTTTGAAAAGAAGAGACGCCCACTCCCAGCTCATCAAGTGGCATCAACCTCTGCCCCCTGTGGCCTGGCAAGGCAGTCTCACCTGGAGAAGTGGTCAAAAGTAGGGAACAGAGTCCATGTCAAGGGCAGCTCCTGTACCCCTTATTAGAGGACCCACAGGAAGCCCAAGCTGCCCATTGGCTACATCTGTGAAGGGGCCCTAGGGAACCATGCATGGTCCTTGAACGGTGCTTCAGTCTCCACAGGCTACTCTGAGGCCTGGTTAGTTGGTTCCATTGGTCTTTTTGTGGAGCTCCTGTCACCCCTAGGTCCTTTGCTTCACCATCCCACTTTGCCAGAAGACTCCCTACAGCTCACCCAATGTTTGGCTGTGAGTCTTGGCATCTGTTTCTAACCACTGTATTGTGGAACATCTAAGAGGAGACCTCTGCTAGGCTGCTGTCTGCAAGCATAGTAACATATTGTTAATAGTGTCAAGGGTTGGCTACAGGCTTGCTGTATATTGCCTTTCTTGTGTTTAGATATGCCCCCTTGTATCCTCGATCTCTCCAAGACTTTAAGTATGAAAGGGTTTGGGATATTGTCTAAGGATTTTAGCATCTAGTGAGAAGATGACTTATTTTTTTCTTTCAGTTTGTTTATATGGTGGATTATATTGATGAAGTTTTGTATATTGAACAATCTCTACATCCCTGGAGTGAAGACTGTTTGATCATGGTGGATAGTACCTTTGATGTGTTCTTGTATTTGCTTTGGGATTATTTTGTTGAGTGTCTGAGTGTCTTTGAATCAACTTTCATAAAGGAGATTGGTCTGAAATTTTCTCTCTTCTTTGAGTCTTTGTATGGTTTGGGTATCAGGGTGACTGTGGCATCATAGAGTGAGTTCAGCAATGCTCCTTTTGTTTCTGTTTTGTGGAATAGTATGTACAGTATTGGAGTTAGCTCTTTGAAAGTCTGGTAGAATTCTGCACTAAAGTCATCAGGCCCTGGGCTTTTTTTTTCCTGAGGGGATGGACTTTTAATAACTGCTTTTATATCCTTAGCATTTATAGGACTATTTAAATAGTTTACTTGATCTTGACATAATTTTAGTAAATCATATCTATCTAGAAATTTGTCCATTTCATTTACATTCTTTAGTTTTATGGAATACAGGCTTTTGAGGTAAAACCTAATGATTCTTAGGAGTCTTTCCTAACGGTCTGTTGTTATATCCCCTTTTTAATTTCTGATTTTGTTACTTTGGATACTCTCTAACTACCTTTTAGTTAGTTTAGTTAAATGTTTTTCTATCCTGTTGATTTTCTCAAAGAACCAGCTCTTGCTTTTGTTGACTCTGTATTTTTAAAATTGTATTATTTTTAATTTATTGAGATTATGACTCAATTGTTATCCCATCACTTATATCCTGCCATTTCTCCCTCCCTCTTGCTTTCACCCTATTCTTCTCCCCTAGGTCTATGACTGAAGGCGACCTCCTCCCCCACTATTTGGTCATAGGCTATCAAGTCTCATCTTGGTAGCCTGCTTATTCTTTCTTTGAGTGCCATCAGGCCTCCCCACCAAGAGGAGGTGGTCAAATATGGGGCATCAGAGTTCATGTCAAAATCAGTCCCTGCTCTCCACATAACTGTGGGGAATGTCCTGTCCATTGGGTAGATCAGAGTACGAGTTCGATATTTACTACTTGTATTGTCCTTGGTTAGTGCAATAGTTTGAGCAGACCCACCTGGACCTCAATCCACCTGTCACAATTTTTCTTGTAGGTTTCTAGGACCCTCTGTGTGCTTCTATTTTCTCATCTCCTATATTTCTCTTACATAGAGTCCCAGTAGGATGTTCTCCTGGTAAGTGAAGACTTTCATGGGACATGCATTTTGGGCTAGTACCCAATTATAAGTGAGTATATACCATATGAGTCTTCTGGCTTAACTCATTCAGTATGACCATTTCTAGTTCCTTCTATTTGCTCACATATTTCAAGATTTTCTTGTTTTTAATAGCTGAGTAGTATTCCTTAGTGTAAATGTACCACAATTTATTTATTCATTCTTCAACTGAGAGACACTTAGGGTGTTTCAGGTTCTGGCTATTATGAATAAGGCGGCTATGAACATGGTTTAGCATATATCCTTGTTGTATGGAGGAGCATCTTCTGGGTATATTCTAAGGAGTGGGATAGCTGGGTTTTGAGGAAGCCCTATTCCCAGTTTTTGGAGATAGTGTCAGATAGATTTCCAAAGTGGTTGTACTAGTTTGCATTCTCACCAGCAATAAACGAGTGACACCACATCCTCGCCAGCATGGGGTGTCACTTGAGCTTTTGATCTTAGCCATTCTGATGGGTGTAAGATGGAATCTCAGAGTGGTTATGATTTGCATTTCTCAGATGACTAAAGATGTTGAGCATTTCTTTAAGTGTTTCTCAGGCATTCAATATTCCTCTGTTGAGAATTCTCTGTTTAGTTCTGAGCCCCATTTCTGAATTGGGTTATTTGGTTTTGTGCTGTTTAACTTCTTGCGTTCTTTATATATTTTGGATATGAGAATTTTGTATTGTTCCTTTTGTTTCTATTTTATTGATTTCAGCCCTGAGTTTGATCGCCTCTTGCTGCCTACTGCTCTTGGATGTGTTTGGTCCTTTTCATTCTAGTGCTTTCAGGTGTGCTATTAACTCAGTAGTGTAAAACCTCTGCCAGACACTTAGTGCTATGAACTTTCTTCTTAGCACTGCTTTCATTGTGTCCTATCAGTGAAAGCATGCTGTGCCCTCATTTTCATTGAATTCTAGAAACTCTTTAATTTCTTTTATTCCTTCTTCCCTGACCTAATGGTCATTGAGTAGAGAGCTTTTCAGTTTCCCATGAGTTTGTAAGCTTTCTGTTGGTCCTGTTGTTGTTGAAGACCAGCTTTAATACACGGTGGTCTGATAGGGTACAAGGAATTATTTCAATTTTCATCTATCTGTTGAGGTTGATTTGTGCCCATCTATGTGGTCACCTTCAGAGAAGGTTCTCTGAGGTGCTGAGAAGAAAGTATATTCATTTTTGTTTGGGTGAAATGTTCTGGAAATATCCATTAAGTCCATATGTTTTATTACTTCAGTTAGTTTCATTATTTCTTTGTTTAGTTTCAGTCTCAATGATGTCCAGTGGTAAGAGTGTTGTGTTGAAGTCTACCGCTATTAATGTAAAGGGTTTAATATGCAATTTATGCTTACTAATAATGTTCCTTTTACAAAAAAAATGGGTGCTCTTCTGTTTTGGGCATAGATGTTTGGTGAGTATGAAATGCCCTTGCCTATCTCTTTTGATTAATTTCTGTTTAAAGTCTATTTTACTAGATATTAGAATAGCCACTACAGCTTGATTCTTGAGTCTGCTTGATTGGAGAACTTTTTTCCAGCCCTTTACTCTCAGGAAATGTTATCTTTCTGGCTAAGGAGTGTTTCTTGCAAGCAACAGAATAATGAATCCTATTTTTTCATCCATTCTGTGAGCCTGTGTCTTTTTATTGGGGGATTGATTCCATTTATTTTGAGAAATATTAAAAACCACTGGTTGTTATTTACCATTAATTTGATGTTGGTGTTGTTAGTATGTATGTTCGCCTGTGCTTCCCTTCTTTTGTTTTTGCTTGTGTTTACTTTGGTTTAATTAACCTCCTTGATTTGGATTTTTCCTTCTCGTATTTTCTATAGGCCTAGCTTTGTGGCTAGATATTGTTTACATTCAGTTTTGTCTTAGAATACCTTGTTTTCTCCATCTATGGTGATTGAGAGTTTTTCTGGGTATTGTAGTCCAGTTGGCATCTGTGATATATCTTAAGTGGTTTCAAGACATCTATCTTCCTGGCCCTCCTAGCTTTTAGTCTCTCTGTTGAGAAGTCTTTGTAACTCTGATAGGATAGGTCTGTCTTTGTATGTTACTAGGCCATTTTCCCTTGCTGCTTTTAAAAATCTTTTTTTGTTATTGTTGTTCTGTAGATTTATTGTTTTGATTATTATGTGACAGGGGAATTTCCTTTCCTGGTCCAATCTAAGTGGTCTTCTGCAAGCTTCTTTTATGTTTATAGTCGTTTCTTTCTTCAGGTTGGGGAAATTTTCTTCTATGACTTTGTTGAAAATATTTTCTGATCATTGGATCTGGGTCTCTTCACCTTCTTCTATTCTTGTTATTCTATTTTAAGTCTTTTCATAGTATGCCAGATTTCCTGGATGTTTGCTTTCAGGAATGTTTTAGATTTAGCATTTTGTTGGCCTGATGAAACAGCTTTCTTTCTATTATATCTTCTGCACCTGAAATTCTCTCTTTCATCTCTCATAATCTGTTAGTGATGCTTGCATCTATTGTTTCTTTTCTCTTCCATAGGTTTTCCATATCCTGGATTCCCTCAATTTATGTTTTCTTTATTGCTTCTACTTTGATTTTAAGGTCTTGAACAGTTTTATTCATCTCCTTCACTTGTCTGACTGTATTTTCCTGTATTTCTCTTAGGGATTTATTCATTTCCTATTTAGAGGTCTTTGTCTATAAGATTGGATTTGAGTTCATTCTCTTGTCCTTCATTTATGTTAGGGTATCCAGGGCTTGCTGTAGTAGAATCTGTGTGCTCTGAAGATGTCATATTAACTTGGCTCTTGTTGATTGTGTTCTTATGCTGTCCCTTAGCCATCTGGTTGTCCCTTGGATGTTCCTGTATGATACTGGAGTATCCACTCCACTTGGGTGGAGGGACTGTATGATGCTGGATTTTCCTTGAGTATCCATCATGGTGACTACAGATGAAACACTCAACAGTGGAGGTCAGGAACAGCACATAGCTCAGGACAGCTGAACATGTCCCAGGGCTAGTGGCAGAGCAGGGGCTTAGAAGGGGAAGTGTCTAACCTGTATGAAGCTGGGGTGACTGTCTGGGTGACTGCAGGGGTAGTGCCCAACAATGGAGATCAAGGATAGCACACAGTTCACATGCCATGTAACTTTTTTATATAAAAATATTATGTTTAGCTTTATTGAACAGAAAAAGCAGTGTATTCAGTGGACTATATGTCACAAAATTTGTCCTCTAAAATTGGTGGCATAACTAGTTGTTGAAAATATTAGACTCAGTAGGACATGAGCAGATGGCAGTTTGTTTCTTTCTCATTGTTATTTTTTTTAAAAAAAACAAGCTCTGTGGGACTATTCCTCACAGCTCCAAAGTTTCACTTTTTATTTGCTATACAGTATTAATCAATTGAGCTTTTTATTCTTGAAAATGAGATGTCTGGTTTAATCTAATATATGATTTTATTCTTTCATCAAATTTTAAGGAATTTCTCCTTTCCTGCCTCCTCATCATACTGTGGTCTATCTACTTTCTGTACTAAGAGATGTGCATGTATTTATTTATTCATTTATGTATGGGTTTTTACTCTATTTTCTCTTACTGACCTTTTTCTCCACCTGGACCTTTAATAACAAACTATAGGGTAAACTGTTAATAAAAATATTGAACACCTTTGTGTGTTTTGCCTCTTGATCTTCCTCTAAGTATTGCTCTGTGTTTCACAGGAAGTGATTTGTGCATTTTCTTTAATAAAAACATCTTTTTTTTTCAGTAATTTTTTCACCTTTGATGAATTCCTACACAAATTTGATACAGGAGAGACTTATAAGAAACATCACAATGCAATGTCTGGGTTGAAGCCAGAGGGTGGGGTAGAGAAATCAGCATTTGAATGAACAAGGGGAAAATGTACACAGTCTATAAGAACAATATGCCAACAAGATGTTTCATGTAGAATGCCTCTAGAAGTATAGCCTCTCTTACCTCCAGAAGACCCACAATCAGTTAAAGTTAGAAGACGATGTTTTGCTGATAGTAATGAGGGAAGATTAGCAGAGAACTATAGTAAGTAAAAGCTGATACCTGGTACCAATAAATGTATGGCCCTTTTATGTGCAGACTAAAGAAGAGCAGTCTTCAAAACTGGAATTATATTCTATAAACCTTATCTAGGATATGCCATCTACAGCTCTCCAAAGAAAGTGCTTATACAATATACTTAGGATCTTGGCATGTCATTTAGCTCACCAGTTCTGCCTTTTCAACCAAAAGCCCACTCCAAATGGCCAGCCAGCAGTCTAACAAGTCACCTTTGATCATAAATGGTTATAAGATCCAGTCTACATATCTGATATAAGTAATTAAAATTCAAAGTACCTATGCCATACCTTGGTAGATGTTAGATACAAGTTATCTGGCAGCCCTTTTATAAATACATTAAATAGCGTAATGCCTTTATTGAATTAACAGTTTGCTATTGGACACATTTAAAACAAAAAGCCTATTAAAATTATAACAGAAACTTTATAGACGTAAGCAGGATGACTAACAAATGTACAAGAGCAAAGAAGGAAAAATAACAGCCATTTGCAAGCACTTTTTAATTTTGTAAATACAGCCACTCTTGTCAAGGAATAAATTATTCGACAAGTCCATTTTAAAAGTATGAGTAATGTTTAAAGATTAGTTAGGAATCTATTCACGTATAGAATTGGGAGGTATCAGTCTTCATAATTGAAGATGGGTCCATGATGTGATTTTGAGCTGGTAATATTCTATCATCTGAAATCTTTTCATACAACTGAATCCACCAGCAGGAAGTGCAGCCTATGTGTAACATTCTGTATCTGATCATGTATAAGAGTTAGATTCAGACAACAACAGAAGAACAACATATGAATTCTTATCTTGAATTTGTTGCCTACCTATCTAAGCTAAATTACTGATGCCTCATGCTTATTTCTGTATGCTCTACCTTGGTAGAAATTAGCCCTCTGCAAAGATGACAAATGACATAGCATTCAAATAAAGAAGGGACATCTAAGGAGGAAGAACAAATAGAAAGAGGAAGGTCAAGAGTGAAGATAATTAGCTTGCTGCATGACATACTTAAAATGTATATGCCTGCTCGGAATTCACAATGTACTCATAATTTGTAAGAGATTATTGGGAAGATGTGATTATATTATAGACAAGGTCATTGCTTACTTGAAATTTATATAATAAATGAAAGGCAATATGTCATGCAACCATCTACAGTAGTCTTTGCCAACTCTTAGAAGAATGGTAGCCATCCTGTACTCTGATATCCTGGGACACACTCTGTCCTAATGCTTCCTTATTAGTTTTCTCCTCAGTGTCTCTGGTGCTTCATTGATTGGAGACCATATATTTCATAGCATAGTATTCAATGATGGAAAAAATATCAAAGATTAATAAATTGAATAAAGAAATGGATTACTAATGGTCATGAATGATATAGGTCTGGCCACAGGATTTCTTTTCTGGATTCTTATGAATTCTACCATTTCTTTAGGAGTGAGAAGGGTTTAACATCACAGGCAAACTGTGAGAAAAATTACTCCTGTAGTCTAGAGACTAGAATAGAAAATAACAATTTCTAGAAATTTTACTTATTTGTATGATAATGCACATTAATATCTAGGTAGACTTAAAGAGGCATGTAAGATCTAAGCTTCTTTTAAAATGACTTTTATAAATCTATTGGATGAGTGCAAACTATGCATACTAACTTTGTTCTGCATCCCAAGCAGTGCCATGGTCCATAGCAATAAACAGGAATATGCTTATACTCGAAATGTTGGCCACAAAAAACCCCTCCCTTTAAAATATCACTGTATTCTTGTATCATTTTATTATAAATTAGTTGATTTATGGACTACATCCTTCTTGTAGAAGCATCTAATGAAATTAGAACATGACTAGAGAAGCAATGATGTAAGCTTCAAGGATGAGGACCAGAAACATAAAGGGTAATGCTGGATAGGTGAAGAGCTCAGAGTCCTTAACATCCCAAAATTGCATATTCCAAACAGCTTCAGAAATCACTGAAAGAATTGTCTTTATACCCAAATGAAGAAGTTGAAAAATGGTGGGCGCTATGCTTGTTATTAAATGATTTGCTCAAAGAATCCCAAAGTAGAGCAACATCTCCTGCCTCTCACTAATTTTGTTTTTTTTTTGTCCATGGAAGCCATGATGAAAAGAGGAATAATAACCTGAGAGTGCTGTCAAGATTAAACAGATGAGCTTGTGCCTGGAGGGTGATGCCTTTGAGCAATCTCATGTGAGGTTGCCTTGCCTCTACTCCACACAAGGAGACAAGTTCAACAGAACAGAACAAAGTGAATAAAGTGCTGGCTCACTGCTGTTGAGAACGTTCCTACAGACCTTAAAGTTCATGAAAATAGCATTTTTGCTTTGAGGAAGTAAACAGCTATGCATGTATGTGCTCTCTTTCACTTCTTTTCCCTTCCCTCTTTCCCCTTCCTTCACCTCTCTTCTCCCCTTTCTCTCCCTTTTCTTTCTCTCCCTCCCCTCCCTTCTCTTCACCTTCCCTGTCCTCCTCTTTCTTCCCTTCTAGCCTTTCCTATCTCTCTCTGCATTTTTCCTCCCTTTATCTCTACCTCCTCCTATATGTGATTTTTATACTCATAGCATACACTCTATCTTACATTCTTCTAATAAAAAGTTATTGAGAAATGTATTTAAGTGAAGCAACTCCATATGAACCTTAGAAATAATATTGCACATCACCTCAGGGTATTCATTTTCTCTCTGGTGTATATTTAATGGAGATATGCAGATCAAAATATTGTATTTTCTTTTAACTGTTAGTATTCCACTATTTTATGAAAAATACAGAGTTAATTTGTAGAATAAGTCAGATTTTAATCAAATGATGTTTTCCAAGTATATTGATTTACAGGTAAAGAAATAAATGCCTACTTTCCAGAAAGAATTGATTAAAATTTTTACCTTTTGAAAGATAAATGTTTAGCTGGGCATGGTGGATCATGCCTCTAATCCCAGCACTTGGGAGGTAGAGGCAGGCAGATCACTGTGAATTTGAGGGCAGCCTGGTCTACAAAGTGAGTCCAGGACAGCCAACGGTACACAGAGAGATAAATGTTTATATGTGATTTCAATTTTACATAACCGTGATTAAACAATTATATAGATAACAAGATTTATACATTACATTATATATTTAGATATATAATATATACTCAGTTTTTCATAGCAAATAATATTGATATGCTATGTATTTTCCATAGAAAAGCTACAAATGCTTGTGGGAATTGAAACCTTCATTCATGGTGCTATTGTTCACTTGAGAGAGTGGGACTTTTCCTCTGCTCACTACTGAGTTGCTGTAATAGTGGTTTTTTGTTTTCCTACAGCTGTTGTAACAAATCACTACTAAGTTAGTAATAACAGACAAATATATTATTTTTCAGTCACGTAAATCAGAAGTGTAACTATCGTAGAGGTCTAACATCAAGGGACGGGAAGAGTTCCCTTCCTTAATGAATACTCTAGAAGACGCTGCTTGTCCCTGTCTTCCAGATTCCAGGGACAACTGCTTTCCTTGGCTTATAGTCCCAATGTCAAAGCCAGCAACACTAGACCCAGTATCTTCTGTTATCTCTCTTCTGTTTGAGACTTTCTCTTCACTTGTAAGGCACCTTTTGATTAAACCAAGCCCAACTGTCCCATCTAGACTAATCTTATCTTAAGATCAGGTGATTAATGACATTACCACTCCTTTATTGTATAAGCTAGCTTGATTCACAGGGTTGGAGATGAAGAACAAAGAATTCTTTGGAGCCACTCCTCTGCCTCTCACCACAGAGCTCAGGGGACTCACAGGGAAAGCTGTTATTGCCACTGGCTCCATGGAAAGTAAATTTGAATCAGCGTGTGTCTCCTGAGGGCTTCCTGCTGGAGTGTGTTTGATAAACGTGCCCAATACAGTTTTCCACATGGCATAGAACAAGGGCCACATCTTTCCCCTAGCCTTGTTTCCAGCACAGAAGGTAAAGAGCTAAATCTGTGGTGAGTGATACTAAGGTGTTTACTACTAATACTGAGTTTTAGCTTGTTCACATCAATGATCCTAGATCAAATTTGTAGAACAAATTTATAGAAACTGAAAACATTGTCAGATTTAAAACAATATGGCCATTATTTTAAATGCACTAAATAAGTTTACTCTTTTTGCTTTATGGAAAACTAGATAGATAGTTGTTTCTGTTATTATTGCATTTATATACAACTATCTAATGAACTGAGAGTATGCACTTCTTCTTCCCAATGTCCTTACTTTCCCCTTTTGATCACTGGTCACCTTTGCTTCTATTTTCACATCATCTGTGCATATATGACTTTTGTGTGTCTGTAAAGGCTGCACCCAAGAACGATACGTGATATTTGACTCACTGCAACTGACATAATTGCTTCAGATGATTATTTCAAGTTTTATTCACTTTCGTGAATTTGCAATAATTTCACTCTATGCTTGAAAAGCCTCCCACTGTGTATAGAAAGCACATTTTATGAGGAAAGTATAACATACATGAGACCAGCCATGCCAACTGCTAAGAAGGGCTTCTCTTCCTTGGCATCCCTGCTGGCTGTGCACTTGGAAGGAAACACGAACAGCATCACAGTATGAGGATCCAGCATCCTTAATATGAACATATGTGTAGGATATTGCTGGATGGCCAAGAGAGCCTCTTTTAACTTTTCCTTTTCCACTCTCTTTCATTATCTTTAACCTTCTACAAACACAGCCTACAAAGATAATTAAAATTCACATTTTGAAGATTACAACTCCTACAACTTAGCATGACCAGGTTTGCCACTTTCATAATGTGTAAATACATTGCGATTGAAATGAATACTAAATATGATTAAATTAAATCACCAGAAATCATTAAGAAATAATATGAAACTATTAGACTTTCATCTGTACACAATAAGCATTGCTTGATGTCATAAATGTTATCACTGCTAAACACTGATGATTTTATTTCAATTGAATAATTAGTGATAGATCCCAAATGCTTACATATATTTATAATTATTTATTTGCTGTGCTTTTATAATTGTGATTTGGGATCTACTAAATGTGATTTTTGCTTGTTTGTTCTGGGTTTTGTGTGTGTGTGTGTGTGTGTGTGTGTGTGTGTGTGTGTGTAAATATCTAATATATATCAAACATTTATAATTATTTTCAACCTCAGAAGATATTTATTAGTGTTATACTTTCCTTTTATATAAATAAGAAAGACTAAGTATATGGTTAAATTGGCCTGGGACATATAGGGAAATTATAAAGCTGGTAAACACTACAGTTCCATGCTTAGTGGTGAAGACTGACAGCATCTTGTACCTTGGCAACTCCATTCTGTACTGGCCATAATGCAAAAGATCCGTGGTGACATGCAACTCTTTTTAACTCTTGCCTCAGGATATTATCCATTGTGAAAGAGCCTTTTAAACTCTTGTTCAATTCATACTGAAATAATAAACTTTATTCATATCCTGGAGCTCATGTTTGTATAGCAGTGGTTGTTTTAGCAACATTTCAGTGCTCAGAAATGGAGAGTCGGGGTAGCAGTCACTTTTATGTAAAGAAAAGAAAATGAATGGAAAACAGAAAAAAAGAATTTCAAGGTTAAATCTCTTTTCATTACCGGCTGTCTCTGAGAATATTCCAAAATCTTTGAAACTTCTATTACACTCCCTGGTCACTGCTATGAAGCAGTGATTCATTTACTACTACAAATACACCTGAGTGATACATAGTTAGCTTCCAAAAATGTGTATGTTTCATTCAGGCTTGTATCCTAACACAGTTTGCTGATAGTCTACAGATCACTCTTTAGCATTTGGTTTTGGAATATTCACATTTCATCCTCTTGCCAAAGGTGTATGGAGTGAACTGCTTCTTTGTGCACGTTAATCCTGGGTTACTTTATTCAGTGTGCTCTTTCATCGTGGGAAACTTGGGAGTCATTGATTAAAGCCATCTCCTAATTCATAGCGTTTTCCCCCTTCACATTTTATCCTTAGCACTATCAGTTGATAGCCTTTCCAGGAGGGCTTGAAGGAAGTGCCAATTGTTCCTGGCTCAGTCGGCCTTTACTCTGTTTGTCACTCAGCTCTGGGATCCTTTGAGCCTCTCTGGTCTTCTTTATGACCTCACATTTTCTAACTGGCGTTATACCTCTGATGTACACATTATTCTTTCTTTTATCTCTAGTTTTGTTATTTTTTTTTTACATAGAAATTTCTTCAGTCAGTTATATGCCACTCATGCAGATGATAGACATTAGGATTTTCTCCCATTTCTGTTTTCACCTTCATTTCTGTCTTATTTCTAATACATGGAGTCCCCACTTCTGCCAGGTAACCTCCCAGAAAGACTGCCACAGACCTCCTTAGCTAACTTTGACTTACTTTCTTTCCATTCAGTATTTTGTGGTGTTCTGTAATTTATTAAAAACCTTATTATTAAATTTTACTTATTAAAAGAGCATCTTGAAATATATTTTAATAAACGGTCAACATATTTGAATAAAATATGTATATTTCTCAGGTATATACCGAGAAAGATAGATGGGGAGCCCTCGTGACTGTCTCCTATTGTTGAAATTTTTATAGTGTGCGAAACATTCGGAAGGAGAAAAACCCAGCTGTAAAATCAAGGTTTCCAGACTAGGCTATTTCTATTTCTAGCACTGAAAATGGGACACGATACTAGCTATTTCAGAAAGGCCATGCTAAGGTGAATAATCTATGTGGGAAAAAACCTTAAAGGCTTAATTATGTAAATATTATTCAAATACTAAGTTTTACAAGAGCACATTTTTATCTATTCTTTGTGGTTTAGATTGGTAATAGAAGTTCAAAAGTTTGATACAAAAACATGCAAAGACTTTTATATAAATTCCATACTGAAGGTAGAGCTGAAAGACCAATGTTGTAGGTTCTACAATTAAACTATAACTTACAACATATTTCTCTTATAAGAAACCTATTTGGATCTTAGGAATTTTTTTTGAAGAATTACATACTTAGGCATATTTGCAGTCACAGTTATTAGTACTTTTCAAATAATGTGTGTGTGCATATGTGTGTGTGTGTGTGTGCGTGTGTGTATGCATGCACGTACCTCCTCCCCTGCTATACAGTCATGGTTCTGGTGGTCCTGGGAGTTTACACTTAGTTTCTCATTCTTGTGTGGTAAGCATCTCATCAACTGAGCCATCGCTACCCCTCCTCCATTTGTACTTTTAGTAGAATTTCCTTCAAATGTCCAAACTAACACCACCAAACCAAATAACCCAATTGAGAAATGGGCTCATACCTAAACAGAGAATTCTCAATAGAGGAATATCAAATGGCTGAGAAACACTTAGAGAAATGGTCAGCCTCATTAGTCATCAGAGAAATGCAAATCAAAATGACTCTGAGATACCATCTTACACCCATCAGAGTGGCTAAGATAAAAAAACTCAAGTGACACCACATGCTGGAAAGGATGTGGAGAGAAAGGAACACTCCTTCATTGCTGGTAGGAATGCAAATTAGTACAACCACTTTGGAAATTGATCTGGCACTTTCTCAGAAAAGTGGGAATAAGGCTTCCTCAAGACCCAGCTATTTCACTCCTTGGAATATACCCAGAAAGTGCTCTACCACACAACATATGCTCAACCATGTTCATAGCTGCCTTATTCATAATAGCCAGAACGTGAAAACAGACTAAGTGTCCCTCAGCAGAAGAATGGATAAAGAAACTGTGGTACATTTACACTATGGAATACTACTCAGCCATATAAAAACAAAGAATTCCCAAAATTTGTGGACAAATGGATTGAACTAGAAATTACCATAATGAGTGAGTTCACCCAGAAGCAAAAGGAGTTAAATGGTGTATACTCACTTATATCGAGACACTCTTCCAAGGGGCATGTCCCATGAAAGACTTTACTTACCAGGAAAGTGGGTAAGAGGGGAGGACATCCTATTGGGACTTTAGGTGAGAGAAGCATGGGAGAATGGGGAAATAGAAGGATCCAGAGGGTCCTGGAAACCTACAAGAAGAACATTATGATGGGCGGATCCGGGTCCTGGGGTCCTGCTCAAACTATGGCACCAGCCAAGGAAAATATAGGCAGTAAA
This sequence comes from Acomys minous, assembly GCF_964271855.1. Classification (NCBI taxonomy): domain Eukaryota; kingdom Metazoa; phylum Chordata; class Mammalia; order Rodentia; family Muridae; genus Acomys; species Acomys minous. The sequence continues at coordinate 34,343,797 of NC_140487.1, forward strand.
CTTCGAACCCCTACCCAGACCTAGCCAATGGACAAGACAGTCTCCACCGTTGAGTGGAGAGTGAGGTCTGACTTTTACATGAACTCTGGTGCCCCATTTTTGACCATGTCCCCTTGATGGGGATGCCTGGTTGCACTCAGAGGAAGGAAAACAGGTTACCGAGAAGAGACTTGATACCCTTATGAGCATATACAGGGGGAGGAAGTCCCCCTCAGTCACAGACATATGGGAGGGGAGTAAGGGGGAAGTGGGAGGGAGGGAGGAATGGAAGGATACAAGGGATGGAATAACAATTGAGATGTAATATGAATAAATTAATAAAATATTTTTAAAAACCAAATGTCCAAACTGAGTTTTAACAAAAGACTTTGCCCTTAACACTAACCAAACCTTTCATAATATATAAACATATAGCTGTACTTATCAACAGAGACTCCTATAGAGAGAAGAAAACTGAGCCTCACAATATGAAGCAGCTTTCACATTCCCATGTACACAGAAGCCACATTGAACAAGCTCATGAGGTCCTGAGGAATGTAATTTTCTGCTGACTCCTGCTTGTGAATCATACCATTTGGGTATAAAAACTTCTCTGAAGCCACAAATGCAAACATTACAAGTTGAGACTTGGGATGGATTAATTCTAGATGAAAAAATAATATGGATTCTAGTAACGTATGGATCACTAGCTGACCCAGAACCATGACCAAGTGGAATGTTTATTTAATGTGGCATGGACACTCAAGTTCAGGCTCAGGAGCTGTATTTACTAGGCAGTTGTCAGCTCTCAGTGGCGTGTGTCTGGATATCAGATTCAGGCTGACAAGTTCAACCTCTTCACTATGAATCTAACAAAATTTTGCTTTATATTATTATTACATTTTTTTAAAATGCATAGAGAAAATGTTGTGATTGTCTCTTAACTAGTATTTTGAAGCATATAAGTGATACATGCTTTTTTGTTGTTTTTATAATTCATTTCCCTAAATCAAGACTCAAAACCATACCAAGTGATTTGATGCATGGTGACAAAGAGAATGTCATAGTGTAAAATTACAGGAACATGTACATTTTAGAAAGTTTATATTAATGTTTGGTCTCTTGCTCTCTATTTCTATCTCAAAACTCCCTACATCAATCCTAGATTTTTCGGTGTCTTCCTGTCAAGTGACTAATTTAATTTTAAATGCCTTTTGAACCACAATTTATAGAAAGGGCTGGATAATCTTCATTTTTGTTTTCTTCACAGATGATCACAAGGTACACAAATATAGACTGATGTTTTCTCAATAAGGACAGATGAATTCAAGGACACGTATACAAGATCATATATAAAGCAGAAAATCCCAACCCTGGAAGAAAGAGAACTGATTACCATGCCTTTGACAGGAACGGTAGCAATGAATCACAGGACCCATTAATCTGAACTATCCAAACCTTCTGGCCAACCTCCCAGCATTGGAAGAAGTCTTCTAATGTGGCAATGAAATCAGTCTCCGTTCTTTTCCTGATGCTGTTGAAGACCAGGCAAACCCTCCTCATGTCTCAGTGGCTGCAGTTGTCCAAACGTACAAGGAAAGCATGACCCACATGTGTAATTTGCCCTCTTGTAGATTGAACTGAAGGTTTTTATTGAAATCATTTTGAAGGTAGCACCTATGCCCCATCCACAGACCTTCTTGTTTTAAAAATTATGTCTTTAGAATGCATGAGATGGGTCCATGGCTAACGTGCTTGCTGTGTAAGCGTAAGAACAGGGGTTTGGAATTCTGGCACTTACATAAAAACTCACGCATGTGTAGTGACCATCAGTATTCTCAGCAGAAGGATGTCAAGACATGGTTCCCAGGCAAGCTGACTAGCTAGCCTGAGAATGAGCAAGGTCTGGGTTAAAAAGGAGACTCTAGCATAATTAATAAAGTAAAGAATGGTCTAGAAAGGCATCCTGCATCAACCACTGGCCTCAGTGTGTATAACATCAGCAGCACAAGCTTGACCATGTACATAAACACACACACACACACACACACACACACACATGCATGCACACATGCGTGTGCCACAAACATAAATAAAACTTTGCATATTTGCACTTGTATTATCTGGCTACACTCTCTTGCTATCTATCCTTCACTACTCTGTATGTTCTTTTGTTTGTATATTGTCCTTTCTTTCTTTAAAGTGTTAACAAGTATGGATGAACTTTTGTTGTGAAATAAGTATCATCTGTAAATAAACTGAAAAAACTCAAAACATGCCCTTTGATAGAGTTTTTGCAGCAAGTTTCGAAGTCCCTAAAGTGCTGGAGTTTTTCAGTATCCTTTAACAGGGCTCCATGTAGTCAGCTGCACACTATGGGAGAACTTAACTGCAAGATGGGAACTGGGCATCTTCAGCTGCAGAGAACAGGGCTGGGGATGCAGGGGGACGGGTTCAGCTACATAGGATGAGGGATCTTCAATTGCATAAGACAAGGATCTTCAGCGGCATAGGATGTCACAAACTGCAAGGACCTCATCTTTTTTTCCAGTTGTGATTACAGGGCAACCAGAGTGGAGCCCCCTAGAGGGTAATAGCTTGCATTTCTCATCAGCACAAAGAATCTTGGCTCCCAAATATATTAGAACAGTAAATCATCTAGGAAAAGACATTTTCTTTGACCTGGTTTACCTAAGTGATTTATCTCAACTTCAAACTTTAGTGTCGAAAATTACTCTTGATATTAGCTCTCTATTTTCCTTTTATTTGCTTCCCATAAAGCTCATTTAAGGTCAGAGCATCCATTGACCTCAGACTTAGGCAAAGTGATGATCTCAGCACAATCTCAGGCCAGAAGTGTGTGTGTGTGTGTGTGTGTGTGTGTGTGTGTGTGTGTGTGTGTGTGTGTAGTGTGGCAGTAAATGTACAAAGAGCTACAGTGAAAACAAAACATTGGATTAGAATCTGAGACTTTTGTTTTGAAAGCTGAAGTATCCTGTATCAAGGTGGTTGTTGACAAGGGTCACTGCCTTTTTGTTTTTATTTGAGAAATTATAAACCATGGATCTTGTCACTTCTGTCTGAATACTATGTTCTTTTTTTTTTTTTTTAATTTAAAACTCTGGGATGGAGGGGAGGGAGTTAAGTTTAATATGATGAGGTTAAAAAATGGAGTTTATTTCTAGTTCCATCCATCGGCTTGCAAATTTCAAGATTTCCTCGTTTTTAATAACTGAGTAGTATTCCATTGTATAAATGTGCTGAAGATTGTTTGTCCATATTTTCAGTTGAGAGACCAAAGAAGGTTGTTTTCAGATTCTGACTATTATGAATAAGGCTGCTATGAACAAAGTTGGGCAAATGTCCTTGTTGTATGGTGGAGCAACTTTTGGGCCTATGTCCAGGAGTGGTATAGCTGAGAAACGCATGGTATATACTCACTTATAAATGGATATAATCTCAGGATAAATATCCTCTGAGAGGGTCCCTTCGTTCAGTGAGGGATCAGGAAAGATGCTGGGACTCACTGCTGGGCTCCAGGTGACAGTGGCATGGGAGAATGCAGGGCACAGAAGGACCCAGAGGGTCCAAGGCCCCCACAAGGAGACCATCAAGGCTTGTGGATCTGGACCCAGGGGGGCCTGAACAAACTGTTGTACCAACTAAGGACAATGCATTCAGTATATCTCGAACCCCTGTTCAGATCTAGCAAATGAACAGCTCATTCTCCATGCTTGCGGGGAGACCAGGGACTGCCTCTGACATGAACTCTGGTGCCTACAATTTGATCACTTCCCCTTGCTGGGGAGGCCCAGTGGTGAAAGAGGGAGGAAGGGTGGGACAGGAAGATAAAAGTGAGGTTATTACACTTGGGATGTAATCTGAATAAATTATAAAAATAAACCATAAATAATAAAGTGGAAAAACTGAGTTTACTGTTAATTGAAGAAAAGGACATTTGATACAGGTGAATCCTTTTGGCTTTTTTCTAGTCTTAATTCCTAATCTTCCATGTACCTGGGCATGGGACCAAGTAGATACTGTTAAGTCTAAATAGTTAAAGCTACACGCCAATTATGCATTGTAAGATTATGTAAGATTTGTCTCCTGTCTTACCACGTACTTTTACACTGAGTATGATGACTGAGGAAATTCAGGAATTTCTGGCACCATAGGATTAGTTTCTGAGAAGAACTAGACGTCTACTCTTTTCCCATAGCCTACTCCTTTTCTTCTCTTCAGTTTATGCCCTGAGGACAATGAAGAGACGTCCGAGTACTTGGGAACATGTCTGGCTGCATAGTAAATCCCCAAAAATAATTGATCCTCTGGGGAAAGAATATTCCTGTTAGCTTCTTTTAGCCTGAAGACATGCTTATAAGCATTGTGATTCCCCATAGGAGGAGGTGCTTTAGAAATCACCTTGGAAATAATGTCAGAGAGATTTGATTGAGCAATTTGAGAGAGACAGTACCCCGAAAAAAGTATGGAGCAAAATGGAGTTTAGCTAAGAACGCATCTTCTGCTCATAGAACCTTCACTGTTTGGGAGGGTTGGAGAAGGAGAAAGAACAATGTCAGATTTAGGGTAAGAGCCTGTATCTAAGTTAGATGCTGTGAGATACTTAGTAATATGTGTTTCCCAGAATATGAAAATGTTCCTAGGAAATACATAAATGTGTGTGATGAAGACAAGAGATGGTATTGTTTCTGAAACGGAAAATGTATTATTCATAGAACTGAAAGAGAATATTAGAGACAAGATTAATGGAAAAGTCTACGAATAAACCCAAAGAAATGACATCTGGCTGAGGTGATGGATAGGCCAGTGACTTTGGTTTGATTATTGTGTAATGCATACATGTATTGCAATGTCACATTGTACCCACAAATATATACAACTACTACATTTCAATTAGAAATATAAATAAATTATTCTTTTAAAAGTGTATGGAGACGGTGCAAGACTATTCCATCGTGGTTGTCCTGATCATCAACAATTCCTGTCAATGAAGCAAAACAAGATTTAAAAAAAACTCTCATTGGTAGAAAAAACAAGAGCAAAACTTAGAATTTCTATGTCCTTGTCAGATATCATTTTCTCAGCTGCTAGGGTCATAAGACAATGCTGTGAGGCAGGCTGAAAGCAGGTGGCTGTAATTACTTCTTCGGGTAAATATTAACATTGTCATCACTCTGAGCAGGAGGGTTAAAGAGAGCCTTTCTCCTTTCTTCTATTCATCCTTATAATGGCTCTGATATTCTGTCACCAGATGCCACCAGATGCCAGTGTGCTGCAGGACTCCACTGACATTGCTGAGGTTGTCATCTGTAGAAACTGATGTAGCATCCTGCACCAAGGCCTCACCATTGCTCATATTTACAGAGTGAAGTCATCTCTGTCACTTTCAGTGTTGACCTAACGGGCTGAATCTGCCCTCTGCTTCTATTAGAACATAACTTCCCTTTAAAGTCTTAATAGTAAGCGTTTAAATTGGTGAGATTAAATGTCAGGTGACGGCTGAGTGTGCCCCTCAGAAGTAGAACATGAGAGTAGACTCTGAAATTTTCGTTTTTGGCAAGCAGAGTGCAAAATGTGGCCTAATTCAAAATGTTTATTTGAACCAAAATTTTAACTGAATTGAAAACTGTTCTTTCTGAAAAACATTCATACAAATTTGACTCTGGTTGTTTTTGCACCCAAAATATGTATTTCCATATTTCTTTTTTTTCTTTTCTTTTTTTTTGCTTTTGTTTTTGTTGGGTTTTTTTTGTTGTTGTTGTTTTTGTTTGTTTGTTGTTTTGTTTTGTTTTGTTTGCTTTTAAATATGACCACAATAGTTCTATTGATTTGTGAACTGAATTTGGACTCTTACATTTTGGACAGAGGCATTTGGCATTTGGTTCTTCTCATAATGAGACTGAGTTCAGGGGGCTGTGGCACGTGACTCCATTGTTCATCCCTGCATAGATGTCAAATGACTTCAGAAGCATCTGAATTATGAGAAAAATTTAAAGGTATTTTATTGTGATCTGGTTTCTTGTTTGCATTCTGAATAGCCAAGGCAAAGGCCGAAAGTTACCTTGCAAACCAAGATTTATTGTTTTATTTTTCTTTACATACCCTTTCTGGAGCATTCATTTTCATCTAGGTCTATAAATCTGCTTTGATATTTCATCTATAAACTGTGTTTTAATAGTAGTTAAAGAATATTGAGCAAGTGGGTTTTGTTTTTAAAGAAAGTAAAACGTTTCTGTAAAATGCCAACATTTCAGCTGTAATTTCCATGTCAACCATAAAAATAGTAATATAACTAGAAAAGTATTACTGGAAAGCTATTAAGCAAACATCAATAGAAGAGGCCTAGAATCACCTTTCTCTTTTGTTGCCCTTTTAAGACAAGCTCTCACTATATAGCTCAGGCTGGCCTCAAACTTATCCTCCTGCCTCAGCCTCCCCGCTGACATTGCAAGCATGTGCCCCCAATCTTGATTAAAGCATCCATCCCTACTAAAAAACAAAGCTACATACAAAACCTGTTTAAAAAAAAACCAGTCTAACAAGTAAATGTAATATAAACAGATATGTTTAGTAAATAATAACATCGTTTGATATTGAGTTCATGTCAACTTATCTGGGATTCCTTTTTCTGAATTATAAACATGGAAAACAATATTGCTTCATTGGTTTGGTATGAATATTAAGTGAGGAATTATGCGACAGAAATTATATATTCACAATCTATATATAATATATTTGTATGATATATATACCACAATGGCTTTTGGACCATGGAGATGGGAACTGAATGTCTTCTACTCTTCCCATTCCACTTTCTGCTTCTAATCCTCAGCTTTCAGTGACAAAAATGAGAATGTTGGGCCAAATGACGTCCCCCCCCCTTTTTTTTGTATTTCTGTAATCTTGTTTCATTTAACAAGTTGGTGGGGTGATATAAGTCATGATGAGTTAATTGTTAGTAATTTAGTTATCAGTTCATTAAAAGCATAATCTTAGAATTCAAGAACTGTGTTTGAAGCTCAGAAGGAATTTAGAGTGTTTTCCAAGGCCATGTGTTAATAAAGTCTTAATCACGCCATGGCTCTCTAGACACAGTGGAAACATGAAAAGGTAGGCCTAGGAGACAGCTTGGAGAAGCATGTCCTTGTTTAGTGGCATCTTGGCACGTCAGACATTTATTATTACTCTTTGCATTCCTGTCCCATGATGCTCTCCCATAAGCACCCTGCACCGATGTGTGACCTCAGAACAAGCCAGAGGCCACTGTGCCAACCACCCAAGCACTGAATGGTTTGCAACTATGTGCTAGAAGAAGCTTCTACTCCTTTTAAGTTGGTTGGGTCAAGTATTCTGTTATAATAAGAGAACCTGGCTAACAGGGGTGATATATTTACTACAAGTTTGTTCTGTGACAGCAAAATTCGTTTAGACCTTCATAGAATCCTGTGTTAAACTTAACTTGAATCTTCTTGATCATAATAGTTGAATCTATGAATATTGAATTTTTCCTTAACCTAAAATTTTCTTATAATAACCAAGTCCATGCTTTTTTTGGGGGTGGGGAATGACCAGTAAAACTGAGACATACCTTAGTTGGTTATACCTAAAAACTTTCAAAGTATTCATCTTTTAAATAAAATAATGCTTTTCCCTATTTCTTTCCTCATTTCTTAAACTTTTGAGAACTTTCTATTCATCAATTGTCCCTGGCCACACTAGACCAGTAAATAATGTAATAAGAACACATCATTGCTTCTACATAGGTCTCATTACAAATCCTCAAGAAGTGTAGAGCAGAATACCAGTAATACATGGGTTTGCATATTGCCATTTTGAGGTATGATAGCCCTATTTCGGTTCTCTTTATGTTTCATGCCTTATACCAACAACTAACCTGGTGTCTACACAACTTCAAAAGACTGAGGGCCAGTGAACTAAATGTTAACTTAATTCAAAGTTAACAAGCAACACACAATAACGCTGGCAACACAGTATTTGCCCGAAAACCACAACTAAAGTTATTTGTATACATTCTTTATTGCTTTTCACACTTGGTTATTGAATATTCTACTGAAAGGAACAACATATTTTTTAAGTTACTCACTGAGTACATGTCTCCATGGCACCACAAGGTAATAGAAACCTTGATAAAGCAACACTTGGCAATTTGCTTGTGTCTGCATTAACCACATCTTTCCTGAAGTGACAGGAAATGATATGCTACACAGACTTGGTGCTGTATGAGGACATTTTTGCACTCACAAGCACTATCCATATTTGGAAGGGAAGAACACATTGTATTCATCCATGAGGAATGACTACAATACTTACTACTTGTGTGGACTTATTGTCCTCAACAATTGATCTAGAGATAGATAATTTAAGGAAGATGTGTGGAAAATGTTAAATATATGCACCATGTTCCTGTGTGCACACATGGCCAAGTCAAGAACTGGATATTCCCATCACTGAACGTAACCACAATAATGCAGGCAGGCAAGGGAGATGGCTTCATCTATGTCAGGATAGTTGCCCATACAATGTGCACATGCATACTGCAGTAACTACATCATGTCTACAAAATCACTTTATCTGTGAGATTATGCAATTACTTGAGTCCAGAAGAATAAGTATGTTTTAAATCACTAGGAATTAGGATGCATATCCTGATAAGGAAAAGCAGAGCACATCCTAGAATGTGATTTAATCACAGAGTTTTCATTTAGGGGAGTATGTACTAAAGCCACAGGGCAAAGAATTTATTCTCTTGCTGCCTTGCCACAGGCCCAAAGACATCTATCCACCCATCTCTTGAGTGTAAGTTAACTGGGAACTCTAGATTACTTGCCTTAGCAGATCCACTTTGAAACTTCAAAGTCAGCACTATGGTCTTGTTCATAAAATAAATTAGAAGGATTCTTCTTCCAGGTGTGACTGGTTCTGTTGTTCTGAAGTATTACGTTTTTAATTCCTTAGGCACATATCCACTGAATGCGCATGTGACTCATTGTTTTTGTTATGTTCACAACTGAGTATTCACACATGGCTTTACTAATTTTGGATTACCCTAAACTTTGAGGAAATTGATGCTCTGTGTCTCTATAGTCTGTGTGCTTTTGTGAAAGCCTTTTCCCTAATGCTCATTCATATGTCTATTTATTGAACAGAAAGAAGCATAGTTCTGGGGTGGGGGTTGGGGCCAAAAGAAAGCATGAGGGAGAAACAGGGTATAGTTAGATTAATAGTTACTAATTCATAGCTCCTAAGATTCCTAAAAATGTCCAGTAGATACATATTTTCCTAATTTTCCTATTAGATTGAATAAAATAATATAGGAACACCTTTTTAAAAGCATTGAATTCACAGAGATGATCCCTAATGAGGGGTAATACTGTAGTATTCAGATTAACAGAGATGCATAGTCAATAGTGTGTATGCAAGAGTGGAAGTTTGATTAGAAATCACTACATGATTGATTTTCATATTCATGCTTAGTATTGTGGCAACTCTCATCCTGAGACAGGATTGGAGCTTAACTTACTAGAACAAAAAAGAAGCACACCTTTGACACATGTGAAGGTACTTGTAGGAATTTCTAGTTATTAACTAGATCATACCAACCAGTTACTCAAAAGACACCTAGGGAGGATCCACTCACTGTCCAATAAAGAATCTTCTAGAAGTATCCATTTGTAGTACCGCTTTTATGTTCTATGTCTATGGTATAGTCACTGAACTTAATATTAATGCAGCCATATGGGCCATTTGTGCATTACATCCTTCCACCTTCTGGGAAGTAAATCAGAATCCTGATGAAATTGAGGAGATGGGAACAGAGGCCAGACTCAGGGATTCATGGCAGGGTAGTAAACAACAGAAAGATAGAAAGGTGTGTGTGTGTGTGTGTGTGTGTGTGTGTGTGTGTGTGTGTGTGTGTGTTAAACAATAGTAACTTAATAATAAGTCATATAATTGAGTGAGAGAGAGAGAGAGAGAGAGAGAGAGAGAGAGAGAGAGAAGAGAGAGAGAGAGAAAGAAAGAGTGAGTGAGTGTGTGTGTGTGTGTGTAGGATGCACACACCAGAGGAGTGAGAGTGGAAGATGTAGGGTGGAAATGACATAAATTTTGTACTAATATATGAGATCCTCAAGAAAATCAAAAGGATTGAATTAAAGCTGTATGGATTCTTCCATATTTCTTCATATGTAACATTCTTCAATAGAAACGTGAAGTTTTATATTAAATTTTTCTTAGTTCAGTTAAAAGAAATATTGTGAACCTTAAGATGTTGGCTATGTTAGATTTCTTAGAACCAGCTGCCTGGACTCCAAGGAAGAAGCAATTAGACAATAATAATTAAGATGTGTTTTTATTAGCATACTATTTGTTGTGTATGAATTGTATCTTTTGTATTTGCTGTTTTAGAGTGTTTGTTTGTTTCTTTGCTTATTATAGCTTCCCTGTAATACTTTGTCTTCTGAATCAACAGAAAAGTTCAGAAAAAAATTAGGTAACTTCCCCCCCTTTTAGGTCCATTCTAGCAAGCCAAGAGAGAGCTCGAAAATGAATCGAACAACTGTTTGAAGGCAGATAGCAAACAGTAAACGCTCAGCATTATAAGGATACTACAAGGGGATTTTGTTCCTATGGAAGTAATTGTAGGTTCAGCAGAGCAGCTCCGTGTCTGGATGTATTAATCATTGATGGAAACCTGCAGCACAGAGGCCTCAGCCACAGCCCACATGTTCAATTACATTTGGTTGCTTTATGTCAGGAAGTCGCAGACTATAGTGACATTGACAGACTTGTGGATTTGTTTTAGGACATGCTACTCAAAAATTTCATGAGTCCACAGAACAGTAGAAGGGCACACCCTACTTTTCTGCATAGGAAAATCTAGACCTTGAAAAAAAAAAAGAATAAAGGAATGAAGGGGTGGAAACAAACACAGACCAAATCAGCTCTGCAAAGCATTCTGCTTTATCCTCCTAATAAAAAGGCCTCTTGCTGTGAATGCTCAGCTCTCACATGCGCATCATGATTAGAGTCAGTACTGTTTAATCATTAAATAGCTACTTTAAACACACAGCCTGATCCTAGGGATAAGTAACCATAACTGTTACATGAAAGTTGTTTGTTTACAGCTGCAGTGTTATGGTTCTGTTTAGGCTTTTCAGGAAGGAATATATTTGGCCTCTGGTGAGGTGACTTTCCTGCATCAGGCTGTCTGTGGAGGCCATGCCTAATTTGTTGTGATTGTTCTTATGTCCCTCTCAAAAAGTGCAACTTTCAAACTGTAAGTAGTGATACACACAGGAAGGATTCTTGGACTTAAATGCATGTATTCAAGAAACTACGAACAAGAAGACACAAAAAGCTCATGACTGTAGATGTGTGGGAATAATTATATCCTTCTTCAATTGCAAGATGTAAGCATCAAAATAAAGATCTGGGAGAAGTTCAAATAATTTTGATTATCTAAAAATGGAAACTACTGGAGAGGGTCCAAGATGGCGGCACTGAACACATCACCAGCAGAACAGAAGTGACTGTACAGGGACCTAATGACCAATCTGAGAACCATAAAACACCACTGCACCTGTGGTGACCCACAGGTGAGAGGGGTCCAAACTGTTGGGTCTGTCCTTGGACCACTAGACTAAACCACAAAAAGCCAGGTCCCTTCCTGGATGAGCATGCACACTCTGAAGACTAGCACCACACGCCTGAATAGGGGGCAGCTTCTAAACTCCCGGAGCTCAGAGGGAGCTGTGGCCTGCAAAAATACCAGAGCAGACACCACAGTCTGGAACACAAGTGTATCTGACTTCAAATCACCCAGTAAATCCACAGAAGGTTTCAGGGTCCAAGCAGGCCCTGAGTGCTCGTTCCAAGGAATAGCCACATGCCTGGCTATTTGGCTGTTTCTGACTTCTCGGGGCTCAGAGAGAGCCCTAGCTTGCAAAAATACTAGCGTCGCTCATTGTCTTCCACCCCTAGGAGGCAAGCAGGCCCACCTGAGCAGCTTTCTGCTTGGTATCTTTCCATATGCTCCATAGCTGCCTGGTATACCTGGCTCACAAACAGGGAGCCAACAGAGAGAGTGAATTCAGCAAAGGTCAGTTGGGCTTGGTACAGGAACAAAGTCCCGTTGCCCTCTGCTCAGAGGAACCAGAGAAGCCCACCGAAGCAGCTCTCTGCTTTGATAGCTTTCTCTCTGCTCCCCATCGGCCTGGCCTACCTAGGTCCTAAATGGGGAGTGAACAGAGACAATGAATCCAGCAGAAATGAGTAGAATGCAGGACCAAAGCCCCATCATCTTTATCTATCCCTAAACCCTCTGATTTTCAGAGACCACCAAATCTGCTTACGTCTGAGACATCACAATGGGAAGAGGTCAGCATAAGAACACAAGCAACAATTCCCAGGGACATTTGATACTACCAAAACCCAGCAGTCCCACCAACACCACAAGCCCTGGAGAACTACCATACCCAGTGTACAGGGATTTCAAATTCGAGGTTATGAAAATAGTACAGACCTTAAAGGAGGAAAATAAATCCCTCAAACTAAAAGAGTAGTACAAATAAAATGTTAAAAGGATTGAACAAATCACTTAAAGAAGTAAACAAAACACAATAAACTGCAATCAAACAGGAGAAGGAAATGAATAAAATTATTCAAGACTTAAAAATGGAGTTAGAAGCAAAAGAAAACACAATCCAAGACAATCCTGGAAATGGAAAACCTACGGAAGAGGAAAGGAACTATAGACACAAGCATCACCAGCAGAATACAAGAGATGGAAGATAGAATCTGAGGAGTACAAAATATGCCTGAAAATTTCAAAATAGTCAAAGAAAATGTTAAATCTAAAAAGCTCCTAACACAGAACATCCAAGAAATCTGAGACACTGAAAAGACCGAACCTAAGAATAATAGGGATAGAAGAAATAGAAGACATCCAGCTGCAAGGCCCAGAAAACATTTTCAACAAAATCACTAAAAAAAACTTCCCTAACATAAAGAAATACCTGTAAATATACAATAATTTACTGAACACCAACTAGATTAGGCCAGAAAAGAAAACCCTCTCACCACTTAATAATCCAAACAAGAAACATACAGAACATAGAAAGAATATTAAAAGCTGCAAGAGAAAAAAGGCCAAGCCACATGTAAAGGCAAATCTATCAGAATTACATCTGACTTCTCAACAGAGACTATGAATGCCAGAAGGGCCTGAAGAGATGTCATGCAAACACTAAGATACTACAGATGCCAACCCAGACTTCTATATCTAGCAAAACTTTCAATCACCATAGATGGAGAAAACAAATGATTCCACTACAAAACCAAGTTTAAACAGTGCCTACCCACAAATCCAGCCCTACAGAAGATACTAGAAGAAAAACTCCAACTCAAGGAGGGTAACTTTATCAAGGAAAACAAAGGAAACAAATAACCCACATGCACAAACTCAAAAGAAAGGAAGCTCACACACACACACACACACACACACACACACACACACACACTCACTCACTCACACACACACTGCTGTTACCAACATTAAAAAAAATAGGAACCAGTAACCTCTAGTCATTAATATCTCTCAAAATCAATTACCTCAACTCCCCAATAAAAACACACAGGCTAACAGAGTGGATGTGAAAAAAGGATCCATTGATCTCCAGCATACAAGAAACACACCTCAGCAATGAAGATAAACATTACCTTAGAATGAAGGGCTGGGAAAAGGTATTCCAAGCAAATAGACCCAAGAAACAAGCTGGAATAACCATTTTAGTATCTAATTAAATAGACTTTCAACTGAAACAAATCAGGAAAGGACACTACATATGCCTCAAAGGAAAAATACACCAAGGTCATGTCTCAATTCTGAACTTCTACACCCCAAATGCAGGAGCACCACATTCATAAAAGAAACCTTACTGAAGCTTAAATCACACATCGAACTACACACATTAATATTGGGATACTTCAATACCACATTCTCTTCAGTAGATAGATCACCGAGGGAGAAACTAAATGGAGAAATAATGAAATTAGTAAATGTCATGAATCAAATGAACCTAAATGATGTATACAGACCTTTTCACCCAAACACAAAAGAGTATATCATCTTCTCAGCACCTCACAGAAACTTTGACAAAGCAACCTCAACAGATACAAAAATGTTGAAATTATCCCTTGCATCTTATCAGACCACCATGGATTAAAGCTGAAACTCAACATCAGAAACAACAGAAAGCCTACAAACTCATGGAAACTGAACATCTCCCTACTTAATCACCTTTCAGTAAGGCATGAAATAAAAAATAAAAAATAAAAGAAATTAAGACAGCCATTAGAATTCAACGAAAATGAAGGCCCAACATACTGAAACTTACGAGACACAATGAAAGGAGTGCTAAGAAAAAAGGCCATAGCCATAAGTGCATTTTTAACTAAATGAGAGATTCGACACACCTGAAAGCTCTAGGACAAAAAGAAGTGGACTCACTAAAGAGTAGATGGTGAGAAATCATCAAACTCAAGGCTGAAATCAACAAATTAGAAACAAAACGAACAACTCAAAGAATCAACAAAACTAAACTAGTTCTTTGAGAAAAACAACAAGATTGACAAATCCTTATCCAAACTAACTAAAAGGCAAAGGGAGCATATTCAAATTAGAACAATCAGACATGAAAAGGGAGACATAAGACATATTGAGGAAATCCAAAGAATCATATGTCTTACTTCAAAAGTTTATATGTCACAAAATTAGAAAATCTAAATGAAACGGACAGTTTTCCTGATATATACCAATTAGCAAAATTGAATCATGATCATATAAACAAACTAAATGGTCCTATAGCTCCTAAGGAAATAGAGGCAGTCATCAAAAGACTCCCAACCAAAAAAAAAGTCCAGGGCCAGATGGGTTAAGTGCAGAATTCTATCAGACCTTCAAAGAAGAGCTAACACCAATTCTCTTCAAACTATTCCACAAAATAGAAACAAAAAGAACATTACCAAACTCATTCTATGAGGCCTCAGTCACCTTGATATCTAAACCACAGAAAGACTCAACATAGAAAGAGAATTTCAGACCAGTTTCTTTTATGAACATTGTAAAAATACTCAATAAAATACTCACAAACCAAATCAAAGAACACATCAAATATATCATTCACCATGTCCAAATAGGTTTCATCCCAGACATACAGGGGTGGATCAATATATGGAAACCCATCAATGTAATCCATTGTATAAGCAAACTGAAAGAAAATACCACATGCTATCTCCTTAGATGCTGAAAAAAACATTCGACAAAATCCAACATCCATTCATGTTTAAAGTTTTGGAGGAGCAGGGATACAAGGCGAATACCTAAACATAATAAAGGCATTATACAGCAAGCCTATAGCCAACATCAAATTAAATTGTGGAGAAACTTCAATCAATTCTACTGAAATCAGGGACAAGACAAGGCTATCCATGCTCTCTGTATCTCTTCAATAAAGTATTTGAAAACCTAGCTAGAACAATAAGGCAACGGAAGGATATCATGAGGATACAAATTAGAAAAGAAGAAATCAAAGTACCAGTATTCACAGATGATATGATTATATATGGAAATAATCCCAAAAATTCTACCAGCAAACTCCTACATCTTTAGCAAAGTAGCTGGATACAAAGTCAAGTCAAAAAAATATATCAGTAGCCCTCCTGTATACAAATGACAAATGCGCTGAGAAAGAAATTAGGGAAATTACACCCTTCACAATAGCCACAAATAATATAAAGTGCCATGGTATAACTCTTACCAATCAAGTGAAAGACTTGTATGAAAAAAATCATCAAGTCTCTAAAGAATGAAATTAAAGAAGATATCAGAAGATGGAAAGATCTCTCATGGTCATAGATCAGGGGAATCAACATAAAAATGACCATCTTACCAGAAGCAATTTAAAGATTCAATGTAATTCCTATCAAAATTCCTACACAATTCTTTACAGACCTTCAAAGATCATTTTTCAACTTCATATGGAAAAGCAACAACAACAAAAACCAGTATAGCTAAAGCAATCCTGTACAATAAAAGATCTTCTAGAAGAATCTCCATCACAGATCTCAAGGTATACTCTATAGCAATAATAATAAAAACATCATGATGATGGCATAGCAATACATGGTTGATCAATGGAATAAAATCAAAACCCAGAAATAAGCCCACACACCTATGGACACTTGATGTTTGATAAAGAAGCAAAATCCATACAATGGAATAAAGATAGCCTCTTCAACAAATGGTGCTGGTCTAACTGGATGTCTATATGTAGAAAAATGCATATAGAACCATATATATCACTTTTCAC
This sequence comes from Acomys minous, assembly GCF_964271855.1. Classification (NCBI taxonomy): domain Eukaryota; kingdom Metazoa; phylum Chordata; class Mammalia; order Rodentia; family Muridae; genus Acomys; species Acomys minous. The sequence continues at coordinate 34,360,185 of NC_140487.1, forward strand.
AAACCTAAAGTCCAAGTAGATTAAAGGCCTCAACTCAAAACCTGACAGACTAAATCTTTTTTTAAATTAATTTATTCATATTACATCTCAGTTGTTAGCCCATCCCATGTATCCTCCCATTCCTCCCTTCCTCCCACTTCCCCCCTACTCCCCTCCCCTCCTCTATGTCTGTGTCTGAAGGAGACCTCCTCCCCCTGTATATACTCATAGGGTATCAAGTCTTTCCTTGGTGACCTATTATCTTTCCTCTGAGTGCCACCAGGCATCTCCATCCAAGGGACATGTTCAAATATGGGGCACCAGAGTTTCTGTGAAAGTTAGATCTCCTTCTCCACTCACCAGGGGAGAATGTCCTATCCATCGGCTAGTCTGGGTAGGGGTTCGAGGTTTACTGCCTATTTTTTCCTTGGCTGTTGCTATAGTTTGCAGAGGACCCCAGGGCCCAGACTCGCCTGTAGTTTTCCCCGCTGGATCCTTCTATTTCCTCTTTCTCCCAGGCTTCTCACACCTAAAGTCTCAATAGGATGTCCTCCCCTCTTACCCACTATCCTGGTAGGTACAGTTTTTTCATGGGGACGTACACCTTGGACTAGTGTTTCAATATAAGTGAGTATATACCATTTAGCTCTTTTTGCTTCTGTGTGAACTCACTCATTATGACAATTTCTAGTTCAATCCATTTGTCCACAAATTTTGGAAATTCCTTGTTTTTAATAGCTGAGTAGTATTCCATAGTGTAAATGTACCACAGTTTCTTTATCCATTCTTCTATTGAGGGACACATAGGTTGTTTCCAAGTTCTGGCTATTATGAATAAGGCAGCTATGAACATGGTTGAGCATATGTCCCTGTTGTGTGGTAGTGCATCCTCTGGGTATATTCCAAGGAGTGGAATAGTTGGGTCTTGAGGAAGCCCTATTCCCATTTTTCTGAGAAAGCACCAGATAGCTTTCCAAAGTGGTTGTACTAGTTTGCATTCCCACCAGCAATGCAGGAGTGTTCCTCTTTCCCCACACCCTCGCCAGCATGAGGTGTCAGTTGAGTTATTGATCTTAGCCATTCTGATGGGTGTAAGATGGAATCTCAGTGTCGTTTTGATTTGCATTTCTCTGATGATTAAGGAGGTTGAGCATTTCTTTAAGTGTTTCTCAGCCATTAGATATTCCTCTGTTGAGAATTCTCTGTTTATTTCTGTGCCCCATTTCTCTATTGGGTTATTTGGTTTGGTGGTGTTTAATTTCTTGAGTTCTTTATATATTTTGGATATTAGACCTTTGTCAGATGAAGAGTTGGTGAAGATCTTTTCCCAGTCTGTAGGCCTGACAGACTAAATCTATTAGAAGGAAAAATGGGGAAAAGCTTGAAGTCATTGGCACAGGGGACAACTTCCCAAACAGAACACCAACAGCTCAGGCTTTAAGATCAACAATTAACAAATGGGACCTCATGAAACTGAGAAGCTTCTGTAAGGCAAATGACACTGTCAATAGAACAAAATGACATCCTACAGACTGGGAAAAGATCTCCAACCCTACATTCTACAAAGGGGTAATATCCAAAATATATAACAGACTCAAGAAATTAAATACCACCAAATCAATTTTCCAATTAAAAAATGTAGTACAGAACTAAACAGGTTTCTTAACAGAGGAATCTTGAATGGCTGAGAAGCACTTAAAGAAATGCTCAACATCCTTAGTCATCAGGGAAATGCAAATAAAAACAACTCTGAGATTCTATCTTATATCTCTCAGAATGGCTAGATACGGGCAAGGTTGCTGATAGGATGCTGGCGGGAGTGCAAACGTGTCCAACAACCTTGAAAATCAATCTGGCACTTTCTCAGAAAATTGGGAATAGTGCTACCTAACGACCCAGCTATAATACAACAAGGGCATTTGCTCAACTATGTTCATAGCAGCCTTATTTGTAATAGCCAGAATCTGGAAACATCCTAGATGCCCCTCTACCAAAGAATGATAAAGAAACTGTGGTATATTTACACAATGGAATCCTATCCAGCTATCAAAAACAAGGAAATCTGGAAATATGCAGGCAAATGTATGGAACTAGAGACAATTATCCTGTATGAGGTAATCCAGACCCAGAAAGACATGCATGGTATATATTCAATTATAAGTGGATATTAGCCCAACATAGATGTCCTCTGAGAGACTCCACCCTGTGAGGGATTAGGACAGATACTCAGAATCAAAGCTGAACTCTTTGTTAAAAGCTACATGTTATATGGAATAGATGGCAGATGGAAAACAGGGGTGAGGGGCCAGAAGCTCCATAAGGTGACTATCAAGGCTGACAGATATGGGCCCAAAAGTGTCTGCACAATTTGACACACCAACCAAGGACACTGCAAGCCAAGAGCTTAAAACCCTTGTTCAGATGTAGCCAACGGACAGCTCATTCTACACATGGATAAAGGGTGGAGAAAGTGGTAGTCTGCCTCTGACATGAACTCTGGTATCCTCAATTTGATCACAGTCCCTTGGGAACACAGAGAAAGGGGTGCAGACTATCCAGATGAGACCTAATAGGCTGTGGTCAGATGGTGGTGGGGGTGAGGACCCCACTGGTCAGAGGCTTATGGGAAGCAGATATGGAGGAAGAAGGACAGAGAGTGGGAACAGGAAGATAAGAATGAGATTACAAATGAGATGTGATGTAAATAAGGTATAATATATATATATTTCATAAAATAAAATACAATATATAACATCCTGGAATAAGGTATTTTCCTTTATGTTCTGAATATTAAAGTAGTGTGTAAATATATATTAGATATAAATATATTCATATTTATATACATGTGTGTATATTTACATACTACTTTGATAAATATATGCTTTGTACACAAGCATGTACACCCTTTATATGCATGCATACAAAACACACAAACTGCAAGTAGTATAATTTTAAAAGTTATCAAGTAACATGAAGGGTTATTTGCTATTAAGAGAAAACTAGAATAAAATCTTTGATGTCTAATGCTGGTAATATTTTATTTTATTTATGGTATAGTGAAAATCAAATAATAATCTTGTTCATACTATACAGGCTCTGTGTGTGTGTGTGTGTGTGTGTGTGTGTGTGTGTGTGTGTATCCATTACAAGAAAAATTGTAGAACAAGGTAATATAGAGCTTGCATAGACAGAAGTTTATTTACATACATTTGAGGAATAAATTATTTTCCCTATAATTTCTATCTTTTTAAAATTTTTAGTATTTTAAAGGACATTTAAAAGATTAACCTTCAAGAAATTTCATTTAGTAAATGTGATCTTTAAGGTCGATGCTATCAGCTTTATGAAGCATAATATATGAGTCACAAGAATATTTCCATGAATAATAAGTCTTTTCAAAGTAATCTCCATTAGGCCTTAAACTAGTTACACTATTTGTTCCAAATTCTGCTCACGATCCTTGAGCTCTCCATACTGCAGAATTTTGCTTATTCTCTACAATGCTTTCCCAATTCTTAAGAACACTTAAGTTTTTAACTAGATAATGAATATTAACTCCCACTTCCCCCTGAACTAGTATACTGCCATCAAGAGTTTCATGCAATGGCACGGAACCTATTTTTCCCTCTTCAGAAAACATTTCTAGTATTTAGAATCTTGTCTTATGTTTGAACTTGTATGCTTGAAAACACTGCTTTAGAGTGTGTCATCTTTGTTTGCCCTTACTTCTCTCTCTAGTCAGGTTGATATTTATTTATAATAGTCAAGCAGTCACCCTCACCCCCATTGATTCAAGGCCTGATCTCTTCTATGGATCTTCCTAACAATTGACTTTTTGGTCTTCTGGCCCTGTGGGTAGAATTAAGGGGAGAATATGGAACAGAGAAACACTTCCCAAGACGACCTCTTAGTAATGACCATTGGTTGTTAATAGTGAGGAATGTGGCTGGACTTAGCTGCAAGGGATAATGGGAAAGTCATGCATTTGTGGTCCTGGAAGTGGGTTCGTGATGAAAGCTTCTACCCCATTATTTTGCCATTATTGTACTAAGTCATAGGGTATATGGAAAAAAAGATAAATTAGTCAGGATTCCTTAGACAACCATACTCTATTCTAGTTCTGCTTCCCAAGATGATCCATGCATCCCTCTTAGAGTCTTCCTTGCTATTTAGCCTTTATGGATTGGTGGATGTAGTATGATTATTATTGATTTAACAACTAATATCTGCTTTAAATGAGTACATATCATGTTTTTCTTTCTAAATCTGAGTTACTTCAGTCAGTATGTTTTTTTATTTCCATCCATGTGCCTACAAATTTCATGATGTCATTTTTAACAGTTGAATGTTCCATCGTATAAATGTAGCACATCTTGTTTATCCATTCTTCAGTTGAAAGACATCTGGTTTGTTTCCAGTTTCTGGCTATTATGAATAAAACCACTATGAACATGGGTGAGAAATGTCTTTGTGGTAGGATGGAGTATCCTTTCAGTAATATATGAGTAATATAATTGGGTGTGAGGTAGATAAATTCCCAATTTTCTGAAGAACCTCATATTGATTTCCATAAAGGTTGTATAAGTTTGCACTCCTAACATCAACAGAGGAGTTTTCTACTTGTTCCTCATTATTGCCAGCATGAGCTGCCACTTGTGTTATTGATTCTAGCCATCTGACAGGTGTGAAAACCAAAGATAGCTAAAACAATCATGAACAGTAAAAGAACATTTGGTGGTATTGCTGTCCCTGATTTCAAGGTGTACTATAGAGCTATGGTAATAAAACTTCATGGTATTGGCATAAAAAAACAGGTCGATCAAAAGAATCAAAAAAAAGATGCAAATATAAATCTATATACCTATTGACTCCTGATTTTCAATAAAGAAGCTATAAATGCACAATGGAAAAGATGAAAGCACTTTCAACATTAGTTCTGGTCTAACTGGATATCTGCATGTAGAAGAATGCAAATAGACACAGATTTATCACTCCACACAAAAATAAAATCCAAGTAGATAAAAGACTTCAGCATAAAATAAGACATATTGACCTAATGGAAAAGAAAGCGGGGAATAGCTTTGGATGCATTGGTACAGCTTATGACTTTCTGAACAGAACACCACAATAAGATCAACAATCAATAAATGGGACCTCATGAAACTGAAACTGATAAAAACCTTGAAGGATAAAAATAAAACACTCAAAGAAATACAGGAAAATACATTTGACCAGATGAAGGACTTGATAAATAATTACAGGGAAATTCAATCAAACAGTAGTAAGAAATGAATGGAACTATTCAAGACCTAAAGAAGTAATTAGAAGCACAAAGAAAACACAATCTGAGACAGTCTTAGGGTTGGAAATCCTAGAGCAGAGAACAGGAACTGCAGACACAAGCAATGCCAACAGAGCACAAGAAATGGAAGAGAGAATCTCAAGTGTAGATACCATCAAAGTTATTGATACATCAGTCAAAGAAAATATTAAAACTACAATGCTCCTGACACAAACTACCCAAGAAATCTGGGGCACTATAAAAAGACCATACCTAAGAATAATAGGAATAGAAGAAGGAGAATAATCCAACCTCCATGGTCTAGAAAACATTTTCAACAAAATCAAGGAAGAAAACTTCCTCAACCTAAAGAAAGAAATGCCCATAAACATACAAGAAGCCTACAGAACTCCAAAAAGATTGGACCAGGAAAAAAATCTTCCTGCCACATAATAATCAAGACATTAATTGTATAGAACAAAGAAATAATATTAAAAGCCGCAAGAGAATAAGGCCACGATCATATATAAAGCAGACCAATAAGAATAACATGTGACTTCTCAACAAAGACAAGGAAAGACATAAGGGTCTGGGTAGATGCCATGCAGACACTTAGAGGCCACAGATGCCAACCCAGACTACTATATCCAGCAAAACTTTCAATCACCATAGTTGGAGAAAAGAATATATTCCACAACAACACCTAATTCAAACAATACCTATGCACCAACAGAGCCCTACAGACGATACTAGAGAGAGACCCAAGAATAGGTCAAGTAAACCTAATAAAATACAGGATATAGATAATCTCACAATAGCAAAACCAAAAGAAAACAGGCAACAGCCACACACTATCACCAACTTCACTTACTAATATCTCTTAACATCAATGGCTCAACTCTCCAATAAAAAGGCATTTGTCACTTTCCATCTGCCTCTATCTGGGCTTCTGAAGTATGGGAGAAGCAAGATGCTCCAAATCTTAGGAAGGAACTACAGTATAATATGCAGGCTATACATACAGACATTGGTAAGAATCAGGAAATGGATACTGATGATTATTGGTTATTTAAGTAAAACATAGATCTTATTTGAAAACTAAAACCCTAGCCTGGGGATATTTGCAGAACCCCAGACCTGCCACTGTCTTCTTAACTTTCAGTGAGCCAACATCTAAAATGTGTTCCTATAACACATTTAGGAAAATATGCACCAGCTGTGTGTTTGTAAATAAAAGCAGTGCAATGTGATCAAGCAAAATAAATTTAGTAAGTGAACAAAGTTGACAGAGATGGGGAATGCTAACTAGCATGTACCATGACTTGTGGATTTCATCCCTGGTACCCATTTGAGCTGGAGTTGTGGCCCATCCATATAATCCCAGCATTTAGGAGGTGGGAGAAGATCAGAAGTTCAAGGCTATCCTTGGTACATAAGGATTTCAAGGACAGCCTGGATACCTGAGAATGTGCCTGTGAACAAATAAATAAACAGATAAATAAATAAATTAAAGGTATCACTAAGTTTCTCTAAGTAAGTTATTTACTATCTGAAACAAATATGTCCCCAGGAAAGGGTGACAAAGATTTGTATAAGACATTTGCTTCCAATTGTTAGCATAATGAAATTAGTGCCTAATGTGCATAGTTTAGAGAATCATTTTGTGTGTTTTTCCTTTTTATATGTTAAGTTTTACATAGTTTTATTTGAACTTTTTCTTTACTAACACCATGTTTAGGTCAATGCATAGCTAAAGCCTCTGAGAATTCTGATTTTCATGAAAATCAGGAATTATGTTGAATCTACACAAGCATGCTATAAACAGGAAAGAAATAAAGCTAATAGTAAACTAACATTTTTTAAATATAAAAATCTCTCTTTTTCCTGTGAATTTCAGGTGCTACATCTGGCGTTTATATTATATAGCCTGCCTGACAAAAACATTGTACAGCCTGCCTGCATAGGCATTATACAGCATGGCTGACAAAACCATTATACAGCATGCCTGATGTAACCATTATACATCCTTCCTGATGTAACCATTACACAGCATGCCTGATGTAAAAGCTCTTCAACTGTTGTTACAGGACCTAATATTACAGGATTCTTCTATTTAAACTCCTTGTAAGTGATGAGCAAAATTGGAAAATTATATCTTTCCTGTCTTTTAATGAATCCAATTTAAAGTACTGCCATACTCTATAGTAAAGATCCAGATCAAATTTCGTAGGCTGTCAAGAGGTCGTGGTGGAGAAATATCTAAGGGATTGCTGTAAAAAAGAAGACAAATGTCTCCTTAGTTTGTGCTGTGTCTCAGGGTTGTAATTTATGAGCAAAGAGAAACTTCATAGAATCTTACAAAATGTTTGTGTCTCCATCATCTTACTCTCTGTGTGTGTTGGGGGTGGGGAGCGGGAATCATTTCTCCATCCACTTCCCATCCTTACTGTTTATGACATTTCAGCTCATCTTGGGAGAAGTATATGCATTGCCCTTTTTCACACCTGACAAAGTACTGTGTTTATACATATGTGAAAGAAGAGGATGTGTTTTGCCTATTTAAATCTAAAATTAGGCACTGGTTAGTTTTGTCTTAAAATAGGAATTACTGAAAGTTAAGAGAAGATAATGAATTTAAGAATTTTTTAACACTTGCTTTTATTTTCCTGTTTAAAAATACAATACCCATCTTTGAATTTTCTTTTTAAATACATTTTATCATTTAAAAAATTTTAATTTAAATATAGTTCGATCATATATTTCTTCTCCCCCAAGTCTTTCCCTATACTCTTCTCTTCCCTACCCACCCAACTTAAATTCTTTCTTATGAATTAAAAAAAACAATATAACAATAAAACTCCCCAAATAAAGTAAAAAAATACACCTCCACCCAAGAACAAAAAACAAGAAACACAAAACTATAATCCTGTATAAGCAAACACACACACACACACACACACACACACACACACACACACACACACACACACAAACCTGTCAAGTTAGTAATATATTGGTCAACTACTCCTGTACATGTGTCCTGTTCTTTAGTGGTTCATATACTCAGTGTTGCTCTAGTGAAGAAACCTGATTTTCCATCTCCAAGCCACGTATAAGTGACAGTTCATTTGTTAAAAATATAATAAGATAAAATGAAACTATCACATTGAAGTTGGACAAGACAAACAGCAGAAGGAAAAGAGCCCAAGAAAAGGCACAAAACTCAAAGACCCACCTGTTCACACACTCAGTAATCTCATAAAAACAGGAAACTGGAAACCATAATATATACACAGAGGACCTGGTGCAGACCCGTGCAAGCCTTGTGCATGCTGCCTCAGTCTCTGTGGCTTCATTTGCTCATGTTGATTTTGAAGGCCTTGTTCCAATGTCTCTTGCTCTCTCTGTAGTGTCTCTGGGTAGTGGCTGTGGATCTCTGTATTCATTACCAAAGACAGAAGAATGTGGAGGTGAAGGCTCTATATAGGAATCAGCTTGGCATCTTTATCTTCAGTGAGTTGTGTGGATGTTGCCTTCAGCAGCGGGGCCTTGCTGTCAGCTTGTGGAGAGCACCTATAGTATTGGCAACAGCCTGGGTTGTTTGGGATCCCTGTGAAGTCCCTTTGGCCAATAACTCAGTTAGATACAACCCAGTTCTGAGACTGGAAGCTTCATTTGGTGACAAGAGATGGATAATTGGAATTCTGTCTCCCCCATTATTATATGGTGATTTCATTTAGATTCCTTTCATATATATTTGTATTTTCAGGAAGTTTAGACTGTACTAAGTATCCATCCTACTTTTCAAATTTTCCATAATTTTAGCTGTTGCTTCCTGTATCCCCCTCCCTCAACCTCCACACCTCTCCCCACTTATCCTACCTGTCCATACATCTATAACTATCCATTCTATTCCCTTCCCTAATGTGATCTATCTTAACTCCTAGTCTTTTACACTGTACCAAAACTCTATGATTTCATGGTTATGGATTATATTGGCTTGGTTATCACTGAGTTCACAGATATAATCCACATATAAACAAACATATAACATGTTCATTGGCCATCTTACTCAGATGTTAACAAAATGAGATCATGAAATTTGCAGGCAAATGGATGAAACTAGAAAAAATTCCTGCATGAGGTATTCCAGACTCAGAGAGACAAATACAAAATGCATGTCAATGCTTCTTTTAACACTTTTTTCATGGCAAGGCAAACTTTTTATGATGGTGGAATCATAGCCAGAGTAGAGCTGTTTTCTGTATTTTATTTCACCTTTGCTTTGCTTTTGATCTTTGTATAAATTACCATAAGTCAAAGAGTGGCATTTTTTCTTAAAATTATATTTTTCATTTCTTCCTTTACATTTTAACAATTTTATATGAGTATTATATTTTCATCATTCCTCCATCTCTGCCCTTCATGTCCTGTTATAACCCCATTCATCCTCAAATTCATGACCTCTAATTTTTTCATTATTATTGTCATAAACTTATGACAATATATATATTTATAAATAGAGTCTGCTGGGATCACTTATTATTGCTCATAGATGTTTTAAGGCTGACACCTCTTGGCTAACGCGTAAAGGGTCTTGTCCCTGGAAACTGGACTCTATCTTTCACAGCTGTGATCATATGAACCTTAGTAAACCTACCCTTGAAAAACCTTACAGATAATTTCGTTGAGCCAGCTCTTTTCTGTATGCAGCATTTATAGCACAGAAGTGGTCCATTTGCCCATTTGATTCATTTATGCTACAATACAGTGTCTTCATTCATTCATAGTCATGAAGTCAACATGGATATCTGAGTTGCCAAAGTGCTCTAAGGGTTCCCAAAGTTCTCGGTAAATAAAACCAACAGAATCACTCTCCAGAAGAAGGCACAGGTCATTAATAAATTTTAATTTCCGTAGCTGTCATTGTCTGTAGCTGAGCTGTAGGCTTATTTCTAGGTCACCTAGAAATACTTTTTTTTAATGTCTGAGAGAAATTTGTAATTATTTCCAAGTTAATTAGAAAGTAAGGAAATTCAAATGTAGATATTTTAAAAAATAGATGAACTGTACCTACTTTGGGGTCATTTATAAACATTTTAGTAATACATAATTTTTCCTTAAACAGTTATTAGAGTCAAACAAGAAAAATTAAAATATACAATATAATGGGAGATCATAATAGCATGATCATAAGCTGATATTTTTCTTCTTTAGGTATATTTTATTTTTATTAACTATCAGAAAATTGAAAATTTCTAACTAAGAATCTTGCAGCTTTTCCATAGAAATTGGAGTCCTATTAGGATATTTGCACGGCATACTAATATTAGCTTAATAAACAGCACAGGAGATCACCCCGCATGTTACTTCCATAAATTAACATTGAGAATAATATAATTAATTGTTTAACGATGTATTTGGGTAGGAGATGGTCAGTTCATTGAACACCTTACATACCTGAATTCATTCCTGGTTCATTATTGAATCTTAGGTGAAATATTTAAATAGGAGCTCTAAAGTTCCAGAGCTTTGGAGAAGCATAATGTCAGCTGTTCAAGATGTTAGTGTTGCTGATGCGACTATGCTAAATTATGGGAGATTATGCTATACTTTGTTAAGACTTATTACATTCTTTAAAAGTAGTTATTTTATGATTTACATCACTTTCAGCCACAGTGTAAGTTAAAATTTAAATTGTCTCAGTGTGTATTGTTTATAAGGTTTAATCTAATTTGATTTCAAGACATGTACAAAAACAAAACAAAACAAAACATTTTTCAATTAAGACTGTGATGTAGGTTTGATTTTTTTAACTCACCATTTTCATGAGAGGAGTAGATTGTACATTGTGGTCTATATGGCCTCTTAGTCTGTGAAACCATTTGTCTTTCTGGAAAATTATTTATTGATTCAAAGTTTAAGGAAGACACTGTCCACGTTTTCACCAACATACACAAAAACACACACACAGACATAAACACACACACACAAATATAATTACACACACATGCAAACACACAAAGAGAAAGAAAGAGAGAGGAGGAACACACAAATAAATAAATATAAATAAGTAAATAAATTTCTAAACATAAGAAAGGGTCGGCCTGACAAAATCCATCTTTTAGAGATAAATTGGATCATAACAATTTGAATACATTATTTTCTGAATATAGGCACACAGTGAACTCCTTATGTTTTGACACATATTTATATGTAGCTATTAACTGAAGTGTTTTTGTGACTCAAATTAAAAATAAATAATTTAACATGTAGATGCCACTTGACTCAGTTACTTTTCTCTGTCAAGCATTCTGGAGAGAAAATTTAAGGACCGTACATACATATATTTATCAAAGATAATGTTGTCTAATAAAGAAAAATAATCACATAATATGATTTTACTGTTTTCATGTTAAATTCTGTCGTATCATAATTCATTCATGTGAAAGAGTGTTTAATATCTTTTAATTTTTATTTTATGTTAAATTTTATTTTGAGAATTTTACACATGTAAATACAATTTAATCTGCCCCCTATGTCCTCATCCACTTTCCTTCATGTCCTCAAGTCCAATCAGTGCTGCTCATATGTGCATGGCTGTCTGCCCCGTCCTTAGAGCGTGGGAAAGCAACTTGCTGTCACCTACAGAAGAGAAGAACTCTCTCTCTCCCTCAGCAACTACTCACTGACAGCAATGACTCCAGAGGTGTTTGTGTGTGTGTGTGTGTGTGTGTGTGTGTGTTCCCATGTGTGTGCCTGTGTGTGTGTGTGTGTGTGTGTGTGTGTGTGTGTGTGTGTGTGAAGCAGTGTATGCACAAAGAAGAGGATAGCCTGTCAGAGGGAGTTTTCTTCTATTATGTAGGAACTGGGGAGCTGACAACTAACAGCAAGCACCTTTACGGACCGAATCAGCTTACTGCCCCATGTTCAACAGCTTAAGTTGTAAATTTATCTTAATGGTGTTTCTTGTTTCCTGAAAAATACAGGTAAAATTTTCATAATGCAGATTTTAAAAAGGAATAAACAGGTCAGAAGTAGAAGAAAATCTATGATATTTCTCATGTATTCAGTAGCATATGAAATTTTAATAAGTAATTCTAAGGAAAAACTTAAATCTGAATTTAAGTTATTTAAAATGGGAAAAATTTAATTTAGCACATATGATAACTACAATAAAATAGAAAAAAGAACTAATTAAAGAATTAGGAAACATGAGTCAGGACTTGGGAAGTAGAAGAGGAAACCATTTAGTTTCAAGAGCAATTGTTGAGCATTTCTTTAAGTGTTTCTCAGACATTTGAGCTCAATGTCTTTAGTCATCACAGAAATGCAAATCAAAACGACTCTGAGATTCCATCTTACACTCATCAGAATGGCTAAAATAAAAAAAAATTAAGTGACATCACATGCTGGCAAGGATGTGGAGAAAGAAAAACACTCCTTCATTGCTGGTGGGAATGCAAACATGTACAACCACTTTGGAAATCTGTCTGGCACTTTCTCAGAAAACTGGGAATAGGACTTACTCAAGACCCACCTATTCCACTCCTTGGAATATACCCAAAAAATGTTCCACCACACAACAAGGACATATGCTCAAGCATGTTCATAGCAGCCTTGTTCATAATAGCCAGAACCTGAAATAGCTTAAATGCCCCTCAGTGGAAGACTGGATAAAGAAACTGTGGTACATTTACACTATAGACTATTACTCAGCTATTAAAAACAAGGAAATCTTGAAATTTGTGGACAAATGGATGGGACTAGATATGGTCATACTGAGTGAGTTAAGCCAGAAGCAGAAAGACTCACATGGTATATACTCACTTATAATTAGTCACTAGCCCAAAAGGCATGTCCCACAAAAGTCTTCATTTACCAGGAGATTGGGATAGATGTGAGGACATCCTACTGAGACTCTAGGTAAGAGAAATATAGGAGATGGGAAAATAGAAGGATCCAGAGTGTCCTAGAAACCTACAAGAAGAACATCATGATGGGTGGATCAGGGCCCAGGGGTGTCTGCTCACACTATTGCACTAACCAAGGACAATACAATAGTAAACATCGAACCCCTACTCTGATCTATCCAATGGACAGGACATCCTCCACAGTTATGACTCTGACTCTGACTCTGACTCTGACTCTGACTCTGACATGAACTCTGGTGCTCCATATTTGACTACCTCCCCTTGGTGGGGAGGCCTGATGGCATTCAAAGAAAGAATAAGCAGGCTACCAAGATGAGACTCGATAGCCTATGACCATATAGTGAGAGAGAAGGTCCTCCTGGGTCATAGACTAGGGGAAGTGAATAGGGTGAAAGCGGGAAGGAGGGAGGAATGGGAGGATACAAGTGATGGGATGACAATTTAGTTGTAATCTGAATAAATTATTTTTTTTTTTTTAAAAAGAGCAATTGTTTCATCAGAGGGGAAGAATTTGGGCTGAAACATGGGAAGTGATGTCACTTTTGGGAAAGCACAGCTCTTTCAGAGACAGATGTGCTGTAGCGCCATCTGTCGTTAAGATAGAACAAGTGAAGGTAAAAGGTGGTCATACAGAGGTGGCTCGTCAGAGGCCTTAGAGGTAGCAGTTGTGGAGTATATAACAAAATAGAAAACCTAGAGAAAGCTGAATAATTCTTGCCAGAAGCAAATTACAAACATGTAAAGATAAAGATGGTTCCAGGTGAGTTATAAGATTTACTGCACCAGGAGGCTCTAGGCAGCTCAGAAGCAGAATCCAAAAGTGAGAGTACCCTAACAAGTCTTATGGTTAATGCTACACAGTGAAAAGCTGTCATGCAAATTTATGTCTGATTTCTGCTTATGTGACTGCATCTTGAACAGTGACATATTGGAACTTTGTACTAAGTAGTCCCATGCGTTTATACACATCTATACATACATATACACATACATATGGATACAAAATACATATGTAGTTAAATTAACTACAACAATTTTAATTTATGTATAAATAATGTGGACACTGTACTATTATATTTATAGTATATACTATAGTATTTAAAATAGTATTCAGCTGTAGTATATATTTTGCATATATCTCATATTTCACTTGCCATATTATCTAGGAAGTATCTTAGAAGTATTTTAGTCCTGTGTAGCTTCTGTCTAAATACAGACTAGGTTGTTTATAAAGATTGAAAAGGTTGATGTGGAAGCCACCAATAAGAGCGCTGACAAATTCTGGACAGGTAAGGTTTTTCTCTCTGCTGTAGAAGGGGCCTTTGTTGCTGTGCTCTTTTTGGAGAGAAAGAGGAAAGACAGCTTCCTTCAACCTGTTTTATAAAGCGGTCATCCCAGTTAGGAAGGCACAGCCGAATAAGAACTGTTGTGTGTGTGTGTGTGTGTGTGTGTGTATGTGTGTGTGTGTGTGTGTGTGTGTGTGTGTGTATGTATGTGTGTTTGATTTGAGACAGGGTCTCACACAGCTGAGGCTGTCCTAAAACTCACTATACTTCCAGAGATGGCCTTGAGCATTGCTCCTGCTGCGTTCGCCTACTTCCTCAGTGCTAGAAAATTGCAAGGTTTTTATGGTTCCAGGGAACAAATCCAAGGCTTTCTGTATAGGCAGCAACCTGAGTGCCATAGCACACCTACCATGCCCCATAGTACTTAAATGCTACCATAGTGACAAGTAGGCTTCTAAATGACTTGTTAAGGCACATTGAGACATAGCAGTCAGTTAGGGGGAGTGGAGTTGTCTCCAGCAATGTTCTATAAACCTGATTATATAAGGAAATTAATGAAAATATATAAAGAATAAATACATTACCTGCCTTGCTGTCGGTCACAACTTAGAATTTCCTTTTTTCCTCTGAATGCACATGGCATGACACTCAGAACTTTTTATTAGATTGATAAAATACATATTTAATTGTGGAACTTGAATCCAAAGTTTTTTAACCTGGATATCAGTTAATTTAAGAAAACTACATTCACACAGTGGAAGATACTTCTTTAACTGTTAGCTATGATTATGGAAATAAGTAGAAAATCCTAGTCCGATTTGCTAAATACATATCTACATGCTCACTTCTGTCAGTTTTGACTAGAAACATTTTTCTAAGTTTAAGTACATTTTGGGATTTGTACCTTTGAGATAAGTTAATATTAATGAAGTTTTTATGGTTTTTGAGAATCCAGAACTCAGAAGAAAACAGAGTCAGTACTTTTTTTCTTGCTTTGAAAATTCTTGCTTACTCTCTCTTTCTTTCTCATGACTTTAAAAGACTGTAGTAAGTAAACCTCAATTTATCACAATCATACTGTGTGAGAGAAGGGCGGCTTTTCTTGAATGATGATAAAGTACTTTTGTAAGGTCGAATACAGGCAGAAAGAAGAAGATACTTCTTTTTAGTTGAAATGTGTGAGAGGACAGTAGTGTTGTCATCCTCAGAACTAAAGAGGTTGTTATGTGCAGTGAGATAAAGTTTCTGTTTTCATCTATTTTGATATAAAAGTGTGAAGGAAAATATTTTAAAACCCTGTTAGGTGAAATTTAAAGTCACTTGGTCTCAAAGTTATATGTGTATATGTATATGTATGTGTATTTGTATGTGTATGTATGTTTTTGTGTATGTATGTATGTATGTATATATGTATACATCTGTCATCTATCATCTGTTTATTTATTGTTTTTTTAGATGATACAGGGTTTCTCTGTGTAGCCTTGGCTGTCCTGGACTTGCTTTGTAGACCAGGCTGGCTTCAAACTCACAAAGATCTATCTGCCTCCCCAAATGCTGGGATTACAGACATGCAACACCATGCCTGGCTATGATTCAGTTTCTGTTCCAGGTTCCTGCTTTAGCTGTCCATGATGGACTGTGATATGTAAGATTAAATTAGCTCTTTTCTTTCCCCTCTTCCCCAAAATAAATGTTGGTAGAGACGAGACTATCTATCAGCAAATGCCCTGGTCTGTTAACAATGGTCATGCCTGGTCTTCTGCCATGTCCTCTGGGCTTCAGGAGCAGGCTTGTTTTGTGGATGAATTAATTGGGGTGGACACCTATTGGTGTCCTTCCCCATTGGATGTCCTTCATTTATTGTAATTTACAGTAATGTTTTTACCACTGTGAGTTTACTTGCCTTTATTGTGAGTTTTGGTGACAATTTAGTTTTAGAAATGCCTCTGCTTTATCATTACATCTGTTAAACAGATGCTTTGTGTTTTTCTTTAATATTTACTCATCTTTTCACATACCATATTTGTGAATTTATTTCTTTAAATTTTTGTATTGTGTTGTCCGGTATATCCATAATATTCTAACCTTACTCCTCATTTATTGGAATCTTTTAATCATTAAATTGTATCAGTGAGTCAGTTGCTGGATCATATTAAGGAAATATTTCTTTGATTCCCCCAGTGCTTATCAAATGGATGTGGCATCCATCAAAATAGCAGATGTTATTATTTTGATTTATTGATGCTATATTTTGATATCAATACATTTTCTAATGTTTAATAGTCCTTATATGCCTTGACACATCATTATTTAACATACATAATGCAAAAACATGACTATAATATGAATAATGAATCATTGCATCTTTTGGAATATACACTATATATATATATCATTCAAAATTACCTTTTCTGATATAATTATATAAGAATTTAAGCTACAGATATTACAAAATCAATAAATGGCCTATTATTGACACAAGAATTTATTTCTAACTCTATGTTAGTATTTAAACATTATAAATATGTTAACTATATTTCATGTTACTGATTACCTATCTTAAATGTTTTCCAGAATGAGTTTATAGTTCATGCCTGTGGTATTCTAAGTTCAGATAAAATAATTACTCACTCTTGTGCAATGTAAGTACAGAGTGAAGCATGCTACACATTTGTATTTGTAACTAGCTGCACAAGCTCTTAATGAATCAAAGTGAAAATAATTGGATCTAGAACACAGCACCCCAAAGCAGAGCAGAAAGCCATGGCCAGTCCTGCGCTCATGAACCTGTGTCTTTATGTGTTTTCCTAAGTGAAAAATAAATTCCTCCTGTTAATTCAAGTCTATAAAATACGCAAATTCTCATTTCAATCATTTCATTTTTAAGGAAAATAATCTTAAGTTTTCAGTTATTTTGAAAGCAATCAAAAAGCTATCACATGTTGTTATTCTTTCTAAAGAACTTACTTTATAAAGTAAAGATTCATACATTAATATTTTTGTCTCAAAGTGCTAATATTTTGAATTCAGTTTTATAGTTACAGTCAAACACTCATGAAATCAATTAAACTTATAATTCTGAAAGATGCAAAAACATCTGAAATATTTCTACTTTTTACATTCAAAAACTCATAGAATGTTTAAAATAAAGCCATCAGAAGATGTTGATACCAATTGAAAAGTCTTGTCTTAATGTGAAAGAATATCTCCTAACACAAAGATAGAGCAGATAATCAATAATACAATAATAACTTATTTCATTCATTGGACTATGTGCCAAGATCCTCCCCATTGCTGGATGTACATTAATGTGGTTAAATTCATTAGACTGACACTATTGTACAGGTAGGAATCAGAGGAACAGGCATGTAGAAAAACTACCTGAGATCACCTAGTTGCAAAGCAATGGATCAGTAAGTACTCTGATAGCCCAATGGATAATGATTCAAACTAACCGTACCTTCTGGCAACATAAAATGTTAAGGTGCAATGAAATTAATACACATGAAATTCTGATGGTGACAAATACAAGGTTGTAGACTCTGGGAGAAAAGGAAGCACAATCTTTCCTTCTTCTTTTTTTTCCCTCATTTTTATCTATTTTTTTCCTAATGGAAAACTAGATTCTTCTCTAATACAATATGTCTTGACCACAGTTTCTCCTCATGCTACTTCTCCCAGTCCCCTCAACTCTTTATCACCCATATCTGCACCCCCTTTGTTTGCCTTTCAGAAAAGAAAAGGCCTCCAAGAGCCAAAAACCATATAAGACAAAACAAGATACAATAAGACAAGATAAAAGACATTTTTTAATTGCTGCTGGACAAGGCAATCCAGTAGGAGGAAAAGAATTTCAAGAGCAGGGAAAATAGTCAGACCTACCTGGTCCTACTGTTAGGAGTCTCACAAGGACACCAAGATAATAGCCACAACATATAAGTAGGGGACTTTGTACAGACAGACCCTTTCGTGCTTCCTGATTGATCAGTTAAGTCTCTGTGAGCCCTTGTGAGCTCTGCTCACTTGATTCAGTGAGACATGGTCTTCTGGTATACTCCATCACCTTTGCCACTTAAAATCTTTCCTCACCCATTTTCCACAGGGTAAGATAAAGACCTGATAGAGACCTCCAATGTCGAATTTCTCTCAGCGTATCTGGCAGTGGATCTCCACATCTGTCCCATGTGCTAACAGAGGAAGATTCTCTGATAATGACTGGACAAGACACTGATCTGTGCATATATCAGAATATCATTAGAAATCATTTCATTGATTTTTATTTTTCTCTTATTTATTTTATTTTTTATTTTTTGCCAGTCATGTTTGGTTCTAACCCAGGTAACTGGGTTATTCATTTTTCATTTTGAGACTTGTTTTGGGCAGTTCTTCACTCTTCTGAGTTTGAGTTGTAATAAAATCCCCACTACATTACAAGTCTAAGAAACTTTGCCTTAAAAATTAAATAATCATCATAAGATATATGTGAAACTGTCAAATTCAATTCTAGAAAAAAAATGATTGTTAATCATAAAAAGGTAAATATTATGAAGCATAATGCCAACAGAGAAGTGTATTTCTCTTCCTCATCAAAGCTTGTATTGCCAGCATCCAGAGTCCACTAGAGAAAGCCACAACTAGTCAAAGTACAGAGAACAACCAGGTGGATACCCAGCTCATACACCTACAGCACAACTCCTAAGACTCAGTGGACATTATAGAGGAGAGGGAAGAAAGGTTACAGTAGCCAGAAGACCAAGTAGTCTCTTCAAAAACTTTGTGTTCTCAATATGCAAAAAAATATACATCCATGTAATTTCAACAGTATGGTTGCCTAAATGAGACCAGAAAGATGACAGCACCAGTTGACATGCCAACATGGCCCTGCTCCTTGACAAAGAACTTGAGGCAATTAAAAACTGAAAGAGGAAAACTTCGTTGTCCCAAGAAATGAAAACCTTAATAGATCATCCAATCCTATGTGATTATATCTAAAGAAAGTTTATAAAAACAACACTATGCAGACTCAGCTGGTTACAATTATATATATGTATGTATTTGCATGTGTATTATGGTAATAATTAAAGGATAGGAGACCATGGATTTAAAAATGAGTAGGCAGCATACTAGAAGGGCTGGGGGGTAGAGAAAGAAGGAAGAACTCTTTTAATTAAATTTAAAGATAAATTAATTGAAATGCAATATTTATATTTAAGACTTCAGGAGAGCCCAACAATTATGTTGCTAGCTTACAGAAGCTGTCAGGTTGTCACAGGCAATGAACTGAAAAATAAATACTGCTTATATCTCTCATCTGGTAGTGTCAGGATTACAACAGTGTTGTAATGATGAAACATTTCAGCTGTATTCTTACAGTAGAATGATTATGAGACAGAAGGGCAGATAAATAGTATACAATTTTTATCTCAATTATGGAGTATATTTTGTTTGTTTTTTTTCAAGTTAGGGTTTCTCTGTGTAGCCTTGGCTATTCTAGACTCACTTTGTAGACCAGGCTGGCCTCAAATTCATGGTGATCCATCTGCCTCTGTTTCCCAAGTGCTGGGATTAAAGCCATGTGCTACCACACCCAGCCTCTGGATCATAGTTTTAAGTATTCTTTGTTACAACTAATTATAACAGCACATTTGCATTATAATAAAATAAACAAAATGGAAATAACCAAACCCATCACATGAAGATTATATTTCCGCAGTAACAAATTTGTGCTGAATATTTAGTAGGTTGTCTAAATCTTCCCTTCGTTGCCTCCTGTGGTCTTCATTACTATACTCACTGTGCAAGGTTTACTGAATGTCAATAAGATGCTCGGAATACAAACATTCTTTTTTTCCCTAATCTTATGTTTGGTGCAGAACTGGTTTTCACTGCATCATTAGTTATGAACTGATGTCTGTGGTGTAGCTTGCTTTTAAAACATTGTATCTAGGAATAGCAAAGATAAGCACATTTTAGTTCTTGTAGGACATACCAAACTATAAAAGAGTTGGAAATATCTCAAAAACTGTAAAGTGTATGTATAATCTCACTATAACAAATGTTCCATTTTTTAACAAAGTCTATACATGTAGTAGAATCCAGGATATATTATAAAAATAGAATGTGTTATGAATTTCCTCTTATGAGATCAAGAAAAAGAGTAATGAGAGAGAGAGAGAGAGAGAGAGAGAGAGAGAGAGAGAGAGAGAGAGAGAGAGAGAGAGAGAATATTCAAGATGACAAGGAGAAAGACTAAAGACCAAGAGAAAAAGGAGATGAGCAGACCAGACTGATTGTGCCGGGTTGTATTCAGCGTGCTCTGACTGTCAGCATAGGTTGGCCAAGTATATTGTCCCGAGTCCTTACACTTGGAATACAGGACCAAAGTATAACTTGAGGTCATGGACCACCATAACAGTAAGCCATTACTAACTCAATTTTGGTCAATGGTATCTCCAAATTTTATGCAAGAAAGAGTACCCATTACTTCAAATATTCGCCTTTTAAAACTATTTTAAATACTTTGCTTACCATCATGATTTGAAAGACCTGTTAATGGTGTACAAATTGTTATATTTTAACCACCTAAACGCAGCTAGTTTTCTTTTGCAAGCCAAAATCTCTTTTCTCTTGGAGATTCTGAGATTTTCTACTCTTGTATACCTTTGCCAAAGTGACTTTTCATTTAGGAATAAGTAAGACAATACAGAAAAAAAATCAATGTAAAAGATTAAATATGTTAAAAATGTTAAATAAATTAAAAGTACTGCCAGGCAAAAAAGCAAAGGAGTTTATAGGGAAGAATAAGAAGTCTTCAAATTACACCCCTTCAAACCTCTAGAATTATAGATAAACAGGAACATGTTCCTTCCTCTGCCAACCTAAAAGTGGATGTTCTTAGCTATGATACCATATTGTGAGAACACAGAACTAAAGGGCAAACCAATGTCGTCATTCTGAATCGGACATACATTTTGAAGACCAGAAATAATGTTCTCTCCAGACATCAACAGCAGTAAAAAAAAAATCATAAGGCCTCAACCCTAAAAAGAACTGTAGGAATTGAGGAATGCTGGGGGAGGGAGAGGTGGTCTTCCCAGAGAAAAGCATACCACTTTAGGGATTTTATATATATATATATATATATATATATATATATATATATATATATATATATATGTGTGTGTGTGTGTGTGTGTGTGTGTGTGTGTGTGTGTGTGTGTGTGTGTGTGTGTGTTAGCACTCTGATTGGTACAAAAGAAGAATGTGTCAGTAACAGTTCTGTTGTCATCATAGACACCATGACCAGAAGCCCCTTAAGAAAGTATACATAGATTTGGGCTCAGCATTCCACAGGGATAGTTTATAATATTGAGGAAGGCCTGATAGCAGGCAGCTGCAGCAGGTATCTGAATGATTACAATCTCAACCACAAGCACAAGGCAGATAGAGTGAACTGAAAATAGGATGAGACAAAAGATTTTTCTTTTCTGTTTTGTTTTGTTTTGTTTTGTTTTGTTTTGTTTTGTTTGAGACAAGGTTTCTCTGTGTAGCCTTGACTGTCCTGGACTCACTTTGTAGACCAGGCTGGCCCCAAACGCACAGCGATCCACCTGCCTTTGCCTCCCTGAGTGCTGGGATTAAAGGCGTGTGCCACTACACCCGCCTTTTTGTTATTGGACAATAAACTGTCTTTTTAAAGTGTAGTGCAATTTTTTTCACTTTTAAAACTTATTTATTCCCTTTACATCTCATTTGTTGCCTCCTCCCACCTCTCCTCCTAGTCTTCCCCTCCCCATCCTTCCATCTTCTGTTTCTTGGGAAAAGGGAGCTCCCTTGCCCACCCACCCCAGCTCATCAAGTGGCATCAGGACTGAGTTCATCCTCCTCCCCTGTGGCCTGACAAAGCAGTCTCCTAAAGGGGAAGTGATCAAAAAGCAGATAACAGAGTCCAGGTCAGAAACAGGTCCTGTCTGCCATACTAGGGGACCTACATAAAGCATGAGCTACCCATAGGCTACATCTTTGTAGAGGGCCTAGATCCATTCCGTGCATGGTCCTTTGTTGGTGCTTCAGTCTTATCATGCCCCTTCTTGTGAAGCTCCTGTCACCTACATGTCCTTTTCTCCTTGTCCTCCCCAAACCCCCACGTTGCCACAAGACTCCCCAAGCATTGCCCAATATTTGGGTACCAGTCTCAGCATCTGTTTCCAACTGCTGCTGGGTGCAGCCTCACAGAGGACAACTCTTATAGGCGCCTCTCTGTAAGCATAGTAAACCATAGTGTCACGGTTGGCTCTCTTCCATGGAATGGCTCTTGGGTTGGGCCAGACATGGCTTGACCTTCCCTCAATCTCTGCTCTATCTGGTCTATTTTTATCCCTGTATGTCTTGTATGCACGGTGAGGTTTGGATCAAAATTTTTGTCTGCGGTTGTGTTGGTGTTCTCCCCATTCCACTAGGAGTCTTGCCTAGTTGAAGGTATCCTCCTCAGTCTCCATGGCCTCTGCTACCAGGAGTGTCAGGAATAACTCCCCTTAGATCCTCCCAGAGGTTTATTCTGACTTAGGTCCCCCCAGCTTGTCACAGAGATGGCCCTACCCTAAGTCTCATTCCAAAAGGGAAATAAAATAGACAGATGTAGTGGTGGAAGAGAGGGAAGAAGGTAGGAGAGGGATCGCAGAGAGAGAGAGAGAAAAGGAAAATAAACTCTTAAGGCCCACCAGTGATGGCTTCCTAGAGCAAGACTCTACCAACTAAACATTCAATCTCTTCTGCAAACAGTGCCACCAAATGGGGACTAAGTCATCCAATCTTTGTGCCCAAAAGGAATACTCATTTCAACACCACAAAGCAGTAAAGAAAATTAAGGGAAAAACAGAAACAATGAAAAACTGTTTAAGGTTTTAAAATATGAAAAGGCAATAAGAAATTTCTTGAGGAAGATATAAGAAAAATGGGAGGAGTGAAAACTCTGGGATCACAGAGCAATGCAAGACCATGAGGACAATCTGTTCTGCCCATAGTCTTCAGGAGGGACTGTGGCCTCAGTGTGCCACACTGGTTTCCAATCAGACAATCACAGAATTTTGGAGCATGACCACACAAAGCTATAGAGCCACTGCAAATTCCACACTGGTTTCCTTAGAACTAAATGTCTTCAAAATATGCTGTTTCCTGTTTCCCATCCTACAAACATGCCCACAATAACTTATAAACATGGTTCCCATAAAGTAAAACAGCTGATTTTTAGTCATGGGCATCTCTCTTTCTCATAGCTGAAAATAAAGACTTCATATTACTGTTTTTTCTCATTTTGTACATAGCTTTAATGTATGAAGGGCACTTAATAAAGGCATTTTGAAATAATTTGTTATCTGTATTAACAGTATGTGGTGTGATCACCCACATAAATACCATAATATTCCTTTAGTGTGAGAGTTATTGGACCTTAATAGAGAATGAATAGGAAAAAATCAATGCCAGTGTATTATTATCTTGACAGTGTTTTATGACTCTGTTGGTGGTATAATTTGTGTTATGTCCCTTTATTAGCTTCCAATATATCAGAACATTTTCTTAGGATCATGCCATCAAAGCTTTGAGACGATGGAATGGGTTGCTATTTGGAAAGACTTAGACTAGTGCCTGCTACGTCATGTTACAAAAACCCTTGCTGTGACTAAAAGTTAAATTAACTTCTAAATGTCCTTTTCCTTTATGAGATAATGACATCAAACTTTATTTACTCTACATAGCTATTCCAATTTGGACATAATCCAACAAATCAGATACCTTTTCCACATTTACATCACATCTGCCTAAGATAAAAATCATGAGGTGGCTTGACCCCAGATTTGCGAGAAACTGGAAGATAGAGCATCTGTCTTCTCCATCTGTTGAGCCAAGGTTTCATAATTACCTGGGAAAACATCCCCGGTCTGAGTCACTCACCTCCAACTAACTGTGTTTCTGTGACATACCTCCAAATCTGTGCATTCATATTCATAATGTGGCAATAGTGTTTTCCAGGGGCTGTGGAGAGAGAAAACTGACCTCTACCTCGTCACCTTCATAATGACTTTGATGAAGATGACTATGGGTGTTGCTCTCATGGCTTTCTGTTGGGGCACTCGCTCCTGTTTTGTTCTGTGTTTGCTTGTTTGTTTTTGTCTCGTTGGGTTTTTGTGAGCATTGGCTTTGCTGCAATCCAGTCACTGTCACTAATTGTTCCCTCCGGTGATGCCTGTCTGCTACTGATGTTCTGACGCAGTTTGTGCTGATGTTATGTTGGTTCAAATTATACTTTCATTTGCCCTTGAAGCCTTTTGGCTGTCCATCTTGTGCTAGATTGCATTCCTCACCTCACCATGGAACAGCTGTCCTGGCATTCATTTTTCTACTTTTTATTTGTTTCACCTGATGAAATATAAGAGCCCTACTTCATTGCCAGTTCTTTAATAGTGTTCAGAATTATCACCATTGATTTTGATATTGATGTTTTCTGAAAATGGGTGGCAATGAATCTTGTCCTGCCTGTAAATGTCTCTGAATCTCCTGCCTTTAGAGCTCTTCTGGAAGGCATCATTTCATAAGCTTACCATGTAGTAGGAATCTGCAGCCTTGTTATTGGACAGTGTTTAGGTTTCCAGTTATGGGACCAAGTTGTGCTCACTTGACATGTCTGTGATAGTTACACAACAGAGTGGACCCTATGTAATTTTTCTCAGGGTATAAAAATATATCACCTGTTTTACAAAACAGTCCAAAGATCTGATTTTTTTAATGTGCAGTCATTAATTATTAAGGCTTTTTTTAATGAGAATAAAATGAAACACAAAATATTTTTAATTAATTCTTTTTACATATACATTTATATTATACACATACACACACACACACACATACACACACACACACACACACATATATATATATATATATATATATATATATATATATATATACAGCAAGAAGGACAATGAAACAATCAGGAATTATATAAATGTTACATTCTTAGTGTTTTGGCTATTTGTATTTGGCAACCTTAAAGAAAACATCTTTCCTATCTTGGTGAGTCCAATATTCTGGATGTAAATCAATATCTACCATATCTCATCTCTATCAACAACACTTTAAGATTTAACTTTATATTTGGAAAGTTTTCTTTCTAAAATTCTTTTATAAATTGTTATATTCTTATTTACTTTTGTTGCAGATTTATTTGCTTGAATCAGGGTTTATGCATCTCAGACAAGAAGGGAAACCACTATGTAAAGTCTGCCTGATTTGAGTTTTCATCAGTTCCCCCTGCCTCGCATCCTAAGAGCTAGAAATATAGACCTGTAGAAAGGTATGATGGTTCATTTAAAAAAAAAATGGCCCCCATAGATTTGTAGGGAGTGACGCTATTAGGAGGTGTGCCCTTATTGTGGTATGTGTGGCGCTGTTGGAGGAAGTGAATCACTAGGGGGTGGAATTTGAGGTCTCAGAAACTCAAACCAGCCCTAGTGGCTCTCAGTTTGTCTTGCGGCTTGCTGCCTGTTGATACATATGTAGGGCTCCTAGCTCCCTCTCCAGCACCATGTCTGCCTGCACGCTGCCATGCTTCTCCCCATGATGATAATAGATTAAACCTCTGAAACTGCCAGCCAGCCCCAATTAAATGTTTTTTTTTATGAGTTGCTTTGGTCAACTGGGTGGTGGTGGCACACTCCTTTAATCCCAGGACTCAGGGGGCAGAGGCAGGCAGGTCACTGTGCGTTTGAGGCCAGCCTGGTCTACAAAGCAAGACCAGGACAGCCAAGGCTACACAGAGAAACCCTATCTTGAAAAACCAAAAAAACTAAAAATGTATTGTTGTGGTCATGGTGTTACTTCACAGCAATAGAAACCCTACCTAACACAGCAGGTATACACAAACACATACATACACACACACACACACACAAACACACACACACACACACACACACACACACACACACACACACATACCAGTGTAGCCCAGTGTGCTTCACTTTGTATATTGTTTCTTTAGTTAATGTGTGATTCTTTCCTCCTAGTAGACTTGATTTAAGACTGCTTCAAACCAATGGCTTGGTTTGCGATGGAAATGCAATTCAAGTGATTTGATACAATTGACGGGCAGCCTCCATATCGATGGGCATCAATATCTCCTCAAAATGATGATCTCATGCAGGATAATATGTCATTAGTTAGGCATCATTAGAATTGTTTCCCATTAATCTTCATATTTCTCAAAGGACACACTCAGGAAGCTGCAGATGGGTGGAGATAAGTATTTACTCTCCCTTATGCTGAATGCATACACACCCGGAGGTGGACAGGAGAGACTGTGTTTGTGATTTGCTTACTTTCATGGATTAGAAAGTTGTTCTAAAAGAATGCTTTGAGCTAACAAGGAAATAAGGTTTTCATAGGTCAGCTGATGACACGTTGCCTATGTGAGATGATAATATTGGGAAGACACTGAAATGCCACTGGTGCTCTCCGTCAGCTGTTCTAATCACTTAAGTCATATGTCTTCAGCACTATTGCTTGGAAGCGGTCTTGGGTCAATTTGAAAAAGGAAAAAAAATGTAGGATACATTTTAAACACAATGGTGACCTTGAGTGTTCTATAGTTTGGGAACTTGAAATTCTCCACCGTTCAGACTGGGTTTTCTCCGAGAGTTGGGCATCTTCTTGCCGGTGTGCTTGCTGCCTTCCCGAGTCATCAGTGTTTTGTTGCCCTCGCTGTCTCACTCATCTGAATTATCTGTCAGACGTGGGGTGATTACAAAGCTGGCCAGCCTACTTCACAACCTCTTCCTGAAGAGTAAATTGGGCAAATGTGTAAAATTACACAGACAGGGATAAAAGCGATGTCTAGGACCGATCACTAAAACGCGTGAGGTATGAATTAAACAAAGCAGCTGTTTCGGCTCAGTGAGAGAATAATTCTAATTATCTCCTTTTGGTCGTGTTTGTATTTTCTAATTATAAGCTTACATGTTTGAATGCTTGGCTCTTAGGGAATGTCACTATTAGGAGGTGTGGCCTTGTTGGAGTAGGTGTGGCCTCATTGGAGGAAGTGCGTCACTGGAAGGGGCAGACTTGAAGGTCTATGCTCAAGCTATTCCCAAAGGGGCACACAATCACTTTTGCTGTTTACCCATCAAGATATAAAATTCTTTTGTTTGTTTGTTTGCTTGCTTGCTTGTTTATACAGTGTTCTGCTTGCATGTCCACCTGTGGGTCAGAAGAGGCCATCAGATCATATTACCGATGGTTGTGAACCACTATGTGGTTGCTAGGAATTGAACCCAGGACCTTTGGAAGAGCAGATGGTTCTCTTAACCACTGAGCCACCTCTCCAGCCGCAAGATATAAAACTCTTAACACGTTCTCCAGCACCATGGCTATCTGTCCACTGCCATAATGATAATGTACTAATCCTCTAAAACTATAAGCCAGATTTTACTAAATATGAGTTGCCATGGGCATGGAGCCTTGTCACAGCAATAGAAACCCTAACTAGGACACAGGCATGGTAAAATGCTGCTGTCTCTATTCTCAGAGCATCTCCAGTTGTGAATCGGCCTAGACACTGAGTGTAGAATCTATTTGCCTTATCAATTTTGTGTGTATATGTGTGTAATTCTACACATCAAACCCAGGAAATACACATTCTATTTTTTTTAATTTTTAAAATTTTACTTTTTTATTGAAAATATTCTTCTTTCATACACTACATCTCTACCACAATTCCTCCTCCCTTCACTCCTCACAGCACCCTCACACCTTCTTTCACCAGATCCTCTATGCCTCTGCTATTTCCTTTCAGAAAAGAAAGTGTCCTGCAAGAGACAACAAACAAATACAACAGAACCAGATACAATAAGACAAGACAAAAAAAACCTCATATCAAGGGTGGAAAAGGAAAGACAATGTGAGTAAAGAGTCCCAAGAATAGGCAAAAGATTCAGAGATATATCCAATGCCAGTGTTAGGAGTCCTGCCAAAACACCAAGCTAACAGCCATATCATATGGGCAGAGGACCTGGTGCAGACCCCTGCAAGCCCTGTATTTGCTGCTACAGTCTCTGTGAGCCCACAGGACCACTGCTTAGTTGATTCAGTTAACCATGTTCTCCCTTGTGTCTTCCATCCCCTCTGACTCCTACAATCTCTGCTCTCCCTCTTCCCTGCGGTTCTCCAATCATTGAGGAGATGGAACCAATGACGACCTCTGATTCAGACTTCAGACAAGCAATTTACTACCAAGCCCTATGATGAGACACCAAATTATATAGGTCATTCAAATGAAAATATGAGATATTTTATAATATCTTCCCTTACATTTTACTTCTATTTGCCAGCAGTTAAAAGAACAAGAGATTGGTCAACTAGTTAGAACTGTTATCTTCTTTATCATTAAAAACTAACAATGAAGGGGTCTGCATTCTGGATTTAAAGTGAATAAATAATTAAATGTAATAAAAAATAAATAAAAATGGGGGATCATATTAGGAAACAAATTATGTAATTTTGGAACATTAGATCTCTGGCCAGCATGGAAGAGCCAGGAGAGAAGCAGCCAGTTTCCCATAATGCCCACTCTGCATGCATGGCCATTTTCTTAGCACTGTTCATGGGGCAGAGGAACAACATGGTGACATGAGTAGGCAAATCTGAAGGAGTGATGCCACTGAGCACCAAACGGGACTGTAGAGAGAAAACCCGAGAAGACCCAGGAGAACGTTTCCTAATTCTGCCTGTACAGAGACAGGACCCTTTCTGAGTTTTGAAGGCATGTGGGTTCTCTTTTTCCCCAAAAAAACATGTCTTCCAAATTATTTGTTTGTTCCCAGGGTTCCGGTACAAATATCACAAAATGAATGACCTACCCTAAATCTTGTGATGTTACAGGCTTGGAATAGAGAAGTCCAAAATTAGGTGTGTAAAGGCTAACCTTCCTTTGATGGCACTGAGAAGTGTGTTTGCCAGCCTTTTCCTGACATCCAGCAGAGTTTTAAGCACTTGTACTGTTCGCAGGGGGATCAGCAAAAAGACTAGTTTACTATTATTTTTATAAGTAGGTAGGACCACAAATTTCAAATGTTCATTAATATGAAATTTTCTTATTAGTTATATCATGCTATATTATTCCAATGTTATGCACAAGTGGAAAAACTAGAAGGGTACATGCTAACAGGAAAGTTTTGGCTTTTTTTCACCACTTTACTTTCAGTGCCAAGCATTTTCCGGAATTAGACCTTGAGGTTTATTGGATGCTTAATATCATAGTACACTGTCATTATTTTATTAGTTAACTATGCATTTTTAAATAAATTTTCACAATAGCTAAGTTCAGAACTATTTGCAACAATTAGCACTTACCCTAATACCTAGGCAGGATTGAGTTTATGCCAATTCAAGTATAAGCTGCATTTTAGTTTTCTCACATATACTCTTTTCCTATTCAACTTTGTTCTACAACTTCTGTTAATATTTTGTTCCCTGTAATTATATTAAGCTCTTAATAATAGGTAACACTGAATTTGAAAATTTAAAACCTAACCTTGCATATAACATGATATATTTGGGTTGGAGAGATGGCTCAGCAGTTAAGAGCACTGACTGTTCTTCCAGAGATCAAAAGTTCTATTCCTAGGTGGAGTTACAACTGTCTGTAACTCCAAGATCTGACACCCTCATTGCAGACACGCATGCAGAAAAAATAACAATGCACATAAATTACAAATAAATAAATGAAAACAACAAAATATTAATGTATTCATATTCTTTATTCAACAAATGGAATCTGTATATTATCAGATAAACCCTACGAGCTTATATATTTTATGCCTTAAAATCAAATATTGAATGAACAAGAAAGTCATGTAAGGTTCACAACTAGAAAGTATCAAACACAATAACTAAATATGAATGCTTCAAATTGTGTCTATGGCAGTTTTATGTCAAATTAGCCTCCCAGTCATGATGGCAGAGATGTCTTCTGTGGGACTTATGGATCTGGTAAGATTTTGATCCGTATATTTTTGCTTTAGAAAATAATATACTAATATTGATAAATAAAGTTCATATCTGTCATAGATTAGAACCTGTGTCTTTCCCCACATCTATGAGAAGGCAGATTTGGGGAGATCCTTGTAACCTCTCCTGATCTGTGTTTCTTCTAACAGATCATGGGAACTAGGGAAAACTTTCTTTTGTTTTCATTGAAAAGAATGTTTTTATATGGTCCATCCCTATTTTCAGTTCCCACTCCCTCACACCTCCTCCCAGCTTCTGTCATCTGCCCACCCACCCAGCTTTACACCCTTTCCTTTTCTCACTCTTTCTCACAGGCAAACAAATAAAAACCAAACCAAACCATAATAACGCTTTTAACACACACACACATACACACACACACACACATACACACACACACACACACACACACACACACACACACACACACACACCAAAATCCTTACATCACAAAATTGAAGACCATACTATACATTCAAAAGGCCAGTAAGAAAAAAAATGCCCAAACAAAGCAATATGAGACCAAAAGGCCACACAATTTCCACGGAGTTCATTTTGACCTCATCATCTTCTACTAGGGAAGGGACTTACAGTTCAGTAGAGTTAATATACCCAATGAGACTTCATTGGAGAAAACTGATTTTTTTTCCTTTGAAGGTGATTGTCAGTTGGAGACAGCTTCTAAGTTAGGGATGGGAGCTTGTGTCTACTTGCCCCTTTCAGTGCTGTGGCCTCGTGTCTAGCTTGAGCCTGTGCAGGACTGTGCATGCCACAAGCGTCTTTGTAAATTTATGTGTATCTTTCCTGTCATGTATTGGAGATACTGGTTTCTTCATGTCGTCCATACCCTCTGGCTCTTATAATCTTTCTACCTCCTCTTCTGCTTAGCTCCTGAGCCCTGGGAAGAAGGTTTGATGAAGAAATTCATTAAAGACTGATTGTTCCAACATCTTTAATTTTCTAATAGTTGTTTAGTTATGTGTCTCTGTGTTAGTTTTCATCTGGTGCCAGAAGGAGCTTCCCTGAGTGAGGGACCTGATCTTTGGGTCAGAACGTCATTAGGCATATCCTTGCCATGTTCACTTAGCAGAACAACTGTATTTAAATTTCCCCTACTCCAATGGCCTATCCAGTCTTGGGTTCAGAAACGGTAGAACAGACTATTTCTGAAGCTCCGTTAGGTTTGAATATCCTTTAATGCTACCAGAATTAGTTCTGGGTATGTAGAATGTTCCCTACATCCTTATTCCCCTCCCCTAGGTCTAGGACCCAGGGGGACCTCCTCCCCCACTATATAATCATAGGCTATCCAGTCTCATGTTGCTAGCCTGCTTATTCTTTCTTTTAGTGCCATCAGGCCTCCCTACCAAGGGGAGGTGGTCAAATATGGGGCCCCAGAGTTCATGTCAGAGTCAGTACCCACTCTCCACATACCTGTGGGGAATGTCCTGTCCATTGGGTAGATAAGACATGAAGTGATTGTACTGTTACACTCTGAATGAGGTGCCTTTTATCTTTCCATATGACACCAATAGATATCAGATTGTGTAGGCCTGCTCCTCTGTCTCACCATTGCATTAGCTGTCTGTGTCACCCCTTAAACCCCATCATTCCAGACCCCTGTAGCTAGCAACCTTATCGATAATTACTCTGAGTTGTGTTCTTGTGTTCAGATTGTTATACTCTGTTTTAACACCTGAGTGTTCCAACGTCTTTAATTCTTTAATAATTGTCTAGTTATGAGTCTGTGTTAGTTTTCATCTGGTGCCAGAAGGAGCTTCTCTGATAATGGCTGAGTGAGGGACTGCCACGAGGATTACAACAATTACAAACATTCCTTTAAAGTTCAAGAGAAACAGAGCCATAGATTCCGTTGGCATTTTCTATCTCAATCATAGATTAAATAAATAAAGCTTTCCAAAATGAACATTTTTTTCCTGAAATATAGAAATGGTCCCACCTTTTCCAGCTCTGCCAAGACACTTTTTTTCTTTTATGTGTTAATTGATCCTATTCCCTTTTAATGATAATTGGTTGAAAGATTGTAATATTTATTGATTTAAGCATAATGATTCAAAATGAATAAAACATATATCTTTTATTATTAAGTATAAAACACACTAAAAAGAATTAGCTGCTTTCTAAAGTAGCTTTCCATTTTCTGATATCCAAGATTCAACACAATGAATGTGATTTTTAAAAACTTTAACGAAACATAGTAAGATTGTCTAATCGCCACTGATTATATAAATAAAATTAGGTAAGTAAACTGTTGTAGTGAAAAAGTAAAATCAAAGAAGATTATGTATATATATATATATATGTGCACATATATACATAATACATACACACAAGTGTGTGTGTATGTGTGTGTGTATGTATGTTTTTAGAGAAGGTTTTCAAAAAGTAAAATTACACAAAATGTAAACATTCAACAGAAAAGTCATTGCAAATAATTCACCTTGTAATTTTTTATTTTGTTTTCTTTTCTTTTCTTCTCTTTTGCAAATACCTCATAGTAATGAGCACACATAAATGTTTACTGGCTATTTCACATGTGATACTAAAAATACCCCACAAATATCTATTGTTTCCCCCTCAAAATTTTACAGTTTTGCATTGTATTGGACTTGTATGAACCCGGACTATCTGGTATCTGAAATCAGGATGCAACTAGCGCCAGCATCTGTGACCTTTGGCTCTGGATTTAGCCTAACACCACAGCAGCCACTCCTGGTCATCTACAGTGGGTCTTTCTGTCAACCACAGCCAGCCCTCCTGGCTGTGCTGAGAGCACAGGGGAGAAATGGAGATGCTCTTTCATTTCTTCACACCGTGAATCATGTACCTTCCCTGATGGGAGAGTTCATAGCAATCTGAGTTGTTTCATCAGAGATAACACTAGAAAAGAACAAGAAAAGCCTGCTGGCAGAAGGGCGTGAAAATGGAATAAAGTAGGAAGGATTACATCCATGCAGAAGAATTGCCAAACACTTTTAAGAAGCACCGCTCTCATCTGTACTCATGGGGATTTCACAAGAAGTTGTCTTCCAGGTTTGAGGTATTTATCTAAAGACTGGAATAAAATCCTTCTTCTGATGTGGCAGAGGTACGCCCTTCAGGAGAGATGCTTAGAAGTGCCTCCCAGTTCTTTCTAAAACAGACGTAAAATCATGCCTAGTTAAGATGTGCTGGATTTTCTATATTTAGGTCACATACAAATACTTTTATATTTTGACCAGTAATATTGTTACAAATCTTTAGCCTTTAGAAACAGATTGATGTAGGGGTTATGGGCATGCCATGCAATAGTAGAAAATAACCTTCTATTCTAACTCTGAGGTGATGAGTGTACTTTTAAGTAAGCATTTTAAAAGTCAGCATTCTTCAAATCCAGGGATAAAGGGAATTATGCTTTTTTTCTATCTGTCACCTGAAATAAATTAGTTCAAGAAGTTGTCCTAAACATGACATTTATTTGGATTGTAAAAGAGCTGCATTTATCGGAGTTTAATAGCATTGTTGCATCTATTTCTGTCATAGAGCAGCTGCAGTGGACTGGAGGCAGACGCTCCATGGCTGTGGGTGTCAGGGAGGGCAGGATGGGTTTCTAGGTCTTCCTGGGGGATAGAAGGCTCTATATGGTGTGGAATAATGCAACCTTTTTGTTAGCCCCCATCAGTGAGGGAAGGGATTGTTTTCTTTTAAGCTAGCATGGGCTGTACTGACTCCTACTGGTGGACTAAGGAATCCTGGAGTTGGCAGATGCCCCGTGAGCTCTCCCTTCTGTCACCCCCTTCCAACGTTATTGTTCAACCAAGGAAATGACCATGGTAAAGGCAATTTTAAGATAGTGACAGCCTGGAAGACAAGCAAAAATAAAAATTTTACCCAGAAAAAAATAGCATTGTTGCAGTCATCCTGGGTAAGGCTGATCTCAGAGAACAGCAGAGTGGATGTGAGGGAAGGTATCAGGAGCCAGGCATGGTACATTTGCCCTGGAGATAAGATGTAAGCAGGAATATTTATGTAAACCATGAATTACATGCGAGAGAAAAGAAAATAGTTATTAAAAGAAGAAGTGGATAGTATAATATGAGAACGTAAGTGGCATGCATGCCACAAAAAGAAAAAATAACAGATTCTTGAAAATAAAATAATAAAATAACCAACAACAATATAATGAATATGCAAATGAAATTTTAAAAAAGATGTAAGCAAGTAAAAACTGGGCATATTAAAATACATTTACTTTAGTCACCCCCTAATTGCTAGTTTTATCTTTACATTCTTTAGTCATTCTTGATGTGTAAAGTTTCAGAAATAACTTTGATAAGGCTATTGGTTTCCAATAAATGGTATTGTGATGAGTAGACTTAGTCAAGATGTGGTGATGTTTCCAAACCCTATGATTTTGATTCTAACAATACAGTTAGGATTACAGATAAAGATCTACCATTCAAGCCTAAGTTACTCATAATATTAGGTTAACAAAGAATATATATATATATATATATATATATATATATATATATATATATATATATATTAGACTACCTACTGCAAGAAGAACCACGAAACAGTCAGGAATTATATGTTGGTGTATATATATATATATATATATATATATATATATATATATATATATATATAATATGTTTTGGCTATTTGTATGTGGCAGCCCTAAAACATCTTTCCTATCTTGGTGAGTCTAAAATTCTGAATGTAAATATCTATCATATCTCATCATCATCATCAGTATAAAACATCTAAATGCACCTAAAAATATCTTAGCCCCTGGACAACTAAGCTTAATTGTAAAACTAAACTATCTGGTCTCCAGTCCCATCAGAGACTTGAGAAGGTATAAAATAAACTACCTGAGTATACAGGGAATACAGGTTAGCAGTTTCCCAAATGAGAAGATGGCAGAGATGGTTTGCTGTCTGAACAGTCACCCAAAACTCTCTATATAATATGGGAACATCATCTTCAGGCATATTTGTGAGGCAGGAACTATTGAAGACTTGCTTACCCTCTTTTGGCAGATTTTGGCCAAAGACTCTGCCTGAATCCAAGTTTGCACATTTCTAGGCAGAATTCTGTCTGTGGTAGAAACAAGGACATTTTCCCAGTGGCTTGTTTGCCACATTTGAAGCCATCGCTATAGGAGATTCTTGGATGTTCATCATAATCTTTGAGGTAGGCTGAGTGTTGCCAGGAGTTAACCGGTCTCATTGTAAATTTATATTTGAAATAACATCTTTAATTGCCATATTCTGTATATCTCTGAGGTTTTTGAAGACCTTATCTATTTTACCTGATCTATCTATAGGATCATATCTATCTGCTAAACCTGGGATGTATATCCTTGTGAAAAAATAGACTAGTAATTGATATGACCATGATTTGATCAACTAACAATTAACTTGCATAACTTACTTATCCTAAACATCCTTCAATAGCACTTTCAAAGTATTAGAAGTAAACCTTTTATTGTAATTAAGTCGTATAAGTATAATACCACATATTAGAGTAGAAATCTATGTGTATGAAGAATAATCTCAAATGAGGAATCTATCCCAATATATCTAAAATTAAATTTATTTTGCATCTCTATACAAAATTGTATAACAATGAATTAAAGATAACCTCGTAAGTAACAATTAAGGAATTAAGTTGAGTAGATTCATTAATCTATTTTTTGTCCTAACATCCCTCTATATTTCTATAGCCCCACTTCTTTCTTTTCAACCCATATCTCCAAATCTAATAATGAAAGATAAAGGAACAGAGAGACATTCCTGAGTCCAACCTTGTTTTCTCTCTAAATAAGACCAATAATTTATAACCAACTGTGTTTTAATCACATGTGCCTTCATATACAAAGGCTGCTTTCTTCCTGTTGTTCCTTGTTTTGTTTGTGTGTGTGTGGGGGTGTTTTTTGGTTTTGTTTTGTATAAGGTTCTATTATATAATCCTCCCTGTCTTCAGACTCCTGGTCCTCCTGTCTGTCTCACCCTTCTGGAAGTTAGGACAGCAAGTGTGAGCCACCATACCTGGCTTGTAGGTTTCTTGAATTATCTGGATGGCGTTTACCTCTAAGTCCTCCCAGAGTTGTGTTTAAAACAGTTCATCTCCTTCTGCACTGAGAGGATTCTTTTAATCTTGCTAAACCCAAACCATTCTCAAAAGTAA
The DNA here is from genome assembly GCF_964271855.1 of Acomys minous. NCBI lineage: Eukaryota > Metazoa > Chordata > Mammalia > Rodentia > Muridae > Acomys > Acomys minous. Next base: position 34,396,922 of record NC_140487.1, read on the forward strand.
TTTCTGTAATTTTCCTGGAATATTTAAAGTACATATTGCTGTCATCGTTCATATGGATACTCACCAGTGAGACTTGCATATTCAGGTATTAAGCTTTAAGCTGATTATGTATTTACCTAGCATCACAATATACTCAGCGGAAAAAACCATATCTCACCAGTAATTTCACAGAAAAGTACATTTACAGTACAGTTGAAATTTTGTAATAGTTTTAAAAATTGAAATTATTGAGTTAGGTGCACACAGATATACAGTTTAAGAATACATATACATTTTTCACCTTAAGTAGTTTTTCTCAGTTTGCATAAAAATGTAGTATAATGCTACCAACAGACAACTGAGGCATTCCAATAATATTCAGCTTCCCAATTGCACTTTGTTTTTTTTTTTCTGTGTATTTTTTGTGTATTGAGCCTAACATTATTTTATTATCTAAGCAGGTTTCCAATCTGTTACCATGATCCAAAACAGTCACATCTCATCCCTATTGGGACCCATCACCTACCTGTCCACTCTAACACTGACTCTAACCACTGCATCCCATTCAATGACCTGTGTCTTCTAATTACCTCTGTGTCTTCAGTTTTGAAAATCCAAAAATGTTACACAAAAGGAGTCATGGACTCCATCTTATTATGGAATCGGTTTTCTTCACTAACTTAAAGGCCCCAGTAATTCATGAGAACTGCTGTATGCATGTGGCTACTTTGTTGAATCTCTTCCTGGACTGTGGACTCATCAACTCGAGCACAATTTGTCTACACTGACCGAGGCCGTTGGTGTAACTGAAGACACAGACACGAGGATGAGTGGTGCTGAGGAAGGTGGGATTAGCTACACAAATATTTCAACTGATTCTTTTTACAAAGCTGTGGATATAAATTATTATCCTTCTGGAATAAACATCAAAGGATGAAAGTGCCAAGTTGTATGGCAAATTTATGTTTGGCTTAATAAGCTACCAATCTGTGTCTTTCAACCAGATTAACAATGCAAAATTGATTCTGTTCCTCGCAGTTTTGCTATCTGGTGTGCTTGTCATCTGTAACTTCAGTCAGTCCTCATAGTTATTTGGATCGCATTGTAGTCTAAACTTGCATGTCTTTGGGATCTAATATTAATTTCATTTTTATGTGCTTATTGCAACACATATATTCTTTTGGTAAAAAAAGTCTTGTTAACTACTTTTGTGCATGCTCTTAGAATGTTTCCCCCACTGATTTAAAGAGTTCTTTACTAGTCCTCTGTGAGGTATATTGTGTGCAAGTAGTTTCTCTAACCTCTGGCTCTTCATACTTCCCTTCCCATATGGATTTATACAGAGCAAGAGCTCTGTTTTACTTGCTGAGGCAGGGTCTCATGTGTCCCATACTGTTTTTGGACTCATAGTGTAGCAGAAAATGGGGTTGAAAATCTTGTCCTCCTGCCTTCACCTACAGAGTGCTGGAATTACAGATTTGTACCATAATTCCTGGTTCGTGCTATGAGGTGGATGGGATCCAAAGCTTCCTGCCTTCTGGTTAAACACTTAACCAGCAACTAAACCCCAAACAATGTTTTTCTTTTTAATGGCATGATCCACTCTGGCCTCACACTTTCTAAGATGACCTTAAGAACAGCAATTGCCTAGTGATGTGCTGTTGTTTCTGTATCATTTGTTAAAATCTATTCTATGAAATAGCTAGTGTAGCATTGTCACAGATCAGCTGGATATATTTGTGAGGGCATAATTCATTGCTTGCTGTTATGTTAAGTTGTATGCCTATGGGCCTTCAATCATACTAAGTAGACTTGCAACCTGGGTTACTCTACTTATAACTTTTAATGCACTATTTGGTCCAGTACACACACACACACACACACACACACACACACACACACACACACACACATCACTTATATACTGCTAATTAGTTGAATGTTGACATCAATTGCATCTGAATTTGCCTATTTCTCTGTGAAGTTCTGTCAGCTTCTTCCAATGCAATTTGACCCTTGACCAATGAAAACAATGGGGTGTATGTTTTCTGCTGACAGACGATCCTTTTGTTGTTGTACAATCACTCTCTATGCCTGAGCTAGTCATTTTCTTTATGCCAAAGCCTATGATGTTGGGTAGTAATAAGTCACTCCTGTTTTTCTACGCTAGTTTTAAAAATCCATCTTCTCTAACTCATTTTCCTTTACCTACTGTGCTCCTTAATTTGAAATAAGTGCCTCATAAGCAGCACATAATAATTTATGTATATCCACTGTGCCAATCCTGGCCCCTGGAATTTTATATTTATATTTGGTATAACTAGCAATAAGTTCACAGTATTTGTTTTGTGTTCAGAATTTATTCTTTTCTTTTCAGATATTCATTTTTCTAATTCTTCATTCTTGCCTTACTATGGATATTAGAACAATTTTAAGAGTTTTCTTTCAATCTCTTTATATTGTTTGTGAATTCTGTATTCTGTCTTTATTGCAGTTCCTCTTGTATTACAGCATACATGAGTGAGTTTTAAGAGCCCACTGTACCAATGATTTACTATTTTCAGTGTTGTGGAAATACGACTTTCACAGTTCTTTTTGCATGTGCTACCTTAAGGTAGTTTACCTCTTCAGGCTCATGGTATAACTTTTGTGTCAATACTTAAATATAATTCTTAAATTCATGGGAAAAATATGAGGCATCATAAGTCTACATAATCGTCTTGCTCCTTTGGTTACTAGGGTTCTAGGTGCTATGTTTTTTCCTTTATTGTCATTTTCTTCTTCTTGAAGAAAGTGTGTTAGCTGATCTTTAAGGGTGAGACATTTAGTAACAGATACTTTTGGTTTCCTTTAATATTGTAGTTGTTTATATTTTCCCTACATTCAGAAAAATGGTTTGTTTGGGTATAAAAATAATGATTTGTAATTATCTTTCCTTTAGTATTTGAATAATAACAATATCACTCCATGTTTTGTTTCTAAGGGAATAAACACCATCATTTGAATTGACATTTATTCAGCTGCTAGATTTCTCTGAAGTGTGTGTGTGTGTGTGTGTGCATTTAATAACTAATAAATAACTATTAAATAGCTAGCATTTAATAACTAATTATGGTTTCTGGGCTGGATTTTCATTCTGGTTTTTCCTACTTGAATTTCCTTAGCTGCCTTCATCTATAGAACTCAGTTTGGTTTGTTTTTTCTTATATGCAGAGTTGTGGGCAAGTTTTCATCCACTTCTTCCTTACCTCTGTTTCCTCCCCTCTCCTGATAGGAATGGCAGGCTATTTGTAAATGTCCACACATCCCTGAGATGTCCCCATCAGTGACCTTTCTTTCCACTGTTCAGATGGATGAGTTCTTTTATTCTGTTCAGTTCCCCAGCTTTATCCTTTTGCCTTTAAAACAATTTAATATTTATGTTATATTTTACTTCACTCTTTTCTACTGTTATTTTTAAGAAAATCTTGGTTAATAAGCATTTCTAACATTTTTATTTGTTTGAAGTTTATTTGCAATTGGCCCTGAAGGACTTTGTGATGCTCCTTACCAGTCCTCATCAGAGATGTGATGCTGTAGCTCTCTGCACTGTAGATAATTCATAATTGAATCCCAATCAATACTCCAAGTTAGAGGAGGCTTATATTTTGTCATGGATATAGAGTAGCAGACTTGTGATCTGATCATTTCATCGTAGCCTAAAGTGACCATGTTTCGTCTTGTACAACCATCTGCAGGTATGTCTGTAGGCTGTGGTTCCTATTTATAGTAATTGCACTGGTGTTTGGTTAGTGGTGTCCTCACTCATTCTTGCAATTTCTGCAGAGGAAGGAAAAACAAGATTTTCCAGGGCATCACTTAGGTCCAGGAGGTGTGGTAGGATCCCAACATTAAAGATTTCTCCTCACCCTCAACTTCTGATCTGAGGACTCTGGTAATTAAGAGTATACCCAGGCCACTGGTGACAAAGAAAATTCTAGTGACAAAGTAGTATTCTGTGACTTGGTTTATTTTTTATTTTCAGTTTATTTGTCGATAAGACTCTTGGTTGGGTCCTTTATAACTTTCATGTACATCATATGTATTTTGAACTTCTTTATTCCAAGAAGTATAACATCGTTGCTCCTCTGGATACAGGCTTCTTGTTGTTACTAAGTACAAGACTTAGAATGCTTAACAGAAGAACAGCATTTGAATGATTTGTTTAATAAAAAAATTAATTCATTAAAGAGTACATTTATTTGTAAACATGCAACATTAAAAAGTTAGCCAACCTAATCATACTCACAATCAATGTGCTGTTTGTGTATGTCTGTGTGTGTGTGTGTGTGTTTGTATGTACAAGTATACACATGCACAGGTTTGTGCCTGTGTGTTGTGCATTTGTATATGAGTATGTGAGTATGTGAGGTGTGTGTGTGTGTGTGTGTGTGTGTGTGTGTGTGTGTGTGTGTGTTGGGGTTAATATTAGGTGAGGTAAAAGGAAAGGAACATTACTATTGTAACTATAAGAAAAGGTTTTTAAAATAAATTTATTTCATTTAGTGGCTGAGGGGATCAAATTAATAATAATTTTAAATTTTATTTATTTATTTATTTATTTATTTACTTTACATCTTAATCATAGTCCCTTCTTACCTGCCCTTCCGGGTCCACCCTTCCTCCCTCTTCCCTATATCCCCACTCTCCCATCCCTCAGAAAAGGGGGCCCACACACACTTACCCATCCCTGAACATCAAGCTGCATCATGGCTCAGGTCATCCTCCATCATGATGGCCTGAACAGGCAGCTCTGCCAGGGGAAAATGGTTGAAAAGCATGCAAGAAAGTCCTTGTCAGAGACAGCCCCCACTTACTTTACTAAGGGACCCACAAAAAGACCAAGCTGTTCATTGGGTACATATGTGCAGGGGTCCTAGGTCCTGTCCATGCATGGTCCTTTGTTGGCGTTTCAGTCTCTGCTGGCCCCCGTGGGCCCAGGTTAGTTGGCTTTGTTGGTCTTCTTGTGGAGCTACTGTTCCCTCTGGGCCCTTCTGTCTTTCCTCCCACTCTTCCACAAGGCTCTGTGAGTTCTGCACAATGCTTGGCGGTGAGTCTCAGCATCAGTTTTGATCTGTTGCTGGATGGGACCTCTCAATGGACAGCTATGCTAGGCTCCCATCTAAAAGCATAGCAAAGTGTCATTAATAATGTCAGGGGTTGGCTCTCTTGCATGGTGTGGCCAGTCATTGTTTGGATATTCCCTCAATCTCTGCATTTTCTTCATCCCTACTTAACTTATAGGCAGGGAAAATTTTGGAGCCAAGTGTTTGTGGTTGTGTTGGTGTAATAGAATAGACAGAGGAAGTGCTCAAAGAGAGGGAACAGGATAGGAGAGGGAATACTGAGGAAAATGAGGGTGGGGATCTGATGTTGGGGGGGAGCAAGAGGACAGAGTGCTTGCAAAGAGATGAGATACCATGGCCCAGGGCATATCTGAGGCAGCCTGGAGACCTACAACAGGGTAGGCTTCTGGGAGGGTATGAGGGTCACCTAGCTGACACCTCTACTAGCTGTAGATCTGAAGACTAAAAAGGGCCCCCTTCTAACCAGAATGGACTCCAAATTAATAATTTTAAAAATATATCATCTATTTATTTCAGAAACATTTTGAAGGCTGAGCTGTTGTAATATAAATCATAATCATGAAGAAAAAACATAGACTAAACATAAGGAAGATAAATAAAATGAGAGATCTAACTTAATAATTTGATTGGCATTTCATGATTTAAAAACATTTCTACATACAAAATCATATACCATACGAAAATATATTAAAATATGTAGGAGACAAAAAAGCTCCAATAAATTTATTTTTACTGGTTAAAAAAATCAGAGGTTAGAATTCTGTCAAATATGTAAAAGCCATTATATGGCAGTAGTCAGGGTATGTTCTTAGATTTCAATAGAGACTTGTGGGAGGTCATAAAATCCCATTTCCTAGGCATTGCCATTCTTTGTGGGCAAAAACTAAAAGGTGAAACTTAGTACCTGCTACAGATTCTTTGTAACTCCTTGTAGTGTCTACTTTTCGATATTCTGACAATCCATCATAATATAGCGCTTTCTTGACCATATTAGAATCAAAAGTGAAAATTATTAAACAAGAGCAGGCTTCAGAAAGAACATTGAAGTGATGGAATTTATTTTTATCCGTAAATTTACTTTTTGATGGTATGAGTTCTTTTCTTAGTGAAAAAGTCCTTCCTGAAAATCAACGTGATTGCAGCCAGCAATGAAATGCTCCTCCTGAGCCGGCAGCCCTCTGCTGTAGGCAATGCACAAGGTTTCCAGTGTCTCCCAGAGTGCTCTGCAACAAGCCTGATCACGAGTCTTTCTTTTCTTTGTGTTGGTTCTGAGTCCTTTGTGTTATGTATTTATTTATTTACGAAGCTGAAGAAATCACAGCTTTCTGGACTTACTGGTGCTATTAGAATATCAAAAATAAGCTATACAATAATCAGAAAATATGGAAGTGAGTAAAGTGACCCTAGCATTTATTTTACATGATTTGCATATCCATCCTAGATTTTAACAACAATTATAGTATTACACACTTATGCATTAGAATATCTTATTTTGGTTTGTAGGTGATTTTATCTTTAATACATTGACCTATTCATTCATTCGCTCATTCATTCACTTCATCACTAAAAGATTAATTGTCTTATTTTCTTTTTCTTCTCAATTCCAGTATTGAAGTAGAATTCTTTAGTTTCAGAACTTTTATAGGAATATTTGTTCAACATAAACAGAACAGTGTTTGTTTTATTTTCTCCTCTTAAAAGTCTATATACCAAGAAAGGCTCTGAGAGCTGAGGGGTTCCTGGATACCCCTGCCTGTTGAATACAGGACCTGCTGGAAGCTTTGCATTCATTTTACTTCAAAACGATTTACCCTTTTCCTTAATGTTATGTTGTACTGAATGAAACTTCAGAAGTCATGGGTTGCTAGAAAGAGAAACTCTTCCACTTACCTTGGTCCTGGTTGCTGAGATAGGTTCTTGTGGGGCCCGAGAGGTTTGCAACACCGCAGGCTATTCATTATAAATTGCAGAGTACAGATCAAATTCAACAGTAGATCATCCTAATATATCAGTTTTGTTAAGCTCTAACAATCTATAATGAATATACTATTTTAAGTCTCTAGTTAATATATAATTTTAATTCATGAATTTAAACCATGCTTAACAAACTGTTTTTCAAATTCTTATTGCACAAAGCTTTTGAATATTATCATCTAAATAAAAAACATAATACTACATCCCTTAAACAAGAGAGATGCTCTAAACACATATTTAACCCACTAAATTTCAATGTGCTCATATATTTTTCCAATATTGTATCCATGCCTTATGTTTGTACACATATCATTTAGTTTTTTCAGTATAGTTTGTTCCCTAAGACCAAAAAGGATTAATAATCAGGAGTTTTGGTAAACCTCAAGTATCATCTAAGTCTGTTCTGTCCAGTAACAGTAAAATTATTTCTGCAAATATAAAGTCATCTTAAAATGTGTACCTCAAGCATTATTTGAAAGTAAAACAAAACAAAAAATAGTGGTTTAAGGGCTAGAAAGATATTTTTAGTTGATAATGACAAGATGTAATTGAGATTGACTTACACTCAGAATCTTAGACACACCAAGATAGGAGAGATGTTTTCTTCAAGGCTATCAAATACAAATAGCCAAAATACTATGAATGTAATATTTATATTCTTCCTAATTGTTTCATGGTTCTTCTTGCTATAGGTAGTTTATTGTATATATGTGTAATAATATAAATATATATGTATTAATAAATAAAAATTATACATGGATCAGTAGAGAACATTCTCACAGTATTGTTTTCCAGCTTCCAGCTTCCACTCACGTTATTTTTGTAGTCCTTGTGCAAAACTCTGTGTGTGTGTTTATGTAAACATATATAACCTACATATATACCTACATAACTTGATGGATTTATTTAGTGTTACATGTATTTAAGGGTGGCCACATGGAACTGGATCATCTCTGCAGCCCAGTAATTCTCCCTCTCTCAGCACTCATTACATTAGCGTTTCTTCCTCAGGGAGTAGAGCCTTCTGAGACTTCCCCACACGTATTAGAATGTTTACTGACTTCATTTAATATGTCTTGTTTAAGCAGATACGCTGTTAATATTTTGTGGAGGCACCTTTCCTAAAGACATCATTCTTCAGCAGAGCTCCTGATCCCCTGGCTCTCACGATCTCTCTGCTGTTCTTCCGCGATGTTCTCTAAGACTTTAGGGTAGAGGTTCTGTTGTAGATGTATCAGTTGGCACAGGATGCCCAATGAGCAGTTTTGTTCTTTGCACATTGATCAACGGCCTCTTTCAAGGTGATCTCTGTGTAGATTCTTGAAGTAGAATTTTTTAACATAAGCATTTCATTTGCACTTTCATCATCATCAACCACACATGCTTCTCATAGATCTAAGATTGATATCTAATGACAGTTTTTCTGACTAATGTTTCTTCAGATCCTATCATTCATGTTTAGCGAATTTGGTTCCAAGGGAATATTAGGTTCTGTGTATGAACAGGGCATAAGCAAAATCTGAATATCTCTTATTGTCACTTTATTAGAGAGTTTTGAACATCAGAGACTTTGGGCTGAATGGCCCCTAGGAGACCTTCCTACCAGCCTATGACATGAATCCAGGGCTTTTATCAAGATGCTTTTGGAAGTCCACCAACAGAATATTTTCAGTGATTTCTGCTTGACTGACTACTATATCCAAAATTGTCAGTCAATTAGGATTTCCCCAAATGAGGCAATGCTGTTTGTGCATGCTTCAAGTCATCCATGCTTAGCTTTGCGGAACTGGCATTCTGAGCTCTGGGATGAGTTTATGAAAATCCCAAGATTTATTTTTAGTAGTCCTACAAGCATGAAGGGTTGCTAAATGTGTTTTCCACTAAAAAGATAGTAACGCTTCACGTATTCTCCAGCACTAGGTACATCCTTTCCATCTTTAATTTATATATTTTGTTACTCTATAGCCTTGAGTACTACAGGGAAAGTAGGCAATGCTCTTGCCAAGAGAGCTGTATTTCAAGATAAACAAAACAGCTAATTATTGTGGGTTTGATTTGCATATAGATTAGAAGGTGCTGTGTGCCCTGTGACCATACAAGTTTGAATCACTGAGACCAGTAAAAGAAGGGGCATTTTTAATCATTCACCTCAGTGCCTGGCACTTTAAAATATTGGATCAACTGGCAAAAGATTTAAGGTATGCATCAATCCCTAAGTGCTTTGGCATAAGTGATTTCTTCACAGCACAGACTGGTCTGTGCTCCTAAGAATGTGTCCATCTTTCACACTGAAGTGCTTTTAAAGATTGGAAATATTCCATGAATTATAATAATTCTGTACACTTTCACAGTACCAGAGCTTAATTTGATGTGTTAATCATTTTAATTTAAAAAAATCTATTTTGACCTGAACCGATACATTAGACATAGTAATCCATTTATAATGATTATGGAACTATACTTTAAAAAGTCTGCTCATTTTATCCTTTTACTTTCATGGATAAAATATTAAGCAAAATTATTTAATTTTTCCTAAAAGCATAATTTTCATGGGAGGAAGTCTCTTCATATAATAGCAAAATCTATCAAAGTTACTCCATCTTGCACTAGCTTATGGTGTTCTCACTGTAAATAATTACAATTTCTGAATGCCTTTAAAATTCAGGTAAACTTAATAGATATATCAGAGACACCTTTAATACTTCAACTGACTTAAGTTCAAATACTTTAATTTGTTGTCGATTCTGTCAATCTCCAATACCTTAAAATAATGTATATACACATATAAAGACAATTAGTAATGCTAGCCACACATTCCAACAATTTAGTTTCTTTTTATATTAGAGTATATTATTTTTTCATTCTGTGTAGCTTTTCTTGGTTTTAGAGTCAATTAAATCCATACTTTATTATTCCCTTAATATTTATAATTTAATTTTCAATATTTTGTTACTTTAGCTATATGTTACTTTAGGTTTACTCTATAATAAGATATGTTACATAGCTGTGATTCATTAAAGAAAACCAATTAATACTCTATAAAATTTAATGAGCAGTTTAAACTTGCTTTGTACACTATTCTGTCCAATTAACTAGGCCAAGGGTCACAGGCTTTCCATATTTGCAATAATTTTTTGAGGTGTATATTTTTAAAAGTAAAATTTATAATAGTGATTTTTCTGTAAGCCAACATAGTCCAAATTCAAGACAAGTTATTTGGTTCTTTTCTAAATTCAGGAGTTAGGGGAAACGACCCTTTACCTGTCTCCTGGAGTCTCCCTCTAGTGCAGCCTCACTGTCCATCCATGTTCTTCAGCCTCCCTTCCCACTTACTTGTCTTTGCTGTCCAGAAACACAAATGGGATGTATTCCAATAATTAATTCTTTTTTTTTTTTTTACATTTTCACATCTATAGTTAGAATAAAATGTAAGGTGGGAGAAGGACTGATGATGATTACGTAAGTAAGTACAAAAGTACTATGTGTGTTCTCTTATGATAGTAAAGGCATTAAATCTTATGTTCACAGAATATGCTAGAAAGGCAAATACATTCAGTGTTCACTTTGGGGTTTATGTAATAGAGAGGCATAATGAGAACGGATAGCAAAGCCTGGCACTTGGAAAATGTGTTATATCAGGACTAGGCATTTGGCTATGTGCATGGCGCTGAGGTCTGTTTGAAGACTGAGCTGAGCATACTTCCGGGGTCCACAACCTCTAAAGCTCTGCATCTCTATAGAGTGCAAGGTCTAGATTGCTATTTGTATATTTTTTTATTTCTTTCATAGGTCCTAAACTTCTTATCCTATTTCTGAATTGAGCTTTTTTGGAATATGGACCTGAAGTTCTTACTATGTAGTTTTCATTTCAGGTTTGACAATAGCATGATTCTTCTGCACCTTAGCTTGCTGGAAGAACAAAAATCCTTTAAGAGACTGTTGTGTGCCAGGAACTGTGCTAGAGTAGGCATTTTAGACTCTGCCCCCAATGAAGTGCTCTGAGACTGCTGACTGTCCTGACTTCACAGATGAGAAAACAGACTGTGAGAGCAAGCAACTACTCAGGGTAGTGAATAACAGACTGGAAAAGTGAAGATCATTGGTTTTAAATCTACCCATCAATGATAAAAATGAAAATATCAATATTATAATCAGGGCACACATTGTTTCTTATGCACATGATCAGGGAATATGGTGAAATGAGTATTGAAGACAGACCATGATGTCCTGATTCAGTTGCCTTTAACCCCTACAGCGTTCTACAACTTCTTCCATCACACTGAATGAAAGAGGAGGGTAATAAAAACAGCAATGGCATAGTGTGGTGAAGATTAAATAATTAGGACTTGGTATAAAGAACCAATATCTATCATATTATATTAAGTTCAAACTATAAAGGTCCTTAGAAAGGGTATAATTTAACCAAAATTAAAAAAAATATAAGACATAAATACCATCTGGTTATCACTACTAATGTTACAGTTACTAGAACCACCTAAGGTTACAGTTTTAAGCAGATAGTTTAAGTGGACATTATAGTTGGAATTTACTTGGATAATTTAAGAAATCTCCAAACCATCTCTACAACCTGCCCATTCCCTCCAAAAAAAACCAGTATCACCCAATTATAACTTTATGTGGACATTGGCTAGAAGAATGAACCAACAAATTATGAACATATATTGTTACAACTTATATGTCTATAAAACTTAAGAATAGCATATTTTATAGAAAAATAAAAGTTATGCAGAAAGCAAAGGATGAGGAGTGATGCTGAGAATAATTCTACTCAGATGTGTGGAATATCTCTCATAAGACTTTAAGGACTTCAGACTTCTTGAATATTTGTCAAAATTAATGATGTGGAACAGAGTTACTCTCTCCTGTTGTCTCATGTGCATTGGTGAAGATTACACTGCACATCTTTTCCTAAAACAGAAGAGGACAGCCTGATTTATGCACATACATTTTATATTGCTAAAGTCTCCAAAATTATAAAACATCTTTTTACCAAATAGAAATATTTCTTTATGAGAATGTAATGAGCTACATAAATATAAAAATCAAAGAGGCTGTACAGAAATGAGTTAGCTACTGTCTCCTTTTTTTCTGTAATGGCAAGAGAAAAAGAAAGAAAGCTAAACTTTTGGTCTCTATAAAGTTAGAGTAAAGTAAATATCCATACTCCCTTTCAAATTAGCATTCAATATGCAGATTATGGAACATTTATGGTATGGAAGGTCATAAGTTGAAGCTGAAAACACTGAAATTGCTAAGAAATAGCCTTGATTCTCAAGGACATAGTAACTAGTTATATTGCTCAGTTCTATCAAATTACTTAGTTACCAATGCAAATTAAAGTTATTATATCTGTTTAAAAGTGTAATTAATAAATAGTATGGATTAGAGACTATGTCAGAGCATATAAATTCATTAAATGTTTTCCCACTATTGCATACAAAAATTATAAGAAATGGCATTAGAAATACATTAATTTTCACTTTCAAAAGCTCTAGCAATTTTCTTTACTTGTGGAAATAAAACAGAAGGGCTACAAGGGGGCAAAATAAAGCTTGTATAAAGCTGCTTAAATGACAGCATTTTTCTTTGGTGTAAGTAAATAAAACATTTCCAGAAAATGCATATAATCACCTAATTAGGTATAATTTAGATTATGAAAATGCTTGTTTCATCAATGAGGCCCTATCTTACTTTCTTTTTTATTTTTATCAAGTACACTATTATAATATCTTTGGATATAGATTTATATTAGAATAACAGACTTATAAACTAGCGTGCTTTTAAATCAGATTTTAAAGTGCAATTTACCCCTGATAATATATAAAGATAATTTATTGTCATCAGAAGATGATGTATAAATAATAATATGTGGTGTGTACTTATTCTCCTAAATAATAGAACAATAATATTTTATATTAGATTTTCTTAGGTATAATATTGATAGTCTGTCTCATTAATAAAATGTATGCCAATATATACAGAGTAGATTCAGAAGTATTTCTAGATAAAATGTATATTTATAATTTTCACTCTTCTATTTTTGTATTATTAGATTTTTCAAATGAAGTATATTAGTAGGTTAAACAGAATGCAGCCCAAAGGTGCACACTGCTGGGCATAATGACACACACCTTTAATCCCAGCACTTGGGAGGCAGAGGCAGGTGGGTCGCTGTGAGTTTGAGGCCAGCCTGGTGTGCAAAGTGAGTCTAGGACAGCCGAGGCTACAAAGAGAAACTGTGTCTCGCAAAGGCAACAACAACAAGAAAAAAATTCAATAACACATAATATAAGATGCATAATGTACACAAAGTTCCCTTGACTGCAATTGTCTACATGAAGTGTTAAAAGAGAAAATTGTCACCCTGTGTCATAGATACTGTTGAGACAGGAAATCCTTTAAGATAAAGAAGACTTACTGGGCACCAGACGTAAAGAAGAAAACATAACAAAGAGGCGCCATTGGATTAAGGGAGGAGAAAATAAGTGTTTACTGTTGGTTTTGTATTCAAATAATTTAGCAAAGTTGGTTGTAAAGGATTTTATATATAGTATAGTTAGCAATGACACCAGATCTTACTGTGTTTCAATGGGCCACTGATTCTTCTATAAGATATAGTAGATGGAAAGACAGTAAGTTATTCACTTTTTCAAATGGCAAATATTTTTAGAGCCTTTACAAATTTATTTATAAAGTAAAAGAGTGTTTTAATCATACTAGGTCAAAGTAAAAATAGAAAAATTTTGAAAGACTTGAAATTAACACAAGAATGTGGGAACTGTTGAGGTCAAGGATTGATGAAAATATTATAGGTAGGTGAATATGAAGGAAAATGAATTTGTGGAACAACCATGTTCTATGGCACATACAGTTCACAGAGAGAAAAGCTTTCCAGTTCCACCTTCCCTCTCTCCCCCACTTTCCCCCTTCCCTAGTCCCCAGAAAGCACTTCTCCTTTAACATCTGACATAGGGCCGAAGAGGGAGGGAGGAGACAACCATCTGAATAACCATCTGAATAAATTATAATTTAAAAATACTACAAAAAGGGTTCAAGTTAAAATGAACCATTGAGTGTCACTCACTTGCTGATTTTAAAGATTTAGATTTGCACTGGTCAGTACTAAGGCCACAAAATATCCTCCTGTGTACTATCTCAGATTTGTGGAGGAAATGATCAAAACGGAAGAGCTATTGAAAACTAAAAATATTACTAAATTACTTGTCAATGTTTCCTTTATTAGAATGTTCAGGAATAACTAGTTTTACATTTTATCTACTCAAACCTATTCTCACTTCAATTAGTTGGATTCAAAGGAAGAGAACACTTGGCTCTGTCTGGGAAAAAAACAGATGTATCCATTGCTTTTGATGGAGCCAGGACACTCACTGCTGGGGCTTTTCTTGGATGGCTTTCCTCCTATACTTTGAAGTATCAAATTTCTAATTTTTGTGCAAGGAGTTCTTTACTTATAGTATCTGCCATTTACACTCCTAATTTTATCAGCGGATGACTTTCTACTGTCCTTGTGATACTCATGATGTCTTATGAATTTTAGTTTATTAGAAATATCAGTTGATAACAAGGTTGTGTTCTTCAAATATGAAATTTGAGAAGATAACATTGCTATTAACTTTTTCTTTTACTATCTTAGCCTAGTTCATGAAGAAAGTCTCCCTGAATAATATTTTATCCAAATTTTCACACTTTTGCTGCTTTCCTAATACAGCATTGGCCCCCTCCTACAACATGCAACGTGACCAAGGTTTTCTTTAGTGTCTCACCTACTACTAAGCTAATCGGTCTTTCTGGGAATACAGTTAACACCTGACTTGCTTATCCATGATATTCCTATTTTTTTCCCCTCTAATGATTATTGCTGCTGGAAATTCATTGCCAAGACCAGGATTTCAGGTAGACCTGGTCTTATTCATATAGGCAGCAATGATCTTTCTTCTGTGGTAGGCTCACCCAAACACATAGTGAGCAGCAAGAATTTTGTGTAAGGTTGAATATTTCCATACGACTCCCTATTTTCCACCCTGAAGTTTGGCTGTGAGTCCACAGAGGAAGAGGATACAGACAGTCCAGATGAGACTTGATAGCCTATGAGGTGTTATCTGATAGCCTGTTCCCCTTCCTCTGAGTGCCCCCAGAGCTCCCCACCAAGGGGAAATGATCAAATCGAGGAAGAGCACCAGAGTTCTTGTCAGAAGCAGTCCTGTTCACACCACAACAATGGAGAATGAGCTGTCCATTGGCTAGATCTGAAAAGGGGGCTAGGTTTACTGCACTCATTATTATTGGTACAACAGTTTGTACAGGTGCCCCCTGGGGCCAGATCTGCCAGACTCTTTCTGTGTGTGTGATTCTTGGGAGTTTTTTTTTCACTTATCCAAGAAAATGCACTGTGAGAATTCTCAGTTTTTTGATGTAGAAAGTTGAAGTCATAGCATTTTATATTTCAGTATGTCCTAATAGAATATTGAAATTGGAATCAAAAGACCGGGAATTTTTTTTAACTCATTCACTTATTCACTTTACATTCTCGTTGTAGCCCCATCTCTCTTCACCTACAGGACCCACCCTCCCTCCCTTTTTCCCTATTTCACTTCCCCTACCCCTCAGAAAATGGTAGCCCCCCCAACCTACCCCAACACATCAGGTCACATCAGGACTGAAGGCATCCTTTTCCTCAGTGACCCAGCAAGGCAGCCCTGCCAGGTGGCAGTGATCAAAAAGCATGCAACAGAGTCCCTGTCAGAGACCACCCCTGGTCCCTGTAAGAGAGGACCTACAAGCAGCCCCTCAGGCACATCTGGGAAGGGGTCCTAGGTCCAGTCCATGCATGGTCCTTTGTTGGTGCTTCGGTCTCTGCAAAACCCTCCTGAGCCCAGGTTAGTTAAGACCAGGAATAGTTAAAGCCCATTGTCAATAGTGTATAGGTTTTTAAAAACAGAGTTCTATAGCAGAATTGTATAGCTTAAAGAGAAAGTGATTGTATCAAGATTCTTAGGGTGACTGGCTCAGGATCAACATGTTCTCAGCTTGGTTTTTCCTGAGACATGTTAGGAATGATTGTATGATCCCTTCTTTTGTGTTTACTGGCAGTGTTTTGTCATTCTTTGAATAACAAAGCATCACTCTAATCCCCTTCTTCTTTACATGTAGTTTAGCTCTGTGTGTGCCTGTATCCAAATTTTCCCCTTTTAGCAAGGGTGCAGTGACATTGGATTGGGCCACCCAACATTCAGTTTAAGCTCATCTTAACTGAGAGCCTTTACAATAATCCGAATTCCAAGTAAGATCCCATTTGATGAATTATTCACCACAATCAACTTATCAAAGTTTTCCTCACTTCCAAAATTCTTTGTGACATTTTGCTTTTCTGTCATAAAATATGTATGAGCACAGAAGCTTTAGGAACATGTGTGTCACCTTTGCACAATACTCATGCTAATCTTCTCCACATCCTTCCAGAGTTAGTGCATATGGCACCAAACTGAACACTGGGGGAAGCATTTGTTAAAAAAGATTATTTGGTGTACTACTTCCCACATTTTTAGGTTTGATACCTTGCTTCTCAGAGTCCAGATGAAAAGTGGAGTAAATAGTGTTACTTATTTTATTAATGATTTTTACTGTGCTTTTGTCTTTGTATTTAAAAACTACATTGACAACCAATCTTTTTGATTACTTTTGTAGTCACTATGAAACTAGTATCTGGTCTATACTTTTTAAAGTTAAGTTGTAAACTTCTCTACTATTTTTTAAATAATTTTCACTATAACCAATCATTGGAAGATATTCCTTTGCATATGATAGAAATTACCTTCAATCTGAAAAATTTTTACAAAGTCAGTTTAAAACCATTTACATTATAGGCAGAGTGTTAGATCAAGCCAATAAACATATAGTCTTGACCAAAAATTATGCTATTATCTTATTAAGTCACCTATCCACACAGCTGTATAAAAACTGTCCATGTCCAATTAACTTCACATAGAGATTTTATTTTTAGGTTATAAAATATAATGAGAAACCAAAAGAGACAAAATAATTTATGGTTCTTTTTGTTACTTTAATTATATATAAATGAGCACTGAATATGAGTCAAAATGCCCTAGAAGCTTGCTAAGAATTTTATGACCATCTAGGTAAATCCACAGAGAAAAGATTCCTGGAAGGGATTATAGAGATGAATTCTTTTTATTAGTTCTAGTGCAGAGGGCACCGATGCACAGAATGGACCATGTTTTCCTGTGCAGCTTCTACAGGTGCACTTCATATCAACAGCTATTTAAGTACTGAAGCTCTGCAAGTGTCGACAGCATCTCTACCCTATTTGTGTTAACAGGGGGTGTCATTTTTACAGAGAATGAAAGTAAGACTTAAAACCTTTGTTTTTGGACTATGCATGTGTTCATGCTTTACATAAGAGATTAAAAACTTGCCTGGTAGTGGTGGCACACACCTAAAATCCCAGCACTTGGGAGGCAAAGGCAGGTGGATCATTATGAGTTCAAGGCCAGCCTAGTCTACAAAGTGAGTCTAGCACAGCCAGGGATATTACACAGAGAAACCCTGTCTTGAAAAACCAAATTAAAAAAGAATTAAGAACTTGGGGGTTGTTAATATATGGATCAGAAGAGGGTAAACCTCATGTATATGAACATCCTCTGTGTGAAATTCTTCTGGGGTCTGTGTCTACCGTAAGAGTTTGCCTTCCCCTCTCCCCAAAGTGAACAGATTGTACATCCAAGATGTATCTTTTCACTAATTTGTTAATAAAAACAAATTGAACTGGACCCAAAATACTGGTACCCGCCATGAATAGTATGAAAATGTGGGCCTAAGAAATTATTCAACATCATGATATTGTGAATGGATCAGTATCTTTTCTAAGTACCATCCTTTGGTAGGTCATACCAATCTAATGCCTTAGCAAATGGATGCAGTAGTCCAGCACATTGAAACTTCAACATGTTAGAATTTCAAGAGTTAGCTTTAAATGGCTCCAATTCGCTATATCCACAGCACAATGAGAGAACTTCTCATATCCTGGTGCTCCTGAGATGGTATCTTTTGGATAGCATGGACAATAGTAGGCTTTCTCCTCTACATCAGTGTACTTTTCTAATTGACAATCCAGCCTTTCCCATTATCTCATTACAACTTCCATAAATTGTTTTACTTATTATTCATAGCCTTCCACGGTTTTCATGATCCATACTATATCTATGATAAATGTGTCCAGTGGTAGAACAATAAAAAGCCTCGCATCTTCCTTGATTTTTATTTTTTTTTGA
The DNA here is from genome assembly GCF_964271855.1 of Acomys minous. NCBI lineage: Eukaryota > Metazoa > Chordata > Mammalia > Rodentia > Muridae > Acomys > Acomys minous. Next base: position 34,415,331 of record NC_140487.1, read on the forward strand.
TAAATAAATGTATTCTCTAAATGTGCTAATGTAGATAATATAGGAAATTGGTACTTACTAAAATGTATAAGTCAGATGCTTTGCCAATACTGCCATTATTTTCTGCATCATTTATATTAAGGTACAGATTGAGTAATTTTTCAGTCTTATGTTTAGATGCAGGATTAAATTCAGGCCCATTTAACACCAAATGCATTTCATTGTCATTGAGTATGCCAGTCCAATTGGAAAGTTTAGTAAGTCACTTTTTCTTTTAAATGTGTTTTAGGCCTTTCTGGGGAAAGTACTATTTACAATATGTATGCTGCACATCAAACTTAACCTTTTGTTATAATTCTGTACTGAAGAATGCGTCCGCTATATTTTGTGTTCTGACATGGAGACAGACTTTAACAGTCATGGGATACATCTTTCTAAGAGCTTGGTAACAGTGTGTGCCTTCTTTAGGGATTCTGGTTCTCTGAATATGTATAAGAGTAACCAAAGCCTGCAAAATGGCCAAGAGACTCCTTGGGTTATGAGTTGGGGATTTAATTTTCCATTAGACCAAGCAATATTATCATTTTTCGTATGTGATCTTGGATTAGTGTTTAAGGTAAGTGGTTGTATCTGCTAAGTTCTAAGACTTCTCAAAATTTACATTCATACACATTCAGCATATGCATATCTTCCCCATTTAATCACACACATAGGCACACAGGTAAGTACACATGTGCACACATACACACACACATACACACACACACATACACACACAGAAATATATATATAGATCCTTGTCTAGGGAGAGAACAAACTACTTCAGGAGACAAATAATAAAGGGAAACTGGCAGGCAATTGCTGTAAAAATACCACGGGAAAAAAATAACATAAAAGAGCAATAAATCTGTCAACAGATAAAGCACTTATGAGAAAAAATGTTCCTAATGACAGATACGAAGTTGTGCCCAAAGTTTACTATGTGTTTAAAATTTTAATAAAACTCTTATTTCTAGGAAGGAAGACCATGTGTCATAAATGTGAGAACTCAAACAAGTGTTAAGGAAACATAGTGAGGAAATGAGGCATCAATTGGTAAAATCATGAAGTGGACAAGCAAAATATAAACCATTACAGAAATATGAAAGGAATAGAAGAGGCCGCACAAATATAGACAGATCATAAAAATATGATGTCAAAAAATGAAATAAAATTGAAGATAAAAAGGGTAGGGAAGAAAAATATATACATGAATGAAAGAACATAGAACCTGCAAATGCATAATTAAGATCCTTGAAAAGGTTTTATAAAAGAGGAATAGAACAAATATTGGGAAATATAATGAAGAAGTACTTGTAAATAGAAAAAAATATGCTCAATTTGTTGAAAAGATATATCATATTCCTATAAAAATGGAGCCAGTGAACACTGAAATTCATCTTTCTGGTAGATGCTTGTATTATATATGGTTAGGATCTATTGTAAGGTATTATTTTTAACTTTTTATAATACAGGAAACAGACTTTGAGAGAAAGGAAAGGGAGAGACTTTGATGAGAGGGACAAAATTTTTACTAGACAACAAAGATAGTTTTAGTGATATCTTGTATTGCATTTGCTGCCTTGGAAAACAGCTTATAATATATATTGCTAATTGACTTAAATTAATTTTTAACATTCTAGTCAAAAAAAGATAAATTGGTAAGGTTTTTATATTCTAATTAGGATGATTAAATACATAGATAAAAGCATCACATTGTACCTCATAATAATTACTATTTATTAATAAAAAAGAAATTAAAAAATCATCTTTGAAGCCATCAGTCAAAATGTATTTCATTATCATATGAATTAAAAGCTGAGGGTGGCTTTAGGTTTTCTGCTGGTTGTATAAGACTGGAACTAATGGAGACAGTTTTTGTTATACTCCAGGAAAGAAAACGTAATCCAAGGATTTTATGCCAAGCCAAGTTCCTTAAGCAAAAGGCTCCAAATTATACTGCATATGATGCCAAAAGTCAAGGCTTCTGACCAAAGGTCAGCCTTCACACAATCAAAGAAGGTTAAGAAACTGTAGCCAAATGCCTTGTAGTCAATATTTAATGTAGTTAGCAGGAATACTACTGAAACAAATTGTAGATTACCCTAAAACAACACATTTATTCACTTCTCATACAATCTAGCCTGACTGAGGCCCCCTTCCTCCACTCCTCCTAGATCTCCCCACCTCCCCTCTCTTCCAGGTTCACTGTTCCTCTGTTTCCCTTCACAAAAGAGCAGACCTCCCAAGATATCAGAAAACACAGCATAACAGGATGCAGTAAGACCAGGGACAGGCAGGACCAGGCACCCCAGCAGGAGGAATCAGGTTCACGAGAGCAGGCTAATGTGTCAGAAGGATTCCCACATCCACCGAGTCCTACAAAAAAGCAGAGGACCTAGCACAAACACATACAAGTTCCCAGAATGCAGCTTCAGTCTCTCTGAACCCCCTGAGCCTTGCTTAGCTGATTTTGTGGGCCACGTTCTCCTGGTGTCCTCAACCTGGCTGGATCCTACAATTCCTCCTACCCTCTCTTCCACTGGGTGTGCCAACCTCTGCCTAATGTCTGTCTGCAGATATCTGTATCTGCTGCCACATCTTCTGGAGGAAGCTTCTCTGATGGTGTTGTGCTAGGCACCTACTCATGAGCATAGCAGAATATCATTAGGAACCATTTCATTGACTTTTTTTTTTCTAGTCATGTTCGGGTTCTACCCTAGGTCTCTGGACCATCCAGCTTCAGGTTCCTGGCCTTCCAGGCAGTGATAGGCATGGGATCCCTCTTGTGGCATAGGCCTCAAGTTAGACCAGCCATTAGTTGGTCCTTCCACAAATTCTGTGCCACCAATACTCCAGCATATCTTGCAGACTGGAAAGGTCATAGGCCGAAAGTTTTGTAGAAAGTCATGGGGAAAACACTTTAGCATTTTTCAAAAAACAAAAACCCAGTATGAAGTGCAGCTACCATGTGTCAATGCTATATGTATAGCTGAAGATCGCCTAGTTGGAAAATGTGTGGAGTCCAGGTGTCACTTACACCAGATGACCAACCACATGTTGTTGGCACTTGGTGGGGTTACTTAACTCCACAAAGCCAGTAAATAAGCACTAAAAATCAAACATTACTGAACAGCTACGATGGAAAATGCTTAATCGTTCTGAATGAAAGCATTAATGCTAAAGTTACATATATAAAAGTTGAGTAGCCCTTTCAATCCAATAATTAATCAAACATCTCTTTATTTTATCCTATGGAAGTAGAGAGATCTCACAGACAGAACAATCTGCTACAGCATGTAACGTGGTGACAATGCACTGCAGGAAACCCAACACTAGATGTTTGAGTAACGAAGCAGGACTTTTATGCAACAGAATACACCCAATTCAAATTTTGCCTGTAATCATATGAAATCCAGAGTCCTGAATGCTTATCAGGTAATGCCCCAGGATTTATACTCTGCATGTTTAAGACTTTGGTTAAGACAGTTCCCTAGAGATTGGTCAAAATTCACTTTTGATCCCACTGGTAAGAAGCTCAAATGTTCCTGGCTGCTCTGAGTACAAGGTCTCCTAAGGGCGCTTTGATAATCCATCAGTGCTGGCTCCTGAAATGACAGCCTGGCATTTTTAAAAGAAAGATAGGAATCTGGAAGGAGAGATGATAGAATTCTGGGTGAGTTGGAAGGTGGAATAAGGGGTGGATATGGTAAAGATATATATTATATGTGCATTTTCAAACAACTAAAATTTTGGCAATTTTCAGAGCCTCTGCATCCATCAGAAACATCTAGTAAATGCCATATTTGATATCATATACACCTTTTAGCAGTTCGCAGTTTCTACTTCCTTGGAAGGTAAGGCAATTTTGCAAGGAGAAAGAGCTGTGGGCTAAGTTCATACTGCAGAAAGAGGCACCTAGACTTGAAGTAATCTGAATAATTATTTTAAACTTGAGATCAAGATTTCATCAGTCTCTTGTACAGTTAAATGTGACAGCTCAGATTTGTGAATGCTAGGCTCATTTACCACACATAAGTAATCCATTCTGTCAAGAAGAAAAACAAGTTTGAAATAGAGGTCCATTTGTTTAAGAGCCATACACTAAACTAGAGAAGGCAAAAGTAATTGCAGCATCAGGCTGGTTCTCTCTTCTCCAAACTCAGTAGGATAGAAATAAATAAATTACCCCCTAGCAACACTGCCTGATAAAAGAAACATCCCAGTGCTTCAGCAATAAGTTGCCAAGGGGAATAATTAATCATTATGAAACCAAATGGTTTTTTTCTATTTTAAAATGACTAATATTTAGAGAACACTCGCCTCATGCCAAGCTTGCAGGTAGACAGTGTCACAAAGGGATGTGTATATTCCTAGCACCTCTGTTGTTTCTTGTCCTAAATATAGGCAGGAAGATGTTCCTGGGTCACTGGCTCCTGCCTCTGCAAACAGTACCATGTGGTAGAAATACTAAGACAAGAAGTCAAGGATCTCACACACACACACAGAGACACACACACACACACAAAGTTAAGTTTCCTGAGTACAGAAATGTTAGAATGGATCTTGTATCATAACAGTTAGCTATAGATTAAAGCACACTTTATGAATGCATGTTGTCCTGTGAAGCTTGTGGTTCAGTGAAAAAGGCAAAGAGAATGCTTGGGCTTGGAAGAGCCACTATGGTACTCTTTCAAGAAGTAATCTCACAGATATCTGAAGTCAGTGAATGGTCAGACATACAGAGTCAAGTCATCACCTATAGTCATTCACACCAAGAAGGACTGCTATAATCCTGTTCTCAAACTCAATACAGTGCTTTGGATTACTTCATATCCAGGGCATATCTTTCCACACTGCTCAGGTCCTCCTTCTAATTTTCTTTATTAGCAAGTGAAATGAAACCCTGGACATAGAGAGAAATGCGTACAAAATACTTAAGCTATTACACTATTTCTAATGGCCAATGCAGCAGTTTCACATGATCCATTTTGTTACTGTACTTTTACAGAATTTGCAGAGATTTTCACAGAATTCATAATGTAAGACTCTCTGATTTGTGCCCATTTAAGATTAAAATATAGTTTAAAATTTCTTAAATTCAAGAATCGGAGACATAAATACTCTTTTTATATTTCTTCTGAAAAGGACCCTTAGTTCCGGGGGAAAGAGATTTCACGTGCCTACAATTACAGATTTAATTGCTTTTAAAAAATAATTTGTGTATATAGTGGAACATGCAAATATGCATCTAGGTAGTAAGGTGGCTGCTATAGTAAAGGAGAAGAGCATATATATCTGCCCCTATAGTTACATACATTATTAACAAAACACCTCTGTTGGACATCAGACGCATATCTGTATCCATTTTATATATCTGGCACATTATATCTTCTAATATATATCTTCCCTTTGCTCTCACTAGCCTATTTTATGGACACTGGTATCTATTTTTATATTCTCTATATTTTACCCAGCAGTAAAAAAAGGAGACCTTGCCATTGCTGGAACATTTTCTGACCCGAGGACATAATGCTAAGTGAAATAAACCATACATATAATGTTATGTGGCTTATATATAGGAGCTTTACAACATTATTCAGATTAATTTATTAAAAGACATTGTAGCCTAGTAAATCAAATATATGCTTATTTCTTTCATCTTAACCCACTGTAGTTTTCTTCATTGTTCTGATTTCATAAATAGATATTATAATTCATACTAGAAAGACTCTGTCCTTTGCTGCTGTGTTTTTGTGTTGTTATTTCTTAGTTCTGTTCTGCTATAGGGCATTGCTATACTGTCCAGGCTATTCTTAAACTTTTTTATTCAAACAATCCTGCCACCCAAGCCTACTAAAAGCTAGGACTGCATGTGCACATCATTGGTTTTGTGCTTGCTTAAATGTAACTCCTTACCTCTCCAATGAAAAGTAAGGTAAATCACAACCCTATTTAACCAATCACGAATTGTTAATTTGATGATCCCTAGTTTTATTTTCATGAGTACCTGCCATAAATATTTCATAGCTCCACAGCAAATATTGATGTTTAAAGAACCCTGACTCAAATGGTATATACTCACTTATATCTGCATATTAGCCCAAGGGGCAGGTCCCACGAAAGACTTCTCTTACCAGGAAACTGAGACAGAGGGGAGGTAATTCTAGTGGGACTCTAGATGAGAGAATCATGGGAGAATGGCAAAGTAGAAGGATCCAGAGGGTCCTAGAAGCCTACAAGTAAAACATTATGATAGGCAGATTTGGGCCCAGGGGTCCTGCTCTAACTAAGGCACCAGCCAAGGACAATACAGGCGGTAAACCTTAAGCCCCTACTCAGATCTAGCCAATGGACAGAACACTCTCCACAGTAGAGTGGAGAGTGGGATACTACTTTCTCACATACTCTGGTGCCTCACCTTTGACCATGTCCCTGGACGGGGAGACCTGGTGGCACTCAGAGGAAGGACAGCAGGTTACCAAGAAGAGACTTGATACCCTATGATCATATAGAGGGGGAGGTAATCCCCCTCAGGAACAGTCATAGGGGAGGGGAATAAGGGGAAATTGGGAGGGAGGGAAGAATGGGAGGATACAAGGGAT